>NC_086110.1:7910589-8513133 GCF_963921235.1 Mobula hypostoma
GTTTCACTCTCTGCAGGTTCTGCCTGGCCAGCTGAGTACTTTCAGCATTTCCCTTTATATTTTGGAAGGCACCATTTTTAAAAACATTTGAAAACAATGCAATCTTGCAATCCCTCCAGGATTCATTGCTCTGGCAAATGTAGTTCACAATCTACACCTCTCAAAACAAATCAGTGTAGGTCGATCAGCCAGTGTGGTGTATATGGATTTTATTAAGGTATTTGGAAAGTCAGAGACATGGATTCCAGGTATTCAGAATTGACTTGCCTGCAGAAGTCAGAGGGTGGAGGTAGATGGAATGTATTCTGTTTGGAGGTTGATAACCAGTGGTGTTACTCAGGGACCCCCTGCTCTTTGTGATTTTTAGAAATGGCTTTGATAAAGAAGTGGGAGGGTAGATTAGTAAGTTTGGAGATGACATGAAGGTTGGTGGATAGTGTAAAAGGTTGTTGTAGGTTACAACAGGATATTGATATGATGCAGAGCTGAGCTGAGAGGTAAAAGTCTTGGGCTGAAGTGCCAATATTGTACTGTATTGTTCTATGTTCTATATTTTTGCTGTCTCAGTAAAGTAGGCAGCATTTTCCAAGATCCCACACACCCCAGACATTCTGTCTTCTTGTCTGTCCCATCAGGCAGAAGATACATACCAGCAGGCTATTAATTGTTTCCATAGTATGATAAGATGGGCTTCAGACCTCGCAGTATGTCTGGTTGCAACCCTGCACCTTATTGTCTATTTGCATTGCATTCCCTCTGCCTGTAACATCTTTCCCTCCCCCCCGCTTTCTGCTTTCCGCAGGGATCGCTCCCTACACGACTCCCTTGTCCATTTGTCCCCCCCCATCCCTTCCCACTGATCTCCCTTCCAGCACTTATCCTTGTAAGCAGAACAAGTGCTACACATGACCTTACACTTCCTCCTTCACCGCCATTCAGTCCTTCCAGGTGAGGCGACACTTCACCTGTGAGTCGGCTGGGGTGATATACTGCGTCCTGTGCTCCCGATGCGGCCTTCTATATATTGGCGAGACCCGACGCAGGCTGGGAGACCTTTTCGCTCAACACCTACGCTCTGTCCGCCAGAGAAAGCAGGATCTCCCAGTGGCCACACATTTTAATTTCACGTCCCATTTCCATTCTGGTATGTCTATCCATGGCCTCCTCTACTGTCAAGATGAAGCTACACCCAGGTTGGAGGAACAACACCTTATATTCCGTCTGGGTAGCCTCCAACCTGATGGCATAAGCATTGACTTCTCTAACTTCCGTTAATGCCCCACCTCCCCTTCGTACTCCATCCGTTATTTATTTATTTATTTATTTATTTTCTCTCTTTTTTTTCTCCTTCTGCCCCTCTCACTATACTCCTTGCCCATCTTCTGGGCTTCCCTCCCCCTTTCTTTCTCCCTCGGCCTCCCGTCCCATGATCCTCTCCCTTCTCCAGCCTTGTATCCCTTTTGCCAATCAACTTTCCAGCTCTTAGCTTCATCCCTCCCCCTCCTGTCTTCTCCTATCATTTCGGATCACCCCCTCCCCCTCCCACTTTCAAATCTCTTACTATCTCTTCTTTTAGTTAGTCCTGATGAAGGGTCTCGGCCCGAAACGTTGACTGTCCCTCTTCCTAGAGATGCTGCCTGGCCTGCTGCGTTCACCAGCGTTTTTTGTGTGTGTTGCTTGAATTTCCAGCATCTGCAGATTTCCTCATGTTAACACTTTATTCTGCACTTTTATTGCTTTACATTGTGTTACTTTCAATGCACAGTGGGATGAATTGATCTGCATGGACAGTGTGCAAGATGATTTTTCACTGTACCTTAGTGTATACGATAAGAGTAAACTAACTTACCAAAATGGCATTAAGTGACACTCAACTAAAATGGTATATTAATCAGACTTATTGTCAAAGTATTGGTAAGGATTAGTAGCATGTAATTGGTCTTGAAGACATGTACTTAAACCTTATAGTTGCCAATTGGCTTCCAATTAACTCTTCGATCATTCCATATGATAATTACTGATCTTCTCACTCATATTCCTGCACCAATATCCCTTCATCTTTACCAACCAAATAAAGTAGCAAAGTTTATCTTGAATGTACTCAGTGACTGAACTTTTGTATACCTCATCAGTAGAAAATTTCAACAAAAGCTAGTAGCACTGCTAATAAGCCCACAATTGACAACAGTACATTAAAATTGTTGGAGGAAAGCTTTTATTCTCTCATTTGGTTAATGAGACAGCTCAGTACAGACATAAGAGCGATAGGTTGCAGATACTTTTGGAGGAGGTTTCACATATCTGGGTATTCCACCTTCTCATAGCTACCATCAGACAAGAGGCACAGAAGCCTGAAGGCCCACCCAACCAGGTTCAGAAACAGAATCAGAATTAGGTTTATTATCACTGACGTGTTAAAATTTGTTGTCTTCCAACAGCAGTAAAGTGTAATGCACAGAAGTTACTATGGGTTGCAAAAGAAATATTAAATAACAATAGCCATGTGATTAGTGGTGTGCTGCAGGGATCAGTGCAGGTTTTGCTGTTGTTAGTGATCTATTGAAAAAATTTGAATGATAATGTGGTAAACTGGATCAGTAGATTTGCAGATTACACCAAGATAGAGGGTGCAGTGAAGAGCGAAGAAGGCAATCGAAGACTCCATTGGGACTTGGACCAGCTAGAAAAATGGGCTGAAAAATAGCAGGTAGAATTTAATGCAGACAAGCGTGAAGTGTTGCACTTTGTGAGGACAAATTAGGGTAGGACTTACACATGAGTAGTAGGACACTGAGGAGTGTGGTGGAACAGAGGAATATGGGAATACAGATACATCATTCCTTGAAAGTGGTGTCAAAGGTAGCTGAGGTTGTAAAGTGAGCTTTTGACACATTTGCCTTCATAAATCAAAGTACTGAGAACAGGAGTAGGGATATTATGTTGAGTCTTTTAAGAGACTCCTGGACAGGTATATGGAGCTCAGAAAAATAGAAGGCTATGGGTAACCCTAGGTAATTTCTCAGGTAAGGACATGTTCAGCACAGCTTTGTGGACTGAAGGGCCTGTACTGTGCTGTAGGCTTTCTATGTTTCTGTGAAGTTATAAAGATTAAGGTATTGGTGAGGCCTAATTTAGAGTATTGTAAGTAGTTCTGGTCACCTATCTGCAGGAGAGCTATCACTAACATTCAAAGAGCGCAAAGACAAGAGTGTTGCCAGGACTTGAGGACCTGAGTTAGGGAGAAAGGTTGCACAGGTTAGGACATTATTCTCCGGAAAGTAGGAGAATGAGGTGAGATTTAATAGGGTACAGCATTCCAAATTATGAGGGGTATAGATGGTGTAAATTGCAAGCAGGCTTTTTTTCCCACTGAGGTTGGGTGAGACTAGAAGTACAGGTTGTTGATTAAGGGTGAAAGGTGAAATGTTTAAGGGGGACATTGGCACTCAAAGCTGCTGCATAGGTTGATTATGTGGTTAAGAAGGCATACAGTGCATTGGCCTTCATCAATCATGGGACTGAGTTTAAGAGCCAAGAGGTAATGTTGCAGCTATATTGGGCCCTGGTCAGACCCCACTTGGAGTACTGTGCTCAGTTCTGGTTGCCTCACTACAAGAAGGATGTGGAAACCATAGAAAGGGTGCAGAGGGGATTTACACGGAAGTTGCCTGGATTGGGGAGCATGCCTTATGAGAATAGGTTGAGCGAACTTAGCCTTTTCTCTTTGGAGTGACGGAGGATGAGAGGTGACCTGATGGAGGTGTACAAGATGATGAGAGGCATTGATCATGTGGAGAGTCAGAAGCTGTTTCCCAGTGCTGAGATGGCTAGCATGAGAGGGCACAGTTTTAAGCGCTTGGAAGCAGGTACAGAGGAGATGCCAACAGTAAGTTTTTTTACGCAGAGAGTGGTGAGTGCGTGCAATGGGCTGCCAGCAATGGTGGTGGGGGCAGATACGATAGGGTCTTTTAAGAGACTCCTGGATAGGTACATGGAGCTTAGGAAAATAGAGGGCTATGGGTAACCCTAGTTAATTTCTATGGTAAGGACATGATCGGCACGACTTTGTGGGCCAAAGGGCCTATATTGTGCTGTAGGTTTTCTATATTTCTATGTTTCTATTAGGAATAACTTCTTCAGACAGAGGAAGGTGAGTGTGTGAAATGAGCTACCACCAGAAGTGGTGGTTAGGTACATGAATGAGAGAGGTATGGAAGGCTATGGTCTGGGTGCAGGTCGGTGGGAATAGGTAGATTAATAGTTTGGCATGGACTAGATGGGACAAATGTCTGTTTCTGTGCTGTATTGTTTTATGACTCTTTGACTCTATAAACAGTGCAAACAGAGAACAAACCAATGGGGTGGTGTTCATGGTCTCACGTCATTCAGAAATCTGATGGCAGAGAGGAAGAAACTGTTTCTAAAACACTGGGTGTGCATCTTCAGGCTCCTGTACCTCCTCCCTGATAGTAGTAATGAGAAACAGGTATGTCCTGGGTGGCAGGAGACCTTAGTCCTGAAACACTACCTTTCGAAATGTCCTCAATGGTGGGGAGGCTTGTGCCTACGACAGAGCTGGTTGACTCTACGACCATCTGCAGCAATTTGTGATCCTGTGCAGTGATCTATCCATTCCAGGTGGTTATGCAACTAATCAGAACGCTTCCCCAAATCTGCGCGGTCTCAAAAATATAGAGGAGGCCAGAGTGGGAATACTGGACACTGTCGATGACACAAACAGAATCAAATGTGAAACGTCACCTCATCTGGAAAGACTGTGTGGTGGTGAAGAAAGAAGTATAGGGGCAGGTATAGCACCTATGGTATATGGTGCTAGATACCTGTGATGCCGCTGCAAGTTTTTCATTGCACCTGTTCATACATGTACTTGAGGATATGACAATAAACCCTAGTGGCTTTGACTTGTTGATAGTGTTGCTGCTGGGTTAACATGATCCCTCTTGCTTGAGGAATGGATGTCTTGAGAACCGTCTCAACATCAGGGAGGAGAGTGGGAAGGATCTGAAGAACAGAGAGGATGAAGAGACAATTCTATTCAGGATTGAGGCTGTGTTCATCTTTCTGAGGAGCAACACTGAGGGGTGAGCAGGTCCAGGAACATGAAGACACACACTCACCATTTTGCCAACAGCTTCCTTCGTCATCTGATTTCTGAACAATCCATGAACACTATCTCTCTTTTGCATGATGCATTTTTTTATATATATATATATGACATGTGTACGCTATAGTGACGGCAATGTGATCCCTCCCAAGCTTTTGCTTATGCCAGCAACCAACAGGTATTCCTCAAGAATGGGTTTTAAACACAATAATCTATTTACCCGTTTACTTGTAACACCCTTGTGGTTTAATTTATTATGGCACATTTTTTTTTTTAGAGTAGCTACAATCTGTAATGCACTGCTTGAGCAGACGGTTGGAGCCTGGCTTTAAGGATACCTACTTGGATGGCAGGGTGGAGGTAAGTGTAAGAAAGGAGGTGTAAGGCACTCCTTCCCTCTGCCAGCCTGCAGCTCACTATAGCACCTGCTTAGCCTTCCCAAACAGGGTCACGTGAAGCCGTGGCAACAGCTGGTGGATGGTCATATGAGCAACTGGTGCATATCACAAGTCCACTTACACCAGGCAGAGAATTTCTGAAAAGTACTGATAATGGCTGGTGTCATTCCTCTTATAAAGACACTGACCAGAAGGCAATTGAAATGTATGGATCTCTTTCTCTCAGAGCATTGAGCCCCGCTCCCCTTAGCATTGCATATTGATCTGTTGTCTGCACCTGCTCATTGTTCTCTCTCGCTGCAATGTGAATACACCAGTTAAAGCCATCTCCCACATGCCTGCTTTTATTTATTTGATATGTAGTTGTGCACAGACACAACAAATTGGCGACGAGTACGAACCTGAATGTTAGAAAATATCATGAACTGGATGGACAGTTACTGGACGAAACAGTGAGAGTTAAACAGCACGGGAACGCCAAAGGACCCACGAGTAACAGTGAAAAATGAGCTGATTTAAAGTGAAAATAACGTGGCATTGGCTTCAGTCGGGGAAGTTGACAAGTTTGCCAGCGCTAATGAAGGCTGAGAGCCTTACGTCGAGAGGGTTGATCTATATTGTAATGCAAACAACGTGGAGGAGCAAAAGAGAGCCCTTACGCTTCTTAGCTTAACGGGTGCAAGAACGTACAGTCTCTTGCGCTACTTAGTAACTCTGCAAAGCCAGCATGCCAGACATTCGATGAAATCACTTGAGCTCTAAACCACTAGTAATAGCTGAGAGATATAGATTTTACAAAGGAACCAGTCAAAAGATTAAAGCATTTTTGAATACAGTGCAGAACTGCACAAACTTTCCCAGAACTGTGACCTTAGAGATGGACTTTCTGATCCATTAGGAGACAGCCTTGTATGTGGAAGGCATAGTCAAAGCACGCTAAAGAGGCTATGGTCCGAAAGAGACCTAACCTTAGAATGGGCACTGACCATTGCAGTAGCATTAGAGATGGCAGCAAAGGATGAAGTAAAACTACAGAAAAGGAAGGTTAGAATGCGAAATGCACAAAATGTCCCTGAATGGTGCAAAAACCCAAAGATGTTATCGATTTGGCAAATCCTCTCATGATGCAAAACTGTTGGTTCAAAGAAAAAGTCTGCAGAAAGTGGGTCACAGACAAGGTCACATAGAGAGAGTGTACAAGGCAGACAAAAAGCACAACTAAGTGAAAAGTCTCAAACACAAAACTAACCAATGCATTAAGATACCGAATATAAAACAGAAACAGACAACATTGAGACTGACAAAGGCAAGCTGTCATGCCTAGAACTGCATAGTATTAGAATCAGAATCAGGTTTATTATCACTGGCATGTGTCATGAAATTTGTTAACTTAGCAGCAGCAGTTCAATGCAATACATAATCTAGCACAGAGAGAGAAAAAAAATAATAAGTAAAATAAAACATAATAATAAACATGTAAATCAATTACATATGTTGAATAGATTTAAAAGAATATGCAAAAACAGAAATACTGTATATTAAAAAAAAGTGAGGTAGTGTCCAAAGTTAATGTCCATTTAGGAATCGGATGGCAGAGGGGAAGAAGCTGTTCCTGAATCGCTGGGTGTGTGCCTTCAGGCGTTTGAGTTTTTGACTGAAGCAGATCACAAAATCATCTGGATCACAATAGATGTGTCTGGTGTAAAACTGAAAATGGAGCTGGATACAGAGCCAGCTTTGTCCATGATACCAGAGGCTGACCAAACAGACTGTTTTCTAACATACCATTAGAGAAGACCTCAGTGATGGTGAAGATTTACACAAGTGAAGAAGTGTCTCCCAAAGGCAAAATGAAAGTGATGTTGACGTACGGAGTTAGAGCTTTGTGTATTGAAAAGTGGAGGGCCAGCACTTTTCGGATGTGAATGCTTGAGAAAAATCCAGCAAGACTGGCACACAATTAAATCTCTCAGCGTGACATTAACAGGGAATGGCAGCCAAATGATAGCACTAACCAGAGACTGGCACAGCTGCTTAATACTAATCAGAAGGTGCTTGAGAAGGAGAATGGCAAACTCAAAGGCATGAAGACCAGAATTGAACTGGATGAAACAGCAACACCAAGATTCCACAAACCGCGTCTAGCACCTTACGCACTACGTACTAAAGTGGATGTTGAACTGCAGAGCTTAGAGGCATCTGGTATTCTCTCCAAGGTTGAGTGGATCTATTGGTCCACGTCCATTGACCCAGAGATCAAGAAAGGGAAGGCCGGAGCCATTCCCATGTGTGTGTCACAAGGGGGTGCTGGGAACGGACCCAAATGCGAGACACAGACACTGAAGTACAAGGAACAGGACTTGACTGGAGTAGGGACTAGGAGACAAGGTTTGGACTCCAAGCCAGAGACTGGACAGGGACCCAGAACCTGGGTCTTGCCTCAGGATCGGACCCCAGAACCAGGCAAGGACATGACATGGCTTCAGGACAGGACGTGGCTGGGGTCTAGAGGCCTGAGCTTGGAGACAGGCTGGGGTCTTTGCTCTTGAGGTTTGAGGCTGGGGTCTTGCGTCTTGAGCTTGGCTTGGGTTCTTGGAGCTTGGCTGCGGGATCGTCGAGGCTAGGGTTCTTGGCGCTTGGCTGCGGGATCGTCGAGGCTAGGGTTCTTGGCGCTTGGCTGCGGGATCGTCGAGGCTAGGGTTCTTGGAGCTTGGCTGCGGGATCGTCGAGGCTAGGGCTCTTGGAGCTTGGCTGCGGGATCGTCGAGGCTAGGGCTCTTGGAGCTTGGCTGCGGGATCGTCGAGGCTAGGGCTCTTGGAGCTTGGCTGCGGGATCATCGAGGCTAGGGCTCTTGGAGCTTGGCTGCGGGATCGTCGAGGCTAGGGTTCTTGGAGCTTGGCTGCGGGATCGTCGAGGCTAGGGTTCTTGGAGCTTGGCTGCGGGATCGTCGAGGCTAGGGCTCTTGGAGCTTGGCTGCGGGATCGTCGAGGCTAGGGTTCTTGGAGCTTGGCTGCGGGATCGTCGAGGCTAGGGCTCTTGGAGCTTGGCTGCGGGATCGTCGAGGCTAGGGCTCTTGGAGCTTGGCTGCGGGATCGTCGAGGCTAGGGTTCTTGGAGCTTGGCTGCGGGATCGTCGAGGCTAGGATTCTTGGAGCTTGGCTGCGGGATCGTCGAGGCTAGGGTTCTTGGAGCTTGGCTGCGGGATCGTCGAGGCTAGGGTTCTTGGAGCTTGGCTGCGGGATCGTCGAGGCTAGGGTTCTTGGAGCTCAGAGACAGACTGGGAACCAAACATCAACATAGAGCCGGGACTTATCCTTTGACAAGCCGGATTCATCTTTAACACAACACTAACATGAGACAGGATAGAACATAGACATAGAGCCGGGACTTATCCTAAGACAAGCCAGGACTCAACTTCATCTCCACACTAAGGTGGGACAGGTCCCTCTGTCAGGTAACGGCAGAACGGCCGGATTTACCCAACAGAGGCATGGACAAGACAAGACAGATCCCCCGCAGGGCAATGGCAAAACGGCCTGACTTACCCCACGGAGGTGAGGGCAAGACAAGACAGATCCCCCACAGGGCAATGGCAAAATGACCTGGCTTACCCTACAGAGGCGAGGACAAGAAGAGACAAACACCAAAGAATGACAGACAGTTCCATCTCTGCTCCGGGGAAGCTCCGAGTCTCAGTTCGGACAGCAATTTCAGCTGGCTACAGAAACAGCCGGATCCCTACCTAGCTCAGAGTGGCTGGCAGCCACTCAGTTGGCCGGCAGCCACTCAGTTGGCCCAGGAAACAGCCGAATCCATACCGCAAAGACAGCTCTGATTACCAACAGCAAGGCTCCATGAAGTGATAGTTTTCTAACACGGCCTAAAGATGACAAGTGGCCACTCTAGCCTTCCACCAGCAGGTTGCTCCCAGGGGAACTGACGAGACAAACCAGCAGCTCACACTCAACCCCAAGGCTGCTTATATTCCAAGCCCCAAGATGGGAATCAGGTGCCTATGATTAACTCACCTAAATGAGGGACAGCTGGAAGACCCGGAGTCTGGAGTCCACGGACTGGACTGTGAACCAGGAAGAGGACTTCATGGATCGGACCATGACAATGTGGGGATTTCAGGGTGAGTATCAATCCGGTGCTGCGTACTGTGCAGTATCCCCTGCCACGAATAGAAGATACTTTTGCATCTTTGGCTGGCAGGAAGAAGTTTTTAAAGATTGACTTGTCACAAGTTGATCTGAAAATGGAGATTGAGATGGTAATCTGGAAGTTCTTCAAAATCAACTCCCACAAGGGATTGTCCCACTATAATCATTTTGTCTTTGGCATGACATCAATTTAGCAATTTGGCAAAGAGCAATGGACCAAGTGTTCCAAGATATCCTAGGAACACAGTGTTACCTTGTGACATCATTGCAACTGGAAAAAATGACAAAGAGTACCTCCAGGACCTTGGCAAAATGCCTACCAGGCTGACTGAGTATGGTCTGTGTGCGAAGAGAGCAAAATGTGAGTTTTCCAAGAATGAAATTTCATACTGTGGACATGACATTGACAAGCAGTCAAGTCACAAGAGAAGATTGAAGCAGTGCTGCAGACAGCCAAACCGGAAACCGTGTCACAACTCAGGTCATACTTGGCATTGTAAACTACTAGCACAAGTTTCTTCCAAATGTTGCTCAGTGCTACATCCATTAATTGAACTTTTGCAGACAGGAGCAAAGTGGGAATGGTTAGAAAGATGTGAAATAGCATTCAAGGAAACAAAGAGAGTAATAACATTCAATAACATTAATAACTCACCCATTATGACCCACCCCTGCCTATAAGACCGGAGTACAACACATCCCCTGATTGCATTGGAGCTATTTTGTCACACATTATGAAAGGTGGATCTGAACGTCCGATTGCATTTGCTTCAATATCACTGATGAGCGCAGAACACATTACACACAGTCAGGCCCTCTGTGTAGTATGGGGAATAAAGAAGTTCCACCACTACCTCTATGGACATATCACCAGCCCCTTGCGTCCATTTTCAATCCCAGGAAGGGAATTCCATGATGACAGCTACCCGGTTACAGCGTTGGGCACTATTCCTGGAGCTCATTCTTATGATACAGACTTCAACGGTACTAAGCAACACAGCAATGCTGATGGCTTGTCATGTCTTCCACTACTAGCAACTGAAGAAGGATAGTCTTCATACTATGACCCAGCAGAAGTGTTCCACACTGCATTGGTAGAGCAGTTGCCGTTAACAAATTCCAGAAATACAAAGGGAAACAAGGAGTAACCCAACTTTGTCAAAGGTCTATGAAATCATCATACAAGGATGGCCAGCTCATGGTAGCCCAATAGTTCCAGAATTCTCAGTGAATCAAAGAATGCTGATGTGTGGATCTCATGTTGTGGTTCCCTTGAAACTGTGCACCAGAGTGTTAAAAAATCTGCATGAAGGACACCTGGGTACAATCAAGATGAAGGGTCTCACCCGGAGCTATGTGTGGTGGCTGGGAATAGATAAACAAATTGAAGTCTTGGCCAAAAGCTGTTGGGGATGTTGGGGAAGTTCAAAATACACCCCAATATTCACTGTTACACCCATGGGAGTAGCTGTTGTCACCACGACAAACAGAACATATTGACTTTGCTGGGCCATTTCTGGAATCCACGTTTCTGATTGCTAAGGATGCTTATTCAAAGTGGCTGGAGGTTATACCAATGAAGCCAACCACCAATGAAATCTTGGCTCCAAGGACTACCTTTGCCAGAAACATTTTATCAGAACAAATTGTGAGTGACAACAGACCAGAAAAATTCCAACTGTTCATGAAAAAAGATGGCATCAGATATTTCAAGTCAGCTCCACACCACCCAGCAACAAATGGGTTAGCTGAAAAGTTTATCCAAACCTTCAAGTCCATTAAAGTGATGGACAAGGAGAATATTTCTCTATAGCACAAGGTGGACAACTTCCTTTTTGCATTTTGAAACCTACAATATTGTTCGTGAGCAGGAATCTGAGATCTCGCATAGACCTCCTGAAATCAGATCTACGGAGGGAAGTGCAGAATAATCAGTTCAGCCAGTTGCCAAGTGAAGCAGCAAGGAGCTTCGAGATTGGATAGGAAGTCCTAGCGCATGATTTCTAAGACGATAAGTGGACACTCAGTAGGATAGCAACAAGAACAGGACCACTGATATACAGAATGGATGTTGGAGATTGGACATGGAGATGTCATGTGGACCAGATACTGGATGCTCAACTGAAGAACACACCTAAGTTGACTGCATTCAACAAACTGGACACATTACAGTCACCGGACTTACCTCTCAGTGATGATCATGTTACTGACAGCAATGTGACACAAGAAACAAAGAACATTGTCTTAGACAAGACACCTGTGAAACCCAATGCCACTCAACAGATCTAGAGGTGCAACAAGAACGTTATCATTGTCAAGACACCTGCCAAATCTGATGCCACTCCACAGATCCAGAGGCACTATCCTGAGAAAAACAGAGCACCACCCAAAAGTCAGAACCTTTAGAACTGTGAACTTAGTTATGGACTGTTATTGTGAAAGCATGTTTATTTGGAATACTGTATTGGTTTACAGAAGAGAAATTGAATGTTTTGTACATGCACAGTTTTATGTTGATTAATCTAAATGTGGAGGGAGTGTAATGTATGGATCTATTTCTTTTAGAGCAATGACCCTCCCCCCAGCACTATGTATTGATGTGTTGTCTGCATATATGCTGGTTTGTCAATGCATGTACATTGTTCTCTCTCTTTATTCTCACTGCAATGTGAATAGACCAGTTAAACCCATCTTCCATGCTTTTATTTAATTGGTATGTAGTTCTGCATGGCCAACCACTTTTGTAGAAAAATCATGACCGTGAATAGACCATGATTGCCCATGTCATACAACATGGCACATGATGGCGATGATGATGAATGATTGGTCATCCCAGGAAATAAGCAGCCTGGTTTTAATTGCTACCGAAGCCACTCATTTTCAAAGATTATCAAAGTATGTATATGGTATACAACTCTGAGATTCACCAGCCCACAGATAGCCACAAAACATAGAAACACCATGGAACTCGTTCAAAGAAAATGTCAAACACCCAACACATGAAAAAAAAGAAATTGTACAAATGGCAAAAAGCAAGCGAATAACACACAGAAAATTAATCATCAGACTGCAAGAGTCCTCAAAATAGTCTACAAGTGTTCAGCTTAGCGCTATGTCATTCATTAACTGCAGGCTGCAGAGTCAATCCAAGCAAAAAGTGCCCTGATCAAATCACATAAAAACAGCAAAAAAAAAACAGAAACAAGAAACACACATAACATGAACTGCAGAGTCCTCCAGAACTAACCCGCATCCAAGGGCCAATCAAACCTTGCAGTATGAGGAAGAGGGAGAGGGGACTGGTCAAATGCAGGAAGATGGCACTGAACACCTGCTTGCCTTCTGCTCCTGTCTTCGCGGATTTCAATCTTACTTGGCTCTTTGGTCAGTGAGCAGTAAGGAACCCCATCACTGGTTTGCACTCTGTCTTTTGGCTGCACATTTTGCCCTCAAACTCACTAAATTCCCTCAGAGACAAAAGAGGTACCAGATCGCTCAGTCAGCCCAAAACACATAATCAAAATGTAAATTACAGGCTCCAATCGCACACAGTTCAGTAGTAGAAGCATATTTCAAAGAAGAAGGAGAAGTTGTTTTGTGATCTGTCTGTAAGTAGTTGGGGGCACCACCCTGTTTCTATCATCTACCCCAACATTTCAGATTGTTATGTGTATGAGTGAAGACACATGGAAAGGATGAAAGCTGGGTGGAAGTAAAATAGCAATCACAAGCATCACTGGGCAAAGAACACTGAATGAGATTAAACTGTCAAACTTCCAGTGGTGAATTAATTTTGTGATTGAGCATTATCATCTGGTACAGATGAAGCTGTGAAATATGAAACAAAATAGCAGCAGCAGCAAATTCATCTAGAAATAGTGGAGGGTTGGAGATAGGAGGGCAAATGCACTGTTACCACTTCCAAAAATGTTTCTTTCTTCTAGTTTTTGCACACTGACAGCAAGTTTTGAAGATCGCCAGTCCATTCTGTGCCAATACACAGGGCTGTAGAAATTACACAGCTTTTAAGGAGACAGCTGAAATGCCATACCTGCCCCTACACCACCTCCTCATTACCATTCAGAGACCCAAACAGTCCTTCAGGTGTGAGTCTATTGGGGTCACCTACTGTATCTGGAGCTCCCAGTATGGTTCAGTCAGACTTGACGTAGATTGGGGACTGCTTCACCAAGCACCTGCAGTCCATCTGCCAGAAAAAGCAGGATCTCCCTGTAGCCACCCATTTTAATTCTTCTTCCTATTTCCATTCTGACATGTCAGTCTATGGCCTTCTCTGCTGCCACAATGAGGCCACACTCGAGATGGAGAAGCAACACCCTATATTCTGTCTGGGTAGCATCCAACCTGATGGCATGAATATCGATTTCTCGAACTTCCAGTAATTGCACCCCTTCTTCATCATTCCTCATTTCTGTTTCCCTCTCTCACCTTATCTCCTTACCTACCCATCAAGTCCCTCTGGTGCTCCTCCCCTTTCCCTTTCTTCCATGGTCTTCTATCTTCTCCTATCACATCCTGCATTCTCCAGCCTTCAATCTCTTTCACCAATCAACTTCCCAGTTCTTTACTTCACCCCCTCCCATTTCACCTATCACCTACCACCTTGTACTTTTTCTTTCCCTCTCCCCACCTTCTTACTCTGACTTCTCCACTTCCTTTCCAGTCCTGTTGAAGGGTTTTGGCCCAAAATGTTGAACGTTTACTCTTTCCCATAGACACTGCCTGGGCCACTGAGTTCTTCCAGCATTTTGTGTACATTGCTGATGAAAGAAACACTGAACTGCCTATGGTTTTAATCATACTGTTAAAAGATACTTCAAGGTCAATATTTTCAAATTGCTCTGGCCTAATTTTATAATCTCCTCCTGTTACAAGGACCTCAGATTCAGGTTGAAAGAACAATACCTCTTATTCCGTCTGGGTAGCTTCCAACCTGATGGCATGAACACCAGTTTTTCTAACCTGGTTATTTTTTTCCCTGTCCACTTTTCTCTTTTCCCTTTCCCCATTCTGGCTCCCTCTAACGACGTTTCCGACCAAGGATCTTCTTCAGGACTCTTATGACTTTTTGAGTCTGATGAAAGGTCTTGGCTCAAAACATCAACTCTTGACTCCTCTCCATAGATGCTGCCTGACCCAGGGTTTCTCTGAAGTTCCAGCATTTGCAGAATCTTATGAAAGTGACTGAATCAAATCCATCCATATGGTGAAATGTCAAACTACTGACAATTGCAAAGATGGATCAACCCTGGCCATGTCACCAGAAGGTTTTTTCTACTTATGTGACCAATTTGTTAAGAGTTTCTAACTCTGGCATCAAGGGTACTGCGTTCAGGATGAATGTAAGCTTCAGTGAAGGAGTTGGGGCGGCCAGATTACATAAAATTGTCCACAAAACAGTGGGGACCCAATCAGTGTCGGCAGGAGAGCACTTTGAGGAGGTTACTCGCAGGTCAGCCAAGGTTGTATAAAAGGAGAGCTTCGCCGGCGTTCATACATTCCTGAGACCCAATCAGTGGGGGGAACAGAGCACTGCGAAGTAAATAAAAGTACAGAAGGGACAAGCGGGGCAACAATTGTTGGGACTAGGCAGGCAGTGAGAGTAGGAGTGTCAGGCTTTGAGCCAAGGGGCTTCAATGAAAAGAGGCTGAGGTCAAAGAAACAGGTTAGAAGATTTGGTCTTGGTTACCCATTGTACAGTGCAGGCAGGATGGCAGATATGGCAGTGGAATGATCCTCGTGTAGGATGTGGGAATTCATGGAACCTGAGGGTCTCTCTGATGACAACACCTGTGGGAAGTGCAGCCAACTCCAGCTCATGATACACTACATTGTGGAGCTGGAGCTGGAGTTGGATGAACTTAGATTATGAGAACACTCAGTACTCTTTTATTGTCATTTAGAAATGCATACATGCATTAAAAAATGATACAATGTTTCTCCGGAGTGGTATCACAGAAAACAAGACAGACCAAAGACTAACACTGACAGAACCACATAATTACAACATATAGTTACAGCAGTGCAAGCAATACCATAATTTGATAAAGAACAGACCATAGGCACAGTAAAAAAAAAGTACTCAAAGTCCCAAGTTGATCGACTCCCGAGTCCCCGATAGCAGGCGGCAAAAGGGAGAAAGTCCCTGCCATAAACCTCCAGGCACTGTCAACTTGCCGATACCTTGGAAGCAGCCGACTGCAGCCGACCCTGAGTCCATCCATCCAAAAACTCCGAGCGTCCGAGCAGCCTCTTCGATACAGCCTCCCGAGTGCCATCCTCTGCCAAGCGCTTTCGACCTCTCCCCGGCTGCTGAAACATGCAAAGCCGGGGATTTCGAGGTCTTCAGCTCTGGAGATTCCGGTTATCACACAGCAACAGCGGTAGCAAAGCAATCATTTCAGAAGTTTTCCAGATGTTCCGTTGTGCTCTCACGTCTGTCTCCATCAAATCAGGATTGTGCACAATCCCCTACTTGACAAATAACAGACATCATCACCTTGTCCCCCCTCCCAGAATCATCTGGGAGAGAGAGCAATTGATAGATAAGACTTTTGAGCAGGTGGTTACACCCAAAGTGCAGAATTCAGGGAGTAGATGGGTGAATATTGAGAGAGGTAACAGGAGAAAGAAGTCAGTGCAAGGTCCCCCTGTGGCCATTCCCCTCAGTAACAGGAATACAGTTTGGATACTGATGAGGGCAATGATCTATCTGGGCAAGGCAACAGCAGCCAAACCAATAGCACTGTGGATGGATCTGAGGCTCAGAAGGGTGGGGTGAAGTCAGGCAGAGCAATAGTCATAGGGGACTCGATAGTTAGGGGGACAAATAGGAAATTCTGCGGCAGCAAAAGAGACACCAGGATAGTGTGTTGCCTCTTGGATGCTAGGGTTCAGGATATCTCTGAGCGGTTGCAGAATATTCTTGAAGGGGAGGGTGATCGGCCGGAAGTTGTGGTACATGTTGGTAACAATGACAGAGGCAGGAGAGGGGTAGAGGTCCTGGGCAGCAAGTTTAGGGAGTTAGGAAGGGGGCTGAAGAGCAGGACCTCCAAGGTGGTCATCTCTGGATTTCTCCCGGTGCCATGAGAAAGGAAAGGTCAAAACAGAAAGATAGCGCAGATGAATGAGTGGCTGATGAGATAGTGCAGGGGCAGGGATTCAAGTTCTTGGATCATTGGAAACTTTTCTGGGGAAGGGTGACCTGTACAAGTGGGACAGGTTGCATCTGAACTGGAGGGGAACCGATATCCTGTAAGGTTTGCTAATGCTATTGGGAGGGTTTAATCTAGATTAACAGGGGGGTGGGAACTGTACATGTTTGGGACAGCATTGTGGGCCAAAGGGCCTGAATTGAGCTGTAGTTTTTCTATGCTTCTAAGTGAAGAGGCAGAGGATGGGGCAGGTGGTGCACAAGTAGAGACAGCTTGTAGGGAGTTTGTGAGGAAGGATAAGCAGTTGATAGAGCAAATATTCACTCAGCCACATGGTTTGAGATGTGTCTATTTTAACGCAAGGAGTATCATAAACAAGGTGGATCAATATGTGGAACTATGATGTTGTGGCCATTACAAAGACTTGGATGTTTCAAGGATGGAATGACTGCTGAGTGTGAGGACTTTAGATGTTTCAAAAAGGACAGGGAGGGAGGTAAAAGAGGTGGAGAAGTGGCACTGCTAATCAGGGACAGTCTCACAGCTGCAGAAAAGGAGGAAGTCATGGAGGCATTATCTACTAAGTCATTGAGAGTCGAAGTCAAAAACAGGAAGGAGGCAATAACTCTACTAGGTGTTTTCTATAGAGCCCCCCAACAGCAAAGGGACATTGAGGACCAGATCAGGAGGCAGATTCTGGAATATTGCAATAATATTAAGGTTGTTGTGATGGGTGATTTTAACTTTCCTAATATTGACTGGCATCTCCTCAGAGCATGGGATTAGATGGGATGGTTTGTAAGGTGTGTTCAGGAAATTTTCCTGACACAATATGTAGATAAGCCAACTAGAGGAGAGGCTGTACTTAATCTGGTTTTGGGAAATGAACCTGATCAGGTGTCAGATTTCTCAGTGGGAGAGCATTTTGGAGGTAGTGATCACAACTCTATTTCCTTTACCATAGCGCTGGAGAGGGATAGGAGCATACAATTTGGGAAAACATTAAATTGGGGTAAGGGGAAATATGATGCTATTAGACAGGACCTTGGGAACATAAATTGGGAGCGGATGTTCTCAGGGAAATGCATGGCAGAAATATGGCAAATGTTCAGGGAACATTTGCATGGCATTCTTCATAGGATGTTCTATTGAGGCAGGGAAATGATGGTAGGGTTAAAGAATCATGGTGTACAAAGGACATAGAAAATCCAGTTAAGAATAAAAAGAAAAGCTTATGAAAGGTTCAAGAAATTAGCTACTGTTAGAGCTCTAGAAAATTACAGGGTTGCCAGGAATGAGCTCAAAAAGGAAATTAGGAGAGCTAGGAGGGGTCATGAGAAAGCCTTGGTGAGCAGGATTAAGAAAAACCACAAGGCATTCAACAAGTATGTGAAGAACAAGAGGATGAGCCGTGTGAGAATAGGACCAATCAACAGCGAGAGTGGAAACATGTGCATGGAGTTGGAGGAGGTCGTGGAGGAACTTAATGAATACTTTGCTTCAGTATTCACCAGTGAAGAGGACTATGGCTATCATGGCGATGACTTAAAACGGACTGAAGTCTTTGAGTGTATAGACGTTAAGAAATCTGGAATTTTTGAAAGGTATTATGTTATATAAGTCACCAGGACCAGAGGAGATATACCTCAAGCTACTGTAGGAAGTGAGGGAAGAGATTGCTGAGCCTCTGGTGATGATCTTTACATCATCAATAGGGATGGGAGAAGTACCAGAGGATTGGAAGTTTGCAAACATTGTTCCTTTGTTCAAGAAAGGGAGCAGAGATAACCCAGGAAATGATAGATCAGTGAATCTTACTTTAGTGGTTGGCAAGTTGTTGAAGGTCCTGAGAGACAGGCTTTATGAGCATTTGGAGAGACATAATCTGATTAGGGATAGTCAACATGGCTCTGTCAAGGGCAGGTCATGCATAACGAACCTGACTGAATTCTTTGAGAATGTAATAAAACACATTGATGAAGGTAGAGCAGTGGATGTAGTGTATATGGATTTCAGTAAGGCATTGATAAGGTTCGCCATGCAAGGCTCATTCAGAAAGTAATGAGGCATGGGATCCAGAATTGCCTTGCCCACAGAAGGCAAAAGGTGGTTGCAAGTGGTTCAGATTTTGTATGGAGGACGGTGACCAGTGGTGTTCCACAGGGATCCGTTCTGAGGCCCTGCCTCTTTGTGATTTTTATAAGTGACCTGGATGAGGAAGTAGGTTGGGTTAGTAATTTGCTGATGAGACAAGAATTGGGGGTGCTTTTAATAGTCTGGAGGGTTGTCAGAGGTTATAGCAGGACATCAATAGGATACAAAACTGGGCTGAGAAGTGGTAGATGGAGTTCAACTCAGATAAGTGTGAAGTGGTTCATTTCAGTAGGTCAAATTTGAAGATAGAATATAAAATTAATGTTAAGACTCTTGGCAATGTGGAGGATCAGTGAGATCTTAGGGTCTGTGTCCAAGCTGCAGTGCAGGTTGACAGTGTTGGCATTTGTCAACCGTGGGATTGAGTTCAAGAGCTGTAAGGTAATGTTACAGTTATATAAGACCTTAATTTGACCCCACTGTATTCATTTCTGGGCACGTCACTACAAGAAGGATGTGGATACCATAAAGAGAGCGCAGAGGAGGTTTACAAGGAAATTGCTTGGATTGGAGAGTTTGCCTTATGAGAATAGGTTGAGTGAACTTGGCCTTTTCTCCTTGGAGTGACTGAGGATGAGATGTGGACTGATAGAGATGTCTAAGATGATTAGCTTTATTCATCACATGTACATCGAAACCTACAGTGAAGTGCGTTGTTTGTATCTATGATCAACGCAGTCAGAGTGCTGCTAAGTGCAGCTAGGCTTCAGGCAACAACATAGTATGCCCACAACTTACTAACCCATATCATAGACCATCAGATCATCAGACACAGGAGCAGAATTAGGCCATTTGGCCTATAGAGTCTGTTCTGCCATTTGGTCAAGACTGACTTATTTTCCCTCTCAACTCCATTCTCCAACCTCTTCCCATAACGTTCAAACCCTTACTAATTAAGTACCTACCAACTTCAGCTTTTAATATAATCAATATATTTAGGAAAGGAGTAGATGGGTACAGGTCTATACAGGCCAATGAGATTAGGGTAGACAGGTATAAAGGCCTGCGTGCTTGGCTGGGCAGAAAGGCCAGGTTGGGTCTGTATTCCATAGAGTTTAGAAGAATGAGGTACAATCTATTGAAAACATACAGATCCTAAAGAGGCGTGCCAAGATATTTTCACTACGGGGAAGTCTCAAATGAGGAAACAGTTTCCTGATAAGAGACCAGTCATTTAAAACCGAGGGAGGTAGAAATTTCTTTTTGTAGGGGGTGGTGAATCTCTCTAGCTCTTTACTCCCAGTGAAATATGAAGGTCTGATTACTTGAGTATGTGAAGCAGAGATGATCTTTTTTTGAAGGATGGGGGAATAACTGGTTAAGGAGAACTAGCTCAGAGCAGGAGTTGAGATCCAGAGCACACTAGCTATGATCACACAAGGGCAGAGGAGCCTTACCACTGACCCAATGTTCTTGTGTACTTCATGCATGACTCTTTTAATTTCATTACTCCTTTCTTACTCAACGTGGGCAACTTACAACATCGCAGTACCTTCCAACCCACAAGCCATCGGAATGTGAGAGAAAAGCAGAGCACCTGGAGGAAATCCATGCAGCTCCCAGAGGTATGTCCGTGCACCACCAAACCTCGGGCCATACACCACCACTCAGGGACTATGCTAACATTATTTTGTGTGACTGTATGTGCTGTCATAACTAGAAGTGCTGTGTGTGACTGTACTGTGCCTACAGTGTTTCGCACCTTGGCACTGGAGAAGCGCTATTTTGTTTAGTTGTATAAACGTGTATGGTTGAATGTCAATGACAATTAAACTTGAATTTGAGAATGGGCAAAGTCCACAAGGTCAGGTTTGAACTTGGTTTCCTCTGGCAGTGAGGCATCTGCTAGAGATTACAGAACCTGTGAAACCACATGTTGAAATGGAACTGAACAGTGACCACACCCTTTGGAGGTCATCAGGGACCAATATCATGCCCATCAGAATCCCAGACAGAGACCATGCACGCTGTTCCACACACAAAACCATGTGACAGGTCTCCTCTCCATAGTCTCAAGCCACAACAGAAAAGGAAGAGCTTTGGTGTGGAAGAATAAATGAAGGCCAGTGAAAAAGGAGGGAGAGATGGCGACTGGAAATCATGGTTAAAGTCGGTGAGAAAGGGCAAACCGGGTGGAGAGGAAGGAATGGTGGGGGGGTAGAGAAGAGATAAGAGAGACAGAGTGAGAAGAGAGGGCAATCTCAGGGGAACATCGATATGGCAAGGTAGCAGGACAGGAGGAGATCATTAGGAAAAGATGCAAGGATGATATCAGAAGATTAGACTGGGTAAAGAAGATTGTGAGATAGCTGAGTAGAAGATTGGAAAGCTGTGGAAAAGACTGAGGTGAAAAACAGAGAAAGAACAGAGGAAGGCCAGACAAGCTTGAGAGGGGACATGATGGTCAGGGGGAATAGACTGAACCCGGAAGAAGATGAAAGGGAAGATGCTGGAGGAAAAGAGCCTGGAAGCTGGAATTTTCTCTTGATGTTTTAACCTACTCTGTGAGTAGCCTGGAGGGTTGTTCTGATATCCTCCACCCCATTCTATTCTCCTTCCCATTTCCCTCATATTCTAGGCTAAAGAGATTGTTTGCTTTAAAACCACACATCAAAATAATAATCAAAGTGAATACTTGGCACCAGTGTAGACATCCCACCCTGCAAAAACTCATTTCAGGGAGGTAGCACCATCAATTTGCGGGAGACTCCTGGAACTTCCAGGAGAGGTGGGATGTCTGCAATAGAGTAGCCCCTTAGCAGCTAGCCAGCTAGTTTAAATAACGTTAGCTATGCTAATGGACGAATGACACCTGTTCAACTCACCTCAACATGTCTTTTACAGTCTTAACCCACTATGGGCAATAGAAAAGTCACTGCTGCAAACAGTGCAGCGAGCAACACTGTCATTATTTTTGACCCCTATTAGGCAGGGGTACACTTTAGTGTAATCTAAGGTGACGTACGTTTTATATTTTCTTTTTTTTTGGAACACTCTGCCATGGCGCGCTCTCTCTCTCACTCTCTCTCGCTCGCTTTCTCTCTTGCTCGTTTTCTCTCTTGTGCTCGCTCTCAAAAAATTGATTTCCGTGATATTGTATATAATTTGCGGGCATCAGGGAGCCACTATTCATATGCGGGAGACTCCCGGAACTTCCGGGAGAGGTGAGATGTCTGCCAGTGGCAACAATTTGTCACTCATCCAAGCAGAACTATTTACAGCACAGCTCAGAGACAACATTCTCAACTTCTTTCCACTCCTCACTTGGGTGTCCATCCATCAATTGACCTCTATGGCACATGTCAAAGTTGCTGAGTTAATTGCTTCCAACATTAATCAGGTTGGCTAGGCTCATCTTAAAATACCAGTCCTCAGTGAAGGCGCTGAATGCAATGAGCCCCCATGAGACATGAAGGTGGAATTGATAACATCTTACCAAGTGAGAATATTAATTTTTCTCCACAGCAATCACAAGGAATGAAGACCTGGTGGAAGAATAAGGTACTGCACATCTGGCAAACCTTCAGTCAGATTCCTATGCTCAGTTGCAGCACAAAACATGCTAGAACATTTAACTGAATCATTAGGAGGTGGAAAGAAAGAAAAAAAAGCAAATGTGAGCCAACAGCATCAGTTTAAGAAGTGGCTTGATAGCTTTTTTTCCAATCTGTCTTCTTTTGAAGAATGCATGCTGTTAAGACACATCAATGTCATCACTTTGTCACTGGTCTCTTTTATCCACTGTGATGGAAGATTTTGCCTTCAGGCTTTTTATCCTAATCAGGTTTCAGGGTGGTACTCTAACTGTGGACCTTTGTGATGCACTCTGTGTCATTGAACTAACACATTAGAGAACAAGTGTACACGTCTGTTTCTGCAGGTAGAAAATATGTTTTAACAAATAGGCATCAATATAAAGTGATAACATGGGAGCTGGATTGCCAAAGTCCACGATTCTACCACGTCTTGCAGGAAAAGGAAATGCTATTTCCTGGTCCCTAAAACCTTGATGCGTCATGGTCAGTAAGGTCACCATTTTGGGAGTAACCTTCCAGAAAGATGTGAAAGGTCGGAGTCCGTCACCTTGCTCTTAAGGAAAACAGGTATGTGGTACAAATACCTCTACTTCCTTACAGGTTTGCGTAGATTCTGCATGTCACGTAAACCTTTAATAAACTTCCAAAGATGCACAGTGGAGTGTATCCTATCTAGTTGCATCAGTCTCTGGCATAGAAACACTCATGCTCAGGAAGGTAAAAGTCCATAGAAAATGGTGGATACAGCAAGTCTATCACAATCCCCACCATTAAATGCATTAACATGGAGAGTTGCCACAGGAAAGCAGAATCCATCATCAAGGACCCCCATCATCCAGGCTATGCTCTCTTCTCATTGCTACCACCAGGCATGAAATGTCATAGTGGGGGGCGTTGGGAACGGACCCAAATGCAAGACACAGACATTGAAGTACTAGGAACAGGAACGGATAAAACTAAATGATGGGACAGGACACAGACTAGGAGTAGGGACAGGACCAAGACGAGGGACTGGGAACAAGGAGCCTGGGCGTGGACTGCGAGCCAGAGACTGGACAAGGACCCAGAACCTGGGTCTTGAATTGGGCTCAGACCCCAAAACTAGGCAAAGACGTGACAAGGCTTGGGTTCCTGGGGACCAGGCGAAGACGTGATGAGGCTTGGGTTCCTGGAGACCAGGCGAAGACGTGATGAGGCTTGGGTTCCTGGAGACCAGGCGAAGACGTGATGAGGCTTGGGTTCCTGGAGACCAGGCGAAGACGTGATGAGGCTTGGGTTCCTGGAGACCAGGCGAAGACGTGATGAGGCTTGGGTTCCTGGAGACCAGGCGAAGACGTGACGAGGCTTGGGTTCTTGGAGGCTAGACGAGGACATGGGGCAAGGGTACTTTGAGGCAACTCCTGGGCAGGAATCGGGACTCCTGGGCAGGACGTGGGACTCCACCACACGGAGGCAAGGCCAGGGAGGAATAGACCCAACTGCAGGGTAACGGCAAACGGCCTGATTACCCGACAGAGGCAAGGGACAGGAACGGACAGAACCAACCGCAGGGTAACGGCAAACGGCCTGGCTTACCCGACGGAGGCAAGGGACAAGAAGGGACAGAACCAACAGCAGGGTAACGGCAATCGGTCTGGCTTACCCGACGGGGGCAAGGGACAGGAAGGGAGCTAGGTCCGGGGTGGCTCCAAGACTCGAGGCGGCCGGTAACCTCGGCAGGATACGGAACAGCCAAATCCATATCTTAATGACTGCACCAGCCTTCCACCGGTGGGTTGCTCCAAGGGGACACTGACAAGATGACCCAGCAACCACACTCGATCTCAGGGCCACTTACATTCCCAGCCCCAAGATGAGCAACAGGTGTTTATGGTTAAGTCCAACCAAAACCAGGGACAACTGAAAGACCTGGAGTCTGGAGTCCACAGTCTGCGGACTGGACCGTGAACTGGAATGCGGACTTCGGTCCGGACCATGACACGAAGTACAGGAGCCTTAGGTCCCACACCACCAAGTTCAGGAACAGTTATTACCCTACAACCATTAGGCTCCTGACCCTGTCTGAATAACTTCACTCACCTCTATTCTGCACTGATTTCACCATCTATAGACTCATTTTCAAGGATTCTACAATTCATGTTCTCAATATTATTTATCTTTTATTTACACAGTTAGGTTTTTTGCACATTCGTTGTTTTCATCTTTGTATATGTATAGTTCTGCATATATTTTTCAATAATAAATCTACTTTCACTTTGGATATTAGTCTTGCCAATAATACTAAAACATCAAACATGAACTACAAAGGATAAAGATCACCAACTCTGAGTATTTTATGTCTTCAGTTCGGCTGGTCTAGGTTCTGCTTCTTAGCTCCAAGTTCTTGACTTTCCCATCGCTTTTGTGTTTGCAAATTTAGGAACTACTTTCTTCAAGTCCTTCCTCACTCTCCCCTTTATATTACTCATTAACACTTCTTTTACCAAGCCTTTGCACACCTGTGTAGAAATACATTTATACGCCTCATCGCTAAAGCTTTTGTCCAGTATTGCTCCTGCTAAACGTTCTAACATTTAGAGAGCTGAGAAGAATGCACGTTGCTGTTACTGGTCATTGTTCAGCAATCTCCAAAGGGTGCCCCCCAGAATTCTTGCAATTTCACTTTTACAGATTGTCTTTCCGCTTCCTGAGCCCTTTATTTCTCCATTTCTTACTGTCATTTCTTCACATTTGTGGTCTCAAACTAATGATGATAATATATCAAACTTATTTATGTCAAAATAATTAAAACTGTCCAGTTTTTTCTTATTTTCTATTAAAATTTCAGAGTGATGCAGGAGACAATTTTGCCCATTAAGCCTATCCCAATTTTCAGAGTAGTTCATCATGCTCACCTTCCACCTAGCGCCTTGCAACTTGTTCTTTCTCACATGCCCAGTATGTCCCTTCTGATTCTAAAGACAAGAGGTTCTGCAGATGCTAAACACAAAATGCTGGAGAAATTCAACAGGTCCGGCAGCATCTATGGAGAGGAATAAACTAATTTAGGAAAAATTTGAACCATGATGAAGGGTCTCGGCCCTATATTTTAACTGTTTATTCTTCACCATAGATGCCAGCTTACCTGCTGAGTTTCTCCAGCACTTTGTATGTGTATCCCTCTGAATCTCCTGCCACATGCAGACAGTCCAGACATGGACAATTCACATACCAACCTGCACATCACGGGGATGTGTGAGAAAACCCATGTGGTCACTGGGAGGAGGTGCAAAGTCTACCCAGACAGTATCAGAGGGCCAGATCAAAACTTGGACACTGGGACTCAGAGACTGCAGCTCTACAGGCTACATCAGCATACCATCACTTGGCTATGCCTGATTTTAGTGATAAAGTTCTTCACTCATGTTTTAAGAATGGTGTTGAAATTATGAGTGCAATAGCTGGTTAAGTTTGGGAACCATTGATCAAGAAACTTAAGTTCAAATATGGATGACAGGTGAAGAAGTTAAATTCTGACAACTACATAAATATAGGTTTTTTTTAAACCATGAAGACATCATGAAGGTCTATCTGGTACACTAAAGATCGATACTACTGGAAGAGTGCAGAAGAGATTCACGAGGATGTTGCTAGAAACTTGAGAAATGAAGTTATAGGCAGAGCAGCTACAGCTCAGAGTGTAGGAGACTGAAGAGTGATCTTAAAGAGTGTAGTAGACTGAAGGCTGATTTTATAGGTCAGCCTTTCTCAACCTTTTTGCCTTGGAGGAACCCTTGAAGTAATTTTCAGGTCTTAGGCAACTTCTACATAAACATTATAATATCCTGAGCTCACAGTACGTTAATGTGATCAGTAAGTTGTAGATATAGTACTCCAAAAGTAATTGACAATGCTCTTTTGAGAATGAATTTGTAGCCAACCCTTCTTGAAAAAAAACTGATAGTTAAGCTTGTTAAATAAAAACAGCTTGCTCACACATGTAAGAATTTGAAAACTACAGCAAAATGTCCTTTACTTTCCTCTGTAAGAGAGGATGCTCTTCTTTCATAGAAATCCAGAACTTGTCCAGGGGCAGGTCAGTAAATCTCATCTTGAGTGCACAACTAGAGGGCAGCTCATAAAGTCCTTCCTCTTCTCTCAGTCAAGTTCTCAGGCTGAACAGAAGATTCAAAGAAAGGGTCCCTAATGCAGTCGCACACTTGTGTTGAAAGGGAGGAAAATACTGTTCAGTTTTGTTCTGCAGTTGTTCCAGGTGGTTTTCAATGAGACTTGAAACTATGATATCATTCCTCACTCTCAAGTCCAAGGAGCAGTAGAACTATTTCAACATTTCCTTTCTCGTCATGATTTTTCCAGATTCATTTTCCTTTTAAATCCAAGAACCTGGTCACTTGAAGTCAAAATATTTTCTCCAGAGCCTTATGGCTCTGAATGGTGTGATCTTTAACCGGATTTCACAGTTTTTTTTTAAAACATTCTCGAGTGAACTGGTCTTAAAGCTACCAGATAGCTTGCTTCCTGAACCCCTTTACCGACTGTGACTTTATTTTCAAAAGCTTTAATCTGTTTGTTTTGAGATTCCAGGTTCTAATAGTCATTTAAAATAATCAGCACTTTTACTTGTCATATGGTTGTGATTTGTAGTTAAGTGTCTTTTCGATTTTGCTTTAGAGCCTTTGCTAAATTTATAAGTTGTTTGCCACAATGGAATAGGACAACTTGGGCCACCAGTCCATGTAAAACCCATTGATAAGCAGCTTTCATTGTAGAGATATTGCACCAGCTGATTACTTTAGTCTTGCCCACTGCTTTTGTCTCCAGGATCCAGAAGAGGCAGGTGGATTTCTGGGGCAACAGGAGGCATTGGGTCTCTGCTGTGGCGCTGAATCTTCCGATCACAGGAGGCGGTCAGCCATTGGTGTGTGTGCGCACCCAGCTGGTGGCTCTCCAGCTCAGGACCCTGCAGAGGTACCTGTATAGTGACCATCCTCTGCGATAGTGTGCGCTGGCGATACACTTTCTCCTCCGGGGATGCTGTCTGCAGGAGGGCATGCGGCTTCCATCGGCCAGCATCAGCTGCGCCACTTCAGGGGAACTGCCTTGCTTTTACTGAGAGCTGTTGAATGAATGGGGTCTAGTCTCTAGTCTCATCCAGGACAGGGTAATCATGTGCTGGTGGAACCCCGGTTGAGAAACCAAGTTACAGAGTGTAGGAGTCTGAAAGGTGATCTTATAGAGTGTCGGAGACAGAAGGGTGATCGTATAGCATGTAGGAGTCTGAAGGGTGATCTTATCGAGTGTAGGACACTGAAGACTGTTCTCATAGAGTGTAGGAGACTGAAGGGTGATCTTACAGAGTGTAGCAGACTGAAGGGTGATCTTATAGAGTGTAGGAGATGGAAGGATGATCTTATAGAGTGCATGAGACTGAAGAGTGATCATATAGAGTGCAGGAGATTGAAGAGTGATCTTATAGAATGTAGGAGACTAAAGAGTGATGGTATAGAGTGTACGAGATTGAAGGGTGATCGTACAGAGTGTTGGAGATTGAAGGATTAAATTAGAGTGTCGGAGACTGAAGGGTGATCTTACAGAGTTTAGGAGACAGAAGGGTGATCTGATAGAGCGTAGGAGATTGAAGCGTGATCCTGGAGAGTGTAGGAGACTGAAGACTGTTCTCATAGGGTGTAGGAGACCTGAAGGACGATCTCATAGAGGGTTGGATACTGAAGCGTGATCTTATAGAGTGTAGGAGACTGAAGAGTATTCTTTTCAAGTGTAGAAGACTGAACGATGATCTCATAGAGTCTAGGAGAATGAAGGGTGATCTCAGAGTGTAGCTGATTGAAGGGTGATCTCATAGAGTGCAGAAGACTGAACGATGATCATATGGTGTGTAGGAGACTGAAAGTGATCCTATAGGGCGTAACAGTCTGAAGGGTGATCTCATAGAGTGCAGAAGACTGAACGATGATCATATGGTGTGTAGGAGACTGAAAGTGATCCTATAGGGCGTAACAGTCTGAAGGGTGATCATATAGAGTGTCAGAGATGGATGGATGATCTTATAGACCGTAGGAGAGTGAAGAGTGATTGTATAGAGTGTAGGAGACTGAAGGATGAACATATAAAGTGTAGGAGACTGAAGGGTCCTCTTATAGAGTGTAGGAGACCAAAGAGTATTTTTTTCAAGTGCAGGAGAATGAAGGATGATCTTATAGGGTGTAGGAGACCGAAGAGTGATGGTGTAGAGTGTAGGAGATTGAAGGGTGATCGTACAGAGTGTTGGAGACAGAAGGGTGAACTTATAGAGTGTAGGAGATTGAAGAGTATTCTTTTCGAGTGTAGGAGTCTGAAAGGTGATCTCATAGTGTGTAGGAGACTGAAGGATGATCTTATAGAGTGTAGGAGATTGAAGGGTAATCTCATACAGTGTGGGAGATGGATGGGAGATTGTATAGAGTGCAGTAGACTGAAGAATTATCTTATAGATTGTAGGAGCTGAACGATGATCTATGGAGTGCAGGAGAATGAAGGTTGATCTTATAGAGTGTAGGAGCTGAAGGATGATCGTATAGATTGTAGGAGACTGAAGGATGATCGCATAGATTGTAGAAGACTGAAGGATGATCGTATAGAGTGTAGAAGAATGAAGAGTCATCGCAGACAGTTTAGGAGATGGAAGGATGATCTTACAGAGTGTAGGAGACTGAAGAGCGATCGGTTAGAGTTTAGGAGATTGAAGGGTGATCATACAGAGTGTAGGAGATTGAAGGATTAACATATAGAATGTCGGAGACCTAAGGGTGACCTTATAGAGTGTAGGAGCTGAAGGGGGATCGTATAGAGTGTAGGAGGATTGTAAAGAGTGCAGGAGACTGAAAGGGGTTCGTATAGAGTGCAGGAGACCAATGAGGGATCGTATAGAGTGTAGTATAGGGAAGTGTGATCTTATAGAGTGTAGGAGATTGAAGGGTGATCTCATATTGTGTAGGAGACAGTAGGGTGATAGTATAGAGTGCAGGAGACTGAAGAATGAACATATGGAGTGTAGGAGATGGCAGGGTGCTCTTACAGAGTGTAGGAGACTGAACAGTGATCATATAGAGTGCAGGAGACTGAAGGGTCATCGTATAGAGTGTAGGAGACAGAAGGGTGATCTTATAGAGTGTAGGAGACAGAAGGGTGATCTTATAGTGTGTTGGAGACTGAAAGCTGATATCATAGAGTGTAGGAGATGGAAGGATGATCTTAGACACTGTAGGAGACGGAAGGATGATCGTACAGAGTGTAGGAGACTGAAGGATGATCGTATGGAGTGCATGAGACTGAAGAGTGATCATATAGAGTGCAGGAGACAGAAGAGTGATCTTATAGAGTGTAACAGACTGAAGAGTGATGGTATAGAGTGTAGGAGATTGAAGGGTGATCGTACAGAGTGTTGGAGATTGAAAGATTAACTTATAGAGTGTCGGAGATTGAAGGGTAGTCTTACAGCATTTAGGAGACAGAAGGGTGATCTGATAGAGGGTTGGAGACTGAAGGGTGATCTCTTACAATGTAGGAGATGGACGGGTGATCATATAGAGTGCAGTAGACAGAAAAATTATCTTATAGCATGTAGGAGCTGAATGATGATCTATGGAGTGTAGGAGACTGAAGAGTGATCTTACAGAGTGTAAGAGATGAATGGATGACCTTAAAGCGTGTAGGAGATTGAAGGGTGATCGTATCAAGTGCAGGAGACTGAAGGATGAGCATATAAAGTGTAAGAGACAGAAGGTTGATCTTATAGAGTGTAGGAGCTGAAGGATGATCGTATAGATTGTAGAAGACTGAAGGACGATCTTATAGAAAGTAGGAGAATGAAGGGTCATCGTTGAGAGTGTAGAAGATGGAAGGATGAACTTCTCAAGTGTAGGAGACTGAGGAGCGATTGTTTAGAGTGTAGGAGACTGAAGGGTGATTGTATAGAGTATATGACATTGAAAGATTAACATATAGAGTGTAGGAGACTGAAGGGAGTTCTTACGGAGTGTAGGAGACTGAAGGGTGATCGTATAGAGTGCATGAGACTGAAGAGTGATGATATAGTGTGAAGGAGACTGAAGAGTGATCGCTTAGAGTGTAGGAGATTGAAGGGTGATCGCACAGAGTGTTGAAGATTGACGGATTAACTTACAGAGTGTCGGAGACTGAAGGGCGATCTTACAGAGTGTAGGAGATTGAAGTGTGATCCTGGAGAGTGTAGGAGACTGAAGACTGTTCTGATAGAGTGTAGGAGACTGAAGGATGATCTCATAGAGTGTAGGAGACTGAAACGTGATCGTATAGAGTGTAGGAGACTGAAGAGTCATCGCAGAGAGTTTAGGAGATGGAAGGCTGACCTTATAGAGTGTATAAGACTGAAGAGCGATCGGTTAGAGTTTAGGAGATTGAAGGGTGATCATACAGAGTGTAGGAGATTGAAGGATTAACATATAGAGTGTCGGAGACTTAAGGGTGATCTTATAGAGTGTAGGAGCTGACGGGGGATTGTATAGAGTGTAAGAGACTGAAGGGGGATTGTATAGAGTGCAGGACACTGAAGGGGGCTCGTATCGAGTGCAGAATATTGAAGGGGGATCGTATAGAGTGCAGGAGACTGACGGGATCGTATAGAGTGTAGGATACAGAAGCGTGATCTTATAGAGTATAGGAGATTGAAGGGTGATCTCATACTGTGTAGGAGACAGAAGGGTGATAGTATAGAATGCAAGAGACTGAACAATGATCTTATAGAGTGTAGGAGCTGAAGGATGATCAAATAGAATGTAGGAGCTGAGGATGATTGTATAGAGTGTAGGAGACTGAAGGGTGATCTTATAGAATGTTGGAGACTGAAGGGTGATCTTATAGAGTGTTGGAGATGGAAGGTGATCATATAGAGTGCAGTAGACTGAAGGATTATCTTAAAGAGTGTAGGAGCTGAAGGATGATCACATGGAGTGTAGGAGACTGAAGAGTGATTTTATAAAGTGTAGGAGACTGAAAGGTGATCTTATAGAGTGTATGAGACTGAAGAGTGATCGTATCGAGTGCAGGAGACTGAAGGATGAACATGAATTGTAAGAGACTGAAGGGGATCTTATAGAATGTAGGAGCTGAAGGATGATCGTATAGAATGTAGGAGACTGAAGGACGATCTTACAGAGTGCAGGAGACTGAATGGTCATTGTAGAGAGTGTAGGAGATGGAAGGGTGATCTTATAGAGTGTAGGAGACAGAAGGGTGATCGGATAGATTGTAGGAGACTGAAGGGAGTTCTCATAGAGCGTAGGAGACTGAAGGGTGATCTTATAGAGTGTAGGAGCTGAAGGATGATTTTATAGATTGTTGGAGACTGAAGGGTGATCATATAGCATGCAGGAGACTCAAGGATGGTCTTAGAGAGTGTAGGGGATGGAAGGATGATCTTATAGAGTGTAGGAGACTGAAGGGTGATCTTAGAGTGTAGGAGACTGAAGATTGATTGTATAGAGTGTAGGAGTGTCACAAAGGTGGTGCTGGTAGCGGACCCAAACGCAAGACACAGGCAGATCCCCCAACAGGGCAACGGCAGAACAGCCTGACTTACCCCGCGGAGGCGAAGCCAAAAAGAGACAAACACCAAAGAACAACAGACAGTTCCATCTCTGCTTCAGTGTTGCTCCAAGTCACAGATACAGCCAGCAACCTCTGCTGGCTACGGAATCAGCCGGATCCCTAGCTAGCTTGGAGTGGCTGACGGCCACTTAGCAGGCCTGGGAACCAGCCAAATCCGTACCGCAAAGACAGCTCTGACTACCGATAGCAAGGCTCCATGAAGCGATGGTTCTCCCACGCGGCCTAAAGATGGCAAGTGGCCACACCAGCCTTCCACCAGCAGGTTGCCCCCAGGGGATCTTGACAAGACAAACCAGCAGCCCACACTCAACCCCAAGGCTACCTATATTCCAAGCCCCAAGATGCGAATCAGGTACCTATGATTAACTCAATCAAAACAAGGGACAGCTGGAAGACCCAGAGTCCTGAGTCCACGGTCCGGACCCTGAACCGGAATGTGGAGTTCATGGACCGGACCATGATAGTACCCTCCTTCTATGGGAGCCTCCGGGCAACCGAAGAGGCTCTCCAAGACTAAGGACGACTCGGGCAGGTGGCGGGGAGATTTCGACACTAGGGAATCCTGGATGGCGAGAGTTCATCTCCAGTGTCTGTGTCGCTGTGTCCATGTTTGGCTGGTTCGTTCTTGGCTCTTGAACTTGGAGACAGGCCGGGGTCTTGGCTCTTGAGGCTGCAGGCCGGGGTCTTAGCTCTTAGAATGCGGAAGCTGATAACTTGGAGGCTGGAGCTTGGAGACAGACTGGGAACTGTACATCAACATAGAGCAGGGAGTTATCCTTCAAAAAGCCAGGACTCATCTTTAGCACAACACCAACATGAGACAGGACAGTACATAGACAAAGGGCCGGGTCTCACCCATAGACAAGCTGGGACTCAACTTTATCTCCACACCAAGGTGGGACAGGTCCACCTGTTGGGTAACTGCAGAACAGCCAGACTACCCAACAGAAGCAAAGACAAGATAGGTCTCCCTGTAGTTCAATGGCAGAACAGCCTGACTTACCCCACAGAGGCGAGGACAAGACAAGACAGGATCCCCCCCCCCCCCGCAGGGCAACGGCAGAACGACCTGACTTACCCCACAGAGGTGAGGACAAGACAAGACAGATCCCCCGCAGGGCAACAGCAAAACAGCCTGACTTACCCCATGGAGGCAAGGACAAGACAAGACAGGACCCCCCCCCCCCGCAGAGCAACGGCAGAATGGCCCGACTTACCCCGTGGAGGCAAGGACAAGACAAGACAGATCTCCCCACAGGGCAACAGCAGAACAGCCTGACTTACCCCACAGAGGTGAGGACAAGAAGAGACAAACACCAAAGAACAACAGACAGTTCCATCTCTGCTTCGGGGTTGTTCCGAGTCACAGTTACAGCCAACAACCTTTGCTGGCTACGGGAACAGCCAAATCGCTACCTAGCTTGGGGTGGCTGATGGCCACTCAGCAGGCCCAGGAAACAGCCAGATCCATACCGCAAAGACAGCTTTGACTACCGGCAGCAAGGCTCCATGAAGCGATGGCTCTCCAACACAGCCTAAAAATGTCAAGTGGCCACACTAGCCTTCCACCAGCAGGTTGCTCCCAGGGGATCTTGACAAGACAAACCAGCAGCCCACACTCAACCCCAAGGCTGCTTATATTCCAAGCCCCAAGATGGAAATCAGGTGCCTATGATTAACCAAATCGAAACAAGGGACAGCTGGATTTTCTACTACAAGTCCGATGTTCGACACTCTGGAAGTACTTGCCACACTATTAAAGCAACTGAGGACACCCCTTTCTGAGCGAGGTCTCACCAGTTAACATCAGCGGAGGGTGAGGATGTTTGGCCACACCTGCTTAAACTGAAGGAAGTTAATTTCAGTAATGGAGCGGGGGACCTGAGCAGCTGGAAGACACGAGTGATAGACAGGGGGAGACACCCTCTGGTAGACAGGAAGGATCACAAGTGGTGGTTGAAACTGGAGGAGCCGGTGATGGGATAAGGAGGTCTCAAAGAGTCAGGAAACCCCCAGATAAGCTGGCTTATCATGCATCAGGGAAACAGTGATGTAGCTATCTCCCTAGTGAGATATGTCACTACCATTTACAAGTGATTTGGAGGTCCTGACATCACAGAATTCCTTTGCAAAACTGTTAAGTATGATGCCTTGATAAGTTGCAAAGTTATGAGGACATGACTACTTTTGGTGGGAGGAAGAGTGTAACATCCTGGTTAAGATTTTTACTTCTATGCTGTAGGTATTTCATTTTAGCAGTTCTGTAAGAACAGTCTGTTTCTGCTTTTAGCAAACTTAGGTTTGAGCTAATGATAATAACGGATGCATTGGTTATGATCTTTCAAGAATCACTTGATCCTGGCATGGTCCCAGAGGACTGGAAAATTGCAAATGGCAGTCCACTCTTTCAGAAGGAAGGCAAAAGAAAGGAAACTATAGACCAGTTAGCCTAACCTCAATGGTTGGGAAAGTGTTCTAACCCATTATTAAGGATGAGGTTTTGGGGTACTTGGGAGACTAATGATAGATTAAGTCAAAGTCAGCAAGATTTCTGTGAAGGGAAATCACACCTGACAAATCTGTTAGAGTTCTTTGAGGAAGTAACAAGCAGGGTAGATGTCATTTACTTGTATTTTCAGAAGACATTTCATAAGGTGCCACACATGAGGCTGACAAGATAAAATCCTATGGTGTTACAGGAAAGATACTGTCCGACAGGCAGGAGGCAGAGAGTGGGAATAAAGGGGGCCTTTTCTGGTTGGCTGTCAATGACTAGTGGTGTCCTCAGGGGTCAGTATTGAGACTGCTACTTTTCATATTGTTTGAAAATGAATTGGATAACGCAATTGATGATTTTGTGGCAAAGTCTGCGGATAATACGAAGATAGGTGGAAGAGTAGGTAGTGCTGAGGAAACAATGCAATTGCAGCAAGACTTATACAAATTGGAAGAATGGGGAAAAAGTGGTAGATGGAATATAGTGTTGGGAAATGTATAATATTGCATTTTGGAAGGTAAATGCAATGTTGGCATTTATTTCAAGGGGAATAGAATATAAAAGCAAGGAAATAATACTGAGGCTTTATAAGACACTCTTCAGGCCTCACTTGGAGTATTGTCAACAGCTTTTGGGCCCCATATCTCAGAAAGATTGTAATGTCATTGGAGAGAGTCCAGAGGAAGTTCATGAGGATGATTCTGGGAATGAAGGGGTTAGCATATGAAGACAGCTTGGCAGTTTTGGGCCTTACTCACTGGAATTTATAAGAATGTGGGGGGGGGGGGTCTCATTGAAACCTTCCAAACATTTAAAAGACTAAAATAGGGAGGGTGGGAAGAGGATGATTCCTAGGATGGGGGTATCCAGACGAGAGGGCACAGCCTCAAAATTGAGGGGTGACCTTTTAGAACAGAAATGAGGAGGAATTTAGCCAGAGAGTAGTCAATCTGTGGAATGCTCTGCCACAGACTGTGGTGGAGGCCAAGTCTGTTGGTATATTTAAAGAGGAAATTGATAGTTTCCTGAGTGGTCAAGGCATCAAAGGATATGGCAAGAAGGCAGGTGTCTGGGGCTAAGAGGGATCTGAGATCAACCATGTTGGAATGATAGAACATACTCAATGGGCTGAATGGCCTTATTCCACTCTTATGTCTTATGGTCTTACAAGGGGCAATGTTGTATCAGCCACTCAGGATGGTGGAATTGAGAGAAGTTTCTAGAGAACGCTGGGCAGAGATGTTCTTGTGATGGGTGCTGGTATGGGTCAAGATCTTTTTGGTGTGAGCTGGGAGAGGACAGGAGGGGAGATGGCTAAGGATGCCGTTCCTGTTGCACACGGTGCTTTGTGCTGATAAATACCTTCAAGGGAGAAGGACCAATACTCCTGTGGGGGAGGTTCTTTGTCCAAGATGAATTTTGAGTGACAGTCGGAAGTGGTGTGTGCTTTCACGCAGACTGTGAGTCCAGCGCATGAGTTAAAGACAACTTAAAAATGAGCTCCAGCTTATGTGCTCATTTGGACTGGATTAACTGTAAAGGACCCTTTTTATTTGTTTTTCTTTCCCTACTAACTGTTTAATAAAGCTGACATTTGTAAATATACTTGTTTATAATTGTATGTAGTGTACAGTCTGTTATTTCTTACTGACAGGTAATTGTCTGGGGGCAGTATTTGCACAGATTGGGGTTTGGGTGGTCGAGACATCCCAACTTCCCATCTTAGTGAGACCGGAGTCATACCAACCCTAGACTTACGGAGTGTGACAAAGGTAGTTTTCTCACCATGGAGTCCGGTGGCTGTTAGCGAGGGGCTAACAAGATGCATCTCCAGAGATGCCCCGTAAAAAGGGGTTTCAAGTAGTACTGAGGAAGCATCACACTGGGAGGGGTAGTACTGATGCAGACTTAAACTGTCGGAAGGGTAGTACTGAGGGAGCATCACACTAGGAGCGGTAGTACTGAGGGAGCATCACAGTGGGGGGTAGTACTGAGGGAGTATCACACTGGGAGGGGTAGTACTGAGGGAGCATCATACTTGGAGGGTTAGCACTGAGGGAGTGCTAAGATATGGGACGGGTAGTACTGAGGGAGCATCACTCTGGGAGGGGTATTACTGTGGGAGCGTCACACTTGGGGGGTAGTACTGAGGGAGCATCACACTGAGAGGGGTAGAACTGAGGGAGCATCACACTGGGAGGGGTAGTACTGAGGGAGCATCACACTGTGGGAGAAGAGATACTGAGGGAGTGTCACACTGTGGGAGAAGTGATACTGAGGGAGTGTCACACTGTGGGAGGGGTAGTACTGAGGGAGCATCTATGCCCCTTTGTTCAAGACACTCACAGTAGAAACATCTATCCTACTTGAGGACTTGAGTTACAGGGAAAGGTTGAAAAGGTTATTCCCTGGAGCACAGGATAATGAAGGGAGATATGTTAGAGGTATACAAAATTATGAGGAGTATAGATATTTACAAATGCAATTTAGGCTATTTCCACTGAGGTTGGGTGAGACAAGAATGAGAGGTCATAGGTTAAGGGTGAAATGTGAAATATTTAGGGGGAACATGAGGGAGAACTTCTTAATTTAATAGGCGGTGCAAGTGTGGAATGAGCTACTAGCAGAGGTGGTGAATGTGGGTTCTACCAAGTGAATGACCTCACACTTTTCCACATTAAACTCCATTTGCTAAAATTTGCCCAGCCTCTTGTTCTATATCCTATTACAGTCCAAATATTCCCCATTGCAATATGACATATGGAACATATTGTAGAATATTACAGAACAGGACACGCCCTTTGGCCTACAATGTTGTGCCGAGCTTCTAACCTATTCAAAAACAATCTAACCCTTTCCTCCTATGGAATATTACTGCACAGTACAGGCCTATCTTTACGTCCTTAGCAAACTTACACACCTTACACTTTCCTCCCTGTACAAAGGTATTAATACAGATAATTAATATTTAATGACTAAGAACTGATCTTTGAGGCAGTCTACTCATTAGATCTGATAAAGACCCAATTATTCTGATTCCCTGACTTCTGTGTTGTAATCAGCCTTCATTCCATGTGGCAACACTTTCCCCAATACCATGAGCTTGTATCCTGCACCAGCCTTATATGTAGTCTTCTCAAATGCCTTTTAGAAATTTAAATATGCCATGTCTGCAGGTTATGCTTTATTGACTCTGCTTGTTATATCTTTGAAGAAATCTAGCAAATTTATCAAAATGATCTTCCTTGCATAAAATCATATGGACTTGGTTTGATAGCATTAAACTTCGCAAAATGACTATATCTTATTTGATTGTAAACTTAAGCATCTTGCCAGCAACAGACATTAAGCTAACAAGGCTCAAAGTCTGTTTCTTGGTTCTATCCCTTCTTGAACAAAGGAATCGCAGTAGCTCGTTGTCAAATCCACTGATTCCCTCCTGGAACTCTGTAGGTTTTCCAAAACTTGTGTGCAACTACTTACTTCAAATCCCTAAGATACAGGCCAACCTACCTACCTTTAAAGTCCTTTCAGTCTTTCCAATATTTAATCAAAAACTTTACTAGACTGTACAAAGTGGCAAGACTTAAACAGAGCACAAGGAATTCTTCAGGTGCAGGACACACTATGAGCATTTTACAGTGGCCAATTAATCCTGCACATCCTTGGAATCTGGGAGGAAAAGTCACACAGTCACAGGGAAGATGTGCACTCTCCAAGCAGCAGAACACTAGAGGTCAGGTTTAACCCGGGTCTTTGGTGCAGTGACACAGTGGCTCTGCTAGCTGCACCACAGTGCCTCCCATTTACCGGACATCATTAAACCCAATGGGTGAAAAGGTCCAGCCACAAGCACTCACTCAAAACAGTCCATGACAAATGATAAATACGCCCCTAGCTTAGAAGGTAATCAAGTGAGTCCATGAACTTCAATGATAGAATCTCAGCTTAATCATCATCCAAATCACAAAATCCTTTCACAACATTAAATTCATTCAAGACTCAGCACTCTGTTTTCTGAATACAATTATGGACTTGATACACAGTTATTTCCAGAAATGTTCAAGCCAATTGCTAGTATGCAGAAGTCTTCAGATGAATGATGTGAGGGTAACACAACAGCACAGGAGTCATTATATTACTGTTTGTAAGGGAAGGGAAGTGGTTGTATTATGCACTATATTGACTCAGTCCTTATCGACTCAGAGTACCACAACTGAGAAGTGGGTGAAGAAGAAAGCATTAAACAAAGATTATGGAGAGTTAAGCTAAAAGGATAACGAAGGACAACAGCATGGAAGCATAGCTGTTAGCGTAACACTACTACAGCTTGGGGTGTTCCTGAGCTCGGAGTTCAATTCTGGTGCCGTCTGTAAGCAGTTTGTACGTTCCCCCCTGTAAATTTCCTCTGGTGCTCCAGTTTCCTTCCACAGTACAAAGATGCACTGGTTAGTAGGTGAAATGGTCATTGTAAATTGTCCTATGATTAGGCTAGGGTTGAGTAGGTGGGCCGCTGGGTGCTGAGGCTCATTAGACCACAAGGGCCTGTTCCCCACTGTATCTCTAAATAAATAAATACAGCTTATGGCATGAACGGTAGCTGAGGGAAGTTAAATGGTCTCCTACAATTTCAGATTACATCCCTTTCCTCGCCTTCACCAATACCATTAGTCCACAGCAATGCTGAAAACCTTTGTTAGCAGTTAGGAACTGTCAAAGAGATGAGAAAGCAAAACTTAGCAATAATTGTCCTTACAACATAGAAGGAAGCCATTCAGTCCACTGAGTGCAGGCCACTCCCATGCCCTTAGTAATTTTCTCTGTATCTATTTTCCCCACATTCACATCAATCACCTACACAACACCAGTGATCTTTCACCCTTTAAACACCCATATCTTTGGACCAGGGAAGAAACCCCCAGGGCACCCAATGGAAAATCAGGCACTCGTGGGGAGAATCTGCATTCTCTGGACAGTCTTCATGGTCTGGATTCAACCTGGTTCATTGGAAGCATTCTTAATAAAGTGACATGACCCAAAGCCCTTCAGAGAGGCACTACAAGATAAAACATTGCTGGACCAAAGAAGGAGAATGTAAAGCAGAAAGCCTATAGAACAGTCTGTAAATGAAACATAACAAATTCCTGCCAATTTAATTTTTATCAACTATATGCATTTATATTATATAGAACACTACAGCACAGTACAGGCTCGTTGGCCCACAATGTTGTGCCAACCTTTAAACCTACTCTTAAGAACAACCTAAGCCGGTGCCACCATTTAAAATGTCGCAGGAGTAAACAAAATATCGGGAACAGCAGATCAGGTGTTGGGGGTCTCTGTACTCGGCAAACCACTCTATCTTTCTCTCGTTGGTGGGGGAGAGTTTGCTGCCGAGTCTTGAGTTGCAGAACTCCGGGGGGGGGCGGGGAGGGAATGTGATATAAGAGACTTTCACGCTGTAAAATAGTGTTTTTTTGTCTTGTAGTCTCCCCCTTGCTGTGTGACATCTCTCTATCCCTTTAATAGGGAGAGAAAGAGCCTGTGGTGTGTTGAACTGTCAGGTGAACGGTTCGTTCTTGCCCTACTGCAGATCATGGTCTTTCTTGGGGCCTTGTTATTGATTGCTTGGTGGGTGGAGGGTGCTGATGCTTTGCTGAAGTAAGTGTGGAGGGGGAGGGCTGATGCTTTGCTGATGCTTGTGAGTAAGGGCGGAATGGGGGGTGCGCTGGGATTGTAATGTTTTTATTGCCACTTATTCTTTGGGATACTCTTCTGTTTTTATGGATGTCTGTGATGAACAAGAATTTCAGGTTGTATATTGTATACATTATCTGATATTAAATTGAACTATTGGAAAGTCAATGTTAATTTCTGTTTTTCTCTGTGCATATTCTGCCTGACCTGCTAGGTGCTTCCAGCATTTTCTGTTTTTATTTCAGATTTCCAGCATCTGCAGTCTTTTCCTTTTTGACAGAAAGTATTCAGATTATGCAGGATGTGATGATCACTGTGAATGGTATATGCTGAATTGAGATGGTTCAGATAGTGTTTAAGTTGGTGTCAAGCTGAAGTCTGTCAGGATCACGCATCAGACTTTTTAAAGTTCATTGGGATAGTTTTGGAGAGAGACAGAGAGGGAAGTTAGGGGTCAAGTCAAGTTTATGTATCGGGATGTGGGGGAGTTAAAGGTCAGGGCCCCACTCTGCACCCGACAGCCAGCAACACGGACTGCTCCTTGCTCATATGCCAGCAACATGGACACGTAACAAAGGACATCCATGGCTGCTGGGTCCAGGTGAGCTGGAGATATGAGGAAGCACGCAGGCCCGTCAGTCAGTGCACCTCGTGTCTGGAGCTTTGTGTTCCATTATCAGTTAGTCAGAGGGTTGATACCAAAGATTTGAGCCCAAGGTTGCTTGGGAATTGGATGTCAAAGCCTGGAGACTGAAGGCTTGACCTGGAGCTGGAGGACAGTCTGTGTGAATGGGAAGGAGGAAAGGGACTTGTGTTCTGTTTTGTTTTCTTCTGTTATTTTCAAAAATGATACATCTCACTGTATGTTTCGATATGCATGTGATAAATAAATGTGAACCTGAATTAATCTTGTAATAAAATTATGAGCTTTTATGAAACAACTGCACACCTACAGATACACATCCACCGTGGCAAGTTCAAGGTCACAGCTGATGTCAAGAGGGCAGCAATAAAACACCACACTGCAGCTGCTAGTGTAATTCATACAAGGATAAAACCCCCAGGATGTCCTTGCAGACACAGCTGGGAATTACAATTGCTTTACAATAAACCACGTGCTATCTTGATTATATTACAAAACCTCTGCTGATTTTATTATTGGCAGCTAATAATACCAGTTGGCAAAACCCTTCTCTCCTCAGTTTAATACAGCTCGCTCTGTGTTTTTGCTCTCAAGAGAAGGTGTTGTTGTCGTCTGTATGCATCATCATACATTATCGGGTCAGAACTTGTGCATTAGCAGTATGATTATGTCTGGCAATGATTTTCTTTTCCTCCCTAACAAAGTTGACACAGACAAAGAGCAATGTAAATACTAGCATATGAAGAATATCCATCTCACACAAGCTGTCAGACAGAGGGATAATTCCCTTCAGCAAAACTAAGGAGCTGATTATTGACTGCAGGAGGGAGAATCTGGATGTCCATGAGCCAGTCCTCATTAGAGAAGCGGAAGTGGAGAGGGTCAGTGAATTTAAATTCCTTTGAATTATCATATGAGAGGACTGTCTTGGGACCAGCAAGTAAGTGCCATCACAAAGAAGGCATGACGGTGTCTCTACTTTCTTAGAAGTTTTGGCACATCACCTAAAACATTGACTCTGTAAATGCACAGTGGAGAGTATGCGAACTGGTTGCCTCCTCTTCTGGTTTAGCAACAACAAAGCCCTAGAATGGAAAAACCTACAGAAAGTGGTGGATACAGCCCAGTCCATCACAGGAAAAGCCCTCTCCACCATTAATCACATTTACAAGGAGAGCTGCCACAAGAAAGCTGCATCCATCATCGAGGATCCTCCCCATCCAGACCATGCTCTCTCCTTACTTCTACCAATGGACAGGAAGTACAGGAGCCTTAGGTCCCACATCGCCAGGTCCGGAAACAGTTATTACCCTACAACCATCAGACTGCTGGATAACTGCACTCATCTGAACTCTGAATTGATTCAATAACCTACAGGCTCACTTTCAAGGGCTCCACAACTCATGTTCTCAGTATTATTTATTTTTTATTTGCAGTTTGTGTTCTTTTGCACATTGGTTTTCTGTCAGTCTTTATTTATTTAGTTTTTCATAAATTCTATTGTATTTCTTTATTTTCCTGAAAATGCCTGCAAGAAAATGAATCTTAAGGTAGTACATGGTGACACTTTGATAATAAATTTACTTTGATTTTGACTTCATTTCCTCACACCATAGATTGGATAAAGCAGGATGACATTGGAGTTGGCATTGCTTATTGGGGTGACCACAGCCTCTCAAACCCCATTACACGGAATTAATTTATTTCACGTTCCATCAGTCACTGACCTTGAGGAGGAAAATAAACTGAATGCACAACTTCATGTTCCTTGACAGCACAAGTAACATTCAGAGAAAATACCAAGATGCAAAGATTCTTTGGCTTCTTGACTAACACATTGGCTCTACACTGCAAAGCCGAGGAATGAGGAGCAGTAGAGGTCCAGAAGAAACGGCATTACATGTTACATATTTGCACACTGCAAAGACTTTCAGTCATGATGGAGTGTGCCAAGGGCAAGTTAGTCATTGGTCTGAGTTCAAGACATGGAAGGTGCCAGAGATGACAGAGGTCAATGTGTTGATGAAGGAGAGTTCAAGCACCCTAAGGAGGGTTTATCAAAACTACAAGGGTTGAGGAGCTAGGTCATCACAGGGGTTGGGGGGGAGGGTGGTTAATGTGATATGTGATGGAAGGCTGTGATTGGTTGCTGCTTTACCATTCTACCACGCCACCATCATCCACCAAAGGCTTGTAACTTCAAACGAGACTGCAGTTCTTTCAACAAGACTTCATTGTACAAGCACTCTGAAGTACTCCAGAAGTAGCCATGAAGAAAGAAAGAGGAGATGGGAAGAGGCTACTGAAAGTTTAGTCATAGTCATAAGTTACTGGATAGGAAACTCAAATACTTGCAATTTTTTTATGTGCCACTCAATGGTTTCCAAGGTGTTTGATCTCTCTCACACACACACACACACACAATGTTCTCAGAAGTTCTACAGCCATGTCTGCAATGCCCTGGTCACTTTTCCTTTCTTCTTCTTCAAGGACCCTGTCAGAGGTGCCATCCTCCAAATGATCCCTTTTCCACGCACCAATTTCACTCCCAGGCAAACCTGCGACATAGCGGTCCCATCTATTCGCCTGTTGGAAGTTGGCACTTAATAGTTTGCAGCATGCACACAAAGTCACACAAATGACCTTTCAGATACATGTGGCATCACTCAAAAAGGCCCATGATTTCCAATTCCAAACAAATGGCACATAGCACACCATACATGTGGAAAACTACCTTCAGCAGCTTTCCACTCATCAAGCCCTTTCACACATGCAATGATTTCTTATCAACGAGTCACTTGTACCCACTTTGATAATGTGGTTGGTGATCGATATACAAGTCTGAATTTTCAGACTGGCAGTTATGTTTGTTGTGAATGAATGGAATTTTGTTAAACATTAATCAGAACTTCAGAAGCCATTTCCTTCATTATACCAGGAAGGGCAATCATTTTGCTTTAATTCTCAAGTAATTTTAGTTTCAATCTTTTTTCCTTTGCAACTTTACAATTAAATAATTCAATTATACATGATTCATTAACAAGGTATTATTCCTTCTCTTTGCAGGGAGGGTTTCTTCAAATTGTTGCAAGTCCCCACATTCAAGGTAGACGAGATAAACCCTCCGGTCTATTTTTAGCTCTGGAGAAGTGAATGGAAAAAAGAACAAGGACCGTGGATGTAAAATAAAATTCGACAAAGCTAACCTTGATTGCATGCCAGAAGAGCCTTTTACAGCCTTGTGAGTGGTCGTCAAACTGCAGTCTTCCGACCTTCCAGTTGTCATTTAGTGATGTGGAAGAGTTTGTCAGATTGCTTGAATACTTCAGCAAACAAAGGCTGTAATTAAAACAGAAAATACTGAATTCCAATTTGCTCAAAGCTCTAAAGCTTCTTCCATCTCTTTCTGATGCAGGTGACAGTGTATCTTCCAAACTTGCCAACCCCTCCATCTTTGTTTCTATACGAGGGCCAGTCCTGTACAGTTTAATCTTACCCAGAGCAGTTACAACCCCACCATGTGACTGCTGTGCACAACATGAAGCTAACGTTCACCCTATAACAAAACAAGGCATTAGAGATTGAGCACATTCCGTGTTTAGAGCATCCATCATGTCCCACAATATCTGGCATGCAGCAATGAAAAATAGACCCTGTGCACAGCACGATTATTACAGTGCAGTGCCTAGTCCGGGAAGAGAACATTAATAGCAAAAAAATGCGTGCCAGAGCTATATTTGAGAGAGGACATTGTTGATGTGTGCAACCCAAACAGCACTCGGCACTCATACACAATGGCAGTGATATTGTTCCTCAGTGTTTAGCTTATGCTTGCTGTCATGGGCTTCATACCACCGAGACCATATTCTGTATCTGGGGCATGCATTTATGCTACTCTTCTAGTCAAGACAGCTCCAAGGGGTACAGTACTTAGAAACTAATGATAGAATAAATCAAAGTCAGCATGGTTTCCGTGAAAGGAAATCACACTTGACAAATCTGTTAGAGTTCTTCGAGGAAGTAACAAGCATGGTGGACAAAGGAGAGGCTGTGGATGTCATTTACTTGGATTTTCAGGTGTTTGATAAGGTGCCTCACATGAGGCTGCTTAACAAGATAAAATCCTGTGGCATTACAGGAAAGATACTGGCATGGATAGAGGAATGGCTGACAGGCAGGAGGCAGTGAGTGGGAATAAAAAGGGCCTTTTCTGGTTGACTGCTGGTGACTAGTGGTGTTCCTCAGGGGTCGGTATTGGGATCGCTATTTTTCACATGATATAGATAGTGGAATTGATGGCTTTATAGCAAAGTTTACAGATGATACAAAGATAGATGGGGGGTAGGGAGTGTTGAGGAAGGAATGCGATTGCAGCCGGACTTGGTCAAATTGGAAGAATGGGTAAAAAGGTGGCAGATGGAATTCAGTGCTCGGAAATATATGATAATGCATTTTAGTAAAAGGAATGATATTATCTAAGTGGAGAGAAAATTCAAATGTCAGAGGTGCAAAGGGACTTAGGAATCCTGATACAAGACTCTCAGAGGGTTAATTCATACATTGAGGCTGTGGTAAAGAAGGCAAATGCAATGTTGGCATTTATTTCAAGGGGAATAGAATATAAAAACAAGGAGATAATGCTGAATCTTTAGAAGACACTAGTCATGCTGCTCTTGGAGTATTGTCAACAGTTTTGGGCCTCTTATCTCAGAAAGGATGTGCTGTCATTGGAAAGAATCCAGAGGAGGTTTACAAGGATGATTCTGGGAATGAAGGAGTTAACATATAAGGGGCATTTGGCAGCTTTGAGCCTGTACTCACTGGAATTTAGGAGAATGCAGGGGATCTCATTAAAACCCAATGAATGTTGAAAGAACTGGATAGGGTGGATGTGAAGAGGATGTTTCCTATGGTGAGGGTATCAAGAACTAGAGGGTACAGCCTCAAAATTGAAGAGCATCCTTTTAGAACAGAGGAAAGGAGGAATTTTTTTAGTCAAAGAGTGGTGAATCTGTGGATGTACTTCCTCACACATTCATGTTGTGGGCCTTTGAATGTGGAGTGGAGGCCTTGGCTTCCTCAGGAGTCTGAGGAGGTTCAGCATGTCATCGAAAACCTTGGCAAACTTAAACCTTAAGGCCATAAAACATAGGAGCAGAATTAGGCCATTCAGCCCAATGAGTCCGCTCCGCCATTTCATCATGGCTGATTCCAGATCCCATTCAACCCCACACAGCTGCCCTCTCACCAAATCCCTTGATGCCCTGATCAATCATGAATCTATCAACTTCTGCTTTAAATATAACCATGAATTTGGCCTTCACCACAGTCTGTGGCAGAGCAATCCACAGATTCACCACTCTTTGGCGAAGGGGATTGGGAAAATTAGGTTGGTGTCAGATTGCAAGAGAGGGAATTTGTTGTATGCCTACGAGATGGCTCTTTAGAGCAGGTTGTGCTTGAGACTACTCGGGGAAAGGTCATCTTAGATTAGGTGTTGTTTAATTACCCAGATTTTATCAGTCAACTTAATGTAAAGGAACACTTAGGAGAAAGTGATCATAATATGATTGAATTCAGACTGCAATTTGAGAGGGAGAAGCTTAAGTGACACGTATTGCTTTCGCAATGGAATAAAAAGAATTACAGAGGCATGAGAGAGGAGTTTGCCAAGGTAGATTGGAGGAGGGTACTGGCAGGGTTGACGTCAGAGTAGAGGTGGCTGAAGTTTCTGGGAATAGTTCACAAGGTGTAGGATAGATATGTCCCACAGAATTAGTTGTTCTCAAATGGCAGGGCTAGGCAACCGTGGATGACGAGGGAAGTTAAGGACTGCATAAAAGCCAAGGAAAGGGCATATATGGTAGCAAAAGTCAGTGGGAAGTTGGATTAGGAAGCTTTTAAAATCCCATCTGTAAAGCACGTCTACATGAAAGGTTGCTATAGAAAAGCAGCATCAATCATCAAAGATCCTCACCACCCAAGCTATGCTCTTTTCTTGCAGCTGCATTCAGGTAGAAGGTACAGGTGCCTCAGGACTTGCATCACCAGGTTCAAGAACAGTTACTACCCCTCAACCATCAGGCTCTTGGACAAAAGGGGATAACTACACTTTTTTACAAACACCGTAATATTGTTATATTCAATAGGTACATTTAATGTCAGAGAAATGTGTACAACATACATCCTGAAATTCTTTTTCTTTGCAAACATCCATGAAAACAGGAGTGCCCCAAAGAATGAATGAGAGTTAAATGCTAGAACCCCAAAGCCCCCCCAAGCTCCCTCCTCCCATGCATAAGCAGCAGCAAAGTGTCGACCTCCCCCATCAGCAAAAAAGCATCTCACCCTCCACCAAGCACTCAAGCGTGCTGCAAAGCATCAATAAAGACATAGAACTGGACTTCCCAAAAGACTATTCATTCACCTGGTATTCAACATACAACAGGCTCTCTCTTCCCTAATAAGGGAAAAAGAGGTGTCCCGTTTCACAGCAAGGGGGAGACATAACAAAACAACTCGCCGATTTATGGTGTTAAAAGTCTGCTGTGTTCCTTTTTCCAAGCTCTGTGCCCAAAGAACTCGGGTCTCTGGGCACACAGCCAGCTCGCTGCCTTCAACCTTCAGTGTACTCCCACGACACATCAGGTGGCGGCTCCGACCTCGAATCTGCCTGCCTCCAGAGCCACGAAAATCTGGCACCCAGAAGGCACGCTAGTCCTCCCGGTCGCGTCCTTGGTATATCAATGTATGTTATATTGTTACTTCATATTCGTTAATTATTTAAATCTGCATCTGCACAGTCTGTTTACAGTTACCGTTCTATAGATTTGCTATGTATGCCCGCAGAAAAAGAATCTCAAGGTTGTATGTGGTGACACGTATGTACTCTGATAATAAATTTTACTTTGAACTTTGAGACTCTGGCCTGACCTCACATTCCGGTCCCAAAACCCTAACCTGACCCTAACTCCCCTTTGTCCTCAAAGCAATCCCTACAAACCTAAAAAAAAAAGGCAGTGAAATGTGAGCCGTGGCCTTGATGGAGACTGAAGCTGGATCTCACGGATCGGTTGAGCATGATAACATGTGAACCTATCAACAATACCTTAGAATAATGAAGCAAATACATGTCCAGACCCAACCTTGTTCAAAGAGTAGCAGCAGGTTTATAAAGTAGGCACACTAACTTCTGCCGGATTCAAGAGCGAAGTACTGCTGGTTCTAAAACTGCCACATGACTACTGCCCACGTCTAACCAAGGATAACCAAGAGAACAATTTTAGGAATGCTGGGGTGAACCCAACTCATTCATACTGTTAGGTGCAGAACCATGTGATCAAGTACAACAGGCATGCAGTGAAGAAGGACTTCCTGGTAGGATAAGACTTAAACATTACTTTATCCTCCACTTGATGGTGCAACTCCTCATCAAGCACCTGCATAGGGAATCCCAAGTTTTAACATTTCCCTGGAAAACCTGGTCCAGACTGTCAGGAAAGGCCCACTGAACCACAAACTTGACAGGAAACAGATTAAACACAAGAAATTCAACATTAAAAATGCTGGTGGCAGACTTCCGGTAGCGCTCATGGAGTGAAGTCGCGTTCTTGACTCGCTCCATTACCTCTGAGTTTTTTTTCTCTATGGTCAGCTATACTTTAATTAACCATTAAGGCATCAACTCTTACAATACTTTGAATTAAACTGAATTCTCCGACAACTGGATGGAACTTAGATCTGCTATGTCTAAGAACGGGAAAGACGGCAAGGATGGTAAACTTCCGGTTAAACCGAAAGCTACGGATCTCCCTCCGACTGAATCACCGGTGACTTTGAAAGCGATATGGGAGTTAATTCAGAGGGAAATTTCAACCTCTGTTAGGGAGATGATTCGTACGGAAATTGCAGGCCCTGTTAAAGACCTGATTCATACGGAAATCTCAACTAATTTCCAGAAAATTGCCGGTTTAATTGATAAGATGCAAACATGTATTGCGGAACATCAGTCGGCTATATCTGATCTTCAAAAATTCGCGCAACAAAGTGAGCTTAAGATGGGGAAAATCGAAGAAACAATTAATGTAATGAAGAAGAAACTTGACTTTTTGACTTTTAAAAACTCTGACTTGGAATCTAGAATGCGACGGCAGAATTTACGAATGATTGGCGTGAGGGAAGCCGCTGAAGGTAACAACCCCATGAAATATTTCTCCCAACTTTTAAAAGATGCATTCCCTACTGTATTTCCTGACCAACCACCGCTACTGGATCGTGTTCACAGAATCCCATCATACTCGTCTAGGTCAGATAGACCTAGGCATGTTATTTTACGTTTTCATTACTTTCAAGACAAGGAGAGACTGTTTCGATTCGCTCGATCTAAAGGTTTCATTGATTTTTCGGATCTTAAGTTCCGATTCGTGGAAGATTTCAGTAAACCAATCTGGGACCAACGGGTCCGTTACAGATCCGTGATGTCGGAATTCTATAAGAGGGATTTAAGACCAGCGCTGCTGTACCCTGCACGACTAAGGATTCGCATGTCAGATGGAGCCCTTCGTTTTTTTGATTCTCCATCGGATGCCCAGAGTTATCTGGATCAACTTTCATCTCCAACATCTTAATTGCTTTCTTTTTAATTTTCTCCGTCGATCGGAGGCTGTGAATTGGTTGGTTTTAACTTTTCTGTGCCCTATTTGGGCAGAAAAGTTTACTTTCGATTTCTTAATATGGCTACTAAACTTTCTTTTTAACTGCGTCATTTCTTTCTTTTCCCAGGGGATTCTGGGTGGTTACTTCCCTTTTGTCATCTTACGTATTTCCTGTGCGGCCTTAAATTTTGTAGTTTTTGTTTAAATTTTATTCTGTTTTGCTTTTTATAATCACTTTATGTTAATAATCCTATTTTTTTTGTTGCTGTGTCTATTCATGAGTTTGAGGTTTATTGTGGTTTTTTTTTAATATATATTTTCCGGCTTTTGTTCTGTTCTGTGTGTATTCTAATTGAGCTAACTTTTTTTTACTTATTTTTTTACTGTTTTACAATTAGCTGATCCTTTTCATATTTATACCTTTTTTTTAGGGAGCGTATACCGGAAGTCATGGGGGTAGTTTTAGCGCTTGCTTCTTTCTGGCGGGTCTGCTTTAGATTTTGCCTTGGGGTCTTGGGCTGGGGGGTGGCGGGAGGGGCTTCACGTTTTAGTTTGTTTTTCTTTGGGCTATATACATTATTGAAGTACTGGTTGCGTCCTTTTCCCCGGTATCTTTTGTATGTTCTGTTCCCTCTCCGGGTTTGTGGGTCGCGCCTATTGTCAATCCTCCCTGTTGTGGGTTGACTTTAGGATTTATGGAGTCTATTATTAATTTTGTCTCCTGGAATACTAATGGTCTTAATCATCCTATTAAAAGAAAAAAAGTTTTTAAAGTGTTCCGGAGACTTAAAGCACAAATTTTATTTTTACAAGAGACCCATGTACGGAGGGGGGACAGACTACGTTTTTTCAAATTCTGGAAGGAACAACAATTTCATTCGAACTCCAATGCTAAGATTCGAGGCGTCTCTATTTTTATAGATTCCTCAGTTACTTTTATACAACAGGATATTATCTCTGATCCGAATGGTAGATTTTTATTGGTTAGTGGTTTACTATTTAATAAAAAAGTAGTTTTGGTTAATGTTTATGCTCCTAATATGGATTGTCCGGAATTTTATAAATCATTGTTTGATCAGTTTCCGAATTTGAACGAGTTTTCATTGATTTGGGGCGGAGATCTTAATACCTGTTTATCTCCAGCTTTGGACCGTTCAGCTCCTTTACGGACTTTACCTAATAAATCTGCAAATTTGATTAATTTTTTCCTTTCTGATTCTGGGTCGACGGATATTTGGCGTTTTCTGCATCCTCAGGAAAAAGATTTTTCCTTTTTTTCACATGTTCATCATTCCTATTCAAGAATTGATTATTTTTTTATTGATTCTCGTCTCATTCCTTCAGTGATTAAATGTGATTATGATTCTATAACCATTTCGGATCATGCTCCACTTAAGCTTTCTATTAAAATTATGGCCAATATACCAAACAATAGACAATGGCGTTTTAATTCGCTGTTGCTTCAGGACTCGGACTTTGTTAATTTTATGAATGAACAGATTGAGCTTTTTTTTATAATTAACCATACAGAAGATATTTCGGTTAACACTCTTTGGGACACTTTTAAAGCCTATATTCGGGGTCAGATTATTTCGTATTCCGTTGCTTTGAGGAAGAAACAGAAGCAGGAGGAGATGGCAATTGTGGACAAGATTAAAGAAATTGATAAGAAATATGTTATGGCTCCTTCTGAGGAGCTATACAAACAAAGAACTGAACTTCAAATGGAACACAGTTTACTACTCTCGTCCTCGATTGTAAACCAATTAAAGAAAACAAGAAGTGATTTTTATGTTCACAGTGATAAAATTGGCAAGCTGCTGGCTAATCAATTGAAATCTAATTATGTTAAATCTCAAATCAATCAGATTTATAACCAAAATGATCGATTGATATTGGATCATGTGGGGATTAATCAAACCTTTTGTGATTTTTATTCTTCTTTATATCAATCAGAGTCTCCTCAAGATTCTAAATATATGAATGATTTTCTAGATAAGTTAGACTTTCCTCAGATTTCACAGGATATGTCTTCTTTATTAGATACTTCCATTACAATGGATGAGATTAAGAATGTTATTTTTTCTATGAATCTGGGGAAAGCTCCTGGCCCTGATGGGTTTACCGTTGAATTTTATAAATGTTTTGCTTCTTTATTGATTCCCTGGCTCTATAAGGTTTTTGAGGCTTCTTTGAAACTTGGTAAACTTCCGGAATCTTTTAATAGAGCATCAATTTCTTTAATACTAAAGAAGGATAAAGACCCTGCTCAATGTGCATCTTATAGACCAATATCTTTATTAAATGTTGATTCTAAAGTCTTTTCTAAGTTATTAGCAAATAGACTAGAAAAAGTACTTCCTTCTATTATTTCGGAAGACCAAACGGGTTTTATTAAAGGTCATTACTCTTTTTATAATATTCGTACATTGTTAAATATCGTTTATACTCCCTCACAAAATGTTCCTGAGTGTGTTATTTCTTTAGATGCCGAGAAAGCTTTTGATAGAGTAGAATGGCCTTATTTATTTAAGGTGCTTGAAATGTTTAATTTTAGCCTGAAATTTATATCCTGGATTAAACTGTTATATCACTCCCCTGTAGCCTCGGTTCGTACTAACTCTTTAAACTCACCTTTTTTTCCTCTCTTTCGTGGTACTCGACAAGGCTGTCCTCTTAGTCCCCTATTATTTGATATTGCATTAGAACCTCTTGCAATTGCTATTCGAGAATCTTCAAATATTACTGGGATAACTCGGGGATTAAAGTCCCATAAATTATCACTCTATGCTGATGATTTACTTTTATATATTTCTAATCCTGAGAGATCTATTCCTGCTGTTTTAGAGTTATTAGCACAATTTGGTCTTTTCTCAGGTTATAAATTAAATCTTAGTAAGAGTGAACTTTTTCCGATTAATAAACATCTTCCCTTATATTATAAATTTCCATTTAAATTGATTAATAATTACCTTTCATATCTTGGGATTAAAATTACTTGTAAACATAAAGATTTATTTAAGACTAACTTTTTACCATTAATAGACCATATTACTCAACTTTCATCTAAATGGTTTCCTTTATATTTAACTTTGATTGGTCGTATTAATGCAGTTAAGATGTTTTTTTTGCCAAAATTTTTATATGTGTTTCAGGCATTACCAATTTTCGTTCCTAAATCTTTTTTTGATAAAGTCGACTCTAAAATTTCTTCATTTATTTGGCAGAATAAGAATCCGAGACTGGGTAAAATACATTTACAGAAAGCTAAGAGAGATGGAGGTTTAGCATTACCTAACTTTAGATTTTATTATTGGGCTATTAATATTCGACATATGAAATTTTGGTTACTTGACCGGGATATACTATCTATTCCTAAATGGGTAGCATTGGAATTACAATCTGTTCAGGGTTATACACTTGGTTCTATTTTAGGTTCATCTCTTCCTTTTGATTCGAAACGCCTTAAGCAGGTCTCTAACCCGATCGTTAAATATGCTTTGCGTATTTGGTTTCAATTCAGAAAATTTTTTGATCTTAATCAATTCGGGTTAGCGATTCCTATTTTAGGTAACATATTTTTTCCTCCCTCTTTTACGGATCGCGCTTTTCAAACTTGGAAGACTAAGGGTATTTTACGGTTTTTGGATTTATTTTTAGATGGTTCCCTTATGTCTTTTGAACAATTATCTAATAAATATAACCTATCAAGAATACATTTTTTTAGATATTTACAAGTTAGAAATTTTCTAAGTACTATACTTCCTTCCTTTCCAATGCTTCCTCCTATATATATTTTAGATTCGATAATTAACCTTAATCCATGTCAGAAAGGTGCATCGGCTATGATTTATAATATTATTATGAAACTCAGGAAAGCTCCATTTGATAAGATTAGGGTAGATTGGGAACAGGAATTGGGGCTTACCATTTCTGTGGATGATTGGGGGCAGATTTTACAATTAGTTAATACTTCCTCTATTTGTGCTAAACATTCCCTAATTCAATTTAAAGTGGTGCATAGAGCACATATGTCCAAAGATAAGTTAGCGCGTTTTTACTCGCATATTAATCCTTTCTGTGATAGATGTTCGGGGCAGATAGCCTCTTTAACTCATATGTTTTGGTCTTGCCCTACTTTGGAAACTTTTTGGAGAGATATTTTCAATATTATTTCTAAGGTATTAAATATAGATATCTCTCCTCACCCTATTACTGCTATCTTTGGACTACCTAAAATTTCTAGTAATCTTTCCCCTTCAGCCCGTAGAATGATTGCATTTCTTACTTTAATGGCGAAAAGATGTATTTTACAACATTGGAAAGAGCTTAATGCTCCAACTACCTTTTTTTGGTTTTCTCAGACGATTTTATGTTTGAATCTGGAGAAAATTAGAAGTAACCTTCATGATTCTTCATTTAAATTTGAACAGATTTGGGGACCTTTTATTCGATATTTTCATTTAATGTAATATTTACCCTTCTTGTTTTTTTTTCACTGTTTTAATGGAGGTCGGGATTGAGGACGTGATTTTAAGTTTAACTCTGTTTGGTTTCAAGTTAGCCCATTGCTTTGCTTTGCTTTTAGTTAGTTGCACGGTGGGTTTTTTTTTGGGGTTTTTTTTTCTTTTTTTCTATTGATATATATAAAATCTAGTATACTATTATGTTATTTTGGTTTCTTATGCTTAAATTACATTGTTTGTAGTATTTTCTTTTTGGTATTGTTATCTTTTGGAATTTTATTATACTTTAACATTGTATTAATGTTTATATGGCTTACCTTTTTTGTATACTTACTCAATAAAAAGATTTAAAAAGAAAAGAATAAAAATGCTGGTGGAATATAATAACTATCATATTAAACATCCTGGTCAAGGCACCTAACAGGATCATAATTAAACACCAACCCTTTGCTGGTCTCATGTCCCTTTCAGCAAGTCCTGATGAAGGACCCTGGGCCGAAATGTCAACTGCTTATTCATTTCCATATATGCTGTCTGACTTGCTGAGTTCCTCTAGCAAATGAGAATTTTCACATGTGTGGAGCTTAAGGTGAAAATTCAGCCACTGCAGGAAAGGACTGGCTGTACCACATGGGTTATGTTGTTTGCAATCAAATTAAATCAATTGATGTTGCATGAACTTAAGCTGCAGTTACCCTACGAAGTCATGTCTTTGAGATACAAGAGGATCTGCATCTGCAGGAAATTTGGAGCAAGGCACAAAATGCTGGAGGAACTCAGCAGATCAGACAGCATCTATGCAGGGAAATGGACCATATCTTTGTGATGCAGCTGGAAACCAGAGCAGCAGGAGTAAACCTGCACAGTCCCAGGGAGAGCGGGTGCACGACCTGCATGGTCCCAGGGAGAGCGGGTGCACGACCTGCACGGTCCCAGGGAGAGCGGGCGCACGACCTGCACTGTCCCAGGGAGAGCGGGCGCACGACCTGCACGGTTCCAGGGAGAGCAGGCACACTCCATACAGATAGCACCCAAGGTCAGGATTAAACCTCGGTAACTGAAGTCGTTGCTGCCCCACTGCGCTCTCTGCAAAACAACTAAGAAAGAAATTTATGTAAAATTAGAAGTTCAAAGTAAATTTATTATCACATATATGTCACCATGTAGAACCCTGAGATTCATTTTCTTGCCGTATACTCAATAATTCCATAATAGAGTAATAACCATAACAGAATCCACGAAAAATTGTGCCAACTTGGGCATTAAACCAGTGTGCAAAAGAAAAAGGGAAAAATAATAATAATAATAAATAAATAAGCAATAAATATTGCAAAGACAAGATGAAGAAATAATTAGATAATTAGGTCCATAATTCCTATTTGAAGGTGATTGGACCGAGGTGTTCATCAATATTGAATGCACTTACAAAAATCTTTACTAACATGGTAAGAAATGGATGGAGCAGCAGGAAAATGGCAAGACACAATTAAACTTGCAGCTTTGATGATATCAGCACCTGTAGGCCTTACTTTCATTACAGCAGAATGGTTTGTTCCTGACAGTGAAATTCCAGTTTGGACTCACATATTCGTTCTGGGGCCATGATCAGTATTTCCTTAGAAAAGATCACGTTTAATAAGATAAACTGCTGTTTGCGATCCTCACCACTGGTCTTCCAGCTACCTAGCTTACCAAAGACTACAATGCCCGTGGCACAGTAATGGTTACAGAAGAGTGCAGTTCTAAATGGGTTGCCATCTGAGCTGCACTGTGTATCAATGAACTGAAAAGCTGCCCAGAACCCTGCTAACCGTGGGACATGATCAAATCTCTGTTCCTGCTCACTCTGATCATAAATGGAGCAGCAGATTCAGAGAGAAAGAGCCAGAGAGAGTGGGATTGAATATCAATGAAATGAGAGGAGGAATGGGAAGTAGGAAAGGAGAAGAGTTGGAACAGAACAGAGTGAGAGTGAGAAAAAATAAGGGACTGTGAAGAGAGAGAGGGAATGAGAGAGAGAGACATAGAGAGAGGGGAACAAGAGAGAGGGATACAAAGAGAGGAAGGACGAGAGAGGCATACAGAGAGAGACGGAGGAGTAACGAGGGAGAGAGGGCGGAAAGGCGGGGGTTGAATTGGCAGGGGGGTGGAAGAGGCAGAGGTGGATGGAAGAGGAGAAGAGTGGAAGAGGAGGAGAGTGGAAGACGAGGGGGATGGAAGAGGGAGCAGGGTAGATGAGGCAGGGGGAGGAAGGGGGGTGGTAGAGGGGTGGATGGAAGAGGCGGAGGTAGATTAGGTGGGGGGGTGGAAGAGAAAGGGGTAGATTAGGCGGCGGGGTGGAAGAGGCGGGGTGCAGAGGCAGGGGGGATAAATGGTTTAATATTGTCTCATGCATTGAGGTACAGTGAAACAGTTAGTCTTGCAAGCCATCTGTACAGATCTTTTTAAACCATCATTACATCAAGGGAGCACAAAGGGGAAAACAATAACAGAATACAGAATGAAGTATTATAATTACAGTTATAGAGGAAGTGCGGGGCAGGTAGACAATAAAGGTGCAAGGTAGACTGTGAAATCTATTTTACCACACGTTTTGAACTGATCGATATTCTGCCGTGTACTTTGGCAGCGTTCCACACTGTCCACAACTCTACCAACATTTGCACTAGCTGCAAACATGCACCTACATTTTCATCCAAATCATTTTTATGTATGTAATGGTAGATTTGGGTAATTTTTCTTGTAGTCTAACTTGCTGTATGCTTGCTTATCTGGTTCTATGATCATCCTTTTCATAATTTTGTTGATAAACGTTCAGTGTATTTTCAATAATTTGCTGGAATGTTGTTTCTATATATTTTTTATTTTCTTTCTCTACAGCTGATGCCATAAATCGAACTGTCATATCGGCTGTTCATATCAAAATAATTTACTCATCTGTCTAGATTGAGCTAGTTTGCAGTATAAAGCTGACCACCAGTTCTTCCTCACTGACAGTGGTGTGAGTTGGTTACTGTTATTTCTTTGTTATGAACATCTAATAAAATTGCTGTAAAAACAAAAGCTTTCTGGAGCACATTACCTCCAGACCCAACTATTACAAATGGTCCCAACATTCATCCTTGTAGAGCACCACTGGTTACAGTTGTCTGGTCACAGAGAAACACTCCTCCTGCACGATATTCTATCTCCTATGACCAAGTCAATTTTGAATCTAGTCAAAGTCAAATTTATTATCAAATTACACATACTGTATTTTACTATATATTATCATGAGGTTCATTTTCTTGCTGACATTTACAGGAAAATAAAGAACAATAATAGAATTTATGTGTGATTGAAATAGTGTGAACATTAATTAAATTTGAATCGACCATTGAGGTCATCTTCAAAAGGTGGCAATAATCGTTAAGGACTCCCACCACCCAGATCATGCCTTCTTCCCATTGCTACCATCAAGCATGAGAGGAAGCATCAGTTACATACATTTGTGTATTCAAAAGTGGTGATTTTTGTCACTGACAGTTAGTGAAAAATACGCAGTAAGGCAATTCAGAACTGCTTTGCTCACTGCAGTTTCAAATATTCAAGCTTGGAAATGCCAGACGTAGCTGGGAGTGAAAATGAAACGATTTCACTACTTCTCCAAGTTGGCAACTACAAAATGTGAAGCATCTTGAATGTTACAATGAAATTGACAATGCAGTTATCAAAAGCATAGTGTGAGGCCACTCCATTATTTGCAATAGGTGTCTGTGCTCATTTTGTTCATTTACAGTTGATCAAAAGAATACAGCAGCATACACTGTATAAATTCCTCTGTTGATAACTCTAACGAACTAATTCACAGGTTTATAGTACTCTAGTAGTATTAGTGGCATTCTAAATTATTCTATAAGTCATTTAAAAATATAATTTGTAACTCAGTTAAGCAGTAGTTTGTCTTTTTTATAGCTTTTAAACTATTTCCATTAAACCATCTAATTGGGATAGCCAGTTAACTGGGCAAAAATATACTTGCCTCTCAATGTGTTCCAATTAACTGGAATCAACTGTGTACGTGTGTGTATAAATGAACTGGAACTCCCCACCATAATCCCTCAAAAGCATTTTAACACAAGAAGAAATAACAGTGCTGGTCACTAGAAATGCAGGGGCGGGCTGTCGACCAGCCCCCACCCCCACCCCAAAGCATCACACACTGCCCCCAGCAACCCCAGCGTCCATAGCAAAGACCAACCAAATGTTCTGGTGGGTGTCAACACTGCTGCCTGTTTGTGTGAGGCAAGAGGCAGGGCACCTGGAGTGTCATGTCCTTCCTTCAGCCTCGCTGGGTTCGTGGTGGCCAAGGCTGGCACGGCGCCAGTTGCTCCTGGTGCAGCATGACTGCCTTCTGCCGCTCAGGCAGCTGCACTCATTACATCACATCAGAGAGGCAGTAAAGCACCTTCCTGGCCCCTTCCAGTGGCTTCCAAGCCTGGGGGATGGACTCTTCTTCCGGGAGGGGCCGTAGACCCCATACTAGAGCCCCCACCATGTACTGCTGCTTTGGCAGCACAGACTGGCGGTTGGGCCCCTTCTGGGACTTGCAAGTGTCGCAGCAGTGCACAAACAGCTCCACGTCCTGCCTGTACCCAGGCCAGTAGAAGCATTCACACAGCCTGCCCAACGTCTTTGCAACTTCGAAATGGCCAGCCCCCACCAGCCTGTGCACCAACCACAGCACCATGGTGCGAGCCCCCGGGGGACCACCAGCTGCAGGAGATGTCTGTCAGCATTGGACAACCTCCATTGCCGGAACGGCAACCTGTCGTGGACCTCCAGCGTTCCCCCATTGTGAGTGTAGGGCTTCGGTCTCTGGGTCCAGGGCAGAGACCTCTGCCCACTTCGGCCGTCGTCCCACAGTCAGCCATTCCCTCACCCGGGCCAACACGGGATCGCTCACCTGTTCGCTGCTGATCCATGGTGGGGAGGTGGTCACTGGCTGTCACCTGAAGCGCCATCACGGTCATTTGCCCGTGGTTCAGCTGTGTGGTGTTGGTCCGCTGTCGGGTGTGCTGCACTGCCCCGGCCGCTGTGAGACCAGTGGTAGTTGCTGCCCCCGCTGGGACCACTTCCTGGAGCTGCCCTGCCGGAGAGCCACGGCTTTAGCACGAAGGTAGAGTACTGCCCTGACACATCCACACGGGCCCCACAGCGGGACAACAGGTCTAGGCCTATGATGCAGGACTCTCGGATGTCGGCGAGCCACACCTCGTGCTCCACTGTGTTCCCCCCACCCACACTCCCCACCCCCTACCCTCACTCCCCACCCCCACTCCCCACCCCCCCACCCCCACCCCCACCCCCACTCCCACTGCGATGCGCTGCGCAGCCTCCTCTTCCCTCACATCGCCACACAGTCACCGACGACCGTCGCCAGGGGGACTGCTGTCGTTGTCCACCCGGGCGGGGACGGCTGGTCCGTGTTGGGAAGAACACCGGGACGGATGATAGTGATGGTTGACCCCGTGTCCACCAACGCATGCATCTGATGCCTGATGCCCACGTATAAGCCTTGCTCTTCACCCAGAGGAGCGACAATGCAGGGGTTCTGCCGGAGGATTCGGGCGGCGCTCCCCGCTCGACATTTCCCGACGGATGCTCTGAGCTGTGGCGTGGTGCCGGTGTGGGGCCGTCACGGGCCAAATGACCTACCACACCACACCGGTAGCAGAGTTCGTTTCATGGCCCGCGGCGGGGTCGCCACGGCGCTGGTCGGACCTGTCTCACGGGCTTCTCCTCATCAGTTTCCTGCTCACCCTCAGTGACAGAAGCCCGGGCTCGTGCTGGAACACCTTGGGGGCTAAAATTGCTTCTGCCCTCTCCGCCTCGGTCAGCGGTGATGGCGATGTCAGGTGAATATGCTGCCGATGGCGCTCCGGCGTCAGCGCCTTTACAAAGGCGTGGAGGGCAAGCTCTTCCTGGGCCGCGGGAGGGAAGTGGGGGTAGCCACGCTGAGCGCAGTGGTGGAGATCAGCTGCCAATACCCCATGACTTTCTCCCATACAGCGCCGTCTGCTGCACAGTTCTTCCCTCATTGCTTCCGCCCACGGCCTCTGCTCAAAATGCCGCTCCAGCGCCACAACGAGCGCCCTGTAGTCACGCTGCTCTGCCGGCAGTAGGTTGAGGAGGGCCCGTACATCTCCCTCCGATGCCAAGGCAAGGTGCACTGCCGTCTCGATGGGGCTCCACCCATTGTGCCATGCAACAAGTTTGACTTGTGCCAGGTAAGGCTCCAGGCGGCTGGTACCATCGTACCTGGGGAGCTTTGGGGTAGACCTTAAGGTGCAAATCGTTGAGGCCATCTGGTCTTCCTCTTGTTCCGGTGGTGTCTGCCATGGTACCCATCCTCCCATGGTTATGACGTCTTGGGTTCCCCGGTGCGGGTAGCCTGGGTACACTCACTCCGCTGAGGCACAATGCTCGGTTCCCAGGTCCTCCCTCCGGGTCTCGTCTTCTTGAGCCCTGCCATGGCTGCAGGGGAGGCACACTGCTCGGTCCCTCATCTTATTCCCGGGTCTTAAGGCACTCTATCCAACATTGTAGCTCTTCAATCTCATTGTTGATCTCGCATCCCACTCCTGACACCAATGTGGCCAGCATTTGGTCCATAATGACAGACGAGGAAGTTTGTTAAACTCAGCAACAGTTTTATTGTGACAAATCGGGCACCATGACCCGGAGAGTGAACCCAACCAGCCTCACACCGACCGGGGGGGGGGGGGGTGACCATCACTCACCCTGGTTACATAAATACACAGGCAAATAACTGCATTACCCAAGCTAAACCGTAACAATAAGTGAACTGAAATTCCCCACCATAATCCCACAAAAGCATTTTAACACAAAAACAATAAACTGTACTGGTTATTAGAAATGCAGGGGCAGGCTGTCGACCAGCACCTCCCCAGAGCATCACACTAGTGTGTGTGTGTGTTAGCATATATACAGTATACCTAGACACACACACACACACACACACATATAAATACACTTGTATATACACTTAAAAACAGTTTGAAGAGAAGTTGGCTTGAATTGATTGGAGAAGAACACTGGCAGGGGTGATGGCAGAGCTGCAATGGCTGGAATTTCTGGAAGCAATTTGGAAGGCACAGGATATATACATCCCAAAGTGGAAGAAGTATTTTAAAGGCAGATGACACAACTATGGTTAACAAGAGAAGTCAAAGCCAACATAAAGGCCAAAGAAAGGGCATATAATTAATAGGAGCAAAAGAGAGCAAAAATTAATGAGAAGTTAGAGGATTCAAATACTAGCAGAAGGCACCTAAAAAGTAATTAAGAAGGTAAAGATGGAATATGAAAGTAAGCTAGCCAATAATATTAAAGGGGATATCAAATGTTTCTTCAGATACTGTACATAAAGTGTAAAAGAGAGGCAAGAGTAGATATCAGACTGCTGGAAAATAATGCTGGACAGGTAGTAATGGGGACAAGGAAATGGTGACACGGATGGACTTTTAGGCAACTTTTCCTCTCCTGAGGCTTTACTCCACTAATACCAGCATTTCAAACATAGAACATAGAACAGAACAATATCAGCCCTTCAGCCCACACGGGTATCCCGGACTTTTTTTATATAGACATACAGCATGGAATATGCCCCTCCAGCCAGCCCTTTGAGCCACGCTGCCCAGCAATCACCCAATTTAATCCTAGCTTAATCACGGGACAATTTATAATGACCAATTAACCTACTGACCAGTACATCTTTGGAATGACAAAGGAAACCCATGTGGTCACGGGGAGAACGCACAAACTCCTTGCAGGCTGCAGTGGGAATTGAACCCGGGCCACTGGTACTGAAGTGTTGTACTAACCACTACGCTACCATAACCTACTCTAAGATCAATGTAACCCTTCCCTCCAACATAGCCCTACATGTATCTATCATCCATATGCCTATCTAAGAGTTTCTTAAATGCCACTAATCTACTTACTCCACCACCACCCCTAAAAGGGTGTTTTTAATATTCATTCTAGAGATGTGGGCTTCACAGGCTGAGCCAATATTTATTGCACCACTGTCTGGTATGGGGGGGTTGCTAATGTAAAGGATTGAAAGGAGCTGCAGAGAGTCATAAACCTAGTCAGCTCCATCTTGGGTACTAGCCTTCAAAGTACCCAGAACATCTTCAAGGAGTGGTATCTCAGAAAGGCAGCGTCTCTTATTAAGGACCTCCAGCACCCAGGGCATGCCCTTTTCTCACTGTTACCATCAGGTAGAAGGTACAGAAGCCTGAAGGCACACACTCAGCGATTCAGGAACAGCTTCTTCCCCTCTGCCATCTGATTCCTAAATGAACTTTGAACCCTTGGACACTGCCTCACCTTTTCAATATACATTATTTCTGTTCTTTGCACGATTTTTAATTACTGTAATTTATTTACTTTTTTATTTATTATTTTATTTTTTCTCTCTTCTATATTATGTATTGCATTGAACTGCTACTGCTAAGTTAACAAATCTCACGACACATGCCGGTGATAATAAACCTGATTCTGATTGTCCATCCCTAGTTGCCATTGAGAATGTGATGGTGACTGCCTTCTTGAAGTTCTGCAGCCCTTGAGAACTGGCTGTACCCACAGTTCCTTTAGGGAGGGAGTTCCAGGGTTTTGACCCAGTGACAGTGAAGGTACAGCGATATACTTCCAAGTCAGGAAGATGTGCAGCCGGACGTGTTCCCTGTGCTTTTGCTGCCCTTGTCCTTCCAGCTGGTAGAGGTGGTGGGTTTGGAAGGTGCTGTCTGAGGAGTCTGGGGGAGTTGCTGCAGTGCATCCTGCAGACGGTACACACTGCTGACACTGTGTGTTGGTGGTGGAGTGAGTGAATGGTTGCGGACAGGGTGACTATCAAATGGGTTGTTACATCCTGTTTGGTGTGGAGCTTCTAGGAGTTGTCAGAGTTGTGTCATCCAGGCAAGTGGAGTGTGTTCCCTCACACTTCTGACTTCAGCCTTGTAGATGGTGGACTTCATTTTTCACAGTAGCTCTGTGTGTAACCACAGGGAATGCAGTTTTACGCCATCTCTCCTTGTCACTCAGGGACGTGCGCACTCCATCCAGATAAAGCAGTCCTTTATTTGTACCTCCTCCAATCCTGTTGTGTTGCATTTGCTGCCTATGACGTGGCCTCCTCTGTGAGAGAACTAGATGGGAATGGTGTGACTGCTTTGTGGAATGCCTTTACTCAGTCTACAAGAGTGGCTCTGAGCTTCCCACTCTGACCTCGCTGTCTTTGGCCTCCAACTCTTCCCAGCAAAGCTCAAGGAACAGGAGCTTGTCTTCCGACCAGACTCATCAGGAACCTTGCAATTGAACAGCTTCAGATAACCGGTCTTGGTTATCACAGCCCATTTACAGAAGGTAGAACAATACAGCATGGTACAGGCCCTTCAGCCCAAAATGTTGCGTTGACCTTTTAACGTACTCCTAAGATCAGTCTAACCCTTCTCTCCCACATAGCCCTCCATTTTTCTATCATCCATGTGCTAGCTAAGAAAGGCTCATGCTTGATAAAAAAAAAATTGAGGATTATGTGGAAGAGAAGGGTTGGAAATAAAAAAAAGTCCCAACTGTATCTGCAGCTGCACCACCCCTGCCTGCGTGTAACACACACTCACCATTTTCTGCATAAAAAACAAACTTATCTCTGACATCCTTGGGGCTCAACAGCTTCAGATAACCAAGCTTGTATTTCACATCTTGTTCTTTAACCCTTCCTCTGCCAGCACCAGCACCACCCTCACGTGTGATTCTGTCACTTTTACTTTCCACACTCTTACTCTGCCCCTCCCCCCTTCCTCTATAACTTAAAACACGTTTGATTTCCCATTCCTTTTATTGGTTCTCATGAAACGTTTCTCTTTCCGCAGCTGTTGCCTAACTGAGTGAGCACTTCAGCCTTCCCTGCTTTTATTTCTGATTTCTAGCATCAGCAGCCTTGTGCTTTTCGATAAATGTTCTGTCTTGGTAAATCATACCACAATGGAGACATCATGTCACTAATTAGCTGTAAGTTTGCTGTAATGATCACCTAGTTTTCACTTGAGATGCAAGGACATAACTTACAGATCATATAATTTTCTGCAACACAGGCACCATTATATTCCCAAACTCAGCCAGCCCCACCATGGGCAATAGCCTCCCCACCATTGAGGACATCTTCAAAAATGCAGCACCCAGCATTTGGGACCCCACCACCCAGGACATGTCCTCTTCTCATTAATACCGTTAGAGGAGAGGAACAGCAGCTTGAAGACACATACTTAGTGCTTTAGGAACAGCTTCTTCCCCCTTCACCATCAGATTTCTGAATAGCCAATGAATACTCCCTCACTATTTTTACTCTCTTTATGCACTACCTTTATATATAAATATTGCTTGTTATAATTTATAGTTTATTTTATGTATTGTGCTGTACTGCAGCCACATAACAATAAATTTCACAATATCTATCAGTGATAATTAATCTGCTTCTGATTTTGTGTAAATCACTGAGCCAGGTAGGTCTCACTCTTGTCAGAAGGAAAGCATTTGTGTGGCAGGTCAAACTTCTCTTCCTTTTCTATCAGTGGCTATTCCGACACAGAACAGTTATTAACTGGAAGTGTGCACATTCAGGGAAAGGAATTAAACTGTATAATGTTAATATTTTCCAGCATGTGGAACTGAAAATCTATTTTATTTCAGGCTGAGTATACAAATGTACTTATTAGGAACAGAAATAGGCCACTCAGCCCCTTAAGCATGCCCTGCTGTTTAATAAGGTCACAACTAATTAGATTTTAATCTCTACCCTGCCACTGTTCATCCCCTTGCTTATCAACAATCTGCCTCCTTTCACCTTTAACATATTCGAAGACTCTTCTTCCACTGTCCCTTGAGGAAGAGTGTTCTACAGACTCAAGACCTTATGAGAGAAATAAATAATCATCTTGTATGTGTCTTAATTGGGCTGTCTTTAATTTAACTAGTGACCACTAGATCCACATTCTTACAAGAGGAAAAATCCTCTCCCATTAAATCACTCAGGATCTTAGACATTTTAATCAAGTCACCCCTCATTTTTCTAATTTTTTCCCTAAAATCCCCTCCTCCAACCCCTCCCCAACACTGAAGCCTAGCCACCACCATATAAAACTACACGGCTCCCCCTCCCCACAATAAAGCTTCCCTCCAAAACATCAAATGCAACCCACTCAACCAGATCCAAGCCTCCTCACCACCCCGACCCCACCTGGCTTTAGAACAGTATGTCTCTGAAGTAAAACCATCTTCCTCATCCAACACGTTCAAACCAGGAAGCAAATTCTGAACTTCAGGAATGTTGAAAGGTCAGACAGACGAGTGGAGAGAACAAATGTAACCTTCCAGGTCGATCACCTTCCATTTAGTTAAAGATCTTTAATTCTAAACCTTGACTGTTTTCTCTCTTCAAAGATGCTGAGTGTATCCAGCCTTTAGCTTTTGCTTCCATGGCAGGCATAGCTTCGCATTTTTGTGAAGTCTATCCCCCTGACATTGATCCACAAACAGAGACGCTGGCTCACTGACACACCAACATCTCCTCACTCCATGTCCTGGCTAGTCCTAAATAACACAAGCACAAACTGAGCAGAAGATGATCTGTGAAGTGGTTTGGACTGAAAATCATTGAAATTAAATTGTGTTTATTTCAATTTTCTTTTAATCCATCAGCTCCATCACAGGAACACACCTTCAAGGACATCTTCAAGAAGGCAGCATCAATCGTTAAGCACCCTCACCATCCGGAACATGCCCTCTTCTCATCGTGTAAATGGTAATGCACCTGAAGACCCACCCACAATACTCTAAGAAAAGTTTCTGCCCCCCTGCCATCAGACTTCTGATCTGCACATATTAGGAATCTGATCCTGAGTATTGGTCAGGGTGCAACATGCAATGAAAAACAACATTCAACAATTACAAAGAATAAAGAATGATATAAAAAATAAAGTTAGGGGTTAAAATACAAAGTTAGAATACAATATGCACAAACTGGTAAATACCAGCATGTATTTAAACTGAAAACAGCATTATACAGAGTGGTTTAAAGTGGCTAAAGTACAGTGTGGTGATGGGTAATGAAGAGGAAACAATGTCTTTTAGTAAGTCACAGAGATTTCAGGGTGAATGGATTTTACGAGCATTTCCCATATCAAGCAGTCTAGGAAGAGAATTTGTCAATATCAGCCAGCCTATTAATCAATGCTGGATATTCAGGATCAAGTATTCATTTTATTCTCCATATACATTTACATATATTAGAAAATTGCTGTGTGTGTTGGTGCAAAAATCAACAACGTTCAACAATTATAAAGAATAAAAGTACGAAGTTAGAGATTAAAGAACCAATATGGAATACATGTGAATAAATACCAGCGTGTATTTACAATGTAAACAGCATTATAAAAATTGGTTTAAACTGTTTACAGTGCAATGTAGTGGCAGGGGTTATAGATAGAGGGAAGTGGCGGCTACTGAGATTGGCTGATCACATCTTCAGCCTTTGAGCTTTTACGATGGTGTGCAGGTTTTGTTTTAATAGCCCCATAGTGTTTCCAGCAGTTAGCTTTTTGAGAAGTTCAAAGTACAAAGTTAATTTATTATTAATGTATATATATGTCACCATATGCAACCCTGAGATTTTTTTTGCAAGCACACTCAGTAAATCCATAATAGAAAAGGCAGTTTGGTGGGGGAGGGGTGATAGTGACCACAAACATTCCTCCTGCACTATTTATTTTTGTAACTTAAAATAATTTTCACGTCTTTCACTGTCCTGCTGCCACAAAACAACAAGTTTCACAACATCGGTAGTGATAATAAACCTGATTCTGACTCTGCTCTTCTACATTTGTCAGCGCAGTATCTGAAATGCAGGCATGAAAAGAGAATGGGAGATCACTGTGATCTGAATATCTGGATATCCCAGATTCCATTGTCCAATGTGCCCTTGATTATTTTTGCAGCAGAGCTAGATAGTTTATTATACCTAAAAATGGACTGAGTCTGACCTCTTTCTGTACTCCAGCTCCCCATGACAAAGAGCTGGCGTTTATTACATAGTGTACCAGATTAAACAGGGATTTATTTTCAAACTATTGTCCATCACATCAGTGACAGGTTCTAAGAATGAAGCTGTTTCAATTAATTTTTACAAAGCAGAAATGAAAATGAAGTGAAATGAAAAAATACTCCATAAACTAACAACCTTGTACACTACTGATGGATCATGCAGATCCATAATTCAAGTAGAAAGAACTCTCATTAAAATTGAATGAGGTGAATCATTCTGCTGCAGAGGGATGCTGGACCCACTAGCAGGAAAGGATTGCCAGGGTGGATTCATAAAACACTGCCAAGGACACAACCAGATGATGGATACAATAATACAGTCAATACAAAGACGGATAGAAAGGCAGGTGGTCTTGAAGAAGCAGGGCATTGGTACAAGGACTTTGACAAATTAGGAGAATGGGCAAAGAAGTGGGAAGTGGAATACAGTGTAGGGAAGTGTGTATGGTCATGCATTTTGATAAAAGGAATAAAGGCACAGACTATTTTCTAAATGAGGAGCAAATTCGGAAATCAGTGGTGAAGTGAAAACTGGAAGTCCTTGTGCAGGATTCCCTAGAGGTTAACTTGCAGGCTGAGTCAGTGATAAGGAAGACAAGTGCAATATTAGCATTCATGTCAAGAGGACTAGAATATAAAAGCAAGGATGTAATGTTGAAGCTTTATAAGGCATTGGTCAGAGTGCACTTGGAGTTTTATGAGCAGTTTTGGGCCACTTATCTAAGAAAGGATATGTTGGCATTCGAGAGGGTCCAGAGGAGGTTCATTAGATTGATTCCAGGATTGAAAGGGTTAACATATGAGGAGTGTTCAATAATGCTGGGCCTGTACTTGCTGGAGTTTAGAAAAATGTGGGGAGAATCTCACTGAAACCTATCAAAGATTCAAAGGCCTAAGTAAACTGGATGTGGAGAGGATATTTCTTATAGTGTGAGAATCTAAGACCAGAGGACACAGCTTCAAAATACAAGGAAATCTGTTGAAAACAGAGATGAGGAGGAATTTCATTAGCCAGCGGGTGATGATTCCATGGAATTCATTGCTGCAGGCAGCTGTGTAGGCCAAGTTATTGGGTATATTTAAAGCAGAGGTTGACAAGTTTTTGAATAGTAACAGCATCAAAGGTTACTGGGAGAAGGCAGAAGATTGGGGTTGAGAAATACAATAAATCAGCCCTGATAGAATGGTGGAGCAGATGTGATGGGCTGAATTGCTTAATTCTGTTCCTGCCTGTTATCATCTTATAAGTGGAAATGAGAAATAAATAGCACTTGCCCATTAGTCATTTTCTGTTGCTGGAAAAATTTTGTGTTTCATGGCTCCATTTCAACCAGACATGCAATTCTGAGAGGTCATTAATTTTCAGTAGAGGAGTCAATGAGACGGTCAGAACACAGAGGCACAAAACTCAGTTGGATGCCAACAATTTCAAAACGGGACACTAAAATAACATGTTTTATAAAGTGCTGAAATATTCCAGGTTATATTGAGTTAGGATTGAAGTTGCTCTTCTTCTAATCTTTAAAGTGGAATTGATTTTTGCACGTCAATTCATGTAACTCCTTTCTTAGGCCAATGTGTCCAGTGTTGAGGTGCTAGTTCCACTCACTCAGGTTGTTTACACTGTGTGGCCCGTTTGATCACGATTCTGAGCTCTGCCTTAGCAGCACACTCCCAGGTTCACAGAAGGAAAGGCTGAAGGATGCATTCAAGCTGAGAGATATGGGCTGCTTCAGAGATTGATCATGGATAGATTTATATGAGCTGGCACAAGATCATGGCCAGAAGGACAAATACTGTGCTGTTCTGTTCTATGTAATTCACAACCAAGTACCCTTCAAATCGAACATCTTTTGCTTTAGTACTCGGTTGGTAATTCCCTTTCTCCATGTCTGACATTTGTGATAATGGTCACCCACATTCTCAAGTCAAACACAATTTGAGAGCACAAGCATCCTTGGCCAGTTTATGGAAATAGAGTATTTTGAGGACAGATATGAAGTGCTGGACGGTATAGCTGAAGCCCCAACATCACACAATACTGGAATGAAAATCTCTGCTGAATCTGTGTCACTTGTCACTCAACACCATGTTTATTAATTCTTCAAAGCCCTGCACTCCAACTGGTTCAAAGTTCAAAGTAAATTTATTATCAAAGGAAACCTTGTCAATTCTGTTTTGTTTTGAGAGTCTATAATGATTTTGGTGGGGTGTATGGGGTGTCAGGAGGGAAGCAGCTCTGGTGAAGGGGTTTCTCATGCCCATTCCAGGATAGCTCACTCACCTTTGGTTCCCACCAGACATTCAGCTCTCTCCTGTGGCTCAAGGTAGCTGTTTGCAAGAATCAGCAGCCACACCCGGGCACAACACTTTGACAGGCAGACAGTCTTGTACCCCAGTGAGATAGGGACAAGCCTGTCCTAGCACACGAAGTCAGCTCTGCTGGGCAGATGAGATCTACAGTGAGATCTGCAATGCTCTGCAGAGACCGAAGAGTATGACAAGGCACAGAAGACATCATGGTCATCCACTGCAACCAAGGAAGCCCCCAGATAGTGACACTTGTTTGTACCAGTGGCCCTATACTTCTTAGGTTGAGAGAGTGGAACTGCCCCAGTGCAATGCTCTTCCAATTTAAACACTCTCCCACACAGGTATCCTGTCATTCTCAGACACAATGGACAATCACTAATGATTTTGGCAAGACCATAGATATAAGAACAGAATAAAGCTATTTGGCCCATCGAGTCTGCTCTTCCATTCCATCATGGCTGATTTATTATCCTTCTCAACTCATTCTCCTGCCTTTCCTCCGTAACCTTCGTCACCCTTACTAATCTGGGAACTATTAAGATCTGCTTTAAATTACTTTTAATTAATTGGCTTCTACAGCTGTCTGTGGCAAATGAAATCCACAGATTTATCACCCTCAGGTGAAAAAATTCCTCCATCTCTGTTCAAAAGGGATGTCTTTGTATTCAGAGGCTGTGCCCTCTGGTCCTAGACATTTATCATCTGCAGTAAAACTCTGTATTAACATTAGGATTTCTAAGATCTGTAGTTCACAATAGGTTATTTACGTCAAAACAATGGGTCCATAGATTCAAAAATCTGCAGACTCCATAGTATCAGAACACGGCTTCTAGAGTAATAACGGACGGAATGCAGTTCCTCTCACTTTAACATCCCTGATTTCTTGATTTAAGAACTTGGCTAATAATTAGTTTATTTGTTTGTTCATCAAGTGTGGATGGAAGTGGCCGTGCCAGCGTATTGTCACTTCAGGAGTAACTAGGAGTTTGTGAGTCTGGAGACATATAGAAACCAGGATAATGAGGGCATGTCTTTTTCTTTGAAAGACTTTAGTGAAAGGGAAAGGGTTTTACTCCAATCTAGTAGCTTAAAAATTCATAATTAATTATTTAAAATTAAATAGGGAATTGAACTTGCATCTCTGGATCAATGTCCGAGGATGTTGGTTACCTGGAACAGTAACTAAATGATTCAGCTATCGTAGCTTTTGGAAAATAATACTGCATTTTATTCCTAATGAATTTTTAAGCTACTAGATTGGAGTAAAACCCTTTCCCTTTCACTAAAGTCTTTCAAAGAAAAAGACATGCCCTCATTATCCTGGTTTCTATATGTCTCCAGACTCACAAACTCCTAGTTACTCCTGAAGTGACAATACGCTGGCACGGCCACTTCCATCCACACTTGATGAACAAACAAATAAACTAATTATTGGCCAAGTTCTTAAATCAAGAAATCAGGGATGTTAAAGTGAGAGGAACTGCATTCCATCCGTTATTACTCTAGATTTAATTATTTGAATTTAAATCCCTTAGATGTTGTAGTGGGATCTGAACTCATGAACTCATTGATCCAAGTAAATTAACCACCAGGCCACCACAGTCAATAACTGTAGAACTGCAATTCAAGGCAACGGGTAGAAAAGGTGGAGCAAGAAGCAGTTGACACTTTGGCAGGGACTAACATTGATGCCACTAAAGAGCCAGGGGATGACCATGTCCCACACGAGAGTGTCTCCAGACCTACCCGATAAAGGAAAGAGTTAAATTTGATTCTTCCTTGGAATATGCCTCAATGTGTTACACAAAACGGTGTTGGTTTGGGATGTGAGAAGCTTTTGAAAAAGTACCAGGAAACCAGTCCACAGCCATATTTTGAGAAAACTCTTTGTGAGTGCCAGTCTCTGGTCTTCTGAGTAGATAATGATGAAAATCATGATCATCTGGAAAAGTACTGGGCTAAATATTATGACAGGTTTTTAAAATGTATAAGAAGGGGAAATTCCTTTCTGCAATGGGGTAATGTTCCTGCTGTGTATTTAATATTACAGTATTGTTTGAGTAACATTGTAAGTGTATTGTTTGATTACACCTTCTGAGCTTACCGAATTTATTATAGGTTACATGCAAGAAGTACGTGAATAACATATGTCATTACACCACCACATCATAAACGTGCGCCTCATGAAAGTAAGAATAAAGTAGGCATGTTATTACTGCCTCCATGATTTCCTTTCAGTTAGTTTTATGCTTTGGAGTTACAAAACATAACGGTGAAAATGAGGAAGTTTTAAACAAAGCCGAGATAATTACCTACCTGTTGAATTGCAGTGCAGAGTTAGTGTTAGAGCAAAGCGCAGTGAGATGTGCATGTTAAACAAAAGCGCAGTGAGGTGTTTGTGACAAGGAAAAGCGCAGTGAGGTGTTCATGGTAAAGTAAACAGCAGTGAGGTGTTTGTGACAAGGAAAAGCGCAGTGAGGTGTTCATGGTAAAGTAAACAGCAGTGAGATGTTCGTGTTAAAGAAAAGTGCAGTGCGATGTTCGTGTTAATGAAAAGCACAGTGAGGTGTCCATGTTAAAAAAAGCGCAGTGAGACATTCGAGGTATTTAAAAGCGCAGTCACATGATCGAGTTAAAGAAACGTGCAGTGAGGCGTTCAGGTTAAAGAAAAGCACAGTGAGATGTTCATGTTAAAGTAAACGTGCAGTGAGGCATTCATGTTAAAGAAAAGCACAGTGAAATGTTCGTGTTAAAAGAAAAGTGCAGGGAGATGTCCCAGTTAAAGAAAAGCGCAGTGAGGTGTTCGTGTTAAAATAAACAACAGTGAGGTGTTCATGTTAAAGTAAAGCACAGGGCGATGTTTGTGTTAATGAAAAGCACAGTGAGGTGCTCGTGTTAATGAAAACCGCAGTGTGGTGTTCAGGTTAAAATAAACAACAGTGAGGTGTTCAAGATAAAGAAAAGCGCAGTGAGATGTTCGAGGTATTTAAAAGTACAGTCACGTGATTGAGTTAAAGAAAAGTGCAGTGAGGCGTTCAAATTAAAGAAAAGCATAGTGAAATGTTCGTGTTAAAAGAAAAGTGCAGGGAGATGTACTAGTTAAAGAAAAGCGCAGTGAGATGTTCGTGTAAAGGAAAAGCATAGTAAGATGTTCATATTGAACAAAATCGCAGTGAGATGTTCATGTTACAGATAAGTGCAGTCAGATGTTCGAAATAAAGAAGTGTAGCGAGACGTTTGAGTTAAAGAAAACCAAAGTGAGGCGTCCGTGTAAAAGAAAAGCCCATCGAGGTGTTCATGTTAAAGAAAAGCTCAGTGAGATGTTCGTGTCAAGGAAAAGCACAGTGAGATGTTCATGTTAAAAAATTGCTGTGAGGTACTCGTCTTAAAGAAAGGAGCAGTGAACTGTTCCTGTTAAGGAAAAGCACAACGAGCTGTTTGAGATAAAGAAAATCACAGTGAGGTGTTCGTGTTAAAGAGAAAAGCAGAGTTGTTCCTCTTAAAGAAAAGCACATTGTGGTGTTTGAGTAAAGAAAACCGCATTGAGGCATACATGATAAAGGACAGTGCAGAGGTATTCTAGTTAAAGAAAAGCGCAGTGAGGTGTGTGTTCAAGAAAAGCAAGTGAGATGTTCAAGTTAAAGTAACGCGAAGTGAGGTGTTCGTATTAAAGAAAAGCACGGAGATGTTCGAGTTAGAGAAAAGTGCAGTCAGATGTTTGAGGTAGGATGTTCACGTTAAAGAAAAGTGCTTTGAGGCGTTCATGTTAAAAAACAGCCCAGAGTGGTGTTCGAATTAAAGAAAAAGCAATAAGGTGTTCGTGTTAAAAGTGCTGCAAGCGCTCGTGTTAAAGAAAAGCACATCGAGTTGTTCGTGTTAGAGAAAACTGCAGAAAGGTGTTCGTCTTAAGGAATAGCACAGCGAGGTGTTCATGTTAAAGGCAAGCACAGTGAGATGTTTGCATTAAAGAGAAATGCAGTGAGTTGTTCGAGTTAAAGAGAAGTGCAGTGTAGTGTTCGTGTTAAAGAAAAGCGCAGTGAGGTGTTCGTGTTACAGAAAAGCGCAGTCAGATGTTTGAGTTAAAGAACAGCGCAGTGAGGTGTTCAAATTAAAGAAAAGCGCAGTGAGGTGTTCGTGTTAAAGAAAAGCGCAGTGAGGTGTTCGCGTTACAGAAAAGCGCAGTCAGATGTTCGAGTTAAAGAAAATGCAGTGAGGTGTTCAAATTAAAGAAAAGCACAGTGAGGTGTTCGTGTTAAAGAAAAACACAGTGAGGTGTTCGCGTTACAGAAAAGCGCAGTCAGATGTTTGAGTTACAGAAAAGCGCAGTGAGGTGTTCAAGTTATTGTAAAGCGCAGTGAGTTGTTCTAGTTAAAGAATAGCGCAGTGAGGTGTTCGTGTTAATGAAAAGCGCAGTGAGTTGTTCATGTTAAAGAAAATCGCAGTGAAGGCTTCATGTTAAAGAAAAGCACAGCGAGGTTTTCGAGATAAAGAAAAGTGCAGTGAGCTGTTTGATTCTAACGAAAAGCGCAGGGCAATATTCGTGTTAAATATAAGTGCAGCAAGGTGTTCGTGTTACATAAAAGCGCAGTGAGGTGTTCATCTTAAATAATAGCTCAGCGAGGTGTTCGAGTTAAAGAAGAGCACAGTGAGATGTTCATGTTAAAGAAGAGCAGTGAGTTGTTCAAGTTAAACACAAGCATAGTGAGATGTTCATGTTAGAGTAGAGCACAGAGAGGTGTTCAAGTTGAAGAAAAGCGCAGTGCAGTGTTTGAGCTAAAGAAAAGCGCAGTGCGGTGTTCGAGCTAAAGAAAAGCACAGTGCGGTGTTCGCGTTAAAGAAAAGCACAGTGCGGTGTTCGAGCTAAAGAAAAGCGCAGTGCGGTGTTCGAGCTAAAGAAAAGCACAGTGCGGTGTTCGCGTTACAGAAAAGCGCAGTGCAGTGTTTGAGCTAAAGAAAAGCACAGTGCGGTGTTCGAGCTAAAGAAAATTGCAGTGAGATTTTCGAGTGAAAGAAAAGCACAGTGAGATTTTCGAGTGAAAGAAAAGCACAGTGAGATTTTCGAGTGAAAGAAAAGCGCAGTGTGGTGTTCGAAGTAAAGGAAAGCGTAGTGTGGTGTTCCAGTTAAAGAATAACGCAGCAAGATGTTCGTGTTGAAGAAAAGCACAGCGAGGTGTTCGTGTTAAAGAATATCGAGGCGATGTTTGTGTAAAATAAGATCGCAGTGAGATCCAGTTAAAGAAAAACGCAGCGAGATATTCGTGCTAAAGAATAGCACAGTGAGGTGTTCATGTTAAAGAAAAGCGCAGAGAGGAGTTTGTGTTAAAAAAAAGAGTGCTGCGAGGTGTTCGTATTAAAGTAAACCACAGTGAGATGTTGGAGATGATGAAAAGTATGGGACAATGCTTGTGTTGAAGAAGATCGCAGTGAGATATTCGTGTTAAAGAAAAGCGCAGCGACAGGTTTGTTTTAAAGAAAATCACACAGAGTGGTTCCAGTTAAACAAAAACACAGTGAGATGTTTGTGTTAAAGAAAAGTGCAGCGACATGCTGATGGTAAAGAAAAATGCAGCGAGATGTTCGTGTTGAACAAAAATGCAGCGAGATGTTCGTGTTGAACAAAAATGCAGCGAGATGTTCGTGTTGAAGAAATGCGCAGCGATCTGTTCGAGTTTAAAAAAAGTGCAGCAAGGTGTTCTTATTCAAGAAAAGCGCAGAGAGATGTTTGAGTTTTAAAAAAGCGCAGTGAAATGTTTGTGTTAAAGAAAAGCGCAGTGAGTTGTTCATTTTAAAGAAAAGCTCAGAGAGGCATTCCTGTTAAAAAAAAAGCGCTGTGAGGTATTTGTGTTAAAGAAAAGCGCTTTGAGGTGATCGTGTTAAAGAACAGCGCAGCAAGGTATTGCAGTTAAAGAAAAGCACAGTAAGCTGCTTGAGTTAAAGAAAATCACCGTGACGTGTTCAAGTTGAAGAAAAGTGGAGCAAGCTGTTCGAGTTAAAGAAAACCACGGTGAAATGTTCGAGTTAAGGAAAAGCATAGGGCGTTGTTTGAGTTGACGAAACGTGCAGCGAGATGCTCACATTAAAGAAAAGCGCAGTGATATGTTCATGTTAAAGAAAAGCGCAGTGAGGTGTTTGTGTTAAAGGAAAACGCAGTGAGGTGTTCGTGTTAAAGAAAACCACATTGAGACGTTCGAGTTAAAGAAAAGCGCAGCGACATATTCGAATTAAAGTGCAGCAAGATGCTCATGTTAAAAAGCACAGTGATATGATTGTGTTAAAGAAAACTGCAGTGAAATGTTCATGTTAAAGAAAAGAGCAGCAAGCTGTTTGAGTTAAAGAAAAGCACAGTGAGATGTTCGAGTTAAGGAAAAGCATAGGGCGATGTTCGAGTTGACGGAAAGCGCAGTGAAATGTTCGTGTTAAAGAAAAGTGCAGTGAAATGTTCGTGTTAAAGAAAAGCGCAGTGAAATGTTCGTGTTAAAGAAAAGTGCAGTGAAATGTTCGTGTTAAAGAAAAGTGCAGTGAAATGTTCGTGTTAAAGAAAAGCGCAGTGAAATGTTCGTGTTAAAGAAAAGCGCAGTGAAATGTTCGTGTTAAAGAAATGCACAGTGAAATATTCATGTTAAAGAAAAGTGCAGTGAGATGTTCGTGTTAAAGAAAAGCGCAGTGAAATGTTCATGTTAAAGAAAAGCGCAGTGAAATGTTCGTGTTAAAGAAAAGCGCAGTGAAATGTTCGTGTTAAAGAAAAGCGCAGTGAAATGTTCGTGTTAAAGAAAAGCACAGTGAGATGTTCGTGTTAAAGAAAAGCGCGGTGAAATGTTCGTGTTAAAGAAATGCACAGTGAAATGTTCATGTTAAAGAAATGCACAGTGAGATGTTCGTGTTAAAGAAAAGCACAGTGAAATGTTCGAGTTAAGGAAAAGCATAGGGCGATGTTCGTGTTAAAGAAAAGCGCAGTGAAATGTTCGTGTTAAAGAAAAGCGCAGTGAAATGTTCGTGTTAAAGAAAAGCGCAGTGAAATGTTCGTGTTAAAGAAAAGTGCAGTGAGATGTTCGTGTTAAAGAAAAGCGCAGTGAAATGTTCATGTTAAAGAAATGCACAGTGAAATGTTCATGTTAAAGAAAAGCGCAGTGAAATGTTCGTGTTAAAGAAAAGCATAGGGCGATGTTCGAGTTAAAGAAAATCACAGTGAAATGTTCATGTTAAAGAAATGCACAGTGAGATGTTCATGTTAAAGAAAAGCGCAGTGAAATGTTCGTGTTAAAGAAAAGCATAGGGCGATGTTCGAGTTGACGAAAAGCGCAGTGAAATGTTTGTGTTAAAGAAAAGCGCAGTGAAATGTTCGTGTTAAAGAAAAGCGCAGTGAAATGTTCGTGTTAAAGAAAAGCGCAGTGAGATGTTCTGTTAAAGAAAAGCGCAGTGAGATGTTCATGTTAAAGAAAAGCGCAGTGAAATGTTCGTGTTAAAGAAAAGCGCAGTGAAATGTTCATGTTAAAGAAAAGCGCAGTGAAATGTTCGTGTTAAAGAAAAGCGCAGTGAGATGTTCATGTTAAAGAAAAGCGCAGTGAGATGTTCATGTTAAAGAAAAGCGCAGTGAAATGTTCGTGTTAAGGAAAAACGCAGTGAAATGTTCGAGTTGACGAAAAGCGCAGTGAAATGTTCATGTTAAAGAAAAGCGCAGTGAGATGTTCGTGTTAAAGAAAAGCACAGTGAAATGTTCATGTTAAAGAAAAGCGCAGTGAAATGTTCGTGTTAAAGAAAAGCGCAGTGAAATGTTCGTGTTAAAGAAAAGCACAGTGAAATGTTCGTGTTAAAGAAAAGCGCAGTGAAATGTTCGTGTTAAAGAAAAGCATAGGGCGATGTTCGAGTTAAAGAAAATCACAGTGAAATGTTCATGTTAAAGAAATGCACAGTGAGATGTTCATGTTAAAGAAAAGCGCAGTGAAATGTTCGTGTTAAAGAAAAGCATAGGGCGATGTTCGAGTTGACGAAAAACGCAGTGAAATGTTTGTGTTAAAGAAAAGCGCAGTGAAATGTTCGAGTTAAGGAAAAGCATAGGGCGATGTTCGAGTTGACGAAAAACGCAGTGAAATGTTCGTGTTAAAGAAAAGCGCAGTGAAATGTTCATGTTAAAGAAAAGCGCAGTGAAATGTTCGTGTTAAAGAAAAGCGCAGTGAGATGTTCGTGTTAAAGAAAAGCGCAGTGAAATGTTCGTGTTAAAGAAAAGCGCAGTGAAATGTTCGTGTTAAAGAAAAGCGCAGTGAAATGTTCGTGTTAAAGAAAAGCGCAGTGAAATGTTCGTGTTAAAGAAAAGCGCAGTGAGATGTTCGTGTTAAAGAAAAGCGCAGTGAGATGTTCGTGTTAAAGAAAAGCGCAGTGAAATGTTCGTGTTAAAGAAAAGCGCAGTGAGATGTTCGTGTTAAAGAAAAGCGCAGTGAGATGTTCGTGTTAAAGAAAAGCGCAGTGAAATGTTCGTGTTAAAGAAAAGCGCAGTGAAATGTTCGTGTTAAAGAAAAGCGCAGTGAAATGTTCGTGTTAAAGAAAAGCGCAGTGAAATGTTCGTGTTAAAGAAAAGCGCAGTGAAATGTTCGTGTTAAAGAAATGCGCAGTGAAATGTTCGTGTTAAAGAAAAGCGCAGTGAAATGTTCGAGTTGACGAAAAGCGCAGTGAAATGTTCGTGTTAAAGAAAAGCGCAGTGAAATGTTCGTGTTAAAGAAAAGCGCAGTGAAATGTTCGTGTTAAAGAAAAGCGCAGTGAAATGTTCGTGTTAAAGAAAAGCGCAGTGAAATGTTCGTGTTAAAGAAAAGCGCAGTGAAATGTTCGTGTTAAAGAAAAGCGCAGTGAAATGTTCGTGTTAAAGAAAAGCGCAGTGAAATGTTCGTGTTAAAGAAAAGTCGTAAAGAAAAGCAGTGAAATGTGTTAAAGAAAAGCGCAGTGAAATGTTCGTGTTAAAGAAAAGCCAGTGAAATGTTCGTGTTAAAGAAAAGCGCAGTGAAATGTTCGTGTTAAAGAAAAGCGCAGTGAAATGTTCGTGTTAAAGAAAAGCGCAGTGAAATGTTCGTGTTAAAGAAAAGCGCAGTGAAATGTTCGTGTTAAAGAAAAGCGCAGTGAAATGTTCATGTTAAAGAAATGCACAGTGAAATGTTTGTGTTAAAGAAAAGTGCAGTGAAATGTTCGAGTTAAGGAAAAGCGCAGTGAAATGTTCGAGTTAAGGAAAAGCATAGGGCGATGTTCGAGTTGACGAAAAACGCAGTGAAATGTTCGTGTTAAAGAAAAGCGCAGTGAAATGTTCGTGTTAAAGAAAAGCGCAGTGAAATGTTCGTGTTAAAGAAAAGCGCAGTGAAATGTTCGTGTTAAAGAAAAGCGCAGTGAGATGTTCGTGTTAAAGAAAAGCGCAGTGAGATGTTCGTGTTAAAGAACAGCGCAGTGAAATGTTCGTGTTAAAGAACAGCGCAGTGAAATGTTCGTGTTAAAGAAAAGCGCAGTGAAATGTTCGTGTTAAAGAAAAGTGCAGTGAAATGTTCGTGTTAAGGAAAAGCATAGGGCGATGTTCGTGTTAAAGAAAAGCGCAGTGAAATGTTCGTGTTAAAGAAAAGCGCAGTGAAATGTTCGTGTTAAAGAAAAGCGCAGTGAAATGTTCGTGTTAAAGAAATGCGCAGTGAAATGTTCGTGTTAAAGAAATGCGCAGTGAAATGTTCGTGTTAAAGAAAAGCGCAGTGAAATGTTCGTGTTAAAGAAATGCACAGTGAAATGTTCGTGTTAAAGAAAAGCGCAGTGAAATGTTCGAGTTGACGAAAAGCGCAGTGAAATGTTCGTGTTAAAGAAAAGCGCAGTGAAATGTTCGTGTTAAAGAAAAGCACAGTGAGATGTTCGAGTTAAGGAAAAGCATAGGGCGATGTTCGAGTTGACGAAAAGCGCAGTGAAATGTTCGTGTTAAAGAAAAGCGCAGTGAAATGTTCGTGTTAAAGAAAAGCGCAGTGAAATGTTCGTGTTAAAGAAAAGCGCAGTGAAATGTTCGTGTTAAAGAAAAGCGCAGTGAAATGTTCGTGTTAAAGAAAAGCGCAGTGAAATGTTCGTGTTAAAGAAAAGCGCAGTGAAATGTTCGTGTTAAAGAAAAGCGCAGTGAAATGTTCGAGTTGACGAAAAGCGCAGTGAAATGTTCGTGTTAAAGAAAAGCGCAGTGAAATGTTCGTGTTAAAGAAAAGCGCAGTGAAATGTTCGTGTTAAAGAAATGCACAGTGAAATGTTTGTGTTAAAGAAAAGTGCAGTGAAATGTTCGAGTTAAGGAAAAGCGCAGTGAAATGTTCGAGTTAAGGAAAAGCGCAGTGAAATGTTCGAGTTGACGAAAAGCGCAGTGAAATGTTCGTGTTAAAGAAAAGCGCAGTGAAATGTTCGTGTTAAAGAAAAGCACAGTGAAATGTTCGTGTTAAAGAAAAGCGCAGTGAAATGTTCGTGTTAAAGAAAAGCGCAGTGAAATGTTCGTGTTAAAGAAAAGCGCAGTGAAATGTTCGTGTTAAAGAAAAGCGCAGTGAGATGTTCGTGTTAAATAAAAGCACAGTGAAATGTTCGTGTTAAAGAAAAGCGCAGTGAAATGTTCGTGTTAAAGAAAAGCGCAGTGAAATGTTCGTGTTAAAGAAAAGCGCAGTGAAATGTTCGTGTTAAAGAAAAGCGCAGTGAAATGTTCGTGTTAAAGAAAAGCGCAGTGAAATGTTCGTGTTAAAGAAAAGCGCAGTGAAATGTTCGTGTTAAAGAAAAGCGCAGTGAAATGTTCGTGTTAAAGAAAAGCGCAGTGAAATGTTCGTGTTAAAGAAAAGCGCAGTGAAATGTTCGTGTTAAAGAAAAGCGCAGTGAAATGTTCGTGTTAAAGAAAAGCGCAGTGAAATGTTCGTGTTAAAGAAAAGCGCAGTGAAATGTTCGTGTTAAAGAAAAGCGCAGTGAAATGTTCGTGTTAAAGAAAAGCGCAGTGAAATGTTCGTGTTAAAGAAATGCACAGTGAAATGTTCGTGTTAAAGAAAAGCGCAGTGAAATGTTCGTGTTAAAGAAAAGCGCAGTGAGATGTTCGTGTTAAAGAAAAGCGCAGTGAAATGTTCGTGTTAAAGAAAAGCGCAGTGAAATGTTCAGTGTGTTAAAGAAAAGCGCAGTGAAATGTTCGTGTTAAAGAAAAGCGCAGTGAAATGTTCGTGTTAAAGAAAAGCGCAGTGAAATGTTCGTGTTAAAGAAAAGCGCAGTGAAATGTTCGTGTTAAAGAAAAGCGCATGCAGTGCAGTGAGATGTTCGTGTTAAAGAAAAGCGCAGTGAAATGTTCGTGTTAAAGAAAAGTGCAGTGAAATGTTCGTGTTAAAGAAAAGCGCAGTGAGATGTTCGAGTTAAAGAAAAACGCAGTGAGCTGTTTGTGTCAAAGAAAATCACAGTGAGTTGTTTGTGTTAAGGAAAAGCGCAGTGAGATGTTCATTTTAAAGAAAAGCACAGCAAGGTGCTTGTGTTAAAGAAAAGTGCAGAGACGTGTACGTGTTAAAGAAAATTGCTGTGGCGTGTTTGACTTAAAGAAAAATGCAGAGAACTGTTCAAGTTAAAAAAAAGCACAGTGAGGTGTCCGTGTTAAAAAAAAAGTGAGCTGTTCGTGTTAGAGAAGAACTCAGCGAGGTGCTCGTGTTAGAGAAAGCTCAGCAAAATGTTCATTTTTAAGGTAAGTATGGTGATATGTTCGTTATAAAGAAAATGGCACAGAATGGTTTGAGTTAAACCAACGCACAGTGAGATATTAGTGTTAAAGAAAAACGCAGTGAGGTGTTCGTGTTAAAGAAAAGCACAGCGACATGTTAATGGTAAAGAAAAGTGTGAGAGGTGTTCGAGTTGAAGGAAAGTGCAGTGAGGTGTTCAAGTTAAAGATAAATACAGCAAGATGAAGCAGCAAGATAAACTTTTGAGGGTAACTTGCGGGGTTCCACAAGGTTCAGTGCTTGGTCCATTGTTGTTCATTTTGTATATAAATGATATATGTATGGTCTCTCAGACATTAAAATGTATATTATTTGCTGAAGATACAACTATATTTTGTAGTGGGGAACATCTGAAACAACTTTTGGATACAGTGGAGAAAGAACTAAAAATTATAAAGAAATGGTTTGATACTAACAAATTATCACTGAATCTAAGTAAAACTAAATTCATAATATTTGGAAACTGTGTACCAAACTCGTATAGTAAACTTAGAATAAATGATGTTGAAATTGATAAGATATCTGAAACAAAATTTTTACGAGTGGTAATAGATAATAAATTAAGCTGGAAACCACATATACATTATGTCAAAGCAAAAATGTCAAAATCTATTGCAATACTGTACAAAGCACAAGATTTCTTAAATCAGGAATCTTTGTATACATTATACTGTTCACTTATAGTCCCATACATGACTTACTGTGTAGAGGTATGGGGAAATAAATACAAAATAAATACAAACTCAATTTTTGTACTCCAAAAGAAAGTCATAGGAATTGTAAATAAGAAAAGTTATTATGAGCCATCCAATCCACTACTTAGACCATAAGACCATAAGACAAAGGAGCAGAAGTAGGCCATTCGGCCCATCGAGTCTGCTCCGCCATTTTATCATGAGCTGATCCATTTTCTCCTATTTAGTCCCACTCCTCTGCCTTCTCACCATAACCTTTGATGCCCTGGCTACTCAGATACCTATCAATCTCTGCCTTAAATACACCCAATGACTTGGCCTCCACTGCTGCCCGTGGCAACAAATTCCATAGATTCACCACCCTCTGACTAAAAATATTTCTTCGCATTTCTGTTCTGAAAGGGCGCCCTTCAATCCTTAAGTCATGCCCTCTCGTACTAGACTCCCCCATCATGGGAAACAACTTTGCCACATCCACTCTGTCCATGCCTTTTAACATTCGAAATGTTTCTATGAGGTCTCCCCTCATTCTTCTAAACTCCAAGGAATACAGTCCAAGAGCGGACAAACGTTCCTCATATGTTAACCCTCTCATTCCTGGAATCATTCTAGTGAATCTTTTCTGTACCCTCTCCAACGTCAGCACATCCTTTCTTAAATAAGGAGACCAAAACTGCCCACAGTACTCCGAGTGAGGTCTCACCCACTCCTTACAGAGCCTCAACATCACATCCCTGCTCCTATACTCTATTCCTCTAGAAATGAATGCCAACATTGCATTTGCCTTCTTCACTACTGACTCAACCTGGAGGTTAACTTTAAGGGTATCCTGTATGAGGACTCCCAAGTCCCGTTGCATCTCAGAACTTTGAATTCTTTCCCCATTTAAATAATAGTCTGCCCGTTTATTTTTTCTGCCAAAGTGCATAACCATACACTTTCCAACATTGTACTTCATTTGCCACTTCTCTGCCCATTCTTCCAATCTATCCAAGTCTCTCTGCAGACTCTCCGTTTCCTCAACATTACCGGCCCCTCCACCTATCTTCGTATCGTCAGCAAACTTAGCCACAAAGCCATCTATTCCATAATCTAAATCATTGATGTACAATGTAAAAAGAAGCGGCCCCAACACTGATCCCTGTGGAACACCACTGGTAACCGGCAGCCAACCAGAATAGGATCCCTTTATTCCCACTCTCTGTTTCCTGCCAATCAGCCAATGCTCTATCCACGTATGTAACTTTCCCGTAATTCCATGGGCTCTTATCTTGTTAAGTAGCCTCATGTGTGGCACCTTGTCAAAGGCCTTCTGAAAATCCAAATATACAACATCCACTGCATCTCCCTTGTCTAGCCTACTGGTAATTTCCTCAAAAAATTGTAATAGGTTTGTGAGGCAGGATTTTCCTTTAGGGAATCCATGCTGAGTTCTGCCTATCTTGTCATATGCCTCCAGGTACTCTGTAAGTTCATCCTTGACAATCGACTCCAACAACTTCCCAACCACCGATGTCAAGCTAACAGGTCTATAATTTCCTTTTTGCTTCCTTGCCCCCTTCTTAAATAGCGGAGTGACATTTGCAATCTTCCAGTCTTCCGGAACCATGCCATTTATTCAACTAATCACTTTAAAATTAAAAGATTTCATAGATTTTAAAATAATACAAATGGCAGGCGGTGACTAGTGGGGTACCGCAAGGCTCAGTGCTGGGACCCCAGTTGTTTACAATATATATTAATGACTTGGATGAGGGAATTAAATGCAGCATCTCCAAGTTTGCGGATGACACGAAGCTGGGTGGCAGTGTTAGCAGTGAGGAGGATGCTAAGAGGATGCAGGGTGACTTGGATAGGTTGGTTGAGTGGGCAAACTCATGGCAGATGCAATTTAATGTGGATAAATGTGAAGTTATCCACTTTGGTGGCAAAAATAGGAAAACAGATTATTATCTGAATGGTGGCCGATTAGGAAAAGGGGAGGTGCAACGAGACCTGGGTGTCATTATACACCAGTCATTGAAAGTGGGCATGCAGGTACAGCAGGCGGTGAAAAAGGCGAACGGTATGCTGGCATTTATAGCGAGAGGATTCGAGTACAGGAGCAGGGAGGTACTACTGCAGTTGTACAAGGCCTTGGTGAGACCACACCTGGAGTATTGTGTGCAGTTTTGGTCCCCTAATCTGAGGAAAGACATCTTTGCCATAGAGGGAGTACAAAGAAGGTTCACCAGATTGATTCCTGGGATGGCAGGTCTTTCATATGAAGAAAGACTGGATGAACTGGGCTTGTACTCGTTGGAATTTAGAAGATTGAGGGGGGATCTGATTGAAACGTATAAGATCCTAAAGGGATTGGACAGGCTAGATGCGGGAAGATTGTTCCCGATGTTGGGGAGGTCCAGAACGAGGGGTCACAGTTTGAGGATAGAGGGGAAGCCTTTTAGGACCGAGATTAGGAAAAACTTCTTCACACAGAGAGTGGTGAATCTGTGGAATTCTCTGCCACAGCAAACTGTTGAGGCCAGTTCATTGGCTGTGTTTAAGAGGAAGTTAGATATGGCCCTTGTGGCTACAGGGGTCAGGGGGTATGGAGGGAAGGCTGGGTTCTGAGTTGGATGATCAGCCATGATCATAATAAATGGCGGTGCAGGCTCGAAGGGCCGAATGGCCTACTCCTGCACCTATTTTCTATGTTTCTATGTTTCTATGTATAAAGCAAAAAATGGACAGCTACCACAAAGTATCCAAAGGTTGTTTACAATGAGAGAAAGTCAACATGATTTGAGAGGAACATGTATATTTCAAGAACAAAGGATAAGAAGAAATGTAAAAAATCATTGTATTTCAGTCGGGGGTGAATCTATGGAACAGATGTAGTGAGAATTTAAAACATGCACCACACTTAACAAGTTTAATAAATTATTTAAAAATAATTGAATGAACAAATATAAAATACATGATTTAAAATGAATGGGAGTAATGTAAATAAATGATACTTGGAATTGGATTTTGTGTTAAAAGGTTATGAAATTTTTTGTTTTGATGTGATAATTGACGCCAAATATGTTGTTGTATAAGTAAGAGGGGTAGGCGTAATAAGCTGTAGATTCAGCCGACACCCTTTCGGTCTATTTAAAGAATATCTATGTTTTTTTTTGTTACAATTTTGTCTTATGAAATCATCATTGAAAATGATGCTCTTTGTTATGTTTGAACTGACCGAAATAAACTTCATTCATTCATGTTCGTGTTGAAGAAAAGCGCAGTGATCTGATCAAGTTAAAGAAAAGTGCAGCGAGGTGTTCTTATTCAAGAAAAGCACAGTGAGATGTTTGAGTTAAAGAAAAATGCAGCAAGATGTTCGTGTCGAAGAAAAGCACAGCAAGATACTTGTGTTAGAGAAAAGCACAATGAGGTGTTTGTGTTAAAGAAAAGCACAGTGACATGTTAATGGTAAAGGAAAGCACAGAGGTGTTCGAGTTTAAGAAAAATGTAGCAAGATGTTCGTGTTGAAGAAAAGCGCAGCAAGATGTTCTTATTCAAAAAGAGCGCAGTGAGATGTTCGAGCTGAAGAAAAGCGCAGTGAGCTGTTTGTGTTAAAGAAGATCGCAGTGAGATATTCGTGTTATAGAATAGCGCAGTGAGGTGTTCGTGTTAAAGAAGATCGCAGTGAGATATTCGTGTTATAGAATAGCGCAGTGAGGTGTTCGTGTTAAAGAAAAGTGCAGACAGGAGTTTGTGTTAAAAAAAAGCGCTGCGAGATGTTCACGTTAAAGAAAAGTGCAGACAGGAGTTTGTGTTAAAAAAAAGCGCTGCGAGATGTTCATGTTAAAGAGAAGCTCAGTGAGGTGTTAGAGTTAATATGCAACAAGATGTTCGAGGTGATGAAAAGCATTGCAAGGTGTTTGTGTTAAAGAAAAGTGCAGCAAGGTCTTCAAGTTAAAGAAAAGCGCAGAGAGGTCTTCCAGTTGAAGAAAAGCACACTGAAGTGTTTGTGTTAAAGGCGCAGTGATGTTTTCATGTTATAGAATAGCGCAGCGATGTGTGTGAGTTAAAGAAAAGCGCAGTGAGGTCTTCGAGTTAAAGAAAAGCGCAGTGAGGTCTTCGAGTTAAAGAAAAGCGTAGTGAGGTGTTTGTGTTAAAGAAAAGCGCAGCGAGGTCTTCGAGTTAAAGAAAAGCGCAGTGAGGTGTTTGTGTTAAAGAAAAGCGCAGCGAGGTGTTCGTGTTAAAGAAAAGCGCAGAGAGGTGTTCGTGTTAAAGAAAAGCGCAGCGAGGTGTTTGTGTTAAAGAAAAGCGCAGCGAGGTCTTCGAGTTAAAGAAAAGCGCAGTGAGGTGTTTGTGTTAAAGAAAAGCGCAGCGAGGTGTTCGTGTTAAAGAAAAGCGCAGCGAGGTGTTCGTGTTAAAGAAAAGCGCAGAGAGGTGTTCGTGTTAAAGAAAAGCGCAGCGAGGTGTTCGTGTTAAAGAAAAGCGCAGAGAGGAATTTGTGTTAAAGAAAAGCGCAGCGAGGTGTTTGTGTTAAAGAAAAGCGCAGCGAGGTCTTCGAGTTAAAGAAAAGCGCAGCGAGGTCTTCGAGTTAAAGAAAAGCGCAGAGAGGTCTTCGAGTTAAAGAAAAGCGCAGAGAGGTGTTCGTGTTAAAGAAAAGCGCAGAGAGGTCTTCGAGTTAAAGAAAAGCGCAGAGAGGTCTTCGAGTTAAAGAAAGAGCAGTGAGGTGTTTGAGTTAAAGAAAAGCGCAGCGAGGTCTTCGAGTTAAAGAAAAGCGCAGAGAGGTGTTCGTGTTAAAGAAAGAGCAGTGAGGTGTTTGTGTTAAAGAAAAGCGCAGCGAGGTCTTCGAGTTAAAGAAAAGCGCAGAGAGGTGTTCGTGTTAAAGAAAGAGCAGTGAGGTGTTTGTGTTAAAGAAAAGCGCAGCGAGGTCTTCGAGTTAAAGAAAAGCGCAGAGAGGTGTTCGTGTTAAAGAAAGAGCAGTGAGGTGTTTGTGTTAAAGAAAAGCGCAGCGAGGTCTTCGAGTTAAAGAAAAGTGCAGAGAGGTGTTCGTGTTAAAGAAAGAGCAGTGAGGTGTTCGTGTTAAAGAAAAGCGCAGCGAGGTCTTCGAGTTAAAGAAAAGCGCAGAGAGGTGTTCGTGTTAAAGAAAGAGCAGTGAGGTGTTTGTGTTAAAGAAAAGCGCAGCGAGGTCTTCGAGTTAAAGGAAAGCGCAGAGAGGTGTTCGTGTTAAAGAAAGAGCAGTGAGGTGTTCGTGTTAAAGAAAAGCGCAGAGAGGTCTTCGAGTTAAAGAAAAGCGCAGAGAGGTCTTCGAGTTAAAGAAAAGCGCAGTGAGGTGTTTGTGTTAAAGAAAAGCGCAGAGAGGTGTTCGTGTTAAAGAAAAGCGCAGCGAGGTGTTCGTGTTAAAGAAAAGCGCAGAGAGGTGTTCGTGTTAAAGAAAAGCGCAGAGAGGTCTTCGCGTTAAAGAAAAGCGCAGAGAGGTGTTCGTGTTAAAGAAAAGCGCAGCGAGGTCTTCGAGTTAAAGAAAAGCGCAGCGAGGTGTTCGTATTAAAGAAAAGCGCAGAGAGGTCTTCGAGTTAAAGAAAAGCGCAGAGAGGTCTTCGAGTTAAAGAAAAGCGCAGAGAGGTCTTCCAGTTGAAGAAAAGCACACTGAAGTGTTTGTGTTAAAGGCGCAGTGATGTTTTCATGTTATAGAATAGCGCAGCGATGTGTGTGAGTTAAAGAAAAGCGCAGTGAGGTCATCGAGTTGAGGAAAAGCGTAGTGAGGTGTTTGTGTTAAAGAAAAGCACAGCAAGATGTTAATTTTAAAGAAAAGTGCAGCGAGGTGTTCAAGTTAACAAAAAGCACAGTGAGGTGTTCGAGTTGAGGAAAATTGCAGAGAGGTGTTTGTGTCGAAGAAAAGCACAGCAAGGCGTTTATGTTAAAGAAACATGCAGCAAGGGGTGTGAGTTAAAGAAAGTGTTCGTGGTAAAGAAAAGCATTGCGAGATATTCGTGTTAAAGAAACATGCAGCAAGGGGTGTGAGTTAAAGAAAGTGTTCGTGGTAAAGAAAAGCACTGTGAGGTGTTCGTGTTGAAGAACAGCAAAGTGTTCCTGTGTAAGAAAAATGCAGCGAGGTGTTCGAGTTTTAAAAAAAGTGCAGCAAAGTGTTCGTGTTAAAGAAAAGTGCAGCGAGATGTTCAAGTTGACAAAAAGCACAGCGAGATATTAGACTTAATGAAAAGCGCGGTGAGATGTTTGTGTTAAAGAAAATCACAGTGAGATGTTTGAATTAAAGAAAAGCACAGCGGTGTTCTTATTAAAGAAAAGCAGAGCAAGATGTTTGAGTTAAAGAAAAGCGCAGCAAGATAACCATTTTAAAGAAAATCGCAGCGAGGTGTTCGAGTTACTGAGAATCGCAGCAAGGTTTTTTGAGTTAAAGAGAATCGCAGCAAGGTGTTCATATTAAAGAAAAGCGCAGAGAGGTGTTTGTGTTAAAGAAAATGCAGTGAGATGTTCCTAGTTAGAGAAAAGTGCACTGAGATGTTTGAGTTAATATAAAACAGCAGCACATTTTATTTCTTTGCGATGTTGGAAAATGATGGTTGAGCTAAAAAAAAGTCAGAAAACAGATGAAATTCATGACTTCATAAACCAGTGATAATAATCATAAATTAAAAAAGCAGAAATGGCTGGCTACACCAGAAAGATAGACACGTTCCATTGCACAGCAGATAATTGGATGTTGTATACTGAACAAATTGAGCAATATTTTGAAGCAAATGAAAAAGCCAATAAAAAACGAGTGCCAGTCTTGCTGAGAGCAAGAGGGGGAAAGGGAAGCAGTTTGCTTCGAACTTTAATTGCTCCAACCAAACGAGCTGAAATGAGATTTGTTGATATCATGAAAGTAATGTAGGAACATTTGGAGCCAAAAGTACTGTTGATTGCAGAATGCTTTAGGTTTCATAAGCAGAATCAAAAAGAAGGGGAGTTCATTTCAGCATTGTCAGTTCAGTTATGGGCTTAATGATCAACTAACAGAGTGCTTAGTTTGTGAAATCTGACAAGAAAACATGGCTCCTAACTGAAGCACAGCTCACATTTAAAAGAACAGTTAAACCCACGCTACCAATTTGAAGCACAGTCAGAGACGCAATTGAGTGACAGTCAGGAATGAAAGGAAGCGTGAGCAAAACTGTAACATCTAAACAAATACCTGCCTGGCGTAACAAATGGTTGCTCACATACACCAGACCAATGCAGGTTTAAAGATGAAACTTGCAGAAAATGCAATAAAGTAAGACACATACAAAGAGCATGTCAGGCAAACAAAAATAAATGGACTGCACAGGGAAGAGCAAAAAAGTCAAGTTGCAGTTTCAAAAAGAGCACTAATCTGCATGCCGTTGACGAAAAATCTGATAATGAAGGGAGTGACACAACACTGTATCAGATTTCTAATGTGAAAACTGATGATAGACAAGTAATATGCTTACACCAGAAGTGTGTGGCAAAATAATGTAAATGGAATTGGACACTGATTCAGTTGTTTCAGTCAATCCACAAAATTAGTTTGAACCACATTTCAAAACTACTAAACTGAAGCCCGCAGATATCCAGCTGAGAACTTATACTAGAGAAAAAGTAACTCCTATAGGAATGACATTTATCGCGGTGAAATACAACAACCAACAAGCCACATTGGGCTTGTACGTGGTAAAAACAAATGGGCCACCATTGTACGGGTGTGATTGGCTGAAACAACCTCAACTTGATTGAAGATCCATCCACCATTTGAATACCCCATCCCCTGCAATAGAGTCAACTGAAAGTGAATTCAGGAATGACCCGGATGGTGGCACCACAATGTTCAAGGATGACATTGGAAAACTGAAATATATCAAGGGGAAAATACTGTTAAATGAAAATGTCACATCCAAGTTACCAAGTTCCTCATACTACCTATGATAAAGTAGCCAGTGAGTGAGATGTCCTGAAGCTGAAGGAATTCTTTTCAAGGCAGAGTGGAGCCCAGGGACAATGGCCATGGTCCCTGCACCCAAGAAGGATGGAACTATCGGGATCTGTGGTGATTTTAAGGTCACCAGCAACCCAGTACTGGTAGTATATCTGCCCAGCATAGAGGATATTTTTGCAAACCTTTCTGGAGAGAGACATTTCACCAAAGTGGACTTAGTTGCGGCATGCCAACACATGGAGATGGAAGAAAGTGTATCTTCCATAAACACTCACAAAGGACTTTACGGCTACAATAGGCTAACTTCTGGATTAGCATCTGCACCTTCACTCTGGCAGAAAGCTATGGACCAGGTGGTGCAAGGCTGCCCAGGCACTCAGTGTTATCTGGATGACAAGGAATATCTCCAAAATCTCAAGACAGTGTCAAAAAGATTAGAAGATTATGGGTTCAGAGCATGATGCAACAGGGTTAAATTCTTTAAACCAAACATCACTTACTGTGGCCACACCATTGACGTGTTAGGATTACACAAGTGTGCTGAGAAAATGTGAGCAGTGGTGGATGTCCCAAAGCCGAAGGACGTGTCACAGTTCTGGTCCTTTTTAGGATTTGTTAATTACTATAAAAGGTTTCTACCAAACATGGCTGCAGTGATCAATCCCTTGAATTCATTACCATAGATCAGAATGAAATGACAATGAATGGAGCAGTATGAGATGGCTTTCTAAAAAGTAAAGGAAATGGTTACATCAGACATTCTACTCACATCACCCAGTGAAGCTTGCCTTTGATGCCTCACCTTATGGTATAGATGCAGTCATGTCATATGTTATGCATGATGGAAGTGAATGCTTCATAGGCTTTGCATCTCGTTCCCTTACCACTGCAGAGAAAAAATATGCACAGATTGGCAGAGAGGCATCAAGTCTGGTCCGGGGTGTAAAATATTTCAAACCAGTACTTGCACGGGAAAGATTACAGATCATCAACCACTAGTGTCCATTTTTGATCACAGAAGGGTGTTCCACTAATGCAGCAGCACGAGTGCAGAGATGGGTTTTGTGTCTCAGAGGACACAATTACAAGATCAAATTCAAGAGGAGAACTAATCATGGAAATGCTGATGGATTGTCTCAATTACCCTTGGAAAAGGAAACACCTGAAAGAGGACCCTCCTCTTGACGTATTCTCCCCATTGCAGATCAAGAGTCTCCCTCGTACATCAGAGATGATCAAAAGGGAAACCAAAAAACACCCCACACTGTCTCAGGTCTACATGGCCACCCAAAATAGCTGGAATGTGCAGCAGAAACTCCAGTCCCCTCATTTTTACCAGCACTGGGATGAATTTGCCCTTGACAAGGCATGCCTTATGTGGGAACTGAGAGTTATACCATTCAAGCTGAGAGCCAAAGTGTTGGAGGAGCTGCATGCCGGTCAGATAGGCATGGTCAAAATGAAAGCATATTCTCAATGATTTGTTTGGTCGCCTGAGCAGCTCGTCATGCACTGTTTGGGATACCAACATATCTGGAAGATGCCAAGAGCAGTGCCTCTCATCACTGGGAATGGCCTGCATTCCGCTGGCAAAGGATTCATATGGCTTTTGCCACACCGTTCATGGGCACAAATTTCTTGGTAGTAGTGGATGCAGCTATGAAGTGGCCAGAAGTGTTCTCAATAGCGTCCATTACAGCCTTGTACACTGTTGATATATTGAGAAGCCTCTTCTCAAGGACTGGTGTTCCAGAGTACTTAGTCAGTGACAATGGACCACAGTTCGTTGTGGAACAGTTTCAATAATTGCTGAAATGAAAGGTATGAGACATATTACATCTGCACTGTACCACACAGCTACAAATGGCTTGGTGGAAAGGTTGGTCCAGAGTCTAAAGAATACACTACGAGCAATGTCAGCAGAACACATTACAATGACATAGAACTAGAAGCCAATTTCCTCTTTACATATCACATTGCAGCACACTCCGCAACCTACAACCCACCAGCTATGCTGTTCCTGGGTCGTCCTCTGCACTCACGCTCGGATCTCCTCAAACCAATCTTAGAAGGAGTACGCAAGACAAACAGCTGAGAAAAATTGAAGACTCTCTCAAACAAGGGGGTTCAATGTTTCACTCCTGGACAACAGTCCTGGTGAGGACTAGCAAGGTGATCAAAAGTGGGTACTTGCAAAGATTAAGGTCAGAACTGGACCACTTTCCTACACAGTGGAGATTGTGCCTGATGTCATCTGGAGACGACACATCAATTAGTTAAGAAGAGCAGAGTCAGAGAAGACACTTCTGGAGAAGGAAGATGTCCAGAGCTGTCAGAACCACTTCCTGCAATCCCAGAGTCAACTCCTACAACCACCATGGAGGAGGCCCCAGATTGTTTCACAGCCACAAGTCTCAGCTGCCAAGCAGAGTGACCATGCTTGTCAGGAAAGATGTTATCCCACAAGAGGTGGGTTGGGACTAGTGCTATTAGTTGAAGAAGAGAGCGAGAGAGAGGGAGAACACGTGTGTGTGTGCGCGCTGTTGGGCAATTATGGTTCCCTCCGGAAGAATATTGTGTGGAGTGGCTTAGTAATAATTGGATAAGTATTATTTTGTCTCTCTTACTACCTTACTAATCACTTTTTTCTGTATTTTGTTCTTTACATAACGCTAAAAAAATAAATTTATAACCTTAAATTTAGGCAGTGTCTCCTTTGTCTCTGGATACCTCTTGGTGCTGAATCAGAAAATAACTAGGAATGAATTTTAAAATATTTTCGTTACACCCTATTGACATTCAATATCCTCACCATTGCAAAGACCTCTGCCATCCATATCCTGGACATTACCAAGAGTAGAAATTCATCTAGATCAGCCCACAACAACACTGTGGCTGCAAGAACAGATATGGGGATAGGCAACTCTTCCTCTTGACACCCAAAGCTTTACCATCATCTACAAAGGTACAAGCCAGGAAAGTCATGAAATGCTTTCCACCTGCAGCTCCAACAACTGTTACAAAGTCCAACAACACCCAGGATTAGACAGCTCATTTACTCAGTCCCATATCAAGACTGAGTGCTTTGTGAAACAGCTCTGTTGCAAGGCAAGGACTCCCATAGCAACACAATCCTTTCTGTCATTGCCATCGTTCACTGCTTTAATAGAATTCAGTTTACATCTCAGAGACAATGCCTTCCTCTTCGGTAACAACACTCTGAACCCTGATTTGAGTTTCTTCAGCTATATAAGGGTGGAGTGGGGATGCAATGAGCAGAGCCAGTTTAATCCTGAACTTCAGTGACTACACGGGTTTCTGCTGGTTTCGCCAACATTCCAAAGATTTGCAAGCTGGTAGGTTAATTTTCCCTAGAGTGGGTGGGTGGGAGCAAGTTGAATCTAGGAGCGTACAAAATAAAAAATGGGATTTATTGATTGATTGATTGATTGATTGATTGAGATACAGCACAGAGTGGGCCCTTCTGGCCCTTTGAGCCACACTGCCCAGCTACCCATGATTTAACCTGAGCCTAATCAATCAACCAAAGTACAATTTATTATCAAAGAATGTATAAATTATGCAGCTTGAGATTTGTTTGCTTAAAGCAAGAAACTCAAAGAACCCAATTTAAGAAAATGAACGACCATAACCACTGCACAGAGCAAGGAAAAAAAATCACACACACCTGATGCAAACAAAAGATGGAAAGGTCAGCATTCTGAAGCAGATTGATTCCTTACAGCCACTCCCTTGAGCAGCCTGAGTAGTGGACCCAAGCCTTGATCTCAAATTCATCAAAAATGCCACAAAACTCACAGAGCCAACAGCTACCAGAGAGAAGAATGAACATCACAGGAGAGGGAGCAAAATCGGCCCGACCTTCATCTTCACACTTCTGCTTTCCAGTCTATCTGGGCCAGTGTTTAAATTGTCCAAGCACCAAGTAGTGCATCACTCCAGGACCGGGGCCCCAGCGCAGCGACACACCCAGGCTGCCCAGCCCGAAGCCATTCTCGATCTCACCAAGTCGGCTCAGCGCTTGCAGCAATCTAACCTTGTCTCTGGGTTAGGTGGACGGGCATCGACATTCTTCCACATGGACTCTTCAAATTGCTCACTCCTGTCTGCGACCGTGTCCTGAACAAGTTACATTCCAGCTTTGTGAAACCCCGATACAGCTCATCCTTTGAATCAGCTTCGCTTCTGCTTGCTTCTTCATTGTTTGCGGTGACGGTTGACCACAATTTACATCGGAAAAGATGTTATTAGCAACCTTTTTAGTCGCATTTCTTGCCTTCTGATCTACCGATAAGCTACCGCACAGCTTCAGTAGTGCCATCTCAGACCAGGCCAATTTACGATGACCAATTAACCTACCAACTGATATGGCTTTGGCCTGTGGAAGCAACCTAGAGTGGTCATGGGGAGAATGTACAAACTCCTTACAGACAGTGGCAGGAATTAAACCTGGGTCGCTGGTACTATAAAGTGTTGTGCTAAGCACGATGCCACTGTGCTGTTCTGTGATATAGGATTAGTATGAATGGGCAGTTGACAGTCGGCATGGACTTGATGGGCTGAAGGGCCTTTTTCCATGCTGTACCTCTCTACGAATCTGGCTCTCAGTTCTCAGTTTCAAGCTGCTTTCAGCTTCAGACCTGGTTTCCTCTACATATCCCCAATCATCGACTATCACTGTTTTTTTTATTGAATTTGTTGGTCAGGAATTGATCCAGCCCTCAAAATGTGCTTGAAAATAGTGCTGTCCATTGTTTTGTGAGTGGGTTCCCTGCTGTGATATCCTACAGCATAGAAGACCACAATCTGCAGATCTAAAACTCACAACGTGGTAAGCTGTATTACTGTATGTAGGTGACCAGCTGTAAGCCATGATTGCTGGTGTAATTTCCTCCTCGTGTATTCACTTACTATTCATAATGCCCCCATTTAGAGCACCTTTCGCTGGGTCAGTTTGCACTGACAGTCAGCATACATCATTCCAAGCTACTCCTAATTTTTGCCCTCCTCTTGCTCCATTTAATGTTGGTACTCTCACCTTTAACCCCATGTCTAGGATGCTAAACTTGGAGCAGACAGGATCAGGCTAAATTTCTCAACCAAGTTAAAATTAAAATGAACACATACTTCAGTCACACACTCACAGGTAAAATAAATCAGGCAGCTGCCGGGACAAGTTGGAAAAAGAATTAATTCACCCAGAATAACAGGCAGCAGAATTGAAAGGACTGAATCCTGGACACAGGCTAAATTTTCCAGGACCAATCTTTCAAAGACGCTGTTCCTTTTGTTGTCAAAGCATTAAACTTCAGAAGAGCTATGTTTTATAAACTCAATCTCGAGGCTTCGGTGTTCTTTTAAAGTGTTTTGTCGGCTGGTGGAATAACATGCAAAGCCACCCCTAATCTACATCTCTGCGACCTTTATAAACAGATGGTGAGCAGGGAGGAGTTTCAGAGTCACCCCAACCTTTCCTTGAAGCCTGTCATTGCTAATCATGGTTACACCACATTTTACATCTGTTTCAAACTAACCCTACCTGGGAATACTCGATCCCAGCACTGTATGCCCCACATATTATGTTCCACAGTAGTGCCATCCCACAAAATTTGGATTGATTTTGTTGAATAAAAATACCACAGTTCCAGAGTGAAGTTTTTCAGCACACTCGCAAGGTCTTCTCATGGCTTTTTTTAACAAGACTATGGAAAACAACTCAAATTCTGATCACGTAAGCAGGGATAATTTACATTCAAACAAGAAAGTGGGGAAAGCTAATTTTCAGTGTTCCCTGATGCAGCAGGGCTGTCAGAGCACTGACAGACTACATCAGAAGCAGCCTGCAAGCTATTAACCCACAGCCTGCTAACAAGGAAATAAGTGTGCCCAGACATTTCCATTTAATTAAACATCCTCTGTGTTCAGCAGGTGAGTCAGCACACTGACCCTTTCCCCTTCAGCAACTGGGTTTAGATCTTACTACCGCCGTCCCCCACCTCCACCGTCTCATCCCTGGTGGAAGACACATCTTGCCTCTCTCTCAGGTATGTGTGTGGAGAATACCAACCCAGTTTTCATTTGATTTCAAAGGGATCCGGGTGATAGTCTACTGGTGTGATGTCAGCCCAGTTCTCATTTGATTCCAAAGGGATCCAGGTGAGTCTGTTGGTGTGATTTTGCCAATTTAGCCACCCATACGTGCTTGGAAGACACAGACACTTTCCAGTAAGATGGCAGCATATTCAACCACAGTGGCTTCTACAGGGTCAAACAAAAAAAACATTTTTTTTTATTGCAAGACCCTGCTGAACATTAAGAACTTAAAGTACTGCAGGTCTAACCCCATCGGTGAGTTGCTTGTTGATGGAAAAACTAAAGGAGATGGACTTGGTGTAGATCGCACTGCTGCCTGCATTAGAGAAGTTCGGAGGAGTCAATGCACTAAAGAGGTGTCCAGTCTAACAGTAGATAATCATCTCAGTCACTTTTCTTGTAATTGCAAGACCCTGTTGGAATTTGTTAATGTGGAATGCTGCAAATCTGGTTCACTGATTTATTAGCGGGTGGTGGGGGAGCCACGTAGTGTGGACTAGGTCTCAAGTCGCAGTGTTGCCTGTTTGCAGCCAAGGAGAGAGACGTCAGAGTCAATTCATTCCACTGGTGCCAGTGTGGCGCAGCATCCAGGCTGGAGTTGATGCTGCCCCCAGTGTTCACTTGGCAGCTGTGTCGTGGTCAACTGCGGATGTCTGCAACAGTCATAGACTCAGGATCTTGAACTACTTTTTTTTTGTGTGACTGCATTTTATTGATATCTTACCTGTGCATGCTATCTTATATGTGCTATATGTGCCTTGTGCTGTGTGTGACAGTTGGTACTGTGTTTTGTACCTTGGCCCCAGAGTGACACTGTTTCATTTGGATGTATTCATGGGTACTCATATATGTTTGAATGACAATTAAACTTGAACTTGACACACAGTGTGCCAATTTCTGTTAGTTGATTTCAGTAACTGTTTACACAGGATGGTGCTGTTTGCATTTCCAGTAGAAAAGCACCTTGCTAACAGCACAGACTGGGAACATCAGACTCCAGATACATTTTTCTAAATTTTCTTTTCTCACCTCCCACAGCAATCCCCCCGCCCCCATCAATTTACTCACTGTTCTGTAATCTTCAGTCAAGTTCTCCCTAGCTCGTTCACTGTTCTGTAACCTTCAATCAGGTTTTTTTTCCGGTGCAGACCTAGGCTTCCACTCCAATCTTGAGGGATTTGTGCCAGCTGAGGAGGTCCATATGGGGAACGAGAGACTCTTCTGCAAGTGAGACATGAGGTGTATGGACATTGGTACATTGGTGGTGTGAGAGAGGATGGGCTCTCTCCACTGTTCACAGAGACTCCTGATATAGACTCTGTGCTGTGAGGCTCTCAATACCTCACCAGTACACTCCCAATGTCTCACCAGCCTCACATCCAAGCATAGTTGACTGTGGCAGCTAAGGTCAGAAATTGCCAAGAGGACCATTACGGTATATGCCACCCTTCCCATGGTTTTGTTATTGCTGTAGCGGGCAATAATTGCTCCATAGCCAAATTAAATAACTAAAAGAAAGGGCCAGTCTCACTACTGAGTTTTTCTACCAGACACGTGTTTGAGCTCTGTCTTGGACCCATGCCTGAGAATAAGGAAAGACCCGAAGTCTGGTGCTGAGCCGAATTGGAAAAGCTGGTTACGAGCTGAATTGAGGTGGATGGCACCAACCCGAGAGTGTATTGAAGTGGCAGGGTCTGGGTCTGAAAGCAGATGATATAAGCGCCAGGCCAGATAGAACATGATAGGGTGTCTGGGCAGAGGCAAGGGATGGCTGGTTCAAATCGCTGCTCCGTGAGTTTTACTTGACTCTGCGTTGAACTTCAGCTTGTTACTCTGCGAGGTTCACTCATCTCTGCGTGGAAATGTGGCTGTGGCCTGCAACTATCACAGAGTGAACTCACTTTTGAGACCTTCAGTTCTGAATGCTATTTGCTTACTTTTATTGTGTGCATGTTTTTTTTCTTTTGTTTTCTTCGCATGATGGGTGTTTGATGGTCTTCTTTACTTTTAACGGATTCTATTGAGCTTCTTTGTTTTGTGGCTGCCTATAAGAAGACAAATCTCAAGGTTGTATAAAGTATTTTCAGTGAATGTACTTTCAGTTGCAAGTACCATTCAAGTTCGAGGCCCGTAGTTCCAAGCTCCACCGCAGAACAGGTGAATGAGCAAGTGCAGCAGGCAGTGAAGAAGGCTAATGGAATGTTGGCCTTTATTACAAAGGGAATTGAGTACAAGAGCAAGGAAATCCTTTTGCATTTGTACAGGGCCCTGGTGAGACCACACCTGGAGTATTGTGTGCAGTTTTGGTCTCCAGGGTTAAGGAAGGACATCCTGGCTGTGGAGGAGGTGCAGCGTAGGTTCACTAGGTTAATTCCTGGGATGTCCGGACTGTCTTACGCAGAGAGGTTAGAGAGACTGGGCTTGTACACGCTGGAATTAAGGAGATTGAGGGGGGATCTGATTGAGACATATAAGATTATTAAGGGATTGGACAAGATAGAGGCAGGAAATATGTTCCAGATGCTGGGAGAGTCCAGTACCAAAGGGCATGGTTTAAGAATAAGGGGTAGGTCATTTAGGACAGAGTTGAGAAGGAACTTCTTCTCCCAGAGAGTTGTGGAGGTGTGGAACGCGCTGCCTCAGAAGGCAGTGGCCAATTCTCTGGATGCTTTCAAGAAGGAGCTAGATAGGTATAATATGGATAGGGGAATCAAGGGTTATGGGGACAAGGCAGGAACCGGGTACTGATAGTAGATGATCAGCCATGATCTCAGAATGGCAGTGCAGGCTCGAAGGACCGAATGGTCTACTTCAGCACCTATTGTCTACTGTCTATAACATGTGCATATATTCAGGACTGACACTCCAGTGCCATATCTTGGTGCAGCTGCCTAGTGGGAGGAGCTGTTTCTCAAACACACTGTGCCAACATGTCTTGTCTTATCTGTTCCTTTGATTATAAAACTTTACTGGAAGTGAAACCAACTATTCAGATGATCACGGGGAAATCACAAAATTGCTTTATCTGCCCCCGAATGGTGGTGAAGACTCGATGGGCTGATTCGGTTCCTATGTCCTAAGGTTCCTTATAATCACTATGCACTGTATTTGAACCCCTACAAACTGGTATGAAACTCCAGCTAACCCAGATTGTCTGCGTGTCTTAGTGGATTCCAGTTAATTGGGCCATCAGTTAATTGGGACAGCATTTATTTGGGACAGCTCTTAAATAATAAAATCAAAATTGAGAAAATAGTGGGGATTCCCTTTGTTTATTTGGGACACTATGCTGTTTGATTGGGGTAGGAAACTGTTGCTGAACAGTTCCTAACTAGCGTCCACTGTGTGCACTTGTGTGGTCATTAGGCACTACACTGTGCTTAGAGTGATCTCTTTTTAAATAGCGCCAGTTGCCTGTGTTCATGTTCAGAAAGCAGTGATTTTTGTCTGTGATAGTTGATGAGAAATAAACAATAAGACAATTCAGAACTGTTTTGCTCACCTCTTTCTAATGATTTAATTTCACTTTTTACCAACAGAGCCATGCAACCCCCTCAGCTTTCCTGCTTGTCTTTTCGATATGATGTGTATCCTTGGACATTAAGCTTCCAGATATAATCTCCTTTTAGCCATGATTCAGTGCTGCCTGCAACATCATACCTGCCAGTCTCTAACTGTGCTACAAGCTCATTGACCTTATTCTGTATACTGTGCACATTTAAATACAACACCTTTAGTCCTGTATTCACCCTTTTCAATTTTGCCTTCCTTTTATGTTGCAACTCATCTTGTTAACTGCAATTTTGCCCTATCATCAGCCTCTCCTTGCTGGGAGTCTCACTATGTGATGCCTTTGTTTGTAAACCAACAACTTTATTCTCAGCACTATTGCTCCAGTTCCCATCCCCCTGCCAAATGAGGTTAAACCCAAGTAGAAAGTGCAAAGCAAGTAGAGCAGGGGGCTAAAATCACAGCTTTGTGGTGCACCTGTGCTGATGGGTATTGTGAAGGAGATGTTGTTTCCAATCTGAACTGAAAGTGAAAAAATTAAGGATCCAATTGCACAAGGAGGTATTGGGGCCAAGGTCTTGAAGATTATTGATTAAATTTTGAGAAGATGATAGCATTGAATCCCGAGCTGCAGTCGATAAAGATCATCCGAATGTATGCATCTTTGCTGTCCAAGGTTGAGTGAAGAGTATATGAGAGGTCTGCTGTGGTCCATTATTTGTATTAGATGGTTGCACTGATTTTGTTCATTTACAGTCAAACACGGCAGATGGATTCCTCCATCGATAATAATGAGGAACTAATACACAGTTTTATAGTACAGTAGGGGTATTGGTTGTGTTCTCACTTGTTCTGTATTTCATTTAATTACACAAGTTATTACTCAGTTAAAATGGAAGTTTGTTTTTCTTATACCTTTTTAACTAATTCTAAGAAACTTTGGCTAATTGGGGCAGTTGCTTAATTGGGCCAAAATGTACTAGTCCCACTGTGTTCCGATTAACGGGAGTCCTGTGTCTATTTGTCACATACATCAAAACATACAGTGTGCCTGTACCTGTAAAGAGTTTGTACATTCTTCCCATGACCGTGATGGTTTCTTCTGGGTGCTCTGATTTCCTCCCACAATGCAACAAAGTACTGGTTGGTGGGTTAATTGGTCATTGTAAATTGTTCCGTGATTAGGCTAGGGTTAAATCGGGGTTTGCTGGGCAGCGTGGTTTGAAGAGCCAGAAAGGCCTATTCCATGCTGTATCTCAATAAATAAGTAAATAAGAAACAAACAAACAAACAAATAAATAGATGTGTTGTTTTATGTCAAATCAAATCAGTGAGGATTGTGCAGGGCAGCCTGCAAGTGTAGCCTTGCTTCTTTCACCAAAAGAGCACACCTACAACTTACTAACCCTAACCACATGTGGAATGTGGGAGAAAACTAAAGCACCGGAGGAAACCCATGGGGTCATGAGAAGAACTTACAAACTCCTTACAAACAATGGTGGGAATTGAACCCCGATTTATGGCTGGTGCTATAAAGTGTTGTGCTAACCTCTACATTATAGTGATATGCTTACCTCAACAACAAAAGGAGAAACAACAAAAGCAGGTGGGTTAAAACAGCTAAAGTTAACACAGAAACATGTCACCTTGAAAAGGGGAAAAGTCAGTATAAATGTGAAAACATTTTTTTTATTTATTGTTTTCTGACTCAGTCGAATGAATAAGCTACAGAAGAAACAGGCAGGAAAAGCTAAGAGATCTTCTCTCAGAGCATCACCACCATCCAGTAATGACAATAACTCCAGTTAATCCTATTAAGCTCTCATCAGTTCAAACAGTAGCAGCAACTTAATACACAATTCACTGAAAAGCTCCATTTCATTCTAATATTCCAGTTAATCCTCTCAGGTTTTACAATCCAGTAGAATTGGTTTTCATACTTTTTTCCAATTACAAAGTGTAATTTTCTTTGTAGTGGGTCGACAATTATCACAATGGGAATTATTCCCCTCTCTCCTGGTGATACTCTGAAATCTAAAATAAGTTTCCCTTAGAAACACAACATGAAGATGTAAAGAGATTGAATCAAAGTATGTTTACATTAATCAATGCACAATATTACAATATAATTTTTCAGCAGTGAAAATAAATGGGCTGGCATTGATTTACTAAATTACACAAATCTAAGACTTGGAAACTCCTAACACAATATCAACATGTCAGTAGGCAGCACAATGAAATAGCACATCAGACACTAGATGTAAAGAACCTTGGCTCCCCAAGTGAATGGCCCTATTGCTAGAATTCAACAAAATATTCCATTTAAACAGCTCTTCTAATATTAATTTGTCTCAAGATGTTGTTCAAGAGCATTTTAAACTTAAAATTGTGATTTAGAAGCATAAGGAGATGACCAAGTGCTTGGTGAAACAGAGGGAGAGAATTCAAGAGACAACTATAGACACAATTTCCACTGATAAAATAGTGTCATAGAGCACTACAGCATTCAGCCCATCTAGTCTGTGTTGAACTATTATTCTGCATAGTCCTGCACCTAGCCCATTCATAAGATCCTCTATACCCCTCCCATCTATATGTTCTTAACCATATTTCTCTTCAATGTTGAAATTGAACCCACATCCACCACTGGCACTGGTAGCTCATTCCCCACTCTCACTACCTTCTGAGTGAAGGATTTCCCCTCATCTTTCCCATAAACATTTCACCTTTTACCTTTAACCAATGATCCCTAGTTTTAATCTCACCCTTTCTCGGGGGAAAAGCCTGCTTGCATTTATGTTATCTATATCCCTCATAATTTTGCAAACCTCAACCTCGATGAAATCTTCCCTCATTCTCCTATGCTCCAGGGAATAAAGTCCTAACCTGTTCAACATTTCCCTCTAACTCAGGTCCTCAAGTCCCAGTAACATCCTTGTAAATTTCTTCACTTATTGGAGTTACAGCATAGAATCAGCCCTTCCAGCCACACCAGCCAGCAATCCCATGATTTAATCCTAGCCCAATCACAGGCCAATTTATAATGCCCCATTAACCTACCAACCAATGCATCTTTGGACTGTGGGAGTAAACCAGAGCACCTGGAGGAAACCCAAGTGGTCACAGGGAGAAAGTACAAACTCCTTACAGGCAGCAGTGGGAATTAAACCCTCACAGGTACTGCAAAGCGTTGTGCTAACGACAACACTACTGTGCTGCCTTACTCTTCACTCTGAACTTTTTCAATCTTATTGAAATCTTTCATTAGATAGGTGACCAGGTGACCTCTTAGGAAATTTGGCATGTCCTCAATGACTTAACAACTTACAGCTGAGCCAGGGAAAGCTTCCTACCTGGATGTGCTACAGCTTGGTATGGAACTGCTCTGCCCAAGACTCCAAGACATTGCAGAGGGCTGTGAACACAGCCCAGTGTATCACAGAAGCCAATCTCCCCCTTCACTGACTCTGCCTATTCTTCTCACTTCCTTGGGAAAGCATAATCAAGGATCGCTCCCACTCCAGTCATTCACTCTCGTCTCCTTTCCTTGGCGCAGGAAACGCAAGAGCTTCAGCATGTACACAACAAGACTCCAGGGCAGCTGTTATCAGACACTTCAATAGACCTCTCATAAGTCAAAAGGCGAACTCGATCTCCCAATCAACCACGTGTTGGCCCTTTCTCTGTAGCTGTACGATACATTCTGCATTCCGTTTTTCTTCTCATTTATGTAAGTCATAATCTGTCTAGATAGCATGCAAAATGTAAGCTTTCATTGTGTCTCACAGATGTGCAAGAATGGTAAACCAGTAAACTAGTAGTGACAGGTGCCAGGCTCAGAACTCAGTCCTACACCACACTTTCCAGTTGTCTGATGGTCAACAAGTGGATAACGTTATTTATCTTTCTTGTGTCTGCAACAACGTTCCTCATTCACTCTGCATAAACTAGGAGCTCTGCAATTATATTTCCTTTCAAAATCTTTTTGTTAAACACCAGGGTCCAAGTTCCACTGAAACATACTAAAAAAGTTAAGACAATGGAGGGCTGTAGTTATAAGGAGAAATTGAATAGTCTGGGTTTATTGTCACAGAGGCTGAGAGATGACCTCATAATAGTTTGTAAAATTATGAAGGGCAAAAGGAAGATTGTCAGTCTTCCTCCTTGGGTGGAGGAATCTAGAAGAAGAGGACACAAGTTTAATATGAGAGGGGAGAAATCTAAAGGGGATCTGAAGGGCAAGTTTTTCCACACAAAGCGTGGTTAATATCTGCCAAAGGAGAGAGGTACAACTACAATGTCTAATCAGCATTTAGACAGGTACTTGGATAGGAAAGACAGAGAGGGATATGGGGCTAATGCGAATGGGATTCATGTGAACTGGCATCAAGGCCGGCATGGATGAAGTAGGCGGATAGGACCCATTCCTGCGCGGTACAATTCTATGACATGAAATATTGTTTGATGTATTATTCAGACCTGCATAATTCCCACCACAAGAGCCCCCGTGTACCATTGTCTGTTTGCTGAGGCTGTAATAAGATTGGTTGGATCCATGCAGTATTCAGAACAATGAGGGCAGCTGTCTCGCCAATGGTGATGGTTTCAGCAATGTGGGAAACATCAGTGGAAGCAAATCTCACTCCACACCGAAGGCCTGTTAGCACCTATCATTCATTGTTCTGCACAGGTTAAATGTATTTCCTCATGTGTCATATTGTTTATGGATGAATGGTTTGGGGCAGGTATACATCCCACGTGGTCAGAACACAAGAAGATAGGAAGAGTGGGCCACTCTGCCACTTAAGTCTATGCTGCTATTTAATCATGGCTCATCTACCCCAGATCCTACGTTGTACTAGTTTCCCAGAGCTCTGTAGACACAGGTTCAATTCTGACCTCAGATGTTGTCTATGTGGAGTTTGCACGTTTTCCCTGTGATGGTTTGGATTTCTTCTGTGTGTTCCACTTTCCTCCCAAAGGCGTGCAGGTTAAATAACCACGAGGAATTACCCCTAGTGTGCAGGTGAGTGATAGAACCTGGGCTGTGAGGGGATGTTAATATGAATGTGCAGAGAATGAAATAGAAGTAGTGCAGGATTAGGATAGATGGGAGTGTAGCACAGAGATATCTACATCTATACTTTTGGGCACCGCATTATAGAAAGATGTGTAAAAGGTATATAAGATCATGAGATCCTAATGAAGGGTAATAGCCCAAAGTGTTGACTATTTATTCCTCTCTATAGGTGCTGCCTGACCTCATGACCTCCGCCTGCATTTTGTGTGAGTTACTTGGGATTTGCAGCATCTGCAGAATCTCGTGTCTAAGATTATAAGAGGTATAGACAGAGTAGAAGGTCACAATATCAAAACCAAAAGAGCATCAACTTAAGGTGAGAGGAAGGAGTTTTAAAGGGAATCTGAAGGGGATGTTTCTTTTACACAGAGAGTAGATGACACCTCAGATGCATTGTCAGAGGAGGCAGATACCAGAACTATATTTAAGAGACATTTAGACAGACATTGATATACGGATCTAATGCAGGCCAATAGGCTTAGTGTATATAGGCAAAAAAGGTCAGCATGGGCAACATACAGTACAACTCTACATGGCTGATGACCCGGGTGGACTCAGTGGCCACAGGGCAAGTTTCTGTGCTGTACTACGTTAACCGCACAAAGAGCAGCATGCATCTGAAATTGGCACACACTCAGTTTTTTTCTCTATTATTATGTATTGCGTTGTGCTGCTGAAAAGACGACGGATTTCATCAGATATGCCGGTGATTGTGATTCTGAAGAAGCCTGAGCAGGGATGAGCACTCACTCTGATGTCACATTGACATACACCCAGATGAATGCACCCTTCCACCTCGCTCAGTACTTGCTGGGGCTGCTGGGGCTGGGTTAAATGAATCTGGAAGGCGGATAGGAAGCTGTGCACAGAGGACTCCACAGCGCTCAATCTCTGAACTCTTGCTTTCTATAATACGCATTAACTATTTAGGCTGGCTGGTGGTGCAGTGACATCAGTGCCGGACTCCGGAGCGAAGGTTCCCAAGTTCGAATCCGGTCCGGCCGCTCCCGGGCACGCTTTCCATCCGTGCCAGGTTGAGTGTCGAGCTCGCAACTCAGCCTCATTAACAAAAACTGCTGTGAGAAGGACGTGGGGAACTACTCACAGAATCTTTCCTCCAAGACAACCACTTGAAAAATGATTGCCAAGGTTCTGGCAGAGTATGGCACACAAAAAAAAAATTATACCTGGATGTAGAGGGTGTGAGAATAATGCATGCAGATGATATGGAAGTTGAGTAACACACACAAAATGCAGGAGTAACTCAGCAGGTCAGATTCAGATTCAGGTTTTTTTTATCACATGTACAGTACATCAAAATATGCCATTTGCATTAACAACCAAGGATGTGCTGGGGGCAGTCCGCAAGTGTCACCAAAGACTTCAGCACCAACATTGCATACCCACAATGCTCAGCAGAACAACATAGAACACAACAAAACAAAACATACCAAGTGAGAAAGCAGCAACAACAAGATAAACACTATTCTTCCCTCTCACACATCCACCCACATACACGGTTCTCTAACCCCAGGACAGGCCGCCTTTGGCCTGCAGCCTTCAGTGGACTCGCACATTCACAGACATTGGGCCTTTGACTTCCACAGTCATTCTCAAACTCTGGGATCCAGCCATTAGGCCTGAACTTTTGGCTTGCCCACAGAAGGCAAAGAGTGGTTGTAGACGGGTCATATGCTGCATGGAGGTTGGTGACCAGTGGTGTGCCTCAGGGATCTGTTCTGGGACCCTTACTCTTTGTGAATTTTATAAATGATCTGGATGAGGAAGTGAAGGGATGGGTTAGTATATTTGCTGATGACACAAAGGTTGGGGGTGTTGTGGATAGTGTGGAGGGCTGTTACAGCGGGACATTGATAGGATGCAAAAATGGGCTGAGAGTGGCAGATGGAGTTCAACCCAGATAAGTGTGAGGTGGTTGATTTTGGTTGGTCAAATATGATGGCAAAATATAGTATTAATGGCAAGACTCTAGGCAGTGTGGAGGATCAGAGAGATCTTGGGGTCCGAGTCCATAGGACATTCAAAGCTGATACGCAGGTTGACTCTGTGGTTAAGAAGTCATACAGTGTATTGGCCTTCATCAATCATGGGATTGAGTTTAAGAGCCGAGAGGTAATGTTGCAGCTATATAGGACCCTGGTCAGACCCCACTTGGAGTACTGTGCTCAGTTCTGCTCGCCTCACTACAGGAAGGACGTGGAAACCATAGAAAGGGTGCAGAGGAGATTTACAAGGATGTTGCCTGGATTGGGGAACATGCCTTATGTGAATAGGATGAATGAACTTGGGCGTTTCTCCTTGGAGCAATGGAGGATGAGAGGTGACCTGATAGAGGTGTACAAGATAATGAGGGGCAATGATCGTGTGGAGAGTCAGAGGCATTTTCCCAGGGCTGAAATGGCTAGCACGAGAGGGCATATTTTTAAGGTGCTTGGAAGTAGGTATAGAGGAGATGTCAGGGGTAAGTTTTTGACTGTGTGGAATGGGCTGCCGGCAGCAATGGTGGAGGTAGAAATGACAGGGTCTTTTAAGAGACTCCTGGATGGATACATGGCGCTTAGAAAAATAGAGGGCCATGGGTAAGTCTAGGTAGTTCTAAGGTAAGGACATGTCCGGCAGAGCTTTATGGGCCGAAGGGCCTGTATTGTGCTGTAGGTTATCTACGTTTCTAGCTTTCGAGCTTTGATCTGACCTTCCAGTTAACTTTTGGGCTTCAATCTTTCAAGTGTCAAACCCAGACTTGCCGATGATAATGAGTGAACACCTGACCTCCAGACCTTGAATTCTAGGTTCGGTGACGATGGGACCCCAAACAGTAAGCCTCCGACTCCGGTCTCGCCACCAGCCCTTTCTCACTGGCCTGCCGCCCCGTCATCCAACCTTGGCCATGTTGCAGGCCTTTGAATGCAGTTCGAAGGCTAAGACTCTGGTCTGTCCTCTAATTTTCCCACATTTCTGAACCTAAATGCTATTCTGACCATAATTCCTCTCACTTTCCCCAAAATCATCCCTGCAAACCTAAACAACTAGTAGCTATGAGCCTCAAGCTCAATGCTCAGCACCATCTTGACCAGATGCAGCACCTATGGAGGGAAATGAACTGTTGATATTTCAGGCCAAGACCATTTGCCCATGCGATTAATAGTCAGGAGGAAAGATTTAGACTGTCAGAGAATAGAGACTGTTTGATTGGTTGGTCAGAATGGTGCCATTAAATGAGAACTGGTAGCATGCAGTTCCAATGGGAATCATTAAATATTCCTACTGATTTATTTATTTATTTTCCCATGCAGTGCAGAGCAGGCCCTTCTGGCCCTTCAAGCTATGCCACCCCAGAAACCCCACAACCCCGATTAACCCTAACCTAATCACAGGATAATTTACAATAATCGATTAACCTACCTGACATGTCTTTGGACTGTGGGAGGAAACTGGAGCACCTGGAGAAAACCTATGCGTTCCACAGGGAGAACATGCAGAGACTCCTTACAGGATGACGCCAAACCCTGGAGCGCCCTGAGCTGTAATAGAATCTGGCTAAATACTACACGACCATTATAATTATTATATTATTATTTAATTTCATATATATTGCAATGTACTGCTGCAAAACAACAAATTGCACAACACATGCCAGTGATATTAAACCTGATTCTGATTCTGAACGTCGTGAATGGAGAAATCTGAGCAATCGCATTTAGGTGATGGGTGAGGCAACAAGGAAAGGACACCAGTAAATGGAAGGGGAGGGGCCTTGGATTGGAAGTCCACATGCACTCAAAATGGTACTACAATAGATCAAAAAAGTAATCGATAAAGCATATGAGATGATTATCTTTACCGGAGTACTCCAATTATCCCTAAATTGGCTCTTACCAATTTTTATGATGTGCCATAGTAAACATTTTGTCTGGATGAATAAAGTCTTGGTACAGCAACTGCTCTACACATGACCACAACAAACTGTAGACAGCCCTGATCCAACTCAGCAGATCACAGGAACCAGCCGCCCCTCGAAGGACTCTGTCTATGCTTTTTGCTACCTCAACATAATCAAAGAGCCCACCTACCCCAAACATTCTCTTGTCTCTCCTCTCCCATCACGTAAAAGATGCAAAGTTCAGAAAACATGTACCACCAGGCTCAAAGACAGATTTATCCCACTGTTGTAACTCTTGTAACATAAGATGGCTTGTTGACCTCACAATCTACCTCATTGTTATTGTTTTATCTTATTCTACCTCAATGTACATAATGACTTAATCTGTGTGAACAGTATACAAGACAAGCTTTTCACTGTATCTTGATACATGTCACAATAATAAACCAATACCAGCACCAATATCGAGTTGAAGCTATTACAGGCATGTCTTCCCCTACTTTAAAATGGGCACCTGCTTGCAATGTATGTGCATCCCTGTATCACAACATGGCCTGCACATTACTGATGACCCCCCCCACTGACGCATTACCCTTGCCTTGGTGCGAGAAAGCTGCTTGTGAGGACAGGCAAATGAAAAGCAAGAAACAACAGATGCTGGGAGCAGATACAAATACTACATCGAAGAGGCATTTAGACAGACATTTGAATAGGCAAGGTGTAGAAGGTCACGAACCCACTGTGGGGCATTAGGATTAGAGCAGGTGGACATGATGGACCACGTACAACTCTTAAGTGGTTGATGACCAGCAGAGACTCATTGAGTCAGAAGGCCTGTTTCTGCACTGTATGACTGTCCTGCAAACTACTGCAAGCACATCTTACTCAGCAAAGAGTAGCATACCAATAGAAACAGAAAATACTGAAAAGACTAGGCACGTCAGGCAGCATCAGTGCAGAGAGGGACAGCCGATGTCCAGGTTAGAGGTCCATTAGTCAAAACTAGACACAAAGATCTAGGACAAAGGAGTAAAAGACTTAGAGGGGATTGGAGAGGACTGTCTCGTACCAAGCGAGTGGTGACAGGATTAATATGGTTGGGTAACTGATGGTCAGGGTGAATGTGGAGGGCTGAAGAGCCTGTTTCTGTGAACTATGCATCTATAACACAATCAAGGGAATCAATCATACTGGTGCTCAAAAAGAACAAGGTGAATTGCCTCAGTGACTCTGGACAACAGCAATACCTACATCAGGTTGCTGTTTGTTGATTACAGCTCATCCCCTCAATACTCATCAACAAGCTCCAAAACCTGGGCCTCTGTACTCCCCTCTGCAAATGGTTTCTCAACTTCTTCATCAGAGGACTACACTCAATGAATTTAGAAATGATATCTCCTCCTTGCTGAAAATCAACACCGGCACACCGCAAGGATATGTGCTTAGCCCACTGCTCGACTCTCTCCGCCATCAGATTTCTGAATGGACCGTGAACACTACCTCCACTTTTGCCTTTGTTTGCATGACCTATTTATTTTTATGTATTGCAGCAAAACAACACATTTCATGAAAAACTGCATGTCAGTGATAATAAACCTAATTCTGATCAGAGCTAGTGAAAGAGAAAGCTGATGGCGGACGGGGTGAATCCATCAAATAGAATGGGTAAGGACAGGTTGCCATGGCGATACACCATTTAAGAAGCTGTTTTTCCTGCTGGCTGGGCTGATCAGAGGAAATGTTCAGTGCTGAGGTGTGGACCTCGAGTTTCACCCTGGCAAGCATGATGAGTGCAGGTCATTACTTGTATATGATGTAAACTAATTTCTCCCTCACTGTTCCTTTGGCTTCTCTATGGTAACAACGTCAGCAGTGGCCATTAGCACACTGCTATGCACAGACTGGTACTGAGCACTGGCTGACGGACTGTGCCAATACCACCAAGCACAGACCAGCCGGGTCTCAGCTACACAGGGAATAGCAAATGACAGGTCTGAGCAGCACCATGTATTTGTTTGCAGAGAGTGGCAGACACACGAATCAGCACAGATTAGCACAACACACCCATCGGCCATCCAGTTAGTACCCTACAAGGCACTGATTGCTGCACTCCTGTAAGACCATAAGACAGAGGAGCAGAGTTAGGCCATTCAGATCATCAAGTTTGTTCTGCCATTTCATCATGGCTGTAATATTATTCCTCTCAACCCCATTCTCCTGCATTCTCTCCATAATCTTTGACACCATTACTAATCAAAAACTTATCAGCCTCTGCTTTAAATATATCCAATGACTTGGCCTCCATACATCTGTGCTGGGAACTGCCCACAAGTGTCGCAACGGATTCTGGTACTAACATGGCATCCCCACAATGCTCAGCAGCACAACAAAAACACAACAATCAACAAAATAACAACACCAAAACAAGCTTTCTGTGGCAATGAATGTTACGGATTCACCACCCTTTTCTTTCTGGTCCACCCTTTCCTCTCCATCGATACCAACTTCTGTTTTTAATATTCATTCAAGGTGTGAGGGCTTCGCAGACATTTAATTCTGAGTTCAAAGTGACACAACCCACTAAACACAGACTAGTACACTTGGCACACTGAGCACACACCACACTGGTGTGCTACATTAAGCAATATAAAGCCTACCAATCAAAAACAGACAAGACACCACTGCCCTACTGAGCATGCACTAAACTAAACTGCAGGACAGAGATTTTCTGAAACCCGACCGAAACAGTACCACAGTACCTACCACGGAGCACACCTACAGTGCTATCACAGGAAAGCAGCATCCATCATCCAGGCCACGCTCTCTTCTCACTACTACCATCAGGAAGGAGGTACAGCAGCTTTAGGTCCCACCTCACCAGGTTCAGGAACAGTCATTAATCCTACAGCCATCAGGCCCCTGAACCAGCATGGATAACCACTCACCTCAACAGTGACCTGATTCCACAACCTACATACTTGCTTTCCAGGACTCTACGACTCGTGTTCTCAGTATTATTTATCTATTTACTTGTATATTCATTTGCACAGTTTGTCTTCTTTTGCATATCAGTTGTTTGTCAGGCTTTATGTGTCATGTTTTTATTGATTCTATTGAATTTCTTTGTTTGCCGGTGAATGCCCACAAGAAAATGAAATGGTGACATATATGTACTTTGATAACAAAATTACTTTGAAACTTGAGAATTGATTGCCATAAATAACTTCAGAGATTTGACTGGCATAAATCCTCCTGATTACAGGAAGACTTATAACCTAGAACACATTATTACCCCAACTGGCCCACACCCTGCTGAGCACACTATTGAAAACAAAATGGTATGGAAAGTGAACACAGACTGACACACAGTCCATACATAACCTAGCAGGAACCAATACACTTCCAACATACAATAGAACACAGACTCTGCCAAGCAGCCTGGCAAAGGATTCAGATTCACATTTATTAATCAGATATACATGGAAACTTTCAGTGAAATGTGCCATTTGTGTTACAAACAACACCCCTAAGGATGTTCTGGGGGCAGCCCGCATTCCCACAATGTTCAGCAGAACAACACAGAACACGATAAGCAACAGAACAGTAACAGTGAAACTAGCGCTGTTCTCCCCTCCCACCCACGCAGACACATAGTCCTCCCGCCCCCAGGATGGCCCTTTCTTCAGCCTCCAGCAGACTCATGCATATGCAGACAATGGGCCTGCAGTGGACTCATGGAGATTTACAAACTCAGTGCTCTGGCCACCAGGCCTCAACTTCCAGACTTCCAGCTGACTTTGGTATTACTCACAGGACTCGCTGATGCTGATGAATGAGGAGACTGGATGAGGACCTTGAACACTAGGCCTTGAACTCCAGTCACACCTACTCACGGACCTGGGGGGTCACTGCTGTTCACAAGCACAGAGCATCAAACATGATGCTGAGCTGAGCATGGACTGGCCCAAACAAACTGGTGGGATTAGTGCAGGCAGGCACAGTCGTGCAGCTGCTGTCTCACAAATCCAGACACACAGGTTCGGTCCTGACCTCTGGTGCCAACTGCACATTCTCTGTACAATCCCAGGTGCTCTGGTTTCCTCCCACATCTCAGACATGCAGGTTAGCAGATCGATTGGCCACCATAAACTGAACTGAATTGACTTCTATTTCTTACATCCTTCACGTACATGAGGAGTAAAAATCTTTACATAACATCTCCGTCTAAATGTGTAATGTGCAATTTATAGTAATTTGTAATAAATAGTATGTAGAAAGGACAGTCGATATAGCATAGAAATACAATTGTATTAGCGTGAATTACACATAGCTGGAGAGGCAGACACACTACCGATGGAGAATGGAATTAACTTAAACAACCCTAACAACACATTTGGCATGCCAATACTGGGTAAATGGGTAGAGAATTCCAGAAATCCACTAGGCATAAATTTCTTGTTTCTGTCATGAGTTTTTGACCCTTACTTTAAGGTTGTGTGATTCTTGGTTCCAGACTAATAAACCTGTGAAAAAATTTTCCCTATATTTCTTCCATCAAGGAGCATACTGAATAAACATATAAAACATAACATTATGAGAAGCAAATTCATCTAAGTACATTACAAACTAGAATTTGCTTTTGAATGCATTAGGAGCTAGGAATCCAGAGACACAATAAACTGCAGAATCTAGAGCAACTAACAAACGGCTGAAGGAACACAACGGGTCAGGCAGTACCTGCGGAAGCAAAGGGATGGCAGTTTGAGACCCTGCATCAGGCAGCCAGAGATCTTACTTCATATCCCACCATAGCAGTTCAGTTACCTGAAATTTTCCTTTTAAAAAATATCATTACTATTGATGACCATAAAGCCACTGTGTAGTTTGGAAAACCTATCTGGTTTTCTGACGGCCTTTAGGAAACAATATTTGCCATTTATTCCTCTATTTAACTCTAAATTTGCTCTATTCTGAATCTAAGGGCAACAGTTTATATCTCACTGTGTACAGTGTGTATAGCTCTGTTTGCCACACCACAGGAAGAATGAGGGTGCACTAGAAAATGTGCAGAGATCTACCTGGATGTTGCCTGGATTGGAATCTGGACAACTTGGATGTTATCCTCAAATAAAGCTTTGTAGAGCATTAATGAAACCACATTTGGAGTACTGTGAGCAGTTTTGGGCCCCTTACCTATGAAAGGATATCACACACACGAGGAAATCTGCAGATGCTGGAAATTCAAGCAACACACACAAAATTACTGGTGGAATGCAGCAGGCCAGGCAGCATCCATAGGAAGAAGCACAGTCGACGTTTCGGGTCGAGACCCTCCTGACAAAGGATATGCTGGCTTTGGAGAGGGTCCAGAGGAAATTCAAAAGAATGATCTCGGGATTGAAAGAGTTAATGTATGAAGCGCATTTGGTGGCTCTGGGCCCGTACTTGACAAAGTTTAGAAGAATGGGAGGTGATCTCATTGAAGTCTATTGAATATTGAAAGGCCTAGATAGAGTGTATGTGGAGAGGACATTTCCACTAGTGGGGGAGTCTAGAGCCAGAGGGCACACCTCAAAATACACAGATGTACCTTTACAACAGAAAATAGGAGTAATTTCTTTGGCCAGAGGGTGGTGAATCTGTGGAATTTATTGCCATTGATGGCTGTAAGTGCCAAGTCATTGAGTATATTTAAAGCAGAAGTTGATAGATTCTTGATTATTTGGAGCATCAAATGTTGCAGGGAGAAGGCAGGAGAATGGGGCTGACAGGGATAATAAATCAGCCACGATTGAATGGTGAGTAGCTTGATGGATCAAGTAGCCTACTTCTGCTCCTAGGCCTTATGGTGTTATGAATGAGTAATCTGATAAAAGGTAAATAAAATTAAAAGAAGCATAAACAGGGTCAAAGTCACTTTTCCTATGGTCGTGATATTGAAAACAGAAGGGCAGGCAGAGATCTGAGGTGAGAGGGAAGGTTTTTGTTTGCATGCTCAGTGTGGCTGATATTTGGAATGCATGGCCAGAGGAGGTGCTGGAATCAGATACAATTAATATATTTAAAAGGCATTTTGCCAGCAAGGCATGGATGTATACAACCTAACATGGGCAAATAGGGTTTAAAGGATGGACAGAATGGTCAGTGTAAATATAGTGTGCATATTTCTGTACTGTACAGCTCTATGACTAAAGGAAAGAGTATAATTATGGATAGAGTTCCCAGTTTCTGGAAAATACCTTGAACACAAAAGCTTCTGCAGATCAAATCCAGTGCAACACACATGAAATGCTAGAGGAACACAGCAGGCCATGTGCACCCATGGAGGGGAATATTTTGGGCCAAATCTCTTCATCAGGACTGGAAAGGATAGGGAAAGAAGCCAGAATAAGCAGCCGGGGGGAGGGGAAGGAGTACAAGATGGCAAGTGATAGGTTTATTTATAAAATTTTCTTTTACTGACAGTGGGAATATACAGTATTGTGTATTATGGACATTGGTAATGAATTCTTGCTTTTCAGAGTATTTTCTATTGTCAAGACTATCTTGAGATATAGCTGTAGTTCAAGATTATCATTATACATTATACAATCTATTGCCCTTTCTGCTTGGCTATACCACACAATGCCATATTATCAAAAGAGTGAGACATCACACAAAGAAATGGTTTCTGAAGTGAAATGACAGGAGAATTTTCTCTCTGCTAAGAATAAAACCCAAACAACTATTCTAGGTCCAAGGAAATATTGCAGATAGCAATACGAAGAGAAGAATGCCTTACAATCTCCATTTAGAATCAGAATCAGGTTTATTAGCACAGACACATTGTGAAATTTGCTGTTTTTTGGCCACAGTAGACTGCAATACATATAAAAAGTACAATGAGTTACTATCAATAAATATTGGAAATCAGATTCAGAATTATTTAGCACATGTATATCGAAACATACAGTGAAATGGGTCATTTGTATTAAAAACCAACACACCCACAAGTGTTGTCACACATTCCAGCACCAACATAGCATGACTACAATGCTTGGTAGAATAGCACTGAACAATGAAACTGAACACACCAAACAACAAAACAACAACAGCAAAACAAGCCCCGTTCCTCCCTCCACACATCCGCCCACGCACATACACAGTCGTCTACCCCAGGACAGTCCCTCTTCAAACTCCAGTCTCCAGTGGGCTCGTTAATTAGTGAATGGCAAAAAGGAAGAAGCTGTTCCTAAAACATTGAGTGTTGGTCTTCAGGATTCCGTACCTCATCCCCGATGATGGTGAAAGTCCTTAGTGACGGATGTGCCTTCTTGAGGCTCCGCCTTTTGAAGATGTCCTCGATGATAGGGAGGATTGTGCTGACTGTGTCTACAACCTTCTGCAGCCTATTTGAATCCTGTGCATTGGAGCCTCCACACCAGGCACTGATACAACAGTCAGAATGGTCTCCATGCTATATCTGTAGAAATTTGCTAGTCTTTGGTGACATGCCAAATCTCCTCAAACTCCTAATGAAATATAGCAGCTGGCACACCTGCTTCAATATGTTGGGCTCAGGGTAGATCCTCTGAGATGTCGATGCCTGAGAACTTGCATCAATTAGCCGATCTATCTCACTCCTGTATGCCTTCTCATCACCATCTGAGATTCTGGCAACAACACTGGTATCATCAGTGGATTTATAGATGTTCTTTGATCTGTGCTGCAGGAATGTGTAGCGACACCTGTGGGCTTCCCCTAACACACCCCGAGATATGGTTGTGGTTGTCAATGCAAACGACTCATTTCACAGTGTGTTTCAATGTGATAAATAACTCTGAATCTGAATCACTGCAATCCTTCTCATAAAAGTTCTCCCCCAAGGAGTTGGCAGGGAAATCTGGGATTTAGACCCAATCATGATGAGGGAAGGGTGATGTATTCCCAGATCAAGATGATGTGTGACTTGGAAAAGAAACTTGTGAGGCTCAGTGTTCTTGTCCTATTCAGTGGCAGAGGCTGCAGATTTGGGAAGTATTGTTGGAGTGGCCTGGATGAATAATAAGGTGCTTCCTGTGGATCAAGGATCAACTTTAATTCCAATATACATTTACAAGTCTTAAGAATTTCCTATGGTATGTTAGTGTGGCATACAAGAGTAACCTTCTCTAATTATATAAAATAAAAACTATATAAAGATATTACTTTATTTTTATATAATTCTTTATTTTATATAAGTGCTATGGAATATTACAGATATGGAATAAAATATGCATAAATACATAAAGAGCATCATGCACTTACAGCATAATTTTATTCTCTTATATATTGTCTGAACTTTGATGTTTGATTATTATATCTTGTTCTACGTAAGCACTTTGAACTGCCTTGTGTTTGAAATCCTATACAAATAAACTTGCTTGCTTAAAGTGTTAACAGTGCAGTGCATTGACTCAGGTAATAGATGGGGAGGTCCAACGAGATTGGTTGGTCAGATTCACTGCCTGGGGGAAGAAACCTTTAAGATGGTGTGAAGTTTCTGTTTTAATGGCCCTATAGCACTTTCCAGAAGGGAGTGTTTGGAAAAGGAGGTTTGCAGGGTGGGTAGTGTCAGCAATGATTTTCCTGCCCATCTGTTTGTCCTGAACACTTACAAGTCCTGCAGTGATGGAATACTGCAGCCAAGTTTAGGGTGGTTGATACATTGCCTTGTCCTGGGTGCTGTATCCATGTACAATGACACAGAAGGACATCTACTCATAGGTCAGCTTCACAAACACAAACCAAACACTCAACCACCTTCACCCCTCAAAGGAGGATACATCACTGGGCTTTGTCTAGGCCACACACAGTTAGAATACAGAAGACGCAGTGCTTCTCAGGATGAGGTTTTCCAGTCTAGAATCTGTTCTGCCTGTTCCTCTGATTCCGATAATCAACCCTACGGGAATGAAACAGTAGATACTGCTGCAAGATAATGGTTGCAAACACAACCTTTTTTTATAAATCTTTGATCACTTTTGTCAAGTAGTAGTAGTAGTAGTAGTCATAGTCATACTTTATTGATCCCGGGAGAAATTGGTTTTCATTACAGTTGCACCATAAATAATAAATAGTAATAGAAATAGTAATAGTAATACTATTATTAGTAAATAGTAACTAGTAATAGTCATAGAAATAATAAATAGTAATAGAATAGTAATAGAAAATAGTAATAAATAGTTAAATAGTAATATGTAAATTATGCCAGTAAATTATGAAATAAGTCCAGGACCAGCCTATTGGCTCAGGGTGTCTGACCCTCCAAGGGAGGAGTTGTAAAGTTTGATGGCCACAGGCAGGAATGACTTCCTATGACGCTCTGTGCTGCATCTCGGTGGAATGAGTCTCTGGCTGAATGTACTCCTGTGCCCACCCAGTACATTATGTAGTGGATGGGAGACATTGTCCAAGATGGCATGCAACTTAGACAGCATCCTCTTTTCAGACACCACCGTGAGAGAGTCCTGTTCCATCCCCACAACATCACTGGCCTTACAAATGAGTTTGTTGATTCTGTTGGTGTCTGCTACCCTGAGCCTGCTGCCCCAGCACACAACAGCAAACATGATAGCACTGGCCACCACAGACTCATAGAACATCCTCAGCATCGTCTGGCAGATGTTAAAGGACCTCAGTCTCCTTAGGAAATAGAGACGGCTCTGACCCTTCTTGTAGACAGCCTCAGTGTTCTTAGACCAGTCCAGTTTATTGTCAATTCATATCCCCAGGTATTTGTAATCCTCCACCATGTCCACACTGACCCCCTGGATGGAAACAGGGGTCACCGGTACCTTAGCTCTTCTCAGGTCTACCACCAGCTCCTTAGTCTTTTTCACATTAGGCTGCAGATAATTCTGCTCACACCATGTGACAAAGTTTCCTACCGTACTCAGTCTCATCTCCCTTGCTGATGTATCCAACTATGGCAGAGTCATCCGAAAACTTCTGAAGATGACAAGACTCTGTGCAGTAGTTGAAGTCCGAGGTGTAAATGGTGAAGAGAAAGGGAGACAAGACAGTCCCCTGTGGAGCCCCAGTGCTGCTGATCACTCTGTCGGACACACAGTGTTGCAAGCACACGTACTGTGGTCTGGTACGGTAGTACGGTAGTAGTAGTAATGCTATGTAAACATTGAAATAGAGCTGAGCTGCTGTTCGATTGAGTCCAATTGTATCCAATTTCATTTCTCAGCTTCAGTTACACAATATGAACATAGAGTGTTTATATACAGGATCTCAGGTGATAAACTTTTCAGCCTGCAATGTCTGAAGAATATTTTGCCTGCATCAGGGGGCATACTTTTAAGGTGGTTGGAGGAAAGTATAAGGGGATGTCAAAGGCAAGTTTTTTTTTTAATGCAGAGAATGGTGGGGGCAAGATAGGTTGATCTTAGAGTAGGTTAAAAGTTCGACACAATATCATGGGCCAAAGGGCCTGTATTGTGCTTTGATGTATGTTCTATCACACATGGATGCAGACTATACTCTACGATAAGTACATCAGAGTGTGGCAGTCATGTGACACAGTAACCATGGATAGAACCGAGCAGATTTCCCCATACATAGCTATCGATAGGTACAACTAGTAACCTATGTAGCAAAGTTGAGACCTGACCCCACACATTTGCTTCTTGCGTACACTATCAGCTTCTAAAATACCTAACCTTCTCTGTCTCCCTCATAATTTCCTTTTTGAAACTTCACAGGTATATTAATTTTCCTTTTGGCAACAGATTTTAAAATAATTCCATTTAAAGAAATTAGATGCAGAATCCATTCTCTGGCAGAGGTGAGACATTTGCATAATTATAGGAATGGCTTCAATGCAGTAATAATCAGAGCAGTTAACTCTCTGGGTCTGGATCACTTCGGGCTATGTGCTCATTTATTGTTATGGAGACTGCGAAAGGAAAGCAGAGAGCGAGGACAGAGAACAAAACCCGGACAGCAGATTCAGCTTCAGACACAAGGAGCCTGAATTTTTTGGGGTAGTTGAGTATTTTGTTTGAAAAGCTGGGAAACCCGTTAAAGACCCGAACTGGTTGCATTACAGTTTGGCATGGAAACAACAATGCCCGGGAATGGAACTGCCTACAAAAAGTAGTGAATACAGTCCAGTCCAATCCAGGCAAAGCCCTCTCCCCACCACTCAGCATGTCTACGTGGAGTGCTGCCACAAAAGAGAAGAACCCATCACCAAGGACCCCCACAATCCACGTCACACTCTTCCTAGTTTTTCTATCAGGAAGAAGGTACAGGAACCTTAGATTACACACCACTAGGTTCAGGACCAGTTATTGTATAACCTTACAACCATCAGGCTCCTGAACCAAGATCAAACCAACACCTCAACTGATTGCACAACCTATGGACGCACTTTCAAGAACTCCACAGCTCATTTTCTCAATGTTAGTTGTTACTTATTTATTTATTATTATTATTATTTGTTTTATTTATCTGTACAGATTGTCTTCTGAAAAAGGATCTAGTACCTTCCCGGAATATATAACAAATCAACTCTTCTCGGTCTTTCAGCTGGGTACAGGCATTGATTATAACCAACATTTCGATGACATGCAGAGTTTGTACCTGTACCTGGCTGAAGACTGAGAAGGGTCTATTTGTCAGATTGTCTTCTTCTGCACACTTTATTACTGTCAGTCTTTGTGTGTAGTTTTTCAATGATTCTATTGTGTTTCTATGTATTTACTGTGAATGCCCACTAGAAAATGAATCTCAAGGTGGTATTTCGTGACATATACAAATTGTCCATGAAGGAATTAAAAGTATGGAAGAAAACATTAAACTCAAACAAGTTAAGGACAGTGAAAGCAGACAAAGCAATTGTCTTTGTTCTTGTCTTGTTGTTGAAGGAATGGAGGCTGCCATTTTGTGAACCGACTTGTGAGCTGGTTTTCCTCAGGAATAGCTGCATCAAAATGGTTTAAAGTGATGTTCCTGATAATCTCAATGATGTTCCCGATAATCTGCTGAACTGGAGATCATTTCCAAATGAGAGGTTATTTGTGAGATGTTCTTTGGTAAGATAGAACAAGCAGGTTTATAAATGGGGGGTCTGAGTCTGACCTGAGCCTAGCAACTGGCTGGTCTGCTTTGAGTAAGAACAAAGAAACATTAATTACAAATTGTCTCTTGCGAGAAGGGCAATAAAATGACGTTGGCTTGGAGCAGAGCTTGGCTGTCACATGTTAGCCAGATAGGCCAGAGACAATGAAATTGAAATACAACATTTGCACTGATAAGGAAAAAGTATAAGGACGAAGGGCTTCAAAGGCAAAGCGGCGAGAACTCCAGAGACTAACTACCACAAGGAAGACCCTCACGTCAGGGGATGGGAGAAGAAGAATCAGTCATCTGGACAACAGGAGTTCACCTATTTCATTGTCGTAAACTGCTGAAGTTGTCCGAGTGAGGATTGGTACAGAGGGAACAGTAGAATTAATGTTTTTAAGTTGTTGGCCTGCGGTAAACATGTTTATGTTGATGTTTGTGCACAGATAATAAAAACGAGCTTTGATTAATTAAGAGTTGTGTAGTAAATTGCCTAAATATGGCTTCCTGTCATCAAAAAGGGGAGAATACTGGCTTTGTCCAGAGGATGGGTTAACAGATTGTGGGTTTGTTTTTTTTTAATAATTGTTCTTGATCTATTTTGCCTATCACTAAAAGGGCATTGCTGAAATTTGCTTTGGTGAATGAAACATATTACATTGCTACTTCAATCACCCATTACAGGACAGGATCCTTAATTTGCAGTTTGATTAACTCCAATGTTGTGGTTTCCAGTGTTTCGAGGGACTTAATTTTGGCTTGGCAGGTGTTCCCCAAACCAGTTGTAAAGCCAGCTATTCACCTGAATGATACTACATTTTGATATGTACCTACAGCTCTTCCACCTATGCCTCATTTACTGCACAGTGGGATAGTTATTAACCATCAGTAGAGCTGTTATTAGACAATGGGATGAATTATCTAGGACTAGTAAAGATCATGTGGATTCAGCTAAAGGTGTTTTGCAGAATCCACCCTTTTGGAATAAAGATTGGAACTGGGGTCTGAATGTTTGAGTACATCCTTGAATTTGAATTATTTCACGTGCTATTATTATTCTACTCTTTGTCCTAATGATTATCCAATGTGTTTTCCCAAGTGTTTTCCAACAGCAACTTAGTATTTACATGCTAAATGCAATTCTAAGTCTATTTTTGGTGATTTTGTCTGACTTTAGACTTTGATGTTGTCTTACATTGAGTACTATGCACCTGTACCGCATTATTGTTTTATTTATCATTATATACCCCAATATATGGTATGTAATTACGTGTCTTATCATGATTATTTCATATGCTTTGGCACTGATATTATTTTAAAATATGCTGATGTTTTGGATATCTATGTTTTGCAGTAGATAATATTTTGTTAGTACAGTGGATTCCAGTTAATTGGGCCATCCGTTTATTGGGGTAACTGCTTATTTGGGACAACTCTTAAATAACAAAAGCTGATCATGAAAGTAGCTGGGCTTCTCTTTGTTTATTTGGATCACTCCGCCACTTAATTGCAACAGGAAACTTGCCAAACAGTTTCTAACTAGTGTCAGTTTCATGCACTTGTGTGGCCATTAGACACTACAGAGCAAACAGTTTTTCACTAGCATCAGTTGCATGTGCTTGTCTAATGTGATCCATTTGGGAGGACAGACATCGATTCAAAAACAGCGAGTTTTGAACATAAACAACAGGAATTCTGCAGATGCTGGAAATTCAAGCAACATACATCAAAGTTGCTGGTGAACGCAGCAGGCCAAGCAGCATCTATAGGAAGAGGCGCAGTCGACGTTTCAAGCCGAGACCCTTCGTCAGGACTAACTGAAGGAAGAGTGAGTAAGGGATTTGAAAGCTGGAGGGGGAGGGGGAGATGCAAAATGATAGGAGAAGACAGGAGGGGGAGGGATAGAGCCGAGAGCTGGACAGGTGATAGGCAAAAGGGGATACGAGAGGATCGTGGGACAGGAGGTCCGGGAAGAAAGACAAGGCGGGGGGGGTGACCCAGAGGATGGGCAAGAGGTATATTCAGAGGGACAGAGGGAGAAAAAGGAGAGTGAGAGAAAGAATGTGTGTATAAAAATGAGTAACAGATGGGGTACGAGGGGGAGGTGGGGCCTTAGCGGAAGTTAGAGAAGTCGATGTTCATGCCATCAGGTTGGAGGCTACCCAGACGGAATATAAGGTGTTGTTCCTCCAACCTGAGTGTAGCTTCATCTTTACAGTAGAGGAGGCCGTGGATAGACATGTCAGAATGGGAATGGGATGTGGAATTAAAATGTGTGGCCACTGGGAGATCCTGCTTTCTCTGGCGGACAGAGCGTAGATGTTCAGAGTTTTGAACATTTTGTTTTTTTTATTTTGACTACGCAGGAAGGCAATGAAGGCTGTCCATTATCTGCACCGATTTTGTTCATTTAAAGTAAATCAAAAGTACAGCATCAGTTGCTTCTGTTATGTTATCCATTTGAGCTTATGGATGCTGATTCAAAAAGCAGTTACATTTGATAAGCTTGTTTTTTTATTTTGATTTTATGCAGGAAAGCAGTGAAGCAGCACATTATCTGCACCAGGGGTCTGCACTGATTTTTTCATTTACAGTCAATCAAAAAAGCACAGCAGTATACATGCCAGATGAATTCCTCTATCAATAACTTTTAGAAACTAACACAGTTTTATAGTATTGTAATAATATTGGTAGTGTCCTAATTTGTTCTGTATTTCATTAAATACGTAATTTGTTACTCAGTTAAATGATAGTTTGTGTTTGTTATACCTTTTGATTATTCCCATTAAAGTTTGGCTAATTAGGACAGCTGCTTAATTGGACCAAAATTTATTAGTTCCGATGTGTCCCAGCTAATGTAGTCATGAATACTGTTGTTCCTTTTCTACTGTATTCACTCAGGCGTATAAACAGCAGTGTGATCCCCAAAATGCTCTGTGGATCAAAAGAAGTAGATGTTGGCCATGGAGGAATTAAAGTATGGAAGAAAACCTTGAATTTGAATGAGTCAGGGCAGTACTAGTAGACAAACCAATTGTCTTTGTTCTTGCCATGTGGTTGAAGGAATGGAGGCTGCCATTTTGTGAAACTGCTCTGTAACCTCCATTTTGTGAGTAATTTTGTAAACTATTTTGCTCAGGAATGGCATATCAAAGTGCTTTTAAGTGGACACAGTGATGTGCCTGACAATCTGCTAGACAAGAGATCATTTATAAATAAGGTTATTCATGAGGGGTTCTTTGGCAATATAGAACATGCAGGTTTATAAATAAAGGAGTCTGTGCCTGACTTGAGTAAATCAAGCCTAGTAACTGGCTGGACTGTGCTGATTCTGAACAAAGAGACATTAATTATGAGTTGTTACTTGCAACAAGGACAATAAAATGTTGCTGGGTTGGACAAGAGCCAACCGAAACTGACACACATTAGCCAGATAGGCCAAGCCAACAAGATTGATGCACAACATTTAAACTGATTAGGAAAGAGCATAAGAATCAGGGGCTTCGAACACAAAGCGGAAAGAGCTCTAAAAAGAGACTAACCATCGCAAAGATGACCCCCCCCACCCCTGGCCAGATGCTTGGAGAAGGAGGATAAATCATCTGTCCAGTGGGAGCTCCCCTACTTAATTGTTATAAATTGGAGAAGTGGTCTGAATGAGTATTGGTACAGAGGGAACAGTAGAATTCATGTTTTAAGTTGTTGGCCTGGAGTCAACATACGAGGGGTGATTGATAAGTTAGTAGCCTAAGCTTGAAGGAGTCAATTTTAGAAAACCTAGCACATTTATTTTTCCTACATTTACACACTTAGTCCAGCAGTCGTGGAGCATACGCATCCCTTCTTTGTAGAAGTCAGCGTCTTGGACCTCCAGAAGTAGTTCACAGCAGGGGTGATTGATAAGTTTGTGGCCCAAGGTAGAAGGAAATGAGTTACTAACTTCAAACTTTCTGCATTTTCACTCAACGAGTTGACCTGCATGTGCATGTAACGAGAGCTGTATAACTCATCTCCTTCTACCGTAGGCCACGAACTTATCAATCACCCTTCGTAGTTACATTGATATTTGCACAGAGACAATAAGGTGCAAACTTTGATTAATGGTAGTCAACATGTGTACTTTGATAAATTTGCATTGAATTTAGAAGACCTTGGAAAAAATGTAAGCCCAAATTATGTTGAATAATAGCAGAGCTCCTTTGGGTTTTAAAACAATGAAATGGAAATCAATTCCACCCACAGAATTGTGCTCCAGAGTTAATAATATCATGCTTAGGATTTGCGAACTATTCTTTTTAGTCTTTCTGTGGGGGGCTTTAAGGAACCTAATCGGAGCTTTTGGGTACAATGAACAGGTGTATTTATTTTTAAAACAATCACAAGTTTTTACCTTATGAAGCAACTGATAATTTTACCCCCAAGTTACAATAAAATTGATTGGGTTAATATTCGGTCACTTTTAAGTCGTTTCCTCAGAGAAGGGAGATTGTGGTTTCTTGTTTCAGCCATGTCAACCACCTGTGTTGATATATCAAGCATATTGTTAAAGAAAAAAAATACTTTTAAAATTGCATTGCTTCACAGCAGTCCCTTTTCTCCAGTTAGTTAATGGCCATTGTGGTATGAAACGCTCTGTCTTATGCACAAGTGTCTAACTTCTTGTGCAGCACCAGAATATATATAAATGAACCTCAATCAATTGAATCTATTTGTTGTTTGATAGATTGTAAACTTCTCTTTGAATTACTGCTCAAATCCATTTTCATGCTAGACTTTGGGTTTGCGGATAAGCAGATAAGCTGGTGCAGCTTTTAGATTTGTTGCTACAGTATGAGCTACTTGGGTTCGATGCTGATCGCAGGTTGTAGCCTGTGTGGATTCTGCACATTCTCCCTGTGAGTTTTCTCGCTTCCTCCCACATCCCAAACACATGAGAGTTAGTTGGTTATTTTGTAACACACACAAAATGCTGGAGGAACTCTGCAGGTTGTACAGCATATATACTGAGGAATGAACAGTTAACATTTTGAGTCAAGACCCTTCATCAAGACTGGAAAGGTTAGGTGTAAAAGGGATTTTAGGCCAAAAAATCAACTGTTTAATACTGTCCATAGATGCTGCCTGATCTGTGGAGGTCTTCCAGCATTCTGTGTGTGTTGCTCTGGATTTCCAGCGCATTCAGAATCTCTTGTGATTATGTTGTGGATTAGCTGGTGCTGTAAATTCCCCCGGTGGGTGGGGCAGTTAATGGGAATACGTATGTGCACAATTAAAATGGGATTAGTATAATTGGCAGCTTGATATTCAGCAGTGGATTCACTGGGCTGAAGGACCTTTTTGTTGCTCTGTATCTCTACGACTCAAAAGCATTTCTCATTATCAGAAGGCTTGGCTCACGGAAGATCAGCTGCAGCCAAAGTGCAAATTCCTCCCAATGTTACCAACTATTATAGCGTAATACAATATGAACACAGGCCACTCAGCCCAATGTCCATGCCCACCAATGTTCCCACCCATGCTTGTCCCATTTGTCTGCATTTGGACCACACCCCTCAAAAATTTCCTATGCATGTATTTAGTCAAAGTGTATTTTAAATATCATATTGGGTGCAGGGTGGAGATACGTCTCTACCAAGGGAGGTGTAAGGCACTCTTTCCCTCTGCTAGCCTGCAGGTCATCCTTGAGCAAGGTGTAGCACCTGTTTAGCACCCCTCCCCCACCCTTAATCAGGGTCACGTGAAACCACGGGAGCAGGCGGTCAATGGTTGAATGAGTAGCTGGTGCATATAACAAATCTTGGTTATTCGATCACTGATGCCAGGCAGACAATCTCTGAAGAGTGTTTTTTAATGGCTGGGGTCACCTGTCTTATAAAGACATTGCCCAGAAGGCGACAATGGCAAACCACTTCTGTAGAAAAATCTGCCAAGAGTAATCATGGTCGTGGAAAGACCATGATTGCCCACGTCATACAACATGGCACATAACAATCGAATGATTGTACCCACCTCAACTACTTTTTCTGGTTGCTCATTCCACGTAAACACCATCCTCAATGTGAAGAAGCTGCTCATCAGGTCTCTTTTAAATCTTTTCCCTCTCACCTTAAACTGGTGCCCTCCATCTTTTGATTCCATTTTCTTAGAGAAAAAATAGATATTATCCACACAGAAGGTTCCAGTCTTGTCTCTTGAATCTCACCCGCAAGCCAAAGCAATTAAAGTGAATAAAATTGCCTCATGAGTCACCAAGTTGGTCCTGTCCTCTAGAATGCCAACTTCCTCTGTATGCTCAGGTCTATGTCAATCAAAATCAGAGACAAATGATGTTCTAATGATTCAAAGTTTAGGGCAGAGCCATTGCTACATGCAGCAGCAATACAAGCTACATTATCCAAAGGGACATCTTATTTTGTCAATCATCTTCACATTTGTGCCAATGGCACTTCAGAGTATTAACATCTCGAGACTTGAAATACATCTATTGGTGTGTGATGTATTCTGTGTTCCTTGTGACTCCTGCAGCAACCATTAGGAGGCTGAGATGCAAGGCTGTTAGTTATTGAAGTGAAGATCAATCATGTGATGTAGCTGCCACCTCACTGCTCCATGAATCCTGAATTCAATCCTGACCCCGGTACGACCTGGGCATAAACTGAACGCTCTTCCTTTAACAGACAAGGTTCTCGTTCCCTCCCACATCCCAAAAGAGAGGCTGGTAGGGTAACTGGCTCCTGCAAAGTATTCCCCTAGTGGAAGAGGATCAAAGTAGAGTTGATTGGCATTCAGAAGGAGAACGAGAAAGGGAAAGAGGAGACAAATGATAAACCTGCTGGGAACTTGCACAAATCTAATGGACAAAATGCCATGTTCTGTGCCATAATAGATGGTGCAAACACCGTGCACAACTTGCAGAGAGTGGTGAATCTCTGGAAGTCTCTACCACAGAGGGCCAAAGACAATAAATCAAAGGGGAATATTTCATCCTTGATTGCTGCTTTGAAACAAGACATCCTAAAGGAGTCACATCACTGCCGCTATGGACTGGGTCTCAGCCATAGAGAGCATGTTGCATGATATCCACAGCACAGCATCTGGAAAGGACAGTGGGAAATTGCTGCTGGTCTTCAGTTTCCATTTGGGTGCTCTGTGTGTAGAGAGAAGGGAGTCAGAGCAGAGAGACTCAAAGGTAATGGAATGGTTCCAGAGAACTGGAAAATTGCAAATGCCACTCCACTCTTTATGAAGAGATAGAGGAAAAAAGAAGGGAAACTATCCTGACATAGGTGGTTGGGAAGATCTCGGAGTGCATTATTAAGGATGTGGTTTCCGGCTACTTGGAGGCACATGATAAAGTAGGCCAAAGTCAGCATGGTTTCTTCAGGGGAAATCTTGCCAGACAAATTTGTTGGAATGCTTTGAGGAAATTACAAGCAAGATAGATAAAGGAGAGTCAGTGGATATTGTTTGTTTGGATTTTCAGAAGACCTTTCATTCATTCCTGCCTGTGGCCATCAAACTTTACAACTCCTCCCTTGGAGGGTCAGACACCCCGAGCCAATAGGCTGGTCCTGGACTTATTTCATAATTTACTGGCATAATTTACATATTACTATTTAACTATTTATGGTTCTATTACTATTTATTATTTATGGTGCAACTGTAACGAAAACCAATTTCCCCCGGGATCAATAAAGTATGACTATGACTTTAACAAGATATCACACATGAAGCTGCTTAACAAGATAAAAGCCTATGGTTTTACAGGAGAGATATTAGCATGCATAGAAGACTGGCTGACTGGCAGGAGGCAAAGAGTGGGAATAAAGGGGGCCTTTTCTGGTTGGCTGCCAGTGAGTAGAGATGTTCCACAGGGGTCGATATTAAGACCGCTGCTTTTCAGATTATATGTCAATGATTCAGATGATGGAATTGATGACTTTGTGGCCAAGTTTACATACAATATAAAGATACGTGGAGGGGCAGGTAGTATTGAGGAAACAGGGATTCTGTAGAAGGACTTGAACAGATTAGGAGAATGGGCAAGAAGTAGCCCATTCTCCGAATCTAAATGAGGAGAAAATTTAAAAAATCAGAGGTACAAAAGGACTTGGGAGTCCTCCTGCAGGATTTTTCAAAAGGACTAGAATATAAGAGCAAGAATATAATACGGAGGCTTTATGAGGCATTTGTCAGGCTGCACTTGGAGAATTGTGAGCAGTTTCTGGGCCCCATTTCTAAGAAAAGACATGCTTGCATTGGAGAGGGTCCAGAGGAGGTTCACAAGAATGGCACTGGGAATGAAAGGGTTAACATAGTAGGAAGTGGAGATCTCATTGAAATCAATAAAGCCTAGACAGAGTAGATGTGGGGAGGATGCTTCCTATAGTTGGTGAGTCTAGGACCAAAGGGCACAGCCTCAAAATAGAGGAATGTCCATTTTGAACAGAGTCGAGGAGAAACTTCTTTAGCCAGAGGGTGGTGAATCTGTGGAATTCATTGTCACAAATAGCTGTGGAGGCCAAGACATTGAGTACATTTTAAGTGGAGGCTTATAGGCAGAGCCGGATTAAGCTAGTGCGGGGCCTGTAACATATGTTATAAAGGGGCCCTAAATTTTAAAAATGCACATAAGTATTAAAACATAAATTATTCACTTGCATAGTAAAGTAATTCAATTTTTTCATTTGCTACACAGCCAGATAATACGACAAACGTCTGACACTTCAGTAATAGTATTATTTACATGTAGGTATCAATTTCAAATGTCAAAAGTAACAAAACTACAATTTAGAAGTTAGATTTTCTATATTTATCATGAGCAAATTTGTTGATGATACTGGAAATGTCTAATTCACGCAGAAGTTCATGTTCAATGCTCATTAGAGTGAGCTTGTTGAATCTGTTTTGACCCATGGTGCTCCTTAGTTCATTTTTAATCCTTTTCATTTTTGAAAATGAGCGTTCTCCACTGCAGTTGATAACCATGAGTGACAAATAGATGCGCAAGGCATTTTCCACATTTGGAAAACATGACTCCAAAGAATTGTCAGTTATCAAACGGTACAACTGTAACTCTATAAGGTCTTGTTTGGTGCCAATATGAGAAGCAAGATCAGTTTTCAACAGTTCAGTAAACTGCACAAATTCCTCATTAAGACTTTCTTCCAGATCTTCTGGATATAATTTACTAAGATTTGATGACCTCTTTACGATCTCTTCAGGTGTAAACAACTGTAACTGATGAAGGAATCCAAAAACACCATTCACCTTTAGATAAACTTTCTGCCTTTTTGAAAGGGCAGAAAGCAAGCTGTCAATAATGGCAAGAAATGTTCGGCTTTTAAACTTCTGAGAAGGCGTTTGAGATTCCACAAGTGGATCAAGAATGCTGGAACCACTGAAATCATCATACGCGCGATTTTGCTTGAATTTTCTTTGAGTTTGCTGTTGATAATCTTCACACTTAGTCAGATCCTTGGCTTTTTGCTCAACGTCTGTAAAAGTAGACCGCATAGTTTGAATATATCCATGCAAGGATTCATAGAGTGCACAAGCTGTGTTCAAGTCTTGGCCAGAAGATTGCAATGAAGCACTGGTCATTTGAAAATGCTGTAATACTTGATCCCACAATAAGACCATTATTCCTGTTTCCAACTTCATCATGGTTGAAAGTAGTCCACGAGCCTGTTGTCAACACTCTGCCTTCTGATCATTGTTATTTGAAATGTCATTCAAGACTTGTTTTATTGCAGGAAAGCTGTGTAAAAGTGCTTTCGTTGCATCTGCATGAGCTGACCACCTGGTATCTGACTTTCTTTTCACAATGGGCAAATGAGCACCTCCATCAGATAATGCAGCAGAAAGGAGATCCCACCGATAAGTAGAAGCAGAAAAAAATGTGTACCGGCTTTCTATACATTGAAAGAAAATTAATGCTTCTTGACAACATTCAGCAGCACATTTTCCAACCAAATTTAGTGAATGTGCAAAACATGGAATGTAATCTGCAAACTCATTCAGCTCTTTAATTCGAGCTTGTAAGCCACTATACTTGCCACTCATGTTGCTGGCATTGTCATACCTTTGACCACGACAGTCTTTTATAACAATGTCATTTTCCTTTAAAAAGTCAAGTAAACTTTGAGCGAGCTGTTCGGCACTATGACCTTCCATATCCAAAAACTTCACAAATCTTTCAACTGGTCCAGATGGCAAAACATAGCGCACAGTCAAAGTCAGCTGGTCCACATTAGATATATCTGGAGTGGAATCCAATGAAACAGAATCATACTTGTATTTCTTCACTTCACCGATAACGTGATGCAGTATGCTGGATCCAATTAGATTGATGAATTCCTCATTCCTTTAGATAGGTATGATTTATGTCCCCTTTCTTGGTTTGCATGAGCATTTATACCACGACACAGCAAGGAGCCAACACACGCCTGCACACACATACCGTACCATGCAGCATGCAGCTCCCCCGACATGAAAACAACAGCGTTGCCAGATTGTCGTTGTTGTGGCGTGGATGAAATCACAGAGCGTTGCGTTACTGGTAGGTACAAGGCAGTTTCTTTATTCGACAAAACAAGGTTACAGCAGGCAGAGACCCCTGGCAGAACAGGTCTAACCACCTTATGATTGAGGCTCGATATTTATTTGCTAAACACAAAGGACAGTTCATAGTTATAGTATAGACAATTATTTAAAGTTTTCACATCTTTTGATTAAATTCATTCTACTGGCGCCAGTATGCCTAAGCTGGCATTCTTGTCCTTTAGGAACGCAAGTTAAAATCCATGATACATTATTTGGTCTGTTATGTGCTAACATAGAGGACAATTCATATTCAAAAAGCATAGATATGGTGTCTTCGCAACTACCTGTAAACTTAGCATTCTTGTCTCAGAGGGGCCTGAGATGCATTGTTACAAATGAAACTGGGTTCACAGCTTTTAGGAAATGCGTTGTTATGAACTCAATCCACAGTACTTTGTCAAAGAACAGAAGACTGATGGCTGAAGTGTAAATGAATTGTCTACCCAAAACTCACTCTAACAGTCGTGAGAATACGGTGAGATGCCGATTTCACCAGACTGCAGCTTGCAAGCATTTAGTGCGGGTGGGGCCCGTAGCATATGCTACTTTTGCTACTAAGTTAATCTGGCCCTGTTTATAGGTTCGAGAACGTGATGTATACATATGAAGTCTTATGGAAAAGTTACAAGAATGCATGGATTGGGATGATGCTCAGGCTCATCATTCTGCAGAGGTCTCAGATGTAGTAAGCCACTGATAGTAAGAGAGGGCAATAATAGACTGAGGCAACGTTGTGTTGAATAGAACAGGAATTAACAGTCTGGGTAAGAAGACGCAGACACATCAGACACATTCCAAATTGTTGTGGGATTTCTTACTTGTTTTACTGTGAGTTGAGGTAACCTAATGAAGGCTGTACATTATATCTCCAGACTCTGTGGATAAAGCAGAGATGACCACAACACTGGGCTCTGGACAGTTATTACCCTTCAATCATCAGGCTCTTGAACCAGAGTGGATAATTTCACTCACCTTCACTAAGCCCAACACTGAAATGTTCCCACTACTTATCGACTCACTTTCAAGCACTGTTCATCTCATGTTCTCAATATTTATTGCTTATTTATTATTAGTATTTTCGATCAACTTCTTTTCGTACTTGCATAGTTTGTTGTCTTTAGCACATGGATTGCTTGTCCTAATGTGCGGCTTTTCACTGACACTATGGCAGTCCTTTGTATCTACTGTGAATGCCCACAATTGATTCTCAGGGTCATGTATGGTGACATATATGTTCTGTGATAACAAATTTACATTTCCATAATGGGTATGTTGCATTAAATATGCACAAATTGCCTTCTGCACAAACTACCCAAAAAGGTCATGCACAATGAGTCAATTTCTGGACTAATGTGCTCCATTTGCTGTTTGAGATTTTTTATCTCACATCATCGTTGTTCTGATATGCAAAGTTTTTCCCAATTTGAGACCCACTGATTGGAAATGAGGATTCCACAAAAAAAACTTTAAGGAAAAGTGAAGTTCAAGTTCAACTTCAAGTTTAATTGTCATTCAGCCATACCTACGTATACAGCAAAATGGAATAGCGAATGAGAAACCAGAAATACTTTGAAAAATTGTTTCAGAAATCAAGATTTCATTAAAAGTTTTAAGATATCTGTTACTATGCTTAATCATTCCCCAGCCTCATAACGGGCAGGCTGCAGGATGGGGCTCAAGCCGATGTTTGGCTCCATTTCACCAAATAAAGCTTCCATTGTTCTCTGATTAAAGCAATTAGGGAGATTGAAGCATCGAGGCGAATGCTGAGGGTGAACGCTGGCTGCCTGCCTTTTGATCGGTTGCTCTGTACCAGAGAGGGGACAGCCTGCTGCTGCATCTGGGCCTGGAGAGTATTGTTCAGGTTTTTTCTGCAGCTTGGATTTGGACTTTGGACTATAGACTCTAATTTTCAATCGTACAGCTTTAATATTCTCTGTTTTTTTGCCCGATCTTCTTGTTTTTATTTTGTGGGAGAGGGAGATTTGGGGGTTGATGTGCCTGATCCATTTTTGTTTGTTTTTTTTGTGTGGGGAGGGATTTCGGGAGTTGATGTGCCCAATCTATTTTTGTTCGTTTTTTGTGCGGGGAGGAGGGATCTGGGGGTTGATGATCATGCTACCTTTCTTTCCTTTCTTGGTTTCATGGTTACCTGGAGAAATGAGGAATTTCTGAGTTGTATAGTTTGATAATAAATGAACCTTTGAACTTTTCAACATCTACTCTAGCAGCAAATGATCCAAATCCAACAGAAATGGTTTGAAAGATCTGGGTTCAATTCCCACTGTGTTGAAAGAGTTTCTATATTCTCCCCGTGACTGTGTGGGTTTCCTCTGGGAGCTTTGGTTTCCTCCTACATTCCAAAGACATAGTTTTAGGGTTAGTCAGCTGTTGGCAGGAGCTTTCTGGACAAAGGCCAACATCCCTGAGAATAGAGGTCGTGTCAGCAGGCTCTAGTGATGAAGACTATTGATCCCCATGGTCAAGGATTGAGGTCGATGCGTCCCAAGAACAGGGTGCGGTGAATCCTGAGGACAGTGAGTCACGGTGTCAGATGCCCATGTGGGACAAGACCAGAGACTTAAGGTCAGTTCATAGGTTTGAATATCGAACTCCAGCAATCCTTGATGATGAAGTTTGGGTCAGCAGGCATTGAGGACCAAAACCCGCAATCACAGAGGTCAGGAGCCACAGTCCGTAGGCCTTGAGGACGAGGTTCTGTGATCCTTGATGGAGGATGGGGGTTATAAAAGGATTTGTTTAGCTGTTGCGTGTTGTTCTGCAGAATATTGTGAACATTCTATGTTGTCGCCAGAAGCTGCGTTCTGCCCAAAGTACATCCTCAGCTTGTGTTGGTTGTTAATGCAAACAATGCATTTCACTGTATGTTTCAATGTACTTGTGACCAATAAATCTAATTTAACATAATCATCTATTTCTCAATACTTCAATAAAGTTTCCGGTATAAAGACTTCACCCACATTCACCTTGACCAGGGGTTTCCAACTGTTTCAAAGGTTAGATTCAAAGATTCTAAGGTTCATTTATTATGAAAGTATACAATTTGAAATTATTCTCCAGGTGGCCATGAAACTAAGAAAAAAAATGGCAACACAATTATCACCCCCAAATCCATCTCCACGCACAAAAAAATGGAACAGGCACATCAACCCCCAAATTCCTCATCCCACACAAATAAATGAATGAAAATGGAACAGGCATATCGACCCCCGAATCCTTATCTCTGCACAAAAGAACAAGAAAGATCAGGTGAAAAACACAGAATATAAAAAACTGTAAGACTGACAAAAAGTCTATGGTCCAAGCCCACATCCAAAATGCAGAAAACCTGGGCAACACTCTCCAGACCCAGCGGCAAACCTTTCCCCAACCATAGCAGAGCCATCAAAAAGTCAGGCAGCTGGCACTCATCCTCGATGCTGCAATCTCCCTCGAAACTTTAATTAGCAAACAACGGAAGCTTTAGTCAGTGAAATGGAGTCTAACAATTGCTTGAGCCCCTTCCTGCCATGAAGTTTGTGCATGCTGCCTCTGTCTCTCAGAATCTTCTCGAAGACCGCAGAGCGCTGAAACACCCAAACCATCTTCAAGCTTTCGTATTTGCCTCGATGCTTCTTTATCGGCAAACAATGGAAGATTAAATTGGTGAGGTGAAGTTAGACATCGGCTCACAGCCTGCCCACCACAAGGTTCCCACTCGCTGCCTCCGCCTTCCGGAATTCTCCTGGAGATTGCAGAGCACTGGAGCCTTACCATTAACCAAAGGGTTTGTGGACCCCAGGTTGGGAACACCTGACCTAGACATTCCCCTTCTATGCCTTGCCATCACATTGAAGATACAAAAGCCTGAAAGCACTTATCACGAGACTTAAGGACAGCTTCTATCCCATGGTTGTAAGACTATTGAATGGTTCCCTAGTACAATAACAATCTCACAATCTACCTCATTATGATATTGCACCTTATCTTTACCTGCACTCGATTTTTCTGTAGCTGTTACACATAAGTAATACGAGCAGGAGTAAGCCACCAGGCCCATCGAGCCTGCTCCACCATTCAATAAGGTCATGGCTGATCTGGCCATGGACTCATCTCCACCAACTATGCATAACCCTTAATTCCCCACTATGCATTATACTGTTTGTTGTTTTGCCTTATTCTACCTCAATGCACTATGTAAACAATCTGATCTGTATGAACAGTATGAAAGACAAAGTTTTCACTCTACATCTGGCAATAATAAAGCGATACCAATAAAGGTGATTTTCTTCTAGAATTAAATGTTCTAGCAATGTCAGGATGTAAAGAGGTAAATCAGTGGCATTACAGCTGATGGACTGATAATGGAGAGGCCAGACTAATAATGCAGAAACCCAAGTTCAACTCCCACCACTTCAACTGTGCAATTGAAATAACGGTCTGACATGTTATTAAAAATGAAATCGGTCATAATAATGATGACCCCAAATCAATTTAATTGTTATAAAGATCCAATTGCTTCACTTCTGCCTTTCAGGGAAGGAATCCTTCCCTTGTCTTGGCCAAGCGTGCCTGCACTGTGGTTGACCTCCAGTGATCAATAAAAGCAAAACAGAAACAGAGACACAGGAGATTCTGCAGATGTTGTAAACCCTGAGCAACACAAACAAAACGACCAGGGAACTCAGCTGGACAGGCAGTATCTATGGAGCGTCTCAGCCTGAAATATCAACTGTTCATTTCCCTCCACAGAAGCTGCCTGACCTGTTGAGTTTCTTCAGCAATTTGCATGTGTTTCTTTAAATGCAAAAATAAGCACTCAGTGGGTTAGACAGCATTTGGAAATCGAGAACAATAACAGAAGTTCTGGTCCTGGATCTGACGAATAGCCCCAAACTTGTAACCTTAACTCAGTTTCTCTCTCCACAGATATTGCCTGACCTACTAAGTGTTTCCATTGTGTCCCATTTTTCTACAGCCTCTGCAGTGCTTACATTTTAATTCACATCCAAGCAGGAGATGGGCATTAAATAGAGGCCTTGCCGGCACCACCCAAAGGCCAGTGGTCAGATTTGTAGATAATGTTTTGGTTAGAGAGTCATGCCCATTTCCCCAAGAAGGAATGTGTGTTTGGAAATGAAGAAGATTCCTCTAGCGATGAAAGCATCTGAATCATTCACACTAGAAATATTAATATGGTTATTCAAAGAATTAAAACATAAATAAATCTAAATGTCTGAGCCCCTTAGACAGGACCATCTGTATTTGGGAAGGATAAGATAAATATATTTAGAAATATCTGTGCATGCAGTAGAGAATTCAATAAATATATGGATATTAATCACTTGGAAAGAATGAAATAAACCGAGAGGAGCCTCTGGGGTAAAAGAAAATGAAGAAAGAAATAATGAAACTAACTGAAGTCAAGAAGATATCATGAAATATTAAAGAATGGTGAATCATGAGAACTTTGAAGAAATAGAACTGGCTCAAGCCTGAAGAATAAAATTAGGGTTGCTGACAAAGTGTTAGGCATATGGGGCAACTTAGACAGGAGCTCATTTGGTGCCAAATGCAACTCAGAGAATAGGACCAGGTGGGAACAGAAAGAAAGAGGGAGTGTGCTTGTGAGAGAAAATGAGTTTGTGTTCTTGATCCACGGAAAGGGACAGGTTATTTTCCTGCAAGGATCCTTCTCTATGGGGAGCTCTTTCAAGTTCATGTAGGTGTGCAGAATTATTTTCTCCATGATGTAATGAATAGCAGACTCTTACCCTCTGCTTATAGTGTGGAAAGCAGTGGTTCCCAACGGGGGCAGTTATGAGCCTAAGGGCATGTTAGGTGAAATAGAAGTTGTTGGGGGGCATTCAAGATTTTGGGGATGGGGTATGCAGCAGTAAGTGGCATCCAACTTGAGGCACAAGACCTGACCAACTGTTAGTAGAGCAGGCACTTTAAAAAAAAGGATGAGGCGCTGGAGCACAGGAAGAATCACAGCCCTGCAGGCGGTGAGCGCTCATCATCACAATGTATCTGAAACTTGGCAATCTCATCCGACCTTAACAATTAAACAGACATTATTGGGAATGCATACATTTGCAAACAGGGTGCCCCTTGACTCACGGAATGGAATGAGTTCATGAAATTTAATATTTGCTAAGTCAAGTACATTCTCTCAACTTTGTCTACAGATCTATGGAAAACAGGTGGCACAACGATACAGTGCTGACCGGAACCAAACAGTGAAATAGAGCCAATCAGTGAACCTGCTGGCCCCAAGAATTTCTCTTAAAGTGTTCAAAACAATTCTCTTTTGAATAATGTTAAAAAGTATCAACAGAGAATCAGTTTACAATGAGCTCAAAATGCACATTGAGGATAAAAGTATTTCATTTAGGAACATAATTTCTTGTGCAACAGATAGAGCACATATATGACAGTTCACCATGCTGGCTCAGTGGCATTTTGAAAAAAGAAATTCCAAGTCTGTTTGCAATCCGTTGCATAATTCATCAACAACATCTCACAGCTAAAAACCTCAGCCAGCACCTTTCTTTTTCAAGCATGGCTCTTGTAATATCTGCTATCAATAAAATTAAAGCTCATCTATTAAAGAGCAGAATATTTTGCCAGTTATGCCAAGAAAACAATGAAGAGTTTGAATGCTTGTTTTTTCACAATGAAGTGTGTTGGCTGTCGAAAGGCTGCTGCTTAAAATGTTTCTTAAATCATTTTGACACTGGTTAAATTTTTGCTCAAAGTTGACAATGCTTGGGAAACAAGATTGAATGTACATGGAGATGTGGCATACCTAGCCGATGTCAAAATGAACATTCTAAATATGAAACTGCAGGGGGCGAATTTCAGTTTATCCAGACAAAGTGCAATATCCACTTTCATTGGAAAAATGGAAATATATAAGCAAAACACTAGGAGAAGAATGTTCTCACAGTTTCTCTGCATGGAAAGTATGGCACTCTCTTTCACAGACAATGATTTCTAAGAGTACTGCTTACACCTGAAGTCACTGAAGAAGGATTTTCAGAATCAAATCAAGGAATTAAATGATCTGGAATTCTGCACTGGGTAATTAACACACTTCTTTGCAAGGTGGAAGAACAGGAAGAGAGCTTACAAGAAATTATCAAATTTCATAATGATGAAGAAGCAAAAATGTTTTTCAAAAATGTAAGCTTTTGTGGTATATGGCTACACTTACATACAAAGTTTCCTTGTCTTTGGAGAAGAGCCAAACTTCTCTTCATTGCATTTTCATCCTCCTACTTTGTTGAAAGAGGCTTCAGTGCAGTACACCACTTACTCACAAAAAACAGAATCAACTTAAACATTGTTATGCATGGGGGCTTTTGATATCACAACTTCAACCAGATATTTCAACTCTTACTAAAAACCATCAAGCTCAAGGATCACATTGACATCGAAGCTGCTGTACAGCACACAGGTACTATGTAAGCTAGGTTTAAAGACAAATAAGAATTTAAAGCAGAATCATTTTTCTCATGTTAGACATGGCTTTACACTATGGGGGCACCAGAAAGCATATTGTGCCTAAGTATGAAGGTGCTTTAGGGAGGTGTTGGCAAGTATGAAAGTGCTTTAAAGGGATGTTGGGCTATAAAAGTTTGGGAAACACTGCAATAAGTCTTCCCTCCAGTCAATGGACTTTACTTCAGGAAACAGACTGATGATACATTATGTTCATTGAGAATGCAAAGGTATGGTATGATTGCAGTGTGACTGAACAATATACTGTGGATTCCAGTTCATTGGGACATATGGAGATCAGTGAATTTGGGCCCAATAAAGTGAAATTTAATTCACGGATTTTTACATAGAGTACAACCTGAAATTAGTTATTTAAACAAACAAGAATGTTTAATCAAACAATACACAGTAACACAACTGTAATACTACTACTGCACAGACATCCACAGCATAGCAAGTCTTAAATTGTCATCACCAGAGCAAAAAAAAGCTGAGAAATTTCCACGGACTCCACCCACCCTAGCAGTCATCTATTCACCAGGTTGCCATCATGGAAACGGTACGTCCATCATCACCAGGTCTACATGTCAGCTCTGAAGCTTCTTTCCTGTAGCTATCCAGCTTCTCAACAAAACTCACTCAGGTGTAATACCCTAACCGTCCATGCAAAACATCCGTTAACTTGTCTTTCCTGCTTCCCATGTTCTGTTGATAATTATTGAGTCTGTTCATATGTTCACTTATATTTAAGTTTGACTATTGACATTTGCACATGTGACCATTCTGCTAACATTGATTGCTCTTGGCTGTTTGCACTATTGTCTTGTAAACTGCTGGTTGCTATTGTGTTGTCTGTTATGGTATTGCCCTGTGTTTTATGCTTGGCACCAAACCACAATCAATTTTGGTATGTTTCACATACTGGCAGTAAAGTGATTCTGGTAGTCTCATTTTAGAAAGGATGTTGAGATTTTGGAGAGGGTGCAGAAGAGGATTCTGCCTGGATTACAGAACATGTGCTATCATGGGTGTTTGAACAACTTGGATTGTTTTCTTTGGAGTGGCAGAGGTTGATGTGAGATGTGATAGAGGTTTATAAGATTATGTGAGGCATCGATAAAGTGGACAGACGGTATCTGTTTCCCAAACTTGAAACGGTTAATACAAGAGTGTCTGCATTTAGGGCGAGAGGAGGCAATTTCAAAGGAGATGTGAGAGGCAAGTTTTTTTTTACACTGAAAACTGTGCTGGAATGTTGATAGAGAAAGATACATCACAGAATGTTAATAGATGTTAAGATAGGCAAATGGATATGAGGAAAATAGAAGGATAAGGACATGGTGTACACTTAAGAGATTAGTTTAGTTGGCTATCTGATGACTAATTTAATTGGTTCAGTACAATATTATGGACCAAATGGCCTGTATACGTGCTGTATTGTTCTATATTTTATGTTCTATAAACTTGAAAGAGCTCCTCATAGAAGGATCCTTACAGGAAAGTTATCTGTCCCTATCAAAGGATCATGAACACATATCCATTCTCTAGTCTGTTTTCTCTAGTCTCTCTCACGCTTCCACTCTCTTTCTGTTCCAAATTGATCATGGGTTGGGAGCAGAATAATGTATAAAATAAGATATAGAGCAGTTTCCATAAATTTCCAGACAGAACATAGAACACCACAGCATAGTACAGGCCCTTCAGCCACAATGTTTTGCTGACCTTTTAAACTACTCTTACATCAATCTAAACTTTTCTTCCTACATAGCATTCCATTTCTCTATCCCCAATGTTCCAATCTAAATGTCCCTAATATATCTGGCTCTACCATTACTCCTGGTAATGGTAACTGTGTTTAAAAAAAAGCTTTTCTCTGGCATTCAAGACTTAAAGTATATTTATTATCGAAGTATGTATGCAGTATACATACTGTACCTGAGATTTGTCTTCCCACAGACAGCTAGGAAATAAAGAAGCACCATAGAACCTGTTCAAAGGAAACATTAAACACCCAACAAAAAAAAATAACAAATCATGCAAAAGACGAGTCAAAAAAATCAGAATATAAAACATTAAACCACAGAGTCATTGAGACAATCTCAGACTGTTCAGTTTAGTTCAGTCTCGTTCAACTCAGTGCAGTGTTGTTTTTTTGTGCACTATTTTACAATCATCTTAAAACTATGCCACCATGTATTAGCCATATCCTCCCTGGGAAAAGATCTCTGTCCATGCACCAATCCATGCAGCTTATCAAAATATGAGGTCATGAATGGAGGGTATTAGAATCTCAAAATTAAATTAATTAATAAAGCCGAGATGGTATCCCAAGTTGTTGCATGGAGCAGGAAGTGGCTGCAGTGTTTGAAAAACTTCCAGCTGAACCACAGCACTGGGGTACGAACAGACAACTTAAAGTGATGGGAAAGGCTCAGGATAAACAAATAGCGTAGGTACTCAGGCTTAAGTAAACAAATAGAAAGGAAGAAACGGTCAGAAGGCTCCTGAACTGGTATGGATAACTTCATTCACCTCAACTCTAAACTGACTCCACAGCCTGTAGACTCACTTTCAAGGATTCTACTTTCATGTTGTTAAAATTATTCATTTATTTATTTTCATTTGCACATTGTTTGTCTGACAGTCTTTCATTGTATTTCTTTGTTTCACTGTGAATGCCTGCAAGAAAATGAATCTCAAGGTGATATAGACATACTTCAATAATAAATTTACTTCAAACTTTAATCTTTGAAATTGTGCTTCAGGCACTTTGATAAATGAAAAACTATTAGTGTTTAAAGCAGAAAAAAAGACATAATAACCAGGGGTGCAGTGCTAGCCAGAGCACACCAGAACACCTCCGGCACATCTTTAAGAAAAAAGCCGAAATACACAAGCTAATTAATTAGGTGCCGCCCAGAGTGATTTGAGTATCTCAGAAACTGCTGATCTCCTTGGATTTTTATGCACAACAAACTCTGGAGTTGTCAAAGAATGGTGCCAAAAACAGAAAAAACATCCAGCGAATGGCTGTTCTGTGAGCGAAAACATCTTGTTAAGTCCACTCGCTGGATGTTTTCTTTGTTTTTGGCGCTCCGGCTAGCACTGCACCACTGATAATAACTGAATTCAATAGTATGACCAGGAAGAAAATGGGGCTCCAGTGCAAAGAAGGTCAGGAAGAACAGGGATGATGATTAATGGAACTTTAATTGAATTAGAATCCAGACTGCAGTTCTTTGTTTGAGCTGCAATACTGTAACCCTTATGGTTGCACCCAAAGGCCTTTGTATATACAAGTCTCAAAACCTTAGTTGTAAAGGGAAGCATTTTTGTTCAAGCGCTTGTTCAGTAAAGCAACCATTCCATATTCTACCTGTGCAATTTTGTTTTAGAGGAAACATTGAATACCAAATCCACATGATGGGTCTCTGTCTGAAATGTTGACTGCCTATCTCCCTTCACGGATGTTGCCTGATCTCCCAAGCTTCATCAGCAGTTTGTCTTGTGCTCCAGATTCAGCATCTGCAGTCTCTTATATCTCCAAACAATAGACACTGTTGTCCCTGGTTCAGTACAAGTACCCCCAGTGTTATACACTACATTGAAACTCTTTTGTGTTCCAGCAAAATCAGGTGCAAAGAGATTTTAAGGGACCTTCCAAAATTTAGAACAGGCAAGAATACTGTATTGAAGGTTGAGTTTACCACCAAACACTAACAAATCACTTTTACCAATGTACTTTTGGAAGTTTCCTGACTAGCTGTATCATGGCCTGGTACAACAACTTGAAGGCAAAGGAATGCAGAGGGCTGCAGAGAGTAGTGGGCTCTACCCAGTACATCACAGGCATATCCCTCCCCACCATTGACACTATTTACAGGAGGCACAAAACATCCATTATCAAAGATCACCACTATCTGGGCCATGCTCTCTTCTCACACCCACCATTGTGCAGGAGGTACAGAAACCTGAAGTCCCACACCTGCAGGTTCAAGAATAGCTTCTTCCCTTCAGCCATTCAGTTCTTGAACCAAATTTCATTTTAGCAACAATATGAATACGTTGACCACTTCACACTAAAATGGACTTCTTTTTGTTGGTCCTGCTGAAGGGTTTTCGTCCAAAACATCAACTGTACTCTTTCCCATAGATGCTGACAGGCCTGCTGAATTCCTACAGCGTTTTGTGTGAATTACCTGGATTTCCAGTATCTGCAGATTTTCTCTTGTTGTGTTCTTTTTTAGTTCTAATTGTGTTTTCTTGTAAACGTGTGATTTTCTTGTTGATGCCGCGTGCCCTGATGCTGCTGCTGTATTTAAGTTTGTCATTGCACCTGTGCATTGACAATAAACTCGACTCTGATATCTCTTGTTCCAATTTATGTGTTTTCACAGGGCAAAATAAGGGGAGAAATGCTTTTCAGCTTGCCACCTAACATTAATGTCATCAACTATTTTCAACTGAGTGATGGCATAATAGTTTTTTTTGTGGAAAATTTGAAGCGTGGAGTTGTAACAAATATTATAGGAAGTACCTGAGAAGCTCCAAGCACAGATCATTGAGACAAGTAATGAATCACCTCCTTTCAAAGATTGCTGAGCTTCTAACAGCTCTGATACTGTTGATGAAACATTGTAGAACAGTGTATTACATTTTCCATTAACAGAGTTTGGAGAGACTTTTGGGATTTTGTGATATCTAAGAGTTCTTGGCTGATGGTTCCTATCAAAAGCCCTCTTCCATTACAAAGATGCTGAATTGTGAGAATAAGCTCCTTCAGGACCATTTCAGCCTGTCTAGCAGCTGACAGAACAGTTGGGATGATTCACTGTAATTGGAAAATTGCACACTCAGATCTGACAAACAGCTCAATCATATTCTTGTAGTAACACCATGAAATGGAAACATGGGGGTGCATTCACATGCACTAAACCTGTAATTTGGTGGCTTATATTTCTTTACAACAGAGGAGAAGGTCATTCAGCCATTCGAATCAATGCCAGCAATCACCTCAGCCCCTCGTTCCTGTTGATCCTTCCTCATATCATCTCCCTCATTTCTCCCACCCACACCACACGTAGTTTAAAGTGGGCAATTAGCCCAGTAACCTGCACATCTCTGGGACATGGGAAGAAACCGGAACACCTAGCGGGAACCCACATTATCACAGGGAAAATGCAAAAGTTCCACAATAGTATTGGAGAAACGGATTGAACCTGGGGTGCCAGACCTGTCGAAGTTTCCAACAGGACCAGAGGGCACACCAGCCTCAGAATACAAGAATATCCCTTTAAAGCAGACATGAAGAGGGAATTATTTAGCCAGAGGAAGGTGGATCTCTGGAATCCAATGCCACAGACAGCTGTAGTGGCCCAGCCATTGGATACATTTAAAGGGGAGCTTAACAGGTTCTCGATTAGTAAAGGTGTCAAAGATTACAGGGGGAAGGCAGTAGAATGGGGTTGAGACGGATAATAATTCAGCCACAATGAAAAAGCAGAACAGACTCAATGGGCTGAATGGCCTAATTCTGTTCACGTGTCCTATGGTCATATGAACTTGTGAATCCCATAAACTTGACTCATCAAAGCCAAATGGGCAATTGGACTTGGAAAAATAGCCAATATTTTCCAAGCTGGTACACCAGTGGAAATGAGACATTGCATAGTTCACTGACTAACTTTTAATTGCAGACTATCGTGTACAATTCTGATTTGATGGAGACAGACGTGAGAGTACGGAGGAACATCTGGAAAACTTCTGAAATGCCTGCTTGGCTGCTGCTGCTACTGTGTAGTAACTGGAATCTCTGGAGCAGAAGGCCCCGAAATCCTCGGCTTTGCATGTTTCAGCGGCCGGGGCGAGATCGAAGGCGCTCGGGAGGCTGGTCGGAAGCTCGAAGTTTTCGGATGGATGGACTCAGTGTCGGCTGTGGTCGGCTGCTTCCAAGGCAATGGCTGTTTGACGGTGCCTGGAGGTTTATGGCAGGGAGTTTCTCCCTTTTGCCGCCTGCTATCGGGGACTCGGGAGTCGATCGACTTGGGGACTCTTGAGACTATTTACCGTGCCCATGATTTGTTCTTCATCAAATTATGGCATTGCTTTGCACTGCTGTAACTATATGTTATAATTATGTGGTTCTGTCAGTGCTAGTCTTTGGTTTGTCCTGTTTTCTGTGATACCACTCCAGAGAAACATTGTATCATTTCTTAATGCATGTATGCATTTCTAAATGACAATAAAAGAAGACTGAGTGTGTTCTCATAATCTAATCTAGTCTTTACGCTCTAACCTGTCAAGGTGTGGAAATCAGTTGTGTGAAGTGGTGTAGCAAACTGCCACATCTACTGAAAGGACTATCCATCTGTTTCAGTTATCGTTGTTAAAGATGCAATGGAATAAGAGCTTCAAGCCACCAAGTCTTTTTTTTAATGGTACTTGCTGTCATTTACCCTGTCCCTCCCAATGCAATCTATCCCATGGGCAAAGGGGGATATAGTGGTTAAAGATGGAATTGTATTATGGAAAGTGATCAAGCGATACAAATTGAGTAATGTGATGCTACTGGTTGCAAGGAGGATCCTTTGTCCAAGAGTCTGAACACCAAATTTAAAAGGATGGTGGTAACAAAATATTGATGCAGTGATAAGGAAAAATATCCTTATCATGTTTGTTAATGCTGCAAGTAGGGTTTAAACTAGAGTTGCAGGGAATGGGAACCACAGGTACTGGAGGCAGATATTGTTAAGATCTCAAACAAAGTTAGGAACCAAAAGGTTGAGCATGGTGCAACTAGTGCCCTGAGCTGTGTATATTTCAATGCAAGAAGTATCGGAGGAAAGGAAGATGATAATGCTGAAGATGAGGTAGTTGTTTTCAAACAGAGGCAATGTGTAGTGAGGAAAGGCTGTTGATAGGGCAAAATTGCAGTCCAAGATGAATTGCAACATAAAAGGTGGACAAAATTGAAAAGGGTAAATACAAGACTGAAGGTGTTATCTTTGAATGTACCCAAACAGTAGTAAGGATGTGGTCTGCAAATTACAACAGGACATAGAAAATGCATGTCAAAAGGATAATGTTACAATAGTCATGGGGGACTTCAATATGCTGGTAGATTGGGGAAAAATGGGTTGGTGCTAGATTCCAGGAGGAGGGATTTCTAGAGTCACTGCAAGATGGCTTTCTAGAGCAGCTCATGGTTGAGCCACTAGGGGATCAGCTATTCGGGATTGGGTGCAATGAACCGGAATTGATTAAGGGCATAAGGTAAAAGAACCCACAGACAAAAGTAATCATAATATGATCAAATTCACCCTTAAAAGTAAGAAGAAGCTAAAGTCAGATGTATTAGCATTACAGTGGACTAATGGGAATTACAGAGATATAAGAGAAGAGTTGGCCAGAATTGATTGGAAAAGAACACTGGCAGAAATGACGGCCAAGCAGCAATGGCTAGAGTTTCTGGAAGCAATTCGGAAGGCACAGTATATATACATCCCAAAGAGGAAGTAGTATTCTAAAGGCAAGATGACACAACAGTGGCTAACAAGAGAAGTCAAAGCCAACATAAAAGCCAAAGAGAGGGCATATAATAGAGTAAAAATTAATGGGAAATTAGAGGATTGAGAAGTGTTTAAAAACCAACAGAAGCAACTAAAAAGTCATTAACAAGGTAAAAATGTAATACAAAATAAAGCTAGTCAGTAATATTAAGAAAGATACCAAAAGTTTCTTCAGAAACATAAAGTCTAAAGAGAGGAGAGAGTGGATATCAGACTGTTGGAAAATGATGCTGGAGAGGTGGTAATGGGGTCAAGAAAGTGGAAGACAAACTGAATAAGTCTTTTTGCATCAGTCTTCACTGTGGAAGACACTAGCAATATGGTGAATGCTCTAGGTGTCAGGGGTCATGAAATGTGTGAAGTTACCATTACTACAGAGAAGGTTCTTGGGAAATTGGAAGGTCTGAAGGTGGTAAGGTCACCTAGACCAAGTAGAATACATCCCAGGGTTCTGAAAGAGGTGGCTGAAAGGATAGTGGAGGCTTTAGTAATTATCTTTCAAGAATCACTAGATCCTGGAATGGTTTAGAAAGACTGGCAAATTGCACTCCACTCTTCAAGAAGGGAGAGAGGCAGAAGAAAAGAAACTATAGGGCAGTTAGTCTGACCTCAGTGGTTGGGAAAATATTGGGAGTGATTATTAAGGACGCCATCTCAGGGTACGTGGAGGCACATGATAAAATAGGTTGTAGTCAGCATGGTCTCCGCTATCTTGCCTGACATATCTGTTGTAATTCTTTGAAGAAATAACAAGCAGGATAGACAAAGAGGAATCAGTTGATATTGTGTATTTGGATTTGAGAAGGCTTTTGACAAGGTGCCACATATGAGGTTGCTTCACAAGCTACGAGCTCAAGGTGTTACAGGAAACATTCTAGCATGGATAAAGCAGTGCCTGGTTGGCAGGAGGTAAAGAATGGGAATAATGGGAGCCTTGTCTGGTTGGCTACCAGCAAGCAGTGCTGTTCCACAGGGGTCTGTGTTGGGATCGATTCTTTTTACGTTATATGTCAATGATTTGAATGATGGAATTAATGGCTTTGTTGCAAGGTTTGCAGCCAAAATGAAGATAGTTGAAGGGGTAGGTAATTTTGAGGAAGTAGGAACAAATACACTCAAAAACTTCTGTAGATGTACCATGGAGAACATTCTGACAGGTTGCATCACTGTCTTCTATGGAGGGGCTACTGAACAGACTGAAAGAAGCTGCAGAAGGTTGTAAATTTAGTTGGCTCCATCTTGGGTACTAGCCTACAAAGTATTCAGGACATCTTCAAGGAACGGTGTCTCAGAAAGGCAGCGTCCATTATTAAGGACCTCCAGCACCCAGGGCATGCCCTTTTCTCACTGTTACCATCAGGTAGGAGATACAGAAGCCTGAAGGTGCACACTCAGCGATTCAGGAACAGCTTCTTCCTCTCTGCCTTTCGATTCGTAAAAGGACATTGAACCCGTGAACACTACCTCACTTTATTAATATATATTATTTCTGTTTTTACATGACTTTTAACCTATTCAATATAAGTATACTGCAATTTATTTATTTATTTATTATTATTATTTTATTATTTTTTTCTTCTTTTTCGATATAATGTATTGCATTTAACTGCTGCCGTTAATTGAGCAAATTTCACGACACAGGCCAGTGATAATAAATCTGATTCTGATTCTGAGAAAGTACAGAAGGTCTTAGACAGATGAGGAGAATGGGCAAAAAAAAAATGGCAGATGGAATACAGAGTCTGGAAATGTCTGGTTATGCAGTTGATAAAAGAAATGAAAGGGTTTACTATATTCTAAATGTAGAGAAAACACTATAAACTGAGGCCCAAAGGAACTTGACAGTCAAGTCAAGTCAAGTGACTTTTTATTGTCATTTCGACCATAACTGCTGGTACAGTACACAGTAAAAACGAGACAACATTTTTCAGGACCATGGTGCTACATGAACAATACAAAAACTACACTGAACTACATAAAACAACACAAAACTACACTGGACTACAGACCTACGCAGGACTGCATAAAGTGCACAGAACAGTGCAGGCATTACAATAAATAATAAACAAGACAATAGGCACAGTAGAGGGCAGTAGTTTGGTGTCAGTCCAGGCTCTGGGTATTGAGGAGTCTGATGGATTGAGGGAAGAAACTGTTACGTAGTCTGGTCGTGAGAGCCCAAATGCTTCGGTGCCTTTTGCCAGATGGCAGGAGGGAGAAGAGTTTGTATGAGGGGTGTATAGGGTCCTTCATAATGCTGTTTGCTTTACGAATGCAGCGTGTGGTGTAAATGTCTGTAATAGTGGGAAGACAGACCCCGATGATCTTCTCAGCTGACCTCACTCTCCACTGCAGGGTCTTGCGATCTGAGATGGTGCAATTTCTGAACCAGGCAGTGATGCAGCTGCTCAGGATGCTCTCAATACAACCTCTGTAGAATGTAGTGAGAATGGGTGGGGGGGGGCGGGGTTAGTGGGAGTTGGACTTTTTGCAGAAAGTAGAGACGCTGCTGGGCTTTCTTTGCTATGGAGTCCTTGTGCAGGATTCCCTAAAGGTCAATTTGCAGGTTGTGTCTATTGGGAGGAATGCAAATACAATGTTAGCATTCATTTCAAGAGGACGAGAATATAAAAGCAAGGGTGTAATGTTGAGACCTTATAAAGCACTGATGAAGCCTCACAGAGTATTGTGAGCAGTCTTGGGCACCTTACCTTCGAAAGAATGTGCCGAATCTGGAGAGGGTTCAAAGCAAGTTCACGAGAATTATTCATGATTGAATGGCTTGTCATATGAAGAGCGTTTGAAGGCTCTGTGTCTGTATTCTCTAGAGTTCAGAAGAATTAGGGTTGACCTGATGGAAATTCATCGAATATTGAAAGGCCTCGATAGAGTGGATGTGAAGAGGATGTTTCCTAAGACCAGAGAGCACAGCCTCAGAATAGAGGGACATTCTTTTAGAATGTAGACGAGGAAGAATTTCATTAGCCAGAGAGTGGTGAATTTGTGGAATTCTTTGCCACAGGCAGCTGTGGAAGCCAAGTCATTGGGTATATAAAAGGCAGAGGTTGATAAATTCTTGATTGGTCAGGGCATGAAGGGATACGGAGACAAGGCAGGAGATTGGGGCTGTAAGGAAAATTGAATCAGCCATGATGAAATGGCAGAGCAGACTTGATGGGCCAAATGGCCTAATTCTTATGGTTTTACTGGTATCAGACACAGAGCTGTACAAATAATATAAACAGAAATGCCTGTTGATTTCACAGCGCTTAACACATCACTTGAGATGAAACAGTTTAGCATTGCCTTAGGCAAGGCATATGGACCATTGGTTATATTATATATATTATCTTATGAAGAGAGGTTGAGTGAGCTCAAGGTTTCCTCTCTGGAGCAAGGAAGGAGTGAGAGGTGGCTGGATAGAGGTGAATTAGTCGATAAGAGGCATAGATCAAGTGGATAGCTAAAGGCTTTTTTCCAGGGTGGAAATGGCTAATACAAGGGAGCATAATTTTAAGGTGATTGGAGGAAAGTATAGGAGGGATTTCAGAGGTAGGTTGTTGTTTGTTTGTTTTATTTTTACACAGAGTGGTGAGTGCATGAAACACCCTGCCAGGTGTAGAGGTAGAGGCTGATGCATTCGAGTAATCTTAGATAGGCACATGCTGACAGAAAGCTGAAGGGTTATGCAGGAGGGAAGCATTAGAATGATCTCAGAGTAAGCTGAAATATCAGGACAACATCTGGGAGCAAAGTGTCTGTACTGTGCTGCAGTGTACGATGTTCTGTGTTGTAAGACACCAGGAACATATAGGAATTTCAGGTGTGATGCGGCAGACACGCTAGGCACAGGTAGGTGCAGAGTGGGCACCTGAAGTTGTCTCTTCAGGTTAAGCAATAAAATTGTTTTCACTGATTTCATTAGTTTGCCTTGAAGAAAGGAAGCATTTATTCAGGAATACTGAAAATCGCTGACCTGCTAATTCTGTACTGAGAATCACTGACCTGATAGTTCTGTACTGAGAATCACTGACCTGATAAATCAGTACTGAGAATCACTGACCTGATAGTTCTGTACTGAGAATTACTGACCTGATAGTCCTGTACTGAGAATCACTGACCTGATAAATCAGTACTGAGAATCACTGACCTGATAGTTCTGTACTGAGAATCACTGACCTGATAAATCAGTACTAAGGATCACTGACCTGATAATTCTGTTCTGAGAATCACTGACCTGATAATTCTGTACTGAGAATCACTGACCTTATAGTTTTGTACTGAGAATCACTGACCTGATAGTTTTGTACTGAGAATCACTCACCGGATAATTCTGTACTGAGAATCACTGACCTGATAGTTCTGTACTGAGAATCACTGACCTGATAGTTCTGTACTGAGAATCACTGACCTTACAGTTTTGTACTGAGAATCGCTGACCTGATAATTCTGTACTGAGAATCACTGACCTGATAATTCAGTACTGAAAATCACTGACCTTATAGTTTTGTACTGAGAATTACTGACCTGATAATTCTGTACTGAGAATCACTGACCTGATAATTCTGTACTGAGAATCACTGACCTGATAGTTCTGTACTGAGAATCACTGACCTGATAATTCTGTACTGAGAATCACTGACCTGATAATTCAGTACTGAAAATCACTGTCTTTCCTTGGATGTATTTAGTGCTCACCTAGCATCATAGAGGTATGATAGAGACAAGGAAATCATATTACATCATATCATAGAGACAAGGAAACAGGCCCTTCAGCCCACCAATTCCATCCCGGCCATCAAATACCCTTTCACACTAATCCTATATTAATCCCGTATTTTATTCTCCCCACCTTTCCATGAATATCCCCCAGATGCTAACATTCATCTACACATCAGGGGGCCATTTTCAGGAATTGATTAACCAACCAACCCACACACCTTTGGAATGTGGAAAGAAACGATGCACCTGATTCACAGGGTGAACTTCCAAACTCCACACGGAAAGCACCCAATTGAATGCAGGCCCTTACACAGTCAGGCAGCATCTCTACTAAAGGCACCATTCATAGCAAGCGCCAGTTCTCCAAGTCTGAGAATGTGTTGCTGGCAACCTACAGTTATCGTCACACTCCTGGCACCAAAATAGCAAACTCTCATCTTACTAACCTGTACATTCTTTGGAATGTGGGAGGAAACTGCAGCACTTGGGAGGGAAGCCATGCTGTCATGAGGCATGGCTTCTTATGAAGAGTGGTGGGAACTGAACGCAGATTGCTGATGCTATCACCATAAAACTGCCCTTTATACTACGGTGCTGTCCTGCTTTCTTCAGGGACTTCCCTGTTGCATGTTGGTTTCCAGTACCCCAGTGTGGATGGCGTTTTGCTAAGATAAAACCTGAGTTTAAACTTTATACCCAATGTGCTCAGTACAGCCACAGCGGGGCAGACAGCATGCATTTTCCAGTTATTATGGCTATCTTCAAGGCTTGATTTGGAAGGATCTGTTGTCATTTGATTGGGATTGCAGGGAATTACACTGTATCACTCGGTGAGCAGTGAGGAAATCCTGCCATCTCCCACCATGGCTAGTATATTGTTCATGAACATGCAAAAGTCAAAGACCTGCTGCGCACACTAAACAGATGATACGGTGTTGGATGTATATTGGACTTCACTTCCATGAACATCACCATAAATCAGTCTATAAGCAGAATATAGCACGTGTCCATAACACCATAAGCCACAGGAGCAGAATTAAGCCATTCAGCCCGTCGAGTCTGCTCCACCATTTGATCATGGCTGGTTTATTATCCATCTCAACCTCATTTTTCCTTCTACACTGAGGCTGTGCCCTGCTCTGCAAGTGACAGCAAGAAACTGCAGGGAGTTGTGGACACTGCTCAGTATACCACAGAAACCACACAGCCCCTCCATGGACTCTGTCTACACTTCTCTCCGCTTCAGTAAAGCAGTCAGCAAAGACCCCACCTATCCAGGAGATTCTCTCCTCTCCACCCTTCTGTCAGGCAGAAGACATAGGAGCCTGAAACCACGAACAACCGGGCTCAAGGACAACTCCTACCCTGCTGTTTTAAGACTATTAAATGGCTCCCGAGAACAAGGTGGACCCTCACAACTTACCTCTTTACAATCTTGCACTTTCTTGTTTACCCGCACTGCACTTTCTCTGTAGCTGCTACACTTCATTCTGCATTGTTACTGTTTTACCTTATTCTATATCAGTACACCATAATGATTTGATTTTTTAGCATAAATTAACAATAGGCAAGACAAGGCTATCTCTGTACATGTGACAATAATAACCAATTCCAGTGCTTGGTTCTGACAGCTTTTGGTTGGAATGAGAGCTTTAGCTACTGCTCATGTAATCTTTCCTTTCATCTTGGCTTCCTTTCCCTCATTTTTCCCATGTTCCACAATTGGCATCCAGTTGCAGCCAATCACCTGGTGAAGATCAGCTAACCTACTGCAGGCCAGAGCTAAGACTTAAAGCTGAAGATGCACAAAGATTTGGCTCCTCAGAGCAACCAATGACAAGGTTGTTTCTACCACTTGGGACACTGGGCCTGCTCAAGGACTCTGCCTATTTTAATTTTAACAATGATTACTACAAGAATAATGTAGGAGGCAGAGTTCAGGATCGAAAATGTTTCAGAAGTTAAAGGAGGTATTGAATTTCTTGCTGCACTGAGACTAATTCTGTTTTGATTAAAAGCCTATACCAATGCTTCAAGACGGTGCCGAGCAGAGGTCTCTGTTGATATCATGGCTCAGACTTAGCTGTTATTTTTAAGTTCATAGGGATGGTTTTGGTGACAGAGAGGAGTTGCGTTAGGTTAGGTTCGGGTTTAGGGACAGGGATGTGGAGGAGATAGAACTCAGTGTTCTGTGTTTGAAGCCCTGTGACATGAACAGGTGATGAAGGACATCCATAATCCAGGTCTCCACTCCGTGCAAGAAAGGCCAACAATGTGGACATGGGACGGAGGAGAACAGAGTCCAGACCACTACTTTGTTCTCAAAGGCCAGTGATCTGAACATGGGGACAAAGGACAATCTGTGCAAGCAGGCGATGCATTTGGAGTTTGAGCTGTGGGGTCCCATCATCGGCTAGTCTGGGGGTCGACGCCAAAGATTGAAGGCTGGAGGTTGATCAGAAGTCAGAGGTTCTGCATATACAAGAAATCCAGAACAACAAACTCAAAATGCTGAAGGAGCTCAGCTGGTCAGGCAGCATCAATGGAAGGGAATAAGCAGGACAAGACCCTTCATCAGGACTGCTAGGAAAGGGGGAAGAAGCCGGAATAAAAAAGCTGGAAGAGGGGAAAGAGTACAAGCTGGCAAGTGAAGGGTAAAGCCAGGTGGGGGAGGAAGGGGGGGATAAAGTAAGAGTGATGTTTGGAAAAGGTAAAGGACTGAATAAGAAGGGATTTGATAGGAGAGGAGATTGGACCATGGGAGAAAGGAGGTGATGGGCAGGTGAGGAGAAGAGAAAGGGTAAGATGGGAGCCAGAAATGACCAGAATTTAGAGAAATCAGTGTTTATGCCATCAGGTTGGAGTTTACCCAGACAGAATATAAGGTATTGTTCCTGCAACTGGTATATGGTCTGATTGCAGCAGTAGAGGTGGGCATGGAGTAACACGTTGGAATGTGAGTGGGGAGTAATCCTGCATGTTGTGGTGGAGGCTTGACCTTAACGGGCATAGCTTTAAGGCGAGAGGGGAAAGCTTACAGGAGATCTATGAAGTAGGTAATTTTTCTACAGAGTGCTAGGTGCTGACAAGGGATGTGGTGCAAGCACATATGACAGCAATGTTTATAAGGCATTTAGGCACACAAGAACAGGCAGGGAACAGAGGAATTTAGACCATGTTGAGCTGATAGGATTAGTTAAATTTGGCACCATGTTTGGCTCAGAACTTAAGGATTGAAGGACCTGTTCCTGTGCCATACTGTTCCATGTTTGATATTTTATAATGCTTAAGGCTAAATGAGGTTTCTCTCCCTTTGTGAAATTGTAAATTGGTAAATTAGTTAATTATTGTCACACGTACAGTGAGCCACCTGTCTTGTAAAGTATCCACAAAGGACAATTCATTACACAGTGCATTAAGGTAATACAAGATAAAACGGTAACAGAGTGCTCCTACTTAAGATGATGCTACCAAACGTGTGCAACTGCTTCTTGGTACTCAAACAGCTAAAAAGTCTGACTAAAAATATCACTAAAAATAACTTTTCTGAGATAAATTGTGTTAAATTATCACCGCAAAAGTGAAGGGGTGAGGCGAGTTTCGGGGAGGATTAATTACGATACCTGTACAATTGCTCCAGGAGCAAGGTTAGATCACTTGGGTGCTGTAAGGAGAAGTTGAGGCCCGGGCACAGCACATTCCACTTCAATGCCCATACAACTGACCTGGGTGCAAGGTTAGAGTGTTCTGGGTGCCAAACTGATCTGAAGAGCTTGAGGTGGCTTCACGCTGAGTGATGGAATCTGGGCCTGGGGAAGTCGCCGGGCAGCGTGGTCTGGGCCCGGGGCAAGTCAGTGGGCAGCGTGTTCTGGGCCCAGGGCGAGTCGGTGGGTAGCGCGGTCTGGGCCCAGGACGAGTCGGTGGGCAGCATGGTCTGGGCGTGGGGCGAGTCGGTGGGCAGTGTGGTCTGGGCCTGGGGCGAGTCGCCAGACAGCGTGGTCTGGGCCCGGGGTGAGTTGGTAGGCAGCGTGGTCTGGGCCCAAGGCGAGTCGCCAAGCAGCGTGGTCTGGGCCCAGAGTGAGTTAGTGGGCAACGTGGTGTCACCCCGGACCCTAGTGCAAGGTGCAATGCTCTGTTTAGACAATTAAAACGCCAGCCCGGATCAGAGGCCAGAGGCGAGAGCCAATTTCGCTCGCTTTCCGCGATCTTCAGTCCTCTCTCCAGGGCACCAGGGCCCAGGTAGATTGAAAAGACAGGGTGTCGGATGGGACGAGAGCCGATTTCACTCGTTCTCCAGGATGGTGATCTCCACGACCCTGAGGCTATGAAAACTGCCCGGCTGCTGTGCTCCCTTCCTACTAATATGATGAACTGAGAAGCGAGGCTTTGGGCCTTCCCTGAGCTGCTCGAATCTGAGGACTCATTTTCCTTTTGGAATGCTGTTGTTCGCATCAATTGTTTGCATGACTTCTATTTTCTTTTACTTTCTCTTGCATCGAATGTTGGTGTTTCATTCTTATTCTTTATTTTATTTAATTGGGTTCTTTCAGGATTCTTGGCTTGTGGCTACCTGTGAGCAAGTATATCCCATGGTTGTATAATTTATACATTGTCTGATAATAAATGGACTTGGCTTGAGTGAAGTGTTACTGTACAGAGAGAGGTACATTGGAGGTAGACAGTAAGGTGCAGTCACAACATTATACACTCAGCCACGAGGAAATCTGCAGATGTTGGAAATTCAAGCAACACACACAAAAAAATGCTGGTGAACACAGCAGGCCAGGCAGCATCTACAGGAAGAGGTACAATCAACGCATACACCCAGTGATCACTTTATTAGGTCCGTAGTCTTCTGCAGCTGCAACCCATCCACTTCAAGGATCAAAGTGTTGTGCATTGAGAGGCATACTTCTGCACACCACTGTTGTAATACATGGTTAGTTGAGTTACTGTCACCTTCCCATCACCTGATCTGGCCATTCTCTGCCTCTTTCATTAACAAGGCACCTTCATCCACAGAACCACCACTAACTGGGTTTTTTTTTTATTTTCATGCCATTCTCTGTAAACTCTAGGGTATGTTATGTGTGAAAATCCTGGGTGATCAGCAGCTTATGAGATACTCAAACCACCCCATCTGGCACCAACAATCATTCCATAGTCTAAGTCACTTTAGACCACATTTCCTCCCTATCTAATGTTTGGTCTGAACAACAACTGAGCCTCTTGACAATGTCTGTATGCTTTTATATTTTGAGTTGCTCACATATGATTGGCTGATCAGATATCTGCATTAATGAGCAGGTATACTTAATAAAGTGGCCACTGAATGTACATTGTGAGATCAAGAATCCACCTTGTTGCATTAAGGAAACCATTTAATAGTCTTAAAATAGTGGGATAGAAGCTGCCCGTGAGCCTGGTTGTCCATGCTTCCAGGTTTTTATGTCTTCTGCCTGATATGAGGGTGGAGAAGAGAGACTGTCTGGGACTGCTGCTTTATTGAGACACAGACAGAGTCCATGGGGGGGTGGAGGGTGGTTCCTGTGATGTGTTGAGCTCTGACCACTATTCTCTGCAGCTTCTTGCAGTCACGTTGCCCGACCATCCATATAGAATTCTGCCATCGCTCATGAACATTGCAGCTCTGAATCTCATCTGAACTTCCAGGAATCGCTTGCATGTGTCTGCAAGCCATCAGACCATTGCCAGGGATCTCTGAGACTGCCTTACAGCAATGGGGCTGGGCAGAAGGGAGGCGTGGAAGAGGCAGACTTCATGGAAACTGGCCCTTCAAGCCAACTCTCTCAATGCAGATCAAGGTTCCCATCTGAGCTAGGCCCGTCTGCCTGCGTGATTCTGGTGGTGCCATGGTATTGCAGCAGTTAGCGCGATCTTATTACAGCTCAGGGAGTTCAGAGTTCAATTCCGGCACTGTTCTGTAAGGAGCCTCTGTACGTCCTCCCTGTGGAAGACCTGGGCTTTCTCTGGGTGCTCTGGTTTCCACTCACAGTCCAACAACATACTGATAGGTTAATAGGTCATTGTAAATTGTCCCATGATTACGTTAGGGTTAATCAGGGTTGTTGGGGCAGTGTGGCTTAAAAGGCCAGAAGGACCTGCTTCACACTGTGTCGATAAATAAGATAAAACTAAAGCTTTCCTATCCATGCACTTGTCCAAGTGTGATTGTACCTTCCTCTGGCAGCTCATCCCATATACACACAACCTGAACTGTGAAGAACTTGGCCCTCTGGTCCCTTTTAAATCTCTTTCCTCCCATGCCCTCTCGTTCTTGGTTCCCTTACTTGGTGAAAAAAGGACTGTGTATGTTTATCCTACCTATGCCTCTTTTGATTTTATACACCTGTAATATCACAAGCACAGTCTTCAATGCTCAGAGGAATAGTCCTAACCTGCCCAACTTTCCCCATAATGCAGGCCCTTGAGACCTAGCAGCATTCTTGTAAGTCTTTACAACTTAATATCACCTATCCTATAACAGGGCAACCAAAACTGAACACAGTACCTCGCCAATGTCCTGATTGTAGTTGGGCTGGGTTCCAGGTTTCTTTGTGGAAGTGGGTGGGCCTTTCAACACCTTAACATCTTGTTAATTTTGTTAGTTAGTTAGGTTTTGTTAGTTGTGTCTAGAGTTTCTGGCAAGACCAGTTTTGGCCACAGAGCACATGACAAAATGCATATACACTGTCAAAGCCTTAATAATAACATTCCTAAGTTTTGGCCAACAATGAGGTTTAACTCGCCAAGTCAAAGAGAATCACATTTCTGATTTGTTAACCATTACCATAGACACATGCCCTTTTTTCTAAGGTACAGGGAGTTAAAACCTGGTCTTTAGTATTTAAATAAATATTAGTATTGTGGTATAAATATATTTTTTGAGTTCAGAAATGTGATATTCCCAATGAGTGGGCAGCTCTGTTGCTGAAATATAGTTTACTATGCTATCAAAGAGCTGCTGGTAGCTGCAACACTGACCTGAATCTGTCAATAGTCTCAAAATTAAAGTACATTTTCCAACTTTCTCATGAAACACAGGCTGCAGCTGAATAAATATATTTAATGGACAACAACAAAACAAAAACTTTTGCTCATTCTTCTCTGCAAGTTTTGCAGTGGAACAAACAGTCTGCTTTCCAAGTTATCAGCCTCTGATCTTCTACAGTAAAAACCATAATAGTGTCCACTCCTACTTCATCTTGACAGTAGAGGAGGCCGTGGATAGACATATCAGAATGGGAATGGGACGTGGAATTAAAATGTGTGGCCACTGAGAGATCCTGCTTTCTCTGACGGACAGAGCATAGGTGTTCAGCGAAATGGTCTCCCAGCCTGTGCCGGGTCTCGCCAATATATGGAAGGCCACATCGGGAGCACCGGACGCAGTATATCACCCCAGCCCACTCACAGGTGAAGTGTCACCTCACCTGGAAGGACTGTCTGGGGCCCTGAATGGTGGTAAGGGAGGAAGTGTAAGGGCATGTGTAGCACTTGTTCCGCTTACAAGGATAAGTGCCAGGAGGAAGATCGGTGGGGAGGGATGGGGGGGACGAATGGACAAGGGAGTCGCGTAAGGAGCGATCCCTGGGGAAAGTGGGGGGGGGGAGGGTAAGATGTACTTGGTGGTGGGATCCCGTTGGAGGTGAAAAGTTACGGAGAATTATATGTTGGACCTGAAGGCTGGTGGGGTGGTAGGTGAGGACAGGGGGAACCCTATTCCTAGTGGGGTGGCAGGAGGATGGGGTGAGAGCAGATGTGTATGAAATGGGAGAGATGTGTTTCAGAGCAGAGTTGATGGTGGAGGAAGGGAAGCCCCTTTCTTTAAAAAGGGAAGACATCTCCTTCATCCCGGAATGAAAGCCTCATCCTGAGAGCAGATGCGGCGGAGTCGGAGGAATTGCGAGAAGGGGATGGCATTTTTGCAAGAGACAGGGTGGGAGGAGGAATAGTCCAGATAGCTGTGAGAGTCAGTAGGCTTATAGTAGACATCAGTATAAAGCTTTCTCCAGAGATAGAGACAGAAGGATCAAGAAAGGGGACAGAGGTGTCAGAAATGGACCAGGTAAATTTGAGGGCAGGGTGAATGCTGGAGGCAAAGTTAATAAAGTCAACGAGCTCAACATGCATGCAGGAAGCAGCGCCAATGCAGTCGTCGACATAGCGAAGGAAATGTGGGGGACGGATTCTTAACTCGACAAGGGTATTAGGTAACTAAAGGCTAGGAGTAACTGGTTGAAGCTGGCTGGTTCAATGGGTGAACAAGAATTGTGGATGAGAGCTGGGTTTAAATAGGCTGCAGGTGATAAGTTAGAAACAAGTGGCAGATAACTCCTGTTAGTTGGATGGAAACTGGGAGGTGTTTGATTGTACAGGCCTGATACAGTAACCCAGATAGGAAATGTTTCGAGGGTGAAATATGGAGTGGCTGGCTGTTCCCATGATGCACGGCTCTCTGATTCTATAAACCTGTCAACTGCCAGGTTTCAGCACCTTCAGTATTTTTATACTGTTCTTAAATACAAGGTCAATAAAGTAAAACCTTCCAGGCCTTTCCTGTCTTTAAACATTCCCAGAGATCCTTCATGAAATTAAAAAAAACATTTTTTCTCTGCCTCAGTTCTGACCTTGACCTGAATTGTTTACTCTGGTTCTCTTTCCACTGATGCTGACTCTCTAAGTACTTCCACCATTTCTACTTTAATTTTCTGCTTTGGTCACTCTGTTCTTCACAAACGGATTTTCTTTCATCAACTTTCAAATGTATATCAATTTATCTGCTCATTTGTCCACCACAGGCTCACTGATTCATTATCTTGCTTTCATCAACCTGCACATCAAACTAGGGTTTTCTCTGTCAGTAGGACTGGACTTCCTCCACATTTAATTAAAATCTCCAACTTGCCAAAGAAGTGGGCTCGAAGGCGAAGCTGGCGGAAGAAGAGTTCAGCGTCATGGCGCACGCGGAACTCGCTGAGGTGTGGGTGATGGGGGACAAAGGTAAGGCCCTCACTGAGGACAAAGCGCTCTGTCTCAGAGAGTTGAAGGTCTCCACAAACAGTGCCAATCTTTATGCTTTGCTTCTGTTTTGTCATCAAAATGCACTATGGGATAATCTGCAGTATCCCGTTAACCCATCAGCATGTCATAGTCATGCTAACAATATATTGCCAAAATACCCCTACCCAAAAAAATTGCAAAAGAAAGTTTTACGGTCATTTCTCGTACTTTCAAACTTACTGAACAACATTTCAAAAGTTGCACAGAAACAAAGCACGAGAAAGTAAAAAAAAATCTGACATTAAAAAATGGCCACCAATGAAAAGAATTGGACCCATACCTGTCTTATTTTGCTATATTTCACTGTTTCTAACAATGGTAGTGCCATAATTGTGGAATAAGATGTGAATGGGCTCATCTCCATCTCCAGGAGATGCATAGATGCATGCACTGCAGGATGACAACCCCGAGGTTCAAGAGAAGTTCCAGTCTGGGTTCCATGTAATCAGACACAGCAGCCAATACTGGGCTGGCCTTGGCTCTGATCTTGTGCTAGAACAGACACTAATGCGCTCACTAAAAAGTCAAGGGGGCCTACCGTGAGGAAGTGGGATGTCAGAGCACCAGAGAGCAGTTTCGACTATGTCTTCCACTGTGTCATCCTCTTACAACCTTGCCATGCAAGAACTGACCGCGAATAAGCAGTTGTCCACCTCCAGAGTGAGTAGAGATGAGGCTGACATTGAAAAAGTCGCAGGAAAACTGGACTGTTTCATGCCATTTTCAGATGATAAATCATTGCCCAACATCATCACAGGGGTTGATGCAAATGGGGATGTCAATGTACATGACCTGTTCGCAATAGGAAATGACAGTTAAGAAGATAGACGGACACTCTGTTTTCTTGTACTCGCACAAAAGGAGTTCGAAGGTCAAGACACTAGCATCCAGCAGGGCAGTCAAAGTTGCTGAAGACCGTACCATTGATCCAGCATTGTTATTCCAGAGGTTCCTAGTTGTGTCACAGACAGGTGATCTCTGGCTAGACAAAGTGATGAACTATGAACTCTGTCCTTATCCGATATCTTTGTTGAAGCAAAGAACATCTTGCACCAGCCAGATAAGCCACAACTGCCAGAAGCGATAAAGAACTATGTAACCTCCAAATCGGACAATACTGTCACACAGACAGTCCCAGTGACAGATCACTATGTTCTAGATGGGGGATCACTTCTGCACCGCTTAAAATGGATGGAGGGGTGCACCTACAGTTCAATTGCAGATGGCCACGCCTCATTCACTGTCAAACACTATGCCAGAGCCACTGTAGTGTTTAATGGTATGGGGTTGGACTGTACTCATCAGCGTCGAAGTAGAAATGTGAATGCGAACAAGGCGAACATTACAGGGGCGACAAAATTTGTTGGAAAAAAGGAGGACTTCTTGTCGAATGAGGCAAACAAGCAGGTAATTATCCAGCTCATCATGGAATGTTTGCGACAGAGAGGCTGCAAAGTGATTCAAGCTGAAGGAGATGCCGACGTTGAGATTGCAAAAGCAGCCCTCACAATGTCTACTTTCAAATCTACCACCCTCGTTGGAGAAGACACAGATCTCCTCGTACTCTTGCTCTACCATGTAGTGGTAACAAACTGCACTGAACTCTATTTCCACTCGGACAAGGCAAAATCAAATGCCTATAATATCAATGTCCTTAAGCAGATACTTAGAGAAGCAGCTTGCAATGACCTATTGTTTCTCCATGCCTTTACCGAATGTGACTCAACGTCCAGCGTATTTGGGATCGGAAAGAAGTTGGGGTTCCAAAGAATCATCAGGAAAGAAAAGGGAATCAGAGACTGTTTGAGAGCATTTTGTTCACCAAAGCAAAGTCAGGATGTTGTGGAAACCAAAGGCTGTAGGGCAATGGTGGGGTTGTTCAATGGAAATCAGAACGACTCCCTGACATCTATCAGATACAATATGCTCTGCAAGAAAGTTGCGAGAGCTGAAACTTTTGTCACACCTGAAAGACTGCCACCAACCACCTCATCCTGTAAATTTCACTCCCTGCAGACTTACTACCAGGTTATGGAGTGGATGGGCTGTAGTGATGAAATGGAGCCATCTGAGTGGGGATGGAGGGTAGAGGGGAAAAACTCATTCCAGTGATAACAGACAAAAGGCCTGCTCCAGAGGTACTTATTCAGATGATTCACAGCCACTGTTCGGGAGGGTGCAATACGCTAAAGTGTACCTGCAGAAAGCATGCACCAATGCATGTGGGCATTGCCAAGATGGCAACTATGACAAGTGAGCCAGTGATAGAAGAGGATGATGAACAAGACTGCATCTGAGAAGCCATAAGGTAGCATATTATGTGTCATGATATCAGTACTTAATACCCGAGTTGTCCCTTGATTACATCATTGATGATGTCATTACGTCAGTACAAATGCAACTTTCATTCCAGGAACTACTGTTATTTGAAAAACATTGATGAAAAGAGCACTCATTAAAACATCAGGTTTAAAAAACTTGCAATTTGATGGTTATCAGTCAGATTTTTGATTTTTTTTCTGTTGGTGGCCATCTTGTTTTTGATGTCATTTTTGGAGACTTTTCCATGTGTTGAAATTGTCCAACTTTTGATATGTTGTTCTCCACATCGAATAGTACAATAAATGATCATAAAATGTTTTTCTGCAACTTTTTTGGGGGTTAGGTGGTATATGTGAAGAAATGTTTGGGAGATGTGAAGAAACTGAAGAACCCCAGGGGAAACGCATATTGTTACATAGAACATGTACAGTCAACCCAAAACCAGGAGCTAGAGGACTGGGTTGTCACCTTCACGAAATACTGAGAGTGCTGTGTGTCTGGAGATACTGAACCAAAACCCTATAAGGCAGGGGTAAGAGGTCCTTTGTAATTATTTTTTATAAGAGCAGGAAAATTTTCATTGGTGCTAATTTATATCAAACTTTTCAACACCTTATCTCCATTTTCTTAACGTCTTCAGTTAACAAAAACTTCTCAATCCTCAATTTAAAAGACAGACATCCCACCCTGCAAAAACTCATTTCCGGGAGGTAGCACCATCAATTTGTGGGAGACTTCCGGGAGAGGTGGGATGTCTGCAATAGAGTAGCTCCTTAGCAGCTAGCCAGCTAGTTTAAATAACGTTAGCTATGCTAATGAACGAATGACACCTGTTAAACTCACCTCAACATGTCTTTTACAGTTTTAACCCACCATGGGCAATAGAAAAGTCACTGTTGCAAACAGTGCAGCGACTAATATTGTCATTTTTTTTTACCCCTATTAGGCAGGGGTACACTTTAGTGTAGTCTGGGGTGACATAGGTTTCATATTTTCTTTTTTTGGAACACTCTCGCTCTTGCTCTTGCTCTCTCGCGATTGCTTTCTCGCTCTTGCTCTCTCTTAGGCTTGCTTTCTCGCTTTCTCTCTCTCGCGCTTGCTTTCTCACTCTCTCTCTCTCGTGGTCGCTCTCTCTCGCGCTTGCTTTCTCGCTCTCTCTCGCCCGCTCTCTCACGCTCGCTCTCAAAAATTCAATTTCCGGGACATTGTATATAATTTTCGGGCATCAGGGAGCCATTATTAATTTGCGGGAGACTCCCGGAACTTCTGGGAAAGGTGGGATGTCTGAAAAGATAACCATTTGAAAGACAGAATTCCAAAACCTACACTGCCCTATATGCAGAGATGTTTCTAAATGTCACCGACAGAAGGCAAGACTCTAATGCTCCAAACCAAAATGCTGCATTCAGTGGAAATTATTTTTCCCAGTTCAATTACAATACCTCTTAACCTTCTAACTTCTAAGATATAAAGACGTATTTTTTGTACGTCTCAGAGACTGGATATCAAACTGACAGCTGCAAATGTGCTTGCTGTGAGCTGTACTTCACCATTTTTCATTTTTCATTTGGCAATGTTCTAATGAAAGAATGTCTGATCGCACTGATTATTATTCACAATGTTGGATTGGGTGGAGAATTGTTACTTTCCTTGTATTTTTTCTGTCTTTATTTACGTATTTGGCAATACAGCATGGAGTAGGCATTCCTAGCCCTTTGAGCCATGCCATCCCAGAAACCCACGACAAACCAGATTAACTCTAACTTAACTATGGGGCAATTTACAATGATCAGTTAACATATCCGGTACAGAACACTAGAAACTTCTTAGTGTTCTGTAGCAGGTATCACACCATTTGAATCTGGCTATTTTATACATTAATTTTTATCAGTGGAATTTTGTAATCTCTGGTCTGAGTATGAGACAACCAAGACTGCCTTTTGCCTTTGTTTTCTTTGACTGTTTTTTCCCTTTGTTTTCTTATCTCCTCTTATTGTAACACTTACTAAAATTCTCAGTTTTATGCCTCATGCTTGATTTCCAAACAGCCTTTGATTCGGGAAAGCATCAAATGTAATTGTTGCATTAAATGTGGACAGCTGCTGTGCTCAGTTCCAAATGGTTTTGCAATAACACAGAACGCCTTCTGGAATGGTGCACTTTCTTCCGTATGAAGACCTGCAAATACTGTCTCGCAGGTTCAGTACCATCACTCCCTGCTCTGCCATCTCTAATCTGTCACACTGTAGACATGGAGTTCTGGGTTGGATTTGCACAAATCCTCCCCAACTACATACTGGGAGGACTGGCAATATGATCAGGTCCCAAACCACTGACTCCATCTGTCTAACCCTGCATAAATCAAGCAACTGAGCCAGACTGTTCCCACACTTACTGTCACATTTGATGATGAACTCAGCTTCAGACCATAAACTTGCACCCTCTGCTGAGGACATATCAACTCTAATGGAGGGAAATCTGTCAGCCAATTTCCATTAGAATCCAGTAATAACCTCATTTGGTGATGTTAGTTGAGGAATAAACATTGGCTAGGAAATGGAGGCAATAAAGAGTTTCATGGAATCCCTCACTTCCATGAGAAAACATCGTTCTGATGAAAGGTGTCAGCCTGAAACATCAACTGTTTATTTCTCTCCATAGATGCTGCCGGAGTTCCTCTAGCATTTTGTGTGTGTTACTCTGGATCTCCAGCATCTGCAGAATCTGTTCTGTTTACGCTTTCAGTTTACTATTACAATGTAGAAGTTATGCCGACAACGGGGCAAATCCCTCTGTACTGCCATATCAGTTTACTTTCGCAATGTAGAAATGATGCTGGCAACGGGGCAGATCCCTCTGTACTGCCACATCAGTTGAAATTATTCCCTTGAATCGGTGACCATCAAATGTGCATACTGGATTTGATTGAGCACCTGTCATAGGGCTGTACAGCATAGGCTTTTCAGCCCATGTCCCTTTTTACTCATCTGCACTCGTCATGGTTGCCCACATGAGGACTGTATCCCTCTGTGCCTTGCCTGTTTAGGTGGAGATCACAGATGCTGGTGTTCAGAAACAAATTGCTGGAGGAACTCAGCAGGTTAAGCAGCATTTGTGAAGGTGCTTGTAAAAATGCTGCGTCTCCATCTAATGAACGACCTGTTGGTCAGTACATCATTTCTCAGTCACAACAATAACGGCACAGTCAAGGAGAACTGTAAGGGCAGGTGATTCAAACTTCCACACACATACCACCATTTGTTAAGGAAGATAGAGCATAGACAATTCAGGCCCTTCAGCCCATGTTGTTGTGCTGGATATTTAACCAACCCTTCCCTCCTACATAGCCCTCCATTTTTTTAACATCCATATGCCAATCTCAGAGTTTCTTAAATGCCCCTCAGAATCTGCCTGTACCACCACCTCTGGCACATCTGCACTTATCACTCTCTGTGCAAAAAAACTTTACCTTTCACATACCCCTTATACTTTCCTCCAACCACCTTAAAGTTATGCCCCCAGGTAAGAGCTAATCAGATAATTTAACTAAAAATAGGAATTCCTAGAGTTTGCAGGAAAGTTGCCGAATGATGAAAATGTGTACGTTGGAATATTCAAAAGGAAATCATATTAGTCAAAGTAAGGCATATTTTCTTTCACATCCAGGAGAAAACAAGCCAAAAATTCATCCAAGTGGCATTGCGAGTCATTTCAAATCAAAATGGAGTCAACACATTCTGAGAAATACACTGCATTTTACACCTTGAGATTCTATTCCCCATCTGTTTCCAGCCACAATGTCACTGACGCGATGATCTCTGACCTCTTGCCTTCCTCCAAACTCATCAACTTCAGTCCCTACTCCGAGGAGGATGTCTTCCTCCACCCTTTCAAAAGTTCAGTCCAGGATTTCCAAACACTGTCGCTGTGTCCTCCCAGTAGGCATGGCTTCCACAATGCAGTGCAAGCAGCCAACCGTATCTCCGCTGGCTCTCTAAACAGCTCTCTGTGTTTTTGATTTCTTTTCCAGAATTTAGTCTTTGCCATTTTGCAAGTTACAACCTTTTTGTTTTCAGAGGTAGATTCCTGATTGACAAGTAGGCAAACCACCATTTGCAATTTGATCCAGTGTGTGAATGAAGATGCAAGAATGCCAGAGTTGCATATATTTCCTTATGACACAGAGGAACGTTCAGATTCTGCGTTACTTGTCACATGTACATTGGAACATCTAGTTTTTGTTTGTTTTAACAACCAATATAACCCAGGGACGGGGTCAGTATCACCACACATTCCGGTGTCAACATAGTGTAACACCCTGGGAAAGGTTTCACTGCTTAAGTTTTCTGTAGGAGCAGTGTTTGGGTTATGGTTACAGATAACGGGTGCTTTGGAATGTGAGCCATCCAATAAAGGGAGTGTGTTTTTGTGTTGTGTGCCTGACGTGGGTGTAAGCTGGGTCTTTTGTTTTGCGGGAGAAGGGAGAAGGGAAAGGACGCCGGAGATGAGAGGTTGTAGGATTCGAGCCAGAGCGGGGCCATGATTCGATGAAGCTCAGGGAGATGGAAGGAGGATCGGCGAAGGGGAAACCATGAGCTCCAACTTCTGCATGTTCGACTGTTTCATTAAAATGGGTCCTTTATTTTTGCTTTTTCTTTACTAACCCTTCAGTTCAATTAAGAATTATAAAGCTAAATCATTTAATTGTACGTGGTGTACCGTCTGTAATTTCATGGTGCTTATTTGTAACAGGATAACGAACCACGCAGCATCCACACAGACAGGGGATCTCAGGGTGGGCTTGCACCTCAATCTCACACGTTTGGCGGGGCCGGAGATTGTCTTCCCTAAACTTTTTCTTTCTTTTAAAATCTTTTTATTAATTATTATTGAAAATCAACAACAAAAAAATACATTGAAGTAATCGAGTCACTATACCAATGTAAAAGTTAAACTTAACAAAGTTAAACAATATATCAATATGTAGCCCCCCCTGGCCACCCTCAGGGTCACCTGGCTCGCTGTCGTCTAGGGAAACAGCCTCGGCCCCGGTAAACTGGATAATTCGTTTGTGTGGATGCTGTGTGAGGTACCCCACCCCGCCCAAATAACAGACAATACACCAGATGCAATTAAATGATTTACAGTTTATAGATACTACTGGAACTATATAATTAAGAGAGAATAAAATGTAAAAGGAAAATGAAAGGCGCCACACTTATCAAAGTTCAATCTCTTCGTGCACAAAAACCGTTGGAGCTCAAAGACCTTCTTCTTCACCCTGCGACCCCCTCGGACCACCTCGACCGGCTGCCTGGGACCAACAACGGTGGTCGACCAGACGCTCCACACCAGTCCGTCTCCGTCTCCTCTCCTTGGTCCGACCCCGTTAGCGGATTCACAGCACCTGGTCCATCCTCTGTCTGGCTCTCCCGCCTTCTGCCCCCAAACCCCGCGCATACAGTATCTTCAAATACACCAAAAACATAACAACTATCCCAATTGGTTAATAGCACTCTCTTATCACACTCTAAACTCTTATGTTACTTTTATGCAGTAACATAAAAATCGAAACTGCCTTACAAATAATAATTAAAAAAAACAAAATGTTAAAGCTATTTTTTCTGGAAAAAAGAAAGAAGAAAAAAGAACCCCTGCTAACTAAAACAAAAAAAAAACCCTACAAAAAAAAACAAACAAAAAAAAACCATTGGGAGCACAAACCCGGAGCTATATGCCTACAAGCTTCCATAAAAGAAAGACATCAATCCATCAACCAAATCCATTTACCCAAGAATCAGAAGGGGACCACCTTAATTAATTCAAATCAAATGATAGTAGCGGGCAAAAGAACCTCACCTTTCCTCAAAGTCAAATCGAGGATCAAAAGTTCGACTTCCAATTTTCTCCAAACTAAGACATAACATCACCTGGGAAAACCATTGTATCGAAGTGGGAGCAGCAGCATCTTCCCATTTTAATAAAATAACCTTTCTGGCCAATAGTGTGACAAACGCAATTACATATTGATCTGATATAGAAACACCATGAATATATGAACACCATGAAGAGTGCTTAAGGAAGTGGCCCAAGAAATAGTGGATGCATTAGTGATAATTTTTCAAAACTCGTTAGATTCTGGACTAGTTCCTGAGGATTGGAGGGTGGCTAATGTAACCCCACTTTTTAAAAAAGGAGGGAGAGAGAAACCGGGGAATTATAGGCCGGTTAGCCTAACGTCGGTGGTGGGGAAACTGCTGGAGTCAGTTATCAAGGATGTGATAACAGCACATTTGGAAAGCGGTGAAATGATCGGACAAAGTCAGCATGGATTTGTGAAAGGAAAATCATGTCTGACGAATCTCATAGAATTTTTTGAGGATGTAACTAGTAGAGTGGATAGGGGAGAACCAGTGGATGTGGTATATTTGGATTTTCAAAAGGCTTTTGACAAGGTCCCACATAGGAGATTAGTGTGCAAACTTAAAGCACACGGTATTGGGGGTAAGGTATTGGTGTGGGTGGAGAATTGGTTAGCAGACAGGAAGCAAAGAGTGGGAATAAACGGGACCTTTTCAGAATGGCAGGCGGTGACTAGTGGGGTACCGCAAGGCTCAGTGCTAGGACCCCAGTTGTTTACAATATATATTAATGACTTGGATGAGGGAATTAAATGCAGCATCTCCAAGTTTGCGGATGACACGAAGCTGGGTGGCAGTGTTAGCAGTGAGGAGGATGCTAAGAGGATGCAGGGTGACTTGGATAGGTTGGGTGAGTGGGCAAACTCATGGCAGATGCAATTTAATGTGGATAAATGTGAAGTTATCCACTTTGGTGGCAAAAATAGGAAAACAGATTATTATCTGAATGGTGGCCGATTAGGAAAAGGGGAGGTGCAACGAGACCTGGGTGTCATTATACACCAGTCATTGAAAGTGGGCATGCAGGTACAGCAGGCGGTGAAAAAGGCGAACGGTATGCTGGCATTTATAGCGAGAGGATTCGAGTACAGGAGCAGGGAGGTACTACTGCAGTTGTACAAGGCCTTGGTGAGACCACACCTGGAGTATTGTGTGCAGTTTTGGTCCCCTAATCTGAGGAAAGACATCTTTGCCATAGAGGGAGTACAAAGAAGGTTCACCAGATTGATTCCTGGGATGGCAGGTCTTTCATATGAAGAAAGACTGGATGAACTGGGCTTGTACTCGTTGGAATTTAGAAGATTGAGGGGGGATCTGATTGAAACGTATAAGATCCTAAAGGGATTGGACAGGCTAGATGCAGGAAGATTGTTCCCGATGTTGGGGAGGTCTAGAACGAGGGGTCACAGTTTGAGGATAGAGGGGAAGCCTTTTAGGACCGAGGTTAGGAAAAACTTCTTCACACAGAGAGTGGTGAATCTGTGGAATTCTCTGCCACAGCAAACTGTTGAGGCCAGTTCATTAGCTATGTTTAAAAGGAAGTTAGATATGGCCCTTGTGGCTACAGGGGTCAGGGGGTATGGAGGGAAGGCTGGGTTCTGAGTTGGATGATCAGCCATGATCATAATAAATGGCGGTGCAGGCTCGAAGGGCCGAATGGCCTACTCCTGCACCTATTTTCTATGTTTCTATGTTTCTATATTGAGGGATTATACCGAACAATGTGTGGGCACGTGGCCAAGTGGTTAAGGCATTGGACTAGCTACCTGAAGGTTGTGAGTTCGAGCCCCAGCCGAGGGAAGGTGTTGTGTCCTTGAGCAAGGCACTTAATCACACATTGCTCTGCAACGACACTGGTGCCAAACTGTATGGGTCCTAATGCCCTTCCCTTGGACAACATTGGTGTCGTGGAGAGGAGAGACTTGCAGCATGGGCAACTGCTGGTCAACCTTGCCCAGGCCTGCGCCCTGGAGAGTGAAGACTTTCCAGGCGCAGATCCATGGTCTCGCAAGACTAACGGATGCCTTTACTATACCGAACAAAACTTTTAATTTATTAGGCTGTATATTAATGTTTAAAGCTTTAGAAATTGTAGAAAAAATAGATTTCCAAAACTGTTTCAATACAGAACACGACCAAAACATATGTGTCAATGTAGCTATCTCAGTTTTACATCTATCACACTGACTATTAACATTAGGAAATATTTTAGACAGTCTCTCCTTTGTCAAATACTAACAATGTACAATTTTAAATTGAATTAGAGAGTGACTGGCACAAATCGAAGAAGAGTTAACCAACTTCAAAATTCGCAACCAATCCTCTGTTATCAAGGTCGTGTTAAGCTCTCTTTCCCAATCTTGCTTAATCTCAAGTAAAGAATAATTACCCTGTTGCAATAGTAAATTATAAATTTTCCCAATGAAACCTTTCATTAAAGGGTTCATTTTTAAAATAATGTCTAACAGGTCAGAATCTTGTATATATGGAAAATTACTTAAATATTCTTGTAAGAAATGTCTGACCTGAAGATATTGCAAAAAGTGTGAGTATGAGAGAGAATACTTAGTTACTAATTTCTCAAAGGATATTAATCGGCCTTCTTGAAACAGATCCATAAAGGAATAAATTCCTTTATTCCTCCAAAGAGAAAAGTTAGGATCACTAAGTGAAGGTTTAAATAGTTTCAACAAATTAAACTAAGAAGATTAAATTTTTTAAGATTAAAAAACTTACAAAAGTGATACCAAATTCGTAATGACTGCTTGATCATAGGATATATATTTAGAATAGAAATTTTGGCTAGTTGTACAGGTAAAGAAGCTCCTAATAACGAAGTTAAGTAAAATTGTTTCACAGCTTTCAATTCCAGATCAACCCATGGTGGTCGTTCATTTTTATCGGTCCAGTATAACTAAGAACACGCACAACGTATATTAACCACCCAATAATACATTCTTAAATTAGGCAAAGCAAGACCTCCATCCTTTTTTGAGTTTTGTAAATGATACTTTCCAATTCTTGGTCTTTTATTATTCCAAACAAAAGATGAAATAATAGAATCAACCTGATCAAAAAACTTCTTAGTTAGAAAAATAGGAATATTTTGAAATACATATAAAAATGTTGGTAAAATCATCATTTTAACTACATGAATTTGACCAACTAATGAAAGTGTAAGTGGATTCCGTCTAGAAAATAATTGCTTCATAAAATCCACCAAGGGAACTAAATTAGCTTAATAAAGGTCTCCATAATTTTTAGTGATGATAATACCTAAATATTTAAAAGAATCCGTAACTTTAAAAGGAATGTCATCATATATAGAAGCAGAATCATTTAAAGGAAATAATTCACTTTTGTGCAGGTTTAATTTATGTCCTGAAAACTTTCCAAATTCATTTAATAATTTCAATAAACTAGGAATAGATTCTTCAGGATTCGGAACATAAACTAAGAGATCATCAGCATAAAGGGAAATCTTATGAATAGCCCCATTTATTGAAATTCCTTGAATATCCTTAGCTTCACGAAGTGCAATAGCCAAAGGTTCCAGCGCCAAATTAAATAACAAAGGAACTAATGGACAACCTTGTCTCGTACCCCGTGAAAGTCGAGAAAAGGGGGATCTGCAGTTATTAGTAATCACAGTGGCAATAGGGCTTTTATATATCATTCTAATCCACTTATTAAAATTAGTACCCAAGTTAAATTTCTCTAAAATGTTAAATAAGTATTTCCATTCAACTCTATCGTCTTCCCTAAACTTACACAGCTGACGGAACCAGGGCATTTCAATTGTGGGAGTATTATCCGGGATTGATTTCGTTGGATGCTGCGTGATTGCCCTAAGCATTGATCCAGTGGGTTGTGTGTTTACGTCTGTTCTAAACTATTGTCCAGTAAAGCGATTATGATACGTGGGCATGGATGCTGCCAGGGTTAAGCGGTGTTGTGCATCCACGGTGTTACTGGTAACGAATGGTAATGATATTCATATCCCAGATGAATTGTTAATTCAAATTTTGAATACTGTTAAAGCCACACATTCCGGTGCCAACACAGTTACGATTGTGGGGCGGAGGTTTGATAAAATATTGGGCAAATACTTTGTTTTAGTCTGGACTAGCACTGATGAAATGGCAATGGAACTGACGTACTATTGGGGCCCTGGGAGGGGGGGGCATGGGCTGTCCATACTTTACGGGAGGATGAGAATGTAGGGGAGCGGGCCGAATTGCAGGTCGAGGCTCCCATAGCTGGGGACAGATTCTTCAAAGACAGGGTGCTCTCGTTTCTGTGGAGTGAGGGGAAGGAGTGGTCTGATTGGAGTGGCTAATGAGTCGTCCAGCAAGGAATGAGAATTCTGAGTTGGTAGTGGCCCTTAGCTTTCTGGCGAATAAATGGAAAAATGCCTAGGTTCAAAGTCCCAACGAAGCCCCTAAGGGGGAAGAGGAGTATGAAACTTGGATGGAGCAGACCTCTCAGTTGTTAGATGAGTGGCATTGCTCTGATGATGTAAAACGACAGCGATTGGTTGATAGTTTGAGAGGGCGGGCTGGTGACGTAGTGAGAGCCGTAAAGGCACAGAACTCCCTTTCCACTTCTGTGGCCTACATGCAAGCACTAGAAAAGGTGTTTGGCGCGATGGGAAGCCCAATGGAACTCATGTCAGGGTTTCAGAACCTATGTCAGGAGGAGGGGGAAGAAGCTTTCTCTTGCATATTTTGGCTGGAGAGGCAGCTAAATTGCTTGTGGCATAGAGGCTGAGGTGGATCAGTTAAGAATTAGTGAAACTTGGCTACAGGAGGGGCAGGATTGGCAGCTTCATGTTCCAGGGTTCCGATGTTTCAGACATGATAGAGGCAGAGGAATGAAGGGGTGGTTGGGTGGGATTGCTAGTCAGGGAAAATGTTACAGCAGTGCTCAGGCAGGACAGATTAGAGGGCTTGTCTACCGAGGCCATATGGGTGGAGCTGAGAAACAAGAAAGGTATGACCATATTAATGGGGTTGTATATAGACCACCCAATAGTCAGTGAGAATTGGAGGAGCAAATCTGCAGAGAGATAGCAGACAACTACAGGAAACATGAAGTTGTGATAGTAGGGGATATTAATTTTCCACATATTGATTGAGACTCCCATACTGTTAAACGTCTAGACGGGTTAGAGTTTGTAAAATGTGTCCAGGAAAGTTTTCTAAATCAATATATAGAGGTACCAACTAGACAGGAGGCAATATTAGATCTCCTATTAGGAAACGAGTTAGGACAGGTGATGGAAGTGTGTGCAGGGGAACACTTTGGTCCCAGTGATCATAACACTATTAGTTTCAACTTGATCATGGATAAAGATAGATCTGGTCCTCTGGTTGAGGTTCTAAACTGGAAAAAGGCCAAATTTGAAGAAATGAGAAAGGATCAAAAAAGCACGGATTGGGACAGGTTGTTCTCTGGCAAGGATGTAATTGGTAAGTGGGAGGCTTTCAAAAGAGAAATTTTGAGAGTGCAGAGTTTGTACGTTCCTGTCAGGATTAAAGGCAAAGTGAATAAGAATAAGGAACCTTGGTTCTCAAGGGATATTAGAACTCTGATAAAAGAAGAAGAGAGAGATGTATGACATGTATAGGAAACAGGGAGCAAATAAGGTGCTTGAGGAGTATAAAAAGTGCAAAAAAATACTTAAGAAAGAAATCAGGAGGGCTAAAAGACATGAGGTTGCTTTGGCAGTCAAGGTGAAGGATAATCCAAAGAGCTTCTACAGGTATATTAAGAGCAAAAGGATAGTAATGGATAAAATTGGTCCCCTTGAAGATCGGAGGAGTTGGCTATGTATGGAACCAAAAGAAATGGGGGAGATCTTAAGTGGTTTTTTTGCATCTGTATTTGCTAAGGAAACTGGCATGGAGTCAATGGAAATGAGGCAAACAAGTAGTGAGGTCATGGAGCCTATACAGATTGAAGAGGAGGAGGTGCTTGCTATCTTGAGGCAAATCAGAGTAGATAAATCCCCAGGACCTGACAGGGTATTCCCTCAGACCTTGAAGGAGACTAGTGTTGAAATTGCAGGGGCCCTGGCAGATATATTTAAAATGTCAGTATCTACGGGTGAGGTGCCAGAGCATTGGAGAATAGCTCATGTTGTTCCATTACTTAAAAAAGGCTCTAAAAGTAATCCGGGAAACTACAGGCCGGTAAGTTTGATGTCGGTGGTAGGTAAATTATTGGAAGGAGTACTAAGAGATAGGATCTACAAGTATTTGGATAGACAGGGACTTATTAGGGAGAGTCAACATAGCTTTGTGTGTGGTAGGTCAAGGACGAAGAGTGGGAGAGTGTTCCTGCCCTGGAAGTAAAAGCTATGTGCCAGTTTCCATCATGGTGAAGGCTGAGGGAAGGCAAGGGCAGGATCGAGCGGTAGATCAATTGGGAGCCTCTGATGGTGCCATTCCACACAAGCTTACTGTAACATGACTGCTCTGAAGACAAACCAGTTACCGGAATTGAGTTCTGGGGAAGTGGTAGCTGCTCAGCGAGATGACCCAGGCATCGGTACCATTTGGTCAGCGTTTGAAAAGGGAGACATGGCCTAAGCAGAGAAGACTAAATACACTGCGGTGCCTCCATTACTGAGACAATGGCCCAGGCTGGAGTTGAGGAACCGGATCCTATATTGGGTCACATCGGCTCCGGACGGACCTCAGTGTTCCCAACTGGTTCTGCCTGAGAAGTATCGGAGGATAGTGTTTAAGTCACTTCACAATAGTTCTGGACATTTGGGGTTGAAAAGACCAATGGATTGCTCAGAGATTGGTTCTACTGTCACTGAATGAAGCCCGAGATTGAAGAGTACTGCAAGTCATGCATTCGATGTATACGGAGGAAGATGCTGCCTACGAGGGCCGTTCCATTGTCCCACTTGCAGAGTATGGAGCCCCTGGACTTGGTGTGTATGGGTTTCCTGTCAATAGAGCTAGATGCCAACAACATGGCGAATGTCTTAGTCATCACAGATCACTACACCAGATATGCGCAGGCTTTCCCTACCAAGGATCAGAGGGTGTCCACGGTGGCCAAAGTGTTATGGGAGAAGTATTTCATTTATTATGGTCTCCCCAGATGGATACATATGATCAGGGACGGGATTTCGAGAGAAGGCTCGTCCCATGAGTTACAGAGCATGCTTGGAGTCCAGAAGTCGAGGACTACTTTCCCTATCATCCTCAGGGTGATCCCCAGCCCGAGAGGTTTAATCGGACCTTACTAGACTTGCTCGGAACCTTGGAAATCAGCAAGAAGAACAAGTGGAGTCAACATATTGGACACCTGGCCAACTGCTACAACTGTGCACAAAATGAAAGTTTTGGGTACTCACCATATTATCTGATATTTGGGTGCTAGGTGAGGTTGCCCATTGACCTTTGTTTTGGGTCTGGCGAGGAAGACCTACCACTAAAGACTATTCTGAAGTATGTGTCTGATAGGAGAAGGAAGCTGTAAAAGGCTTATGAATTAGCTGAGGTCGTGGCTGTCAAGCAAAATCAAGGAAATAAGAGGAGATATAATCAAAAGGCGAGGTTCTTCCAACTAATGCTGGGAGTCCGAGTCCTCATAAGGAATTTGGGTCTACCTGAGAAGCATAGGTTGGCTGACCACTGGGCGGCTATGCCCTATGTAGTGGAGAGTTAGATGCCAAACATACCAGTTTTCCGAGCGAAACCAGAGGATGGGAATGGGTTGGAACCGCCTTCTGAGACAGAGCCTGATCTGGAGCCTACACCTATTAAGACTCACCGGAGTGACTGCAGGACCAACAGCAGGAGAGATTAGACCGGCCCCGCCTCTGAGTGAGATACAGACTCAGAGGATGACGAAATAGGAAATATATGCTGCCTTTTGCTAACTCCCCACTGATTGAGGAAGAGATTCCCAACCCTTCTCACGCTGAGTCAGGTGAAATCGGAGGGGACTATCTGTGAACAGACTGGCTTTCAGAGAGACCATGAAGGGGATGAAGCGGGGCTCAGCCAAGAGGCAGAGGAGTTCGACGTGCAGGAAGACATGATTGATAGATCAGCAGAGGCCTCGCGATGTAGACCAGAAGTATCCTAAGGAGTGTTTGAACCTGATGGGTAAGGAAGTCTCAAGCAATCAGGAGATCCCCAGATAGGCTGGCCCACGTAGCACCGAGGGAACAGAGTGTGACACCTATCGCCTTGGTGAGTTATGTCACTGCCATATACACCTGGGTTGGACTTTGTGCTTTGTATGAGGGGTGGTAAATTACCTCAGTATCATGAGGACATGACTAAATTTGGTGGAGGGAGAGTGTGAAACCCTGGGAAAGGTGTCACTGCTATTGTAATGGTCTTTCTGTAGAAGCAGTGTTTGGGTTATGGTTACAGATAACAGGTGCTTTAGAAAATGAGCCATCCAATGAAGGGAGAGTGTTTTCGTGTTGTGCGCCCAATATGGGTGTGAGCTGGGTCTTTTGTTCAGCAGGAGATGAAGGAGGAAAATGCCGGAGAGAAGAGGTTGTAGGACTTGATGCAAAGCCGGGCCATGATTCAGTGAAGCTCGGGGAGATCAAAGGAAGATCGACGAAGGGGAAACCATGAGCTCCAACTTGTGCACGTTAGACCGTTTCATTAAAATGGGCCCTTTTTTTTTGCTCTTTCTTTACAAACCCTTCAGTCCAATTAAGAACAATAAAACTAAATTGTTTAATTGTGTACGGTGTACTGTCTGTTATTTCACGGTATTTATTTGTAATGGAGTAACAAATCACGCAGCATCCACACAAACAGGGGGTTTTAGGGTGAGCTCGCACCTCAATATCACACGTTTGGCGGGGCCAGAGATTGTCTTCCCTAGATTTACACAGCCAACGGAACCAAAGCATTTCAATAGCATTTCAACATTGCTCAGCAGAACCACACAGAATGCATCAAGCAACATATGAACAGCAACAAAACAAGACCCCCCCACAAACACACACAACCCTTCAACGTCCATAAAGTAGATGTAGAGAGGATATTTCCTCCAGTCAGGGAGTCAAGGACCAAAGAGCACAGCCTCAAAATTGAGGGATGTTCACTTAGAACAGAGATAAGGAAAAAATTTCTTTAGCCAACGGGTGGTGGACCTGTGGAATTCATTGTCATAGATGGCTGTGCAGGTCAAGTCATCAGGTATATTTAAGGTGGAGGTTGAGAGGTTCTTGGTTAGTAAGGGTGTCGTAGGTTACAGGAAGAAGGCAAGAGAATGGCGTGAGAGGAATAATAAATCATCCATGATGAAACGGCAGAGCAGAATTAATGGGCTGAATGGCCTAATTCTGCTCCTATATCTTATGACCTTATGGTCTAACTCCAGGATTTGTCTCCAGTTTCCACGCTGGTCTTTCAGCCCATCAAGTCTATGCTAGCGCAAAGAGCAATCCCATCAGCTCCAGTCACCACTTACTTCCCTGTAACTGTTCTCCTGAAACTAATAATCAATATCACACTGCTAACTGCCCAATTCTCTGACTACCAACCTACGCTAGGGGTGACTTACTAACTAACTAGTAAGGCACTGGGAAATGGAGAGGAACTGGAGGACTTATTGGGAACCTAGGCAATCACAGAGAAAGTATGTCAGCTTCACTCAGACAGCACCAGAAATCAGGATTGACCCCAGGTCCCTGGCGTTATGTTGCATCTCTCTGCCACCCGCTGGCAAAGGGTAAAAAGAAGCTGCTGCTGTAGAGTGGGTGAGAGGCGAATCCGGGAAACAGAGGGAACGTGCGACATGCAAGCACTCGCAGACTACAACCATTCAGACAGAAGTGTGGCAAAGACAATTGTTTAGCTGTACAGCAGTACCAATAAGACAACAATGGAATATTTCAAACTGTGATTAGACTAAAGAAATTTAAAAAAGTATTTATTTGCACCGTGCCACTCACAACCTCAGGATATTTTCTTTTGCTCCTGACAAGCTCAGTGTTTATTGCCCCATCCTTAATTGCCCACAAGGAAGTGATGATGTGTTACATTTTTGAAACATTCCCACAGTATTATTGGGGCCAGGCTCTGAGATTTAGCTCCATGGAAAAGAAATGGCAACATACTTCCAAGCCAAGATAGAGTCATCGAGTTATACGGCATAGAAACAGGCTCTTCAGTCCAAAGCATCCATGCCATCTGAGGTGCCTTCCCATTTGCCTGCATTTGGCTCTCATCACTCTGAGCCTCTTCCATCCACATTCAAAGCACTCTACAATAAGTATTTTTGGAGTGTCATAGTGCAGGACAAGTCTCTTAACTGTGATTATCCTTTCACACTTGCACTCACTGAGTCCTGGATTCACAAGTCAGACTGTTATCACATATCCCTTGTTTAGAATCTGAGCATGTGCCTTGTATAATGAGCGCAGAAGTTAGCCCAGGCTGCATCTATGGAGACACAAGTAATTCTGCAGATGCTGGAAATCTGGAGCAATGTACACAAAATGCACTTAACCCTGCAAGTGGCCAGTGCTACACCTGACCATTCACCTCCATTCAGTTCTTCCAGGTGACGCGACACTTCATCTGCAATTCTGCTGTGATTGATTATTGTGTGTCCTCTACACTGGTGAGACCTGTCATAAATTGGGCGACCACTCCGTAGAGCACCACCGCTCCAACCGCCAAAAGCGGAACCTCCTGCTGGGCAAACATTTTAATTTCCATTCCCACTCCAACATGTCGGTCCATGGCTTCCAATTGCATCACAACGAGGCCACACAAGGTAGAGGAGCAACACCTCATATTCCATCTGGGTAGCCTCCAACCTGAGGATATTAATATCGATTTCTCCTTCTGGTAAATAAAAATCACCCCCCCCCAACCTTCTATTCCCCACTTTGGTATCTTACTATACCTCTTCTCATCTGCCTATCACCTCCCTCTGGTGCCTCTCCTCCTTCCTTTTCCTCTACAGTCCACTCTCCTCTCCTATCAGATTCATTCTTCTTTTTATTCAGGCACCTTCCCCCTTCCTTTCTGGTCCTGAAGAAGGGTCTTGGCTGAAAACGTCGACTGTTTGTTCAGTTCCATAGATGCTGCCTGACCTGCTGAGTCCCTCCAGCACTTTGTGAATGTTGCTCTGTACACACAATGCCAGACAACTCAGCAGGTCAGTCAGCATCTAAAAAGGGAAATGAACTGTCAACATTTCAGGCCTAGACACTTCCTCCAGCATTTTATGTGTATTGCTCCAGGCTGCATATAACTAGTCATAGTCACATGGCACAGAAACAGGCCCTTCTGTCCATCTCATCCATGCTGACCAAGATTCTCAGTTAAGCCTGTCCCATTTGCCCACATTTGGCTCATGTGCCATGAAACCTTTCCTATCCATGTATCTGTCTAGATATCATTTAAAGGTTCTAATTGTAACCATCTCTACCACTTCCTCAGGCAGCTTGTTTCATCAACCTCTGGTTGAGAAAGTTGCCCCTCTCATCCCCTTTAAATCTTTCCCCACTCGCCTCTCTCTCCTGGGATGAAGACTGTGACAGTTCACTTTACCCATGCCCCTCATGATTTTGTAAATCTCAAAGAGGTTACCGTTCAGCATCCTTTGCATTATCGTATCAGCGGACCTGTCCTGGGATCAGCACCTAAGAGGCATATAGCAGTGCTTCTGATTTCTTTGAAGTATGTGTGGATTCAGCATGCCATCTAAAACTTTGACAAACTTCGACAGATGCACAGTGGAGAGTATCCTGACTCGTTGCACCACAGCCTGGTATGGAAACACCAATGCCCAAGAATGGAAAATCCGACAAAAAGTAGTGGAGAATACAGCCCAGACCTCCCTGCCGTTGAGCACATCTACAAGGAGCACTGCCCCAAGAAAACAGCATCCATCATCAAAGACACCCACCATCTAGACCATTGTCTCTTCGTGTTGCTGCCAACAGGAAGGAGATACAACAGCCTTAGGCCCTACACAGCCAGGTCAGGAACAGTTATTATACTTCAACCATCAGGCGCCTGAACCAGCACGGATAACTTTACTCATAACTCTGAACTGATTCCACAACCTATAGACTCGTGTTCAAGGACTCTACAACTCATTTTCTGAATATTATTTATTTACAATTTACTTATTATTATTTTTCTTTGTATTTGCAGTTTGCCTTTTGCAACTGGTTTTGTCAGTCTTTTTTTTGTAGCTTTTCATTGACTCTATTGTATTTCTTTGTTCTACTATTAATGCCTGCAAGGAAATATATGGTGACATATACTTACTTTGATAACAAATTTACAATGAACTTTGAAGTTTTACACTCCAGGGAAAATAGTCCAAACCTATCCAGTCTTTCCTTATAACTCAAGCCTTCCTGTCCTGGAAACATTCTTATGAATTTTTGCTGCATCTTTTCCAGCTTAACATTTTTTTCCACAGATGCTAGCTCCTTCCCCTTCTTTTCCAGTTGTGATGGAGGAACTTGGACCAAAACATTGACTGTTTATTCATTTCATAAACGCTGCCCGACCTGCTGTGTTCCTCCAGCATCGTGTGTGTTACTCTGGATTTCCAGCATCTGCAGAATCTCTTGTGTTTAGAACATTCTTTCCATCCTTCTTATAGCTGAGTGACAATACAGGACCATATTGTCAAGGCACAATACTGAACTACAAGTGAACTTTTAAGACCGCATTTGACTGAACGAGATTGCAAAGATACTTAAATAGCTGTGAAGGTGTACACTATCCTGAGCTAGAAGTATCATGCTGCCCCCTTATTCGATCATCTTCTAGCTTGACACCACAAACCTTTCCAATTGCTATTTCTCCCATCTTAGTCAGAGATGACAGACTGGCTGCTGATAAACATTAGAGCTGTGGGACCGAAGGGTTAAGGTGCTGTGGTTCTGAACAAGGGACAGACTTTGGCTCTGTATCTGAACACAGTGCACCTGATCTCAAATTGACCATAAGATATGGGTGCAGAATTAGGCCAATTGGTCCATCAATTCAACCCAGGTTTTTTAACACCCAAACCAAGAGATATTCTCTCATCTAAAGCTTTATCAGTCAAGGATTTGTCTTTTAAAGTAATAAAATTAAACCCATTACAATCTTCGAAAATACAAACCAAAAGCTAATATTGGATTTGAATCCACATATGTTCTCTGCCAGAACCTAATATTAACAACAGGTTTTAATCTGTAATGAATGGGAAGAATTAGCATGTGAAAAGGCCATTGACCACCAAACACCTATTTTTACATAAATGTTCCCTATCCCATTTTACACTCCACACAATTCCCACCAACTTCTCCCCTCCACCCCACAAATCCCACCACTCACCCACACACTAGTGGCAGTTGATAGTGACCAACTGCAAGTCTTTGGGATGTGGAAGGAAACCAACAGAACCAGAGGAAACCCGTATTGTCGCAAGGAGAACATGTAAGCTGAACACACTCAGAATGGAATCTGTATCTCTGATACTCCAAGGCACCAAATCAATTTTTGTTTTAAGCATGTCTAACAAGAATTAAATTTTGAAAGGAGTTTATGCAGATCAGCTCCAGGGTAAAAGTTTAACTTAGGCTGACTAGAATAGAAACTAGATACAGAACAAGCAAATGTAATGATTATGCCAAGGACTAGGCAGTGCTGGTCACTGCCAACAGTGCCAATGAAAGTTCAACAAGAGGAACAGGAAAATAACATACAAATCTGGAACGTTTAGAAACCGAAATTGACTTCAAAAATCACCTTGGAAGTAGTTCATAGCAAAACAAAAGGTTATAGGCCAACAGATCTGTCAAGGGGAGAAGAGGCATGATGTGACTATCAAAATAGAACAGAGAACAAAGGCAGTACAGGCCCTGCAGCCCACGATGTCATGTTGACTCTTAAGGTCATTTAACCCTTCCCTCCATTTTTGAATCATTCATCGACCCTAACGTATCTGTCTCTACCACCACCCCTCGCAGGGTGTTCCACGCACCCACCACTCTCCGTAAAAAACTTAGCTCTGACATACTCACTGTACTTTTGTCCAATCATTTATGGCCCTTCCTATTAGCCATTTCCAGCTTGGTAAAAAGTCTCTGGCCAACCTGTCAATCTAGGTCTGTTATTATCTTGTGCTCCTCTATCAAGTCTCCTCTCATCCTCCTTCGCTCCAATGAGATAAACCCTAGGTCACTCAACCCATCCTACGACATGCCCTCCCTCTAGTCCAGGAATCTTTCTCCTCTCTAAAGCTTCCATATCCTTCCTATAATGAAATGATCATAAGTGAACATAATAAAACAATTATTTCCCTCTGCCATAATAGATTATAACCAGAATATGATTTAATTGCAAACAGGCTGCTTCTGAAAGCAGAGAGGGATTTATTTTATTTTGAATCGGATGCAACAATAGTGAAGCAAGTTACCTCGTTTGCTCTGCTAGCTTTGAGCTTCAAGTTCTGTCAAAACTGTACATGTCCACATTGTCACAGCAACTTGTAACTTCTCTCTGAATTGTGTGAAGTCTTTAGGTGCTCCCTGTGACTACATGGCTTCTGCTGGGTGTTTCAGTTTCCGCGCACACCTCAAAGGTGCAATGGTAGGTTAATTACCTGTTGTAAATTTACCCCTTAGTGTTGGTGGGTAGCTAAAAAAAATCAAAGGGGAGCTGGTGGACAGGTGAGAGAGAATAAGTTGCACAAGAGCCAGGAAATAAGTTGCGGAGTGAATAGGGTGGATGGGTTTGCTCAGTTAGGAGGTTGTATGGGTTCAATAGGCTGAATGGTCTCCTCTTGTAATGCAATAAGTAAGAACTGCCCTGGTAAATCACTCATTTGTGTCCACTGATGGGGAGTAACAATAAACGTTAGCATTGCCAAGGTACCTGCATCTCCAGAATATTTAAATAGTTGTGCTGTCTCAGGTGAGAGCACAGAGTGTCCAGTGATGCTCTGACAGACTATGTGAAAAGTTATTTTCTTTCATTGCTCCACAGTCCATTCCTTCATCTTCAGATCGTTATCACTTCCACCATCACCTCCCAGCTTTAAATCATTCCTGCCCTCATCTGCCTATCACCCTCTCAGCTGGATTCATCTATCACCTACCAGCTCTTATCGAGACATAGAACACTACAGCACAAATGCCAACCCTTCAGCCCAACTAGTCTATGCCAAACAATTTTCCTGCCTAGTCCCATTGACCTGAACTTCCACACACCTCCCATCAGAATCAGGTTTAATATCACTGGCATATGCTGTGAAATTTGTTGTTTTGCAGCAGCAGCATACTGTTTAATAATAAGAGATAAATTACAATAACTATATACTAAAAAAAATTAAATTAAATAAGTAATGCAAAAATAGAGGAAAAATTGTAAGTTAGTGCTCATGGGTTCATTGTCCATTCTGAAATCTGATGGCTGAGGGAAGAAGCTGTTCCTGAATCGTTGGGTGTGTGCCTTCAGGCTCCTGTACCTTCTCCCTCAATACAGCAATGAGAAAAGGACATGTCCTGAGTGATGGGGGTCCTTAAAGATGGATGGCACTTTTTTGAGGCATTGCCTTTTGAAGATGCCCTTGATGCTGGGAAAGCTAGTAGCCATGTTGGAACCAACTGAGTTTACAACTTTCCGCAGGTTTTTCGGAACCTCTGCAGGTGCCCCTCCATACCAGGCGATAGGGCAACCAGTTAGAATGCTCTCCAAGGTACATTAGTAAAAATTTGCAAGTATCTTTGATGACATAGCAATTCTCCTCAAACTCCTAATGAAATATAGCTACCATTGTGCCTTCTTTGTAATCGCATCTAAACTGCTCTTAAATGCTGAAATCAAAGACATCAGTTCCACTGGCAGCTTATTCCACACTCTCACCATGGTCTGAGTGAAGAAGATACCTTTCCTATTCCCCTTAAACATTTCACCTTTAACCTCTAACTCATGAACTCTAGTTCTAGTCTCCCAACCTCAGTGGAAAATGCCTGCTGGCCCTCATAATTCTGTACTTCTATCTCCATCCTTTCCCACCAGCACTTGATACTGGACATCTCCCCACTTCCCTTCAATTCCAGATGAAGAATCTTAAGCTGAAATGTTGACTGTCCATTTCCCACCTGAGCTGCTGAATACCTCTAGCGCCTTTTGTGTCACTCTAGAATCCAGCATTTGCGGTCCATTGTCTCTGAGTTACTCTCTTTATTAAGTTTTACAAACCTGGCACTTTCTAAGCAACTAGCATCCCTTGCTCTTGGCCCAGTATCAGTCAGGACCTGCCAAATGTGAACCCCAAAATAATACTGCAAAATCAGCTAACGATGTACCAAGTCAGCTAATGATAGTTCAAAGCAAAGATCCTTAAATGATTCCTGGCAGTTCGGATGAGATTCAGGGCTGCACTGTTGATGAGATAGGAATATTGCTTGGTGCAGGATCCCACTTGAGATGAGAAAGCAACATCTTTCACTTCTCCCCACTTTCTGCTTTCTGTAGCAATCGCTCTCTACGTGACTCTCTTGTCCATTCGTCCCTCCCCACTGATCTCCCTACTGGCACTTATCCTTGCAAGCAGAACAAGTGCTACACCTGGCCCTACACCTCCTCCCTCATGACTATTCAGGGCCCCAAACAGTCCTTCCATGTGAGGTGACACTTCACCTGTGAATCCACTGGGGTCATATACTGCATCCGGTCCTCCCAGTGTGGTCTCCTGTATATCGGTGGGACGCGACGTAGACTGGGAGACTGCTTTCCTGAGTACCTATGCTCCACCCGCCTGAGAAAGTGGGATCTCCCAGTGGCCACCCATTTTAATTCCACTTCCCATTCCTATTCCGACATGTCAATCCATGGCCTCCCCTAATGCCGTGATGAGAACACAGTCATGTTGGAGGAACATCTTATATTCCATCTGGATAGCCTCCAACCTGATGGTATGAACATCAATTTCTTGAACTTCCGGTAATGCCACCCCCCCCCCGGCCCCCCCACAACCTCTCCATCACGATTCCCCATTCCCTCTCTCACCTTATCTCTTTACCCGCCCATCACCTCCCCCTGGTGTTCCTCCCCCTTCCCTTTCTTCCATGGACTTTTACCCTTTCCTATCAGATTCCCCCTTCTCCAGCCCTTTATCTCTTTCACTAATTGACTTCCTACCTCTTTACTTCACCCCACCTCCCTATTTCACCCATCACCTACTTCCTTGTATTTCTTCTTCTCCTCCTTCACTTTCTCACTCTGACTTCTCATCTTTTATCTCCAGGCCTGAAGAAGGGTCTCGGCACAAAACGCCAACTGCTTCCTCTTTTTCATAGATGCTGTCTGGCCTGCTGAGTTCCTCCAGCATTTTGTGCGTGTTGCTTAGATTTCCAGCATCTTCAGACTTTCTCGTGTTAGGTCCCATATCACCAGGTTCAAGAACAGTTATTACCCTACAACCATCCAGCTCCTAAACCAGCGTGGATAACTTCTTCACCTCAACATGGACCTGATTCCACAACCTACTCATTTTCAATAACTCTACAGCTCATGCACCCAGTATTATTTTTATTTTATTCACACAATTTGTCTTCTTTTGCACATTGGTTGTTTTATAGTCTTTGTTAATGTACAGTTTTTCATAAATTCTATTGTACTTCCTTATTTTCCAGTCAACAAATCTCAGTGTAGTATATGCTGACATATACACACTTCAATAATAAATGAACTTCGACTGACCGTTGCTCCTGGGGGCTCTCACAGAACTAATGCTGTGATTGTAACTCTGTGTTTGTGAACCAGGACTCACTTACTGATCTGTGCTGCCAGTAACAGCTGAGATGGCAAAAATAAATTTGGCAACCTCTGGTACAGGAAGGTTTACCTCTCATGAATTCCACAGACAATCTCAGCACTCAGCAGGTAGAACCAGCAAGTACTTTAACCAGGCAGGATGGCACTCAATGCTCAAACACTTTTTTTTTCTTTGTGAGGATAACGTTTTGAACTTAGTAAATTTATGGGTAGCCTCCAAACTCATTCCTCTAATTTTCTGTAATTTCTTCTCCCTCCACCTTTTCTCTTTTTCCATTCTCCATTCTGGCTTCCCTCTTCTCTTCACCTGCCTATCACCTCCCTCTGGTGTCCCTCTTCCTTCCCTTTCTCCCATGGTCCACTCTCCTCTCCTATCACATTCCTTCTTCTTCAGCCCTTTATCCTTTCTACCCATCACCTCCCACCTTTTCACCTCAACTCTCCCCACCTCACCTACCTGCCTCTCACCTGATCTCACCTATCAGCTGTCAGCTTGTATTCCTTCCTATCTACCTCTGCTCCACTTTCTTATTCTGGTTTCTGCCCTTCCTTTCCAGTCTTGAGGAAGGCTCTCAGCCTGAAACAGCAACTGATTATTCCTTTGCATAGATGGTGCCTGACCTGCTGAGCTCCTCCAGCATTTTGTGTGTATTGCTCTGGACTCCCAGCTCTGCAGAATCCAGTGTTTATATAAAATATAACTTGTTGATCACGTTATTTTAAAACAAAAACAAACAATGCAAAATAAAGTCCTGGGCACAGTGGCCAAAATGGGAATGCAGGTAATTCTTAGTGAGGTATCAACTGCTAAAAGGGGCTATTTGGACAATGACCACCAACAGCACCTGGAACATCCCCTCTTCTCATTGCTACCATCAGGGAGAAGGTACAGGAGCTTGAAGATGCACACAATGCTTTTCCCATTTGCCGTCAGTTTTCAGAACAATCCATAAACACGAACTTGCTATTTCTCTTTTGCATTTTTTTTGTGACTTACGGTAATTATTTATGTTTTGCAGTGTACTGTCGGCTCAAAACAATAAAATTTTGTGACATGCTGTATGGCAGTGATAATAAACTTGATTCTGAGATTTAAGTCAATGATTTGGGTCAGTCTCAATACAAGGCCTCAAAATTTGAAGCCAAGTCACAGGCGACAGAAACTTCATGATAATAAACCTGATTCTAATTCTGACTGCAGTCATAGGTTATGTCATCCTCAATCTAGTGGGACAGCTAAATTTCAACTTCCACTGAATAAAAGATTCTTGCACAGTACGCACTTCCTTGCATGGTTATCACCTTCCCATCAGACCAGTTACTTGCTTGCAACATTGGAAGTTTCACGCCCTCCACAAACAACTGGCGCACAGGACATAACTCATACACCAGCATGGTACTGTGGGATGTCACAGGAGTTATCTTATACACCAGCAGGGTACTGTGGGATGTCACAGGAGGTAATTTGTACAGAGGTAGGGATTGAGGGATGTCACAGGAGGTAATTTGTAGAGAGGTAGGGATTGAGGGACGTCACAGGAGGTAATTTGAACAGAGGTAGGGATTGAGGGATGTCACAGGAGGTAATTTGTATTGAGGTAGGGATTGAGTGATGTCACAGGAGGTAATTTGTACAGAGTTAGGTACCATGGGATGTCACAGGAGGTAATTTGTACAGAGGTAGGTATTGAGGGATGTCACAGGAGGTAATTTGTACAGAGGTAGGGATTAAGGGATATCACAGCCTTGTATTGAAGGAAAGCAGGCTGCTGATCAGACATCTGAACTAAAATTTATGCCTCCTCTCACTTCCTCCAATTCTGAGGTGTACAGTGGCTATGAGAACCTGTAAGGGCTCTAGCTCTGCCTGTGTTTTTGTTGGTTACGTGGGGCAGTCTGTTTCAAACTCCCCAACTCTTTCTCCACTGCATGGATGACTGCTGTGCTGATCCTTCCTGCACCCGTGCAGAACTCGACAATTTTATCAACTTCGCCACCCAACGTTCATCCCGGATGCAGTTCACATGGACCATTTCTTACAGCTCTCTCCCCTTTCAAATCTCAGTCGCTATCTCAGGAGAGAATCTATTCTCTGATATTTACTATAAACTCCCCCCACTCTCACAGCTACCCAGACCGTTCCTCTTCCCACTATGTCTGGTGTACACTTTCTCCTCTTCGTCCTCCTATCGGACAGAAGATACAGAAGCCTGAAAGCAAACCCCACAAGGCTCAAGGACAGCTTCTATCCTGCTCCAATAAGACTCCTGAATGTTCAAGGTGAATTCTTGATCTGAGGTTCAGACTTATTTAACACCTGTACATTGAAACACAGAGTGAAGTTTGTCATTTGTGTAACAAAAAACTCAGACAAGCATGTGCTGGTAGTAGCCGGCAAGTGTCGCTACACATCCCGGTTCCAGCCCAGTATGCCCACTATGTTCAGCAGAACACAGAACACAACAAACAGAAAATACCAAGAGACAAAGCAACAAGTATGTAAGAATGTTCCCAGCCGTGGCTTGCACCTTACTGCCTGCCTGCTCTTCACTTCCTCCGTATTTGTTTTGTAGCCTGGGGAAAAATACACACACTGGTCAACAAATACTTTTTCGGGTCTTAAATTCCTCTATCTGTTTTATTGCAGAAAGAGGGTATCAAAATAAAAGCGACAAAATAAATTTGGAACAGTTCCCGCTATTACAATCTCAGCCCACACCCTTGTTATGTATGCAGTAAAAAAATAACTAAAGCAAAATATACAAAGCCAATATGGCAGCGGCAATTATTTGGCACACACGTGCTTAACTTCCAAACACTTACAGACTAGACCTTGAAATGAGTTCTCCTCATTTATACTAGTAGGCCGATTAAAGAACTTGGCAATCAGGCTATCCAGCGCTGATCAATTTACTTGCGAAAATCTTTCCTCACCAAACCTGGGAAAAGCATTCGAGTGTTGTCCTTTCTAGAACATGGCAACTCTTCGTTCTACTCCACCCATGCAAAATTACATCACTGTTTTCTCTTAAACAGACAGGCAGCTATTTTAGCATTACTAAGGTGAATACATAAGTGCACTTTAACAATAAAAAATGATATTCAGTTTTAGTGACAAGGACCTGGTTACATCTGTAACACTTCATTCTGCTATGGCTTTTCCCTGGCACCTCAATGTGGTGATGCTTTGAAAGGATAAGTGAATAGCTTATACACCTCTGACAACAATCAACAAATTCCAAATCCCTTCCTTTTCTCCCACTTTCTTTGTCTCTTCTGCACGTGCTCTCAAGGCAAATCCTTCCACTCCTGGTTATCTGACAAGTCCTTCGTTTCTGTCATCACTTCAGCTCTGGCTGTTGCAACAGTATATTGAGTTCTGAATTGTCTTACTGTTTACTTCTCACCAAATATCTGTGATAAAAATCACTGCTTTTTTGAACACAAATACATGCAGCTGGTGCTGTTAAAAAACTGTTCCCTCTGAGTAGTGTATTGTCTAATGGCCACACAAGTACATGTGACTGTCACAAGTTAGAAACTGTTTGGACAGTCTCCTGTCCCAATGAAGAGGCATGGCATCCCTAATAAACAAAGGGAATCCCAGTTATTTACTCAACCAGTTTTAATTCTTTAAGAGTTGTCCCAAATAAGCGGCTGCTCCAATTAACTGATGGACCAATCAACCAGAATCTACTGTGCTTCACCCCAAGCGACAGAACATCCTGGACCAGCCTCTCATGCAAAACTATATCTAAGGCCTTGTTAAACTCCATGTTCACTGACTCTCCTTGACCAACTTTCCCGGTAACTTCCTCAAAAAGCTCTTTGAGATTGCTTAGAGATGACCTACCATGCTCAAAGCCATACTGACTCTCCCCTTCAGGTCATCTATCCAAATACTCCTATATTTATTCTACTTATTTAGATACAGCATGGAACAGGCCGTTCGAGTCGTACTTCCCAGCAACCCACTCAGTATAACCTTAGCCTAATCATGGGACAATTAACCTACTAACTAGTACATCTTTGGACTGTGTGACGAAACCAGAGCATGCTGAGAAAATTCACACATTCCATGGGGTGGACATACAGACTCCTTATAGATGATGTGGCTCTCTCAGTACAGACTGTCATTAGGAATAGCTGACCTGGTTCCAAAATGGTCAGTCCCTCATTTGTACCACTGTCTGTATCTGCAAAGCACCTCCTCCTTCTTAACCAGGGTCTCAATATCCATTCAAAACCAAGGTTCCCTCAACTTGTTATCCTAGCTTTTTATTCTAACAGGAACATATAAACTCTGTACTCGCAATATTTTACTTTTGAAGGACTCCCAGTTTCCAAGCATCCCTTTGCCAGAAAACATTAGGTCACAATCCAGCCTTGCCAGATCCTTTCTGATAGCTCCAAAATTGGCCTTCCTCTAATTTAGAATCTCAACCCAAGGACCAGACTTATTCTTCTCCATAATTATCTTGAAACTAATGGCATTATGATTAGCTGTAAAGTGTTTCCCTACACAAACTCGTCACCTGCCCTGTCTCATTCCCTAATAAGACAGACTCTCCAGTATCATGCTCTCTTTAGTTGGGACCTCTATATATTGATTAAGGAAACATTCCTGAAAACATTTGACAAACTCTATCACATCCAGCCCTTTTACAGTGTGGGAGTCCCAGTCAATAGATGGAAAATTAAATCATCTACTACCACAACCTATTTTCCTTTTAATTGTCTGTGATCTTCCGACAAATTTGTTCCTCTAAACCCCACTGACTTCTGGGAGGTCTATAATTTAATTCTATTAACATGGTCATCCTTTCTTATTCCTCAGTTTCACCTAGTAGAGGAGCTTTCTAGTCTGTGCACTGTTGTGACATTTTCCTGACAAAATAATTCCACCCTTTAATTCCTCCTGCTCTATAATGTCTAAAACAACAGAACCTAGAACCCTGAGCTGAAAGTCCTGCCCCTGCTGTAACCAAATCTAACTAATAACTACAATATCATAATTCCACATGTTGATCCATGCTCTAACCCTCATCCGCTGTACCTACAAAACTCCAGGTCAGGGACAGAACCATTGAAGTAGACACAATTCAGAACATTAGTCCCACAGTGCTCAACCTTTTGGTTCCTGTTTTTTTATTTAGTCTTAATATCTACTACACTAGGCATAACCATGAGCTGCCCTAGCGTCTTGGTTCCGATCCTCCCTCAACTCTGGTGTAGGAGGCTCCCCAGCAATACTAGCAAACCTTTTCACAAGGATATCTGCTGCCTCTTTAGCTTAGGTGCAAAGCAACTCATCACCTTCACTGAAAGTGAGCCCAATAATCCAAAAATCCACTGCATCATTTCCTTAATCACCAATTATCTTCCGAGTTCTAGCCTTATTAGGACATGTTGACTCGTCTCGGCCGAAAACAACAACTGTTTAGTCCTCTTTGTAGATGCTGCCTGACACGTTGAGCTCCTCCAACACTTTGTGTGCGTTGCTCAAGATTTCCAGCATCTGCAGAGCCTCATGTTTGTGATCTGCAGAATCACTTGTGTTTGCAAATTAATGGCACCACATTTCAAGGGAACGCTAATGTTCCTCATTTAGCAATGGGGTAAAAAACTTCTGTTACTTAAATTTATCATGTTATAATTTCAGAACCCTTTCAGGGTTTTGTTGAAGACCCTGACCTGGAGTTACATGCTGATTTTGGTTCTTTGCAGAAATGGGACCCACTCTTGGGGTCTCATGACTGGCCGCTATTCGATATAGAAACATAGAAAACCTACAGCATAATACAGGCCCTTTGGATTGTGTTTCTTGAATTTACTATGTGGACCCAAAAGAAAATGAATCTCAGGGTTGTATATGGTGACATATTTGTTCTTTGATAATAAATTTACTTTGATCCTTGAAATTTTTCGAGCACCACTTTAACAGGGGGAGAAAATGTACATAAATTTTTTTCTTGCAATATATGAAAGGTTCTTACCAAGACTGTTTGTTGCTCCATGGGCAATATTTGTTACTTTGGTATAGAATTTCAAACTGTGATGGAGCAGGGATCAGCAGCTCAGGGGCCAGTTGATGTACCTGCCTGGAATGACTGCACTCAGGGCACTGTCTGGTCCTGGGCCGGGAAGAGCAGGTGCGTGCACAGAGCAGTACTGGCCACGGGAACATGGCTGATTGACTCCATGACTATGACTCTTATGATTGTTCCCCTCCACTGCCAGCAGCTGTGCCTCACATTTGTTCTGGAACAAACGAGCACTGATGGGACATTGCAATATCCTTATGTTCTGCATGACAGACCTACTCACACTCCCTTGATACAGCAACCTCAATTTAATCTCTAAAAATGCATAACAATGCAACATGTGACGTCTCCTAATGCCAGTGTTGAATGTTTTTAACAATTAATCGATTGCGTTCATCAGACAAGCAACCTGTTGTCCAAGGGATGGAGTGAGTGTGGAAATAATATACTATAAAGCTTGAAGGCAGGTTTTGTTCCAGGGTTTAGAATACTGAATGCAAACATATTTGGAGCTTTTGAAGCAGATTAGGGCCTGAGTAGTCAAAGTAGGCATGTTCATCTCAGCTGATGTCAAACTAGCTGGTAAATGAGGTGCAGAGTTGGTGGTTGTACTGTATTTAATATTTCAGTAACATTTGAGTAATATTGTAAATATATTGTTTGATTATGAATTCTTCATTGTTTACATAAATCAATATGGATTACACTAGACAACAAAGATTTTGCTTCCTGTATACTTTTGGAGGCATCATATAGATTTGGGCTGCAGACCATGAAAATCACAATGAAATCTCCCTATCATGCACCTTTTTTCAGAAATCACCTATATTTGTTATTTCAATTCATAATTCTAGTCAATTAAAATGTTGCAAACAAAGTAAGCTGAAAAGTTTTCTATCTTGTCTAGGCATGCCTGGGCAGGGAAGGTGCTGTGTAGCAGGACAGGTTTTAGAAAGGCTATAAAAAGCATAATTTTATTATTGCACTCACATGAATATCAGTTTGAGATCACGTTGATGCGCATGCTGTATGTGCATAGCATATTGTCTGCACTATGATAATAAAGTAATTGTATTTTCAGGAATATTTGTGATAGCAAAGTGTCTCACCAATCTTGCAACAGCCGCAATACTTTCTGTTATAATTGTGGCAAGTAATGCATTTAAATCTCAATAATTCCTCTTATTAAGAATCTCTATGAGCTCTGCTTCGGGTGTAAAGTTGGCAACCGAGACAAAGCCTGGGCTCCTCACATTTGCTGTGCAACATGCATTGTCGATCTTGGAGCTTGGCTCAGAGGTACTCAGAAGTCAATGCCATTCACTGACCCAATGATATGGCAAGAGCAAAATGATCATGTGACAGACTGCTATTTCTATCTGACCAGTGTGTCTGGTTTCTCTGCTGAAAACAAGAAATCCATTGAGTACCCCAATCTCCCATCAGCCATGAGATCTGCTCCACATGACGAGAGTCTTCCAGTACGAAGCCTCCAGAGACATAGAGTCTCAAGGAGGCAGGCCAAGATACCATGATGCAAGAGCCAGGAAAGCGACACTGATACTGATACAGATTCTAAAGCCTGTATGTCGAGTGACCCTCATCTGATAACTCTATCAGAGTTAAATGACCTGGTCAGAGACTTGGGTTTGTCAAAGGCAAAAGTAGGATTACTGGGTTCAAAACTGCAAGGACGGAATCTGCTGTCATTGGGCACAAATATTTCTGAGAAGGATTTTGATATTTGAGACTGATATTTCCCAGAATAACTGATGTTAAGATTAATGAAGACATTTTTGTTGGTCCACAAATCAAACAGGTCATCAATGACAGGCATTTTGAAGAAATTCTAGTGGGACTGGAGAAAATCGCATGAAGGGATTCAAGGATATTGCTGAAAATTTCCTTGGCAACTACAGAGCACCAAACTACATGCAGCTGTTTGACAACATGCTTCAAGCATACAAAACCATGAAGTGCACCATCTCATGAAAGAGTCACTTTCTGCATTCTCATTTCGGCTTCTTCCTAGGCAAATCTTGGCACTGTTAATAACAAGCATGGTGCAAGGTTTCACCAGGACATTGTGATCATGGAGAAATAGTATCAAGGTAACTGTAATCCACTAATGCTGGCTGATTATTGTTGGACACTTAAGCGAGAAGCCTCAGACACTGAGTACAAATGAAAAGCATCAACAAAATATTTTTAGCTTAGTTGAACTATTGCAAGGCATCAGCACCATTAAACAATTAAACACATTACATTCAATAAAAGTCAATTTCCCGTTTCTCCAAATTCCTACGTGACACAAGTAGTCTGTAGTTATATTTATGTTCAGTTTCAAGCAGTCTATCATAATCACAAGACAATTCTGAGGAAACAATACTTTATAAAAAAATTTGCTGTCCAGAGTTGGAAATAAGGAGTAGCTGAATTGTATGTGCCACAACCACAATATGTGAGCCCCTCGCTAAAGAAAAAGTAATTAGACATGTTACCCCAGCTCCTGTGTTTTCTTCTGATTAGTTTCTGAAACTTACAAAACATAACAGCAGTATCTGGGACTGGGTGTGATCGAAATGCAAATGGAGCAATGTTCAGAGGGTGGTTGGTAAAACACACAAAGGTCCAGGGTTCATTTACAGAGGCATAGAACCTATTTGATCAAAGAAAATTGAGATGGAATTTGATGAAAACACATGAGATCATGATTGATTGAAACAGGTTAAGCAGAAAAGTTATGCCTGTTTGAGGATTTATTAACAAACAAGGTTATAAAATAAATGAAGGATATGTGGAAAGAAGATTTCCATGAAGACAAAGTGGCGAGGATTGGAACTGCTGCCTGTAGAGATGCTGAAATCAGATTGAGGAAAATGAGGGATTCATGGAAAAAGCAGGGGAACAAATGTGATTTGAGCTAGTATGGGATTGATTGGTCCAGTGGTCTTATTCTGTGCTGCTATGGTTGCATGGTACTGTGCTCTCAGTCATAAATACATGGAACAGACATACCAGCCCTCCGTCCACATTAAACATTAATTGTCCATTTACACTAATCCTGTACTAAACCCATTTTATTCTTCCCATGAGCAATGCATAAACTTCGGGCGGAGCTCAGTAGATTGGGCAGCATCTACGGAGAGAAACAAACAATCACCTTTTCAGGCTGAGACATGCCATCAGAACATTCACCCCACATTCTTATCAAGTCTCTCACAGATTCCTGACATCCACAAACTTACTGGACTTAGAATGAGCACAACAAACTGCAAACCTTTGTCATGTGGGAGGAGACTGGGCCACCAGTGGAAACTGCCCACAGTCACAAGAGAGAGCTCAAACCTGAGTTGCTGCAGCTGGGATACAACTCCACTGGTTGCTCCTCTGTGCCTCCTCTTTAATCAGAATCAGAATCAGGTTTATTATCACCGGCATGTGACGCGAAATTTGTTCACTTAGTATCTTGTTAATCTTTGTTAGTCAATGTCTTCTGTACAATCATAAATCCTGTTCTTCAGTGAGAGAAGAGCTTGGTGTCCTCCTAACCTTTGCTGGGGGAGAGGAAGTGGGCAATTTATTTTAAGTTCGAGTTTACTGTTGTCCTAAGCATACATGCAATTAAAATGAGCTTTCTGATGATTGAAGTGTTGCCCCTTGACAGCTTTCTGATCAATTAACCTAATCAATGGTGGATGATGCTGTCACTCAACTTCACTTGCTTTCATCCAACATTCATGTTTGAACAATTCTACTGCTTTTTGGTGGAATACAAAAATGGTTTGTGGAGGACTATGGAAGGGAGGATTAACTATTGGAGAAAATTGCCACACTGTCCTGCACAGTGGAGAGTATCCTGACCGGTCACTCAGAAACAGAAGAATCTACAAGAAGTGGTGGATACAGCTCAATCCTTCACAGGTAAAGCCCTCCCCACATTGAGCACATCTGCAAGGAGCACTGACACAAGAAAACAGCATCTATCATTAAGGATGCCCACCATTCAGGCCATGCCCTCTTCTCACTACTTCCATTGAGCAAGAGGTACCAGAGCCTCACGTCCCACACCACCAAGTTCAGCAACTGTTAGTATCCTACAACTACCAGCCTCCTGGATAACTTCACTCAACTCAACTCTGAACTGATTCCGCAACTTAGACTTACTTTCAAGAACTCTACAGCTCATGTTCTAGTATTATTTGTTTATTTTCATAAATTCTATTGTATTTCTTTGTTTTCCTGTGAATACTTAAATGAAAATAAATCTCAGTCCAGTATATGGTGACATATATACATATTTTGATAATAAGTTTACTTTGACTTTTGACTTTTTTGACTTTGAATTTGTATTGTAAGGGGAGGTTTCGAATCAGGACTCAGAACATTAAAGGGTGTGTAAAATCAGCATCTAAATTGTTAAAAGGGAGTCTGGGAACTGAGACCCAAAATATTGAAGGAAATATGGGAACCAGGACCAGAAATGGGTCCTGATGAAGGGTCTCATCCCAAAGCAGCCACCCTTCATTTCTAGATGCAGCCTAACTTGCCGAGTTCCACCCGCATTTGTGTGTATTACCCAAAATGTTAGCATGTGGGGACTGAGACCCAGGATATTAAAGGGAATGTGCCAAACAGTACCCAGTGAAGCAAAAGCTGATTAATGACTGGCCAGATCACAGGTAATTGGAATTTCACTGTATGTCCCAGTTTGTTACACTCTCCCCTTCAATCACCTTCCTTTCCCCAGTTGTCTCCCTTTCCTTAAGTTGAAACTACCACAGTGCTCCTGATCCTCTGAAGACACCTTATAAGCACTAAGATGAGCACAACATTGGGCTGAAACAAAGCACTTCCATTTTAAATCATCTCAACCTGTCCAGAATCCACTCAAGTGATGCCAATATTTAAAAAAAAAACTCGGCCAAAATATACATGTAAAAAACAAATGGTACAGAATCAAACATTATGCATTATCCAGGTTCCAAGCCAATACATTTTATTGGGAAGTGAATTTCACGGTTCTTTGACATTCAAGAAGCCTTGAGCGATTTATTTTGATAAATATGTTTTAAAAGCCTCACTTACCAGCAGGATTCCTCTCCTACTTCCCTGTTCCTGTCCAACATTAACAATGAATGTTATTAACATTTACAGTAAAATGCATACAGGACAGAAGAGAATAATACACAGCCATGAGAGAGTCACCCAGCTGAAAATGTATAAGGAAATTTAGACTCCTTCACAAACCATTTATTCCATGCTTCAGCTATTTAGAACCTCAAGCCAAGTATCATTGTACAATTAACTTCCAACTTCATGGTTAACTTCTAACAAATACTTTAACATATCGATTTGCTTTACAATCAGTAGAAGCCCTTTACCCATCTCACATTTTTTCTGTTTCTTTCTAGAGTAACACACATAAAATGTTGGAGGAACTCAGGTGGTCAGGCTGCATCTGTTCGGAGGAATAAACATTCGAACTTTCAGGCCGAGATTCTCATTTGGATTCTTCCCTTTTTCTTCCCGGTCCTGACGAAGCCTCTTGGCCCAAAATGTCGACTGTTTATTCCTCTCCATAGATGCTGCCTGACCTGCTGAGTTCTCCTGCAGCATTGTGAATGTGTTTCTCTGGATTTCCAGCAACTGCAGAATCTCTTGTGTTTATGACTTTCTGCTTCTTTCTGTCGAAGATTGTTGCAGCTACTTGGCTTCTTTTCATGAAGTACACCTCGCAGGAGCCCACTTAAAATGAAAACTATTACTGAAACAAAAATAGAAATATTCAGGGGGATTGGCTGAAAAGATACTTAAACTGAAACACTAACTCTTTTTCTCCCTCCACTGATGCTGCCCAACCCTCTGAGTATTTCAGGTAATTTTTGCTATTATAGGCTATTGATATTTTTCTATGTTATCATCCTACAGTGATGACCAGGTGCCCTGAATATTATTCCTTGACATCACTAGGTATACTTATTAATGTAAACAACAGAAATGTACAAAAGATTGCTGATTCACTGTAGTCCATTTACAGTTCTTGCGGAAGATTGGATTTTCCTCCATAAGAACTTGGTATCTGCAGTCTCAGCAATCTGCTGCTGCCCCAAGAGAACATAACTAACATTTATTCAGCTCTTTCATCCCAGCTAAGTCACTGGTCATTATTTCATGAACTGAAAAGGCTAATCCTTGTCAAGATGGGAAGGAAGGATTCTCAAGTGGAACTACTGTCTCAAGTCATCCTCATTGACATTAGCTAAGAATGTCATCACATTTGTCTGACGGCAGGGTTGGGGTGGGAGGGGGGTGATTCCTGTGTCAGAATTAGGCAATGGGCAGGATTGGAATGGGCGGGCATCAAACCTCCACACTAAAGAAATCAACCTTACTCTCAGCTGAAGAGTTCACAGTCAACATTAATGACGTATCACTGCAATTTGTCTCCAATTCCTCAGGAGACTTCAGAAATTTGACACTCGCCAATTTTAATTGATGCATCGTAGAAACCACGTTAAGTGGATGCATCACCGCTCTACACAACATTGCAAGAAAATGCAGTGATGTGGACAGTACAGCACATCATGAAAATCAGCTTCCCCTCCATTTCTCTGTAAAACAGCTAGCATAATCAAAGACACCACCCACCCTAGTAATTCTCTCTCCTCTTGGAGAAGATAAAAATGCCTAAAACCTCACACCACCAGGCTCATGGACAGCTTCTCCCTCGATGTTATAAAACTATTGAATGGTTCCCTAATACGAAAAGAGGGATCTTGACCCCACAGTACACGCTCAGTGGCCACTTTATTAGGTACACCTGCTCGTTAATGCAAATATCTAATCAGCCAATCATGTGGTAGCAATTCAATATACAAAAGCATGCATACACAGTCAAGGGTTGTTCGGACCAATGGGGGAGAAATGTGACCTAATTGACTTTGACGGTGGAATGATCATTGGTGCCAGACAAAGTGGTTTGAGAATCTCAGAAACTGCTGATTTCCGAGGATTTTCACACACAACAGTCTCTAGAGTTTACGGAGAATGGCACAATAAACAAAAAACATCCAGTGAGTGGCAGTTCTGCGGGTGAAATGTCTTACTAATGAGAGCGGTCAGAGGAGAAAGGCCAGACTAGATCAACCTGACAGGAAGGTGACAGTAACTCAGACAGCCAAGCATTACAACAGTGGTGTGCAGAGGAGAATGCACGATATACATGAAATACTTAACAAAGAGGTCACTTAAGTGTATTGTGGATGCGGTGGGAAACATGAGCATCGGGAAGAAAATCACAGAGTTACAAGAAGAATAAGCGGCCAATTAATCTACTAACCCAGACGTATTTTGGTTGTGGTAGCAAATCAGTTTGTGTGTCCTTTTTGAAACCACAATGAGGCCCTACCTTGGTCGGGGTTGACCGTGGGAGTTACGTCCCAGCTGTCTACGTGATACACAATCTAGTACACTCACCAGGGCAGTAAGATACAGAGAACAAGCTGTTGGCCATGCAGCAGGCTCCCCTTCTCCATGCAGTTGATGAATCCTGAGGAATGACAGAGATAGTTTGGTACCAGCAGCATCGCAAGAGTTTCCAGTCAGTGTAGAATTCAATGTAGGACTGCCTTAGGGACTCCAGCTCCAGATATTTCCTCAGGATTTACTCCTGAAGCCTTCTCATGAGTGGGTATAGCCAAAAGGCAGCAGAGGTTTGAAATCAGTTTTCCTTCTCCTAGATGAGCTTCCAACCGTGGCTGACAAGCCCATTCTGCCCTAAGTGACTAGTTTTAAGGTACCAGTAACCCACTGTTGCATCTTAACTTAGCAGCTAAGCCACATGTGAAGGCCAGGAGCTAGACTTGGTTATCAGAGGCTATTAGAGACACCTGCCGTTGGGAGCATTTAATAGGCAGTGGGAACCTATCCCCACAACCACCACCAGCTGTATCAACATTAAGGAAGTTATAGGAAGAACATACTAACTCCATATGAATAGAACTTGTACCTTTCTAGGTTTGAAATTACTCTTATAAATCATATTTGCTGTGTTTAAAATGCCGGCAGAGGGTGCAAAAACATTTTACTTCTGGTTGGCTGAATCTAAGGAAATTAATTTGCTTTTCTAGTTTCAATAATATTTTCAATTTTAAATTGAAATCTCGCTGCAGTGTTAACTGCAGTGCACATAGCTTGCTCTTTGATGGGTGCTGATCCTGCCTTTCCAGGCAATTATATTAAATCATCAAATGAAAGGAACTGGCACCTGGGATCCTACGAATTGCTTAAAAAAATTGAAAACTATTGTTAGATTATGCAGTTGAAGGAACCTTTCTCTCATGTTATATTAAAGATTAATTCTGCCTCAGGTTAGCTCAAAATTTAATCCTGTAGAATTTCCCTGTCTCTTTTTCCATAGTGACACGGCACAATTGTGATGATGAAATCCAGAGCAACACACTAAAAATACTGGAGGACCTCAGCAGGTCAGACAGCAGCTAGGGAAATGAAAAAAAAAATCAACGTTTCAGGTCAAGACTCTTCATCAGGACTGGAAAAGAAAGATGAAGAAGCTAGAATAAGAAGGTGGGAAGAGGGGAAGGAATACAAGCTGTCAGACCAGGTGGGTGGGTGGGGGAGAACCACACCTCTTTCCTTTGAAGAGTATGCTTGCATCACAATAAATAGGTCCATGAACTCCAGCACTGCCACGCTGAGGGCACTCTCAGGCTGGAGGAGTAACACCTCTGAGTAGCTTCCAACATGATGGCATGAGTACGGATTGCTCAATATTCCTCTAATATCTTACCCCACTCCCCTTTTGTTCTTCGAGTCATAGAGAAGTACAGCACAGAAATAGGCCCTTTGGCCCATCTAGTCCCTGCCAAAACCATTTAAACTGTCTCCTCCCAATGACTTGCTCTTGGACCACAGCCCTCCATATCCCTACTATCGATGTATCGATCTATCTAATCTTCACATAAACGTTGAAATCGAGCTTGCATGGACCATTTGTGGTGACAGTTCATTCCACACTCTCACAACCCTCTGAATGAAGAAGTTTCTCCTCATGTTCCCCTTAAACTTTTCTTCTTTTACCCTTAACCCATGACCTCTGGTTATAGTCCCACCCAACTCAGAGGAAAAAGCTTGCTTGCATTTACCCTATCTATACCGCTCATAATTTTGCATACCTCTATCAAATCTCATCTCAATCTTCTACATTCTAAAGAGTACAGTCCTAATCTATTCAATCTCGCCTTATAACTTAGGTCTCCAGACCCAGCAACATCCTTGTAAACTTTCTCTGCACTCTTTCAACCTTCTTTACATTCTTTTCCCATTTACCACTCTGGCTCCCCTCTTACCCGTTCCTTTCTTCTCACCTGTCTATCACTTCCCTCTCGTGCCCCTCCTCCTTCCCTTTCTCCTGCAGTCCACATTCCTCTGCTATCAGATTCCTTCCTCTTCAGCCTCTCAGCTTCTCAGTTCGATCCTCTCCCCCACCCACCCACCTGGTCTGACAGCTTGTATTCCTTCCCCTCTTCCCACCTTCTTATTCTAGCTTCTTCATCTTTCTTTTCCAGTCCTGATGAAGAGTCTTGACCTGAAACGTTGATTTTTTTTTTCATTTCCCTAGCTGCTGTCTGACCTGCTGAGGTCCTCCAGTATTTTTAGTGTGTTGCTCTGGATTTCAACATCTACAGAATCCCTTGTGTTTTATGATAATGATAACAGTGCTCCTTCTCATTGCAAAAATAATATATAGGCACTAATTTACATTTTCCCAATTCAACTTGTGCTCTCGCAGTTTCCTCTGTGCTTTGAGCAGTCCACTTCTTCAGGAAATTTCCCAGTGGAAGTACCAATTGCATTCAGTCTTCCAGTTTCAAATGTTAATCATCGTCTGTAATCCTATCATCCCGAGGTCTTCATATTTTATTTAATCTTTTTGAATCTTACTTTAATCATATTCTACTTTGAAGCAAAGAATATAAGATTGCAATGTGATACCCAAAGTCAAGGAGACTAAGTTCTTCTGAGAATACAAAGGATTGCTCACACGTTAGGTCAGAACATAGGTAGGCAGGACAGCAGCTGCACTAATTGTTTTCACTTGTCACGTACCCCGTGACAGGTTAAAGAACCAGCAGAAATGGAAAACACCTTGGAGTCTGGTATTGCTGTTCACTAAAGCTCGATTATTAGTAACTTCGCAATACAGTGATATAAATGCAGATAAATGAAACGGGTTAGCAATGATTATATATATAAGTGTGGAAATATAAAAGCCAAGCTTCCTCAAGCCTGGGGTAAATGGATACAGTCTTACGATGATGGGTAAAGTTCAGTTCAGTTCATGGTATTGAGTTGAGTAGTGATGGACAGAGAGAGGTGTTGTGGTTGTTCGAGTAAGCCAATGCCATCAATTCTTCCTCTTGTCCTCCAAAACTTCCAAGTTAGCCAAACTTAACCAACTTAAGAGCGCCGTCTTCAACTAATAGTCTTCCAGGTGAGGGTTGGACACACTGGTAGACTCCACAAGGTCACCCTTTCACACACTAATAATCACAGATCGATCCCTCACAATCGATCCTCAGTCCCACACTCGTGGGCACCTGAACAGGATAATGGTAACTTCACCACACCTTAGTGCGTCTGCGTGTCCTGTGAAACAAGCAATTACACTGGTTTAAATACTGTTGTGCTGAACACCAGCTGTCCATCAAGTAGCTCCTCCCTTTTCTCTCTGTAGGAACTCAGAAGCTGGCAGTGTCCTCGCATTAAGAAAGGATGTCTGCCCATCTTGAACACGCCTGATGGAGCACAAACAACGTGACTGAAAACATGCACCACCCTGCCTGGCAGCACTTTGGCATTAACCCCTGATATGAATTCAGACTTAGATTTAGATTCAGATTCTGATTGATTTATCACATGTACGTCAAAACATACAGTGAAATGTGTCATTTGCATTAACAACCAACATAACCTAACCATGTGTTGGGCAGCTCTTAAGTGCTATCGCACTTCCAGCGCCAGCACAGCATGTCCAAGGGACTCGGCAGAACAACACAGAACACAGCAAATCAAAAACCTTTCCCCTCTGCCTCCCTCCCACCCACCCACCCACACAGACAGTCCTCCTACTCCAGGACAGACCTCTGGACCTCCAGTTTCCAACCTTTAGCTACTGGGCTTTCACTTCCAGTCTTCTGATCAACCTTCAGGCTTCAACCTCCAGTATCAATCCCAGACTAGTTGACATTGGGACCCTGAACTCCAGGTTTGAACTCCCAGTCCGCCAACCAACCAGCCCTTGTACCTCCTTATGCCTTCTGCTTGCACAGATGTCCTCTTCCCTGGACAGCCCACCAAAATCCATTGACCCCATGTCCACTTTGCTGACCTTCAGGCACAAAGGCCTAGACAGCAGATGTCCTTTGCACCCATCCACACCGCTGAGCACAGAGCAGAACTCAAATTCCTGCATATCGCTGTGCCCCAAACCCCAGTCTGACTTCTAACTCCCCCACATCACTGTCCCTGAACCCTAATCTGGCCCCTAACTCCCGTCTCTGCCCCCACAAATATCCCCGTGAACTTAAAGAAAAAGCTAAGCAGAGCCTCGATCTTGATGGATTCTGCAGCTCAGCGGCTTCAGTTGGGTTTGAATGAGAGTTTACACCTCAGAGTAAAAGTGAACATTTCAGAGATACTTTCTTCCCCTTCGAAAATAGGCAAAAGCTGACTTCTGATTTGTTTTCAAATGGGAATTGGTTTGTTATTGTCCCATGTACTGCAGTGCAGTGCATATCGTGCTTTGCACAGAGTCTCCACGAATCAATCCATTACAACAAGGACTGAGGTAGTAGAAGGAGAATCAACAACAGAATGAAGATAAACTGTTACAGAGGGAGTGCAGTGCAGGCAGACAAACAACAAGGCATAAAGTCACAACAAGGTAGATTATGAGGTCAAGAGTCCGTATCATACTAGGGAACCCTGCAGCCCAACATATTGACCAAGGTGGCCATCTAAACTAGTTCTAACCTCATGTGCTTGGCTCATGTCCCTCTAAACCCTCTAAACTTGTGGTCTACAGACTCTTCGGTTAATGGTATGGATCCATGGCATAAATGGGAACATCTGCTCTAAACCTTTCCTACTCCTATACCTGTCCAAGTGCCTCTTAAGTGTTGCTATCATATCTCACTCAATTATTTTCTCTGGCAGTTAATTTCATATACACAGCAGCCTCCATGCAAAGAACTGGTGCCTCAGGTTCTTTATAGATCGTTCCCCTCTCATCTTAAACCTATGCCCTCTAGGTCTCCATTCTCTTTCAGTGGAAAAACCCTTGCATTCTGCCATCCATGTCTTCATGACTGTGATGGAGGAAGTGGCCTTGAACAACTACGTAACCTTCTGTGGTGGTCCATACCAGTGTGTGGGCCACTTAACTACGTTGTGCAGAGGTGCCAAACTTCCCCTTCCCCAGTCTTGGTGCAGTAAGATCTCTAATCTCTCGAGCAGCTTCTTGCAGATCCCTGAGTTTAATCACACAATTTATGGCTGCCTTATTTTAAATGTTTTGTGTGGGTGTAACTGAAAGGCCAGCATTCACCTTGCATGCTTTTTTATCAGGGTAGAAGGCGGTGAGGTGAATCTTGAATCTTTCTTTTATCAAGACGGCACCAGGTTGTAGTCGCAGGCCAGACTTAGTTGATTTTTAGGGTGTTTTTAGGTTCGTAGGGATGGTTTTGTGGGACAGGGCAGAGTGTTAGGGGTCAGTTTAGGGTTTAGCAACAGGGACACAGAGGAATTAGAGGACAAGACAGAGTCTCAATCTCTGCTCAGTGTTCAAAGGCCAGCAACATGGATGTGGTTGGCCCAAATGACCTCCTCTTGTTTAACAAGGAAATATGAAAATGAGGATTTAGGTATTGGAACTCACAATAATTTCTACTTCCCTCTATTATCCAAGACTGTCAAGGCCAGTAGCTCAATCCATATGCCGGATGAAATCTGTCAACAGTGAGGTAAATTTCCAGCATACAAAACCAGTGTATCATTATCAATGAATATTGCAAAGCACAGCCCCTGGGTTACAGGGTTCGCAGTAAAAAAAGAGAGAACTACCTGCCTGGAATTCGTATACAATGAAGTACTGGTTGTGCACAATTTTCTGACTTGAGAATTGTGGACCATGCATGTTTGAATTTCCATACATCAGACAGGCATGGATTGTAAATCAGGAGCCTACTGTCATAGACTTTCCCTCTTTACTTCAATGACTAACTGAAAGGGAAGTTAGAATACCTACAGGATTGCTTTGTAGTCTGTGGCTGGCAAGTAATTTGTGTTGTATGGAAATATGTAAATCATACCTTGGGTTACATAGAAATACTGTACATCAATCAGACTAAAACCAACTTTAAAATTAACATTCTATTTTGGATTTTCAGTTTAGCTGTGGATTATGGAAGCTCTCAGCTGACTACCGCTGTATAAAATTAGTTATTATCCTTCAAGCATCAGGCTCCTGAAGCAGTTTGGCCAACTTCACTCACAACACTGAACTTATCATTAAACACAACCAATGGACTCACGTTCAAAGACTCTACAACTCATCATCTCAGTATTATTTATTTACTTTTTTGTTTTTTTTGTATTTGCCAAGATTGTCTTCTTTTGCAACTTGGCTGTTTGTCTGTTTGTCAGTCTTTTATTGTATGTAGTTTTCCATTGATTCTGTTTTTATTTCTTTGTTCTACTGTGGATACCTGCAAGAAAATAAGACTTGGGGTAGTATTTGGTGGTACTTGGTGATATATATGTACTTAGAAAATAAACTTGCTTTGAACTTTGAAAAAAATTCCTTCAAAACCTGAACAATTACGGGCACCCATTTCAGATCCACACTCTTCCAAGTTAAAATTGGCGATAACAGGTATCACTGAACGGAGTCCCTGGAGTTCTTTGGGCCAGTTTTTCAACCTTCCCTAGCTCAGCAACTCACAAAGGCACACTCCTCACTGGCAATAGTCCCTCTCTGGTAACTTACCTCAAATAGTCATCAGTCAGTTTTAAGCAACGGCTGTTAATCTTAGCAGGCAATTCATTAATAGACAAATTCACAGCTGGGGTCCCACCACATGCAAAGGATATATTCGAAGGGAAAACTAATCTTACTGTATTGAAAAGCAGGGTGCAGACCAAGATTCCATAAAGAAACAATTAAATTTGGAGAAGGCAAAGAATCGCTGTAGGAGAGAACAATGAATTAACGATCCAAAGCTATTTTCAAATCATATTCTTCAGGATCCAGAGACAGTAGGTATCTTGTTAAACCAAGGACTGAGAATGTGGCCTGTCAAGTTCACTTGGAAAATGACGGTTTAACATATTACAGAACAACCAGTGAATAAAACTTGATTAAATTCAAACTACTAAATTGCAAAGAGTGCACTAGTCCAGTTTCAGACTTCTCAGTGTTGAATGCAACCAAATTCTTGTGTAGTTAAACTCTGAAACATGGTTTGAAAAGCAAAACTAGGTATATCTTGGGTATAATGAACAAAACAGACCCTCTCAATCCATTCTCCAAAGAAGTTTCTGTGAAAGATTAGAACATCATTAGAAGGTTTTAGAGGAGGGGGTGGAGTGGAGAGGTTTCAATACCATGATATCCGTCTGCAATCCAATAAGATTAGATTCATCATCAGCCTCAAATCCACTTTCACTGCTAATGCCTATATCACTGCCCCACCATCGATCAAGTTTGATTGCCACAGAGGGACAATAGCAGAGGAATCACTTGATATATAAAGAACACTGATGGCATGGACATTCTGGTAATTTCGCCCGGTCTCCTTCCCTTCTCTCTTTATCCTTTCCCCATTCCAATTCCCCTCTTATACCTTCTCTTCTCCTCACCTACCCATCACGTCACCCTGATGCCCTTCCTCCTTTCCTTTCTCCCATGGTCCACTTTCCTTTCCTATCAGATTCTTCTTCTTCAGCCCTTTACCTTTACCACCCATCACAGCCCAGATCCCCCACCCATCCACCTGTTATGTTTGTTCTTAATAAAGAAAAACAGCGTGGCTAACAACTAACACATCTTTATTTGAGACAGTCCAGCAATGGCTTCAGCTCAATATGAGTGCGACCAGTTCACCAACATCACTTCTGGTTCTGGGGTGAACAGTCCACATTGCACACTGGGGTCTGCAGTTCCTTATTATGTACACACATAATAACACATCATGCCCCTTTAAAGATAAACCTGACCCAATACAATGTCCTCATCAACCTGCAAGAAACAATAACGCTTTCCAACAAAGATATTTAGATTAATTTCAATTGTAATGAGCAAATACAGTCCCTCCTTCACTCAACAATTGTCAATCAGTATCTAAGGTGGTTTGATGATCTTTGTTGGTCCATCGAGTCTATCATCAACTCATTCACCAACTGATTAAACGTTGATGAGTGAATAAGGGACTGTATTTGCTCATTACAATTGAATTTAATGTAAACATCTTTGTTGGAAAGCATGATTGCTTATTGCAGGTTTATGAGGGCATAGTATTGTGTTTGGTTTTTAAATTTTCTGTATAATATTCACTTGTTCCATGCTTGTTCTAGTTTAAGTTTGTCTCTAAGTGCAAATAGAACTTTCTTGCATGCATTGACAACTGGAGTCACTGTGTCATCTATACAACTTTTGTGTACAGGAGGTAAGCATCTGACCCCCTCAAAGACATCTGTGTACTCTTCCATGAGTTAAGTGTGGTCATCTTTGAACTGTGAAGCCACTACAAAAACTCTTTTTGCCAGATTGAGCTTTTCACATGCACTCAGACTCAATACTGGCTGTACTTGCTTTTCATCAAACAGTAGCTGCTCCTTTAGGTGCTGTCCTTTGTGCTTGAAGGTCATTGTACAGCCCCCTTTTACTAGAATGTACTCTCCAGTGTAGCCTGTTACTTTTAACTTCACTGGGTAGTTCTGGTTCTTTACTTTGATAGTCTTGTAATCATCCATGGACAACATATTCACCTGGGCTCCGGTGTACAGCTTGAATAGAATTACTGTCTCATTCATAGTTACTGGAATGACCCATTCTATTTTACCAGCACCCACAGTCTGTAGAGAATCCATAAAGAATTGCTCAATTTCCTCAGCAACCGTGTGCACCTTTCTCTCGGTAGCCCCAGCTTTGCAAAACTTTGTAAGATGATTCTTCTTCCCACAATTTTTGCCGGATTTTCCATATGCAGGGCACTTCTTTGGAATGTGCCTGCCTCCACATTTGCTGTCTGAGACTTCCTCTTTGTATTGCTGTTGCTTTGGGAAATTCCTTGAGCTCTGCTCCTCTGTCTTCACAGCATGCACTACGCAGCTCCTTGGCTTGTGCTCGTGTGGTCTCCGCTGTCCTACACATATCCACAGCCTTTTCCAGCGTTACCTCTTTCGCACAGAACAATCTTTCTCTGAGCCCATTACTAGAAGTTCTTTTTATTTCAAATCTCTTTATTATTATTATCATCCAAAGTTAACATGAGTACATCAAAGTAAGCAACACTTACAATGTCTCAAGAAAAAAAAACATTATTTTAAAGATTGAAAAAATTTTGGTGATTAAAAAAAAACCCCTAATAAGCAAGAAGAAGTGGGAAAAAAACCCAATTAGGTATTCAACCCTGGAGCCATGCATCATACAAAAAGCTTCTAAAGATAAACATCAAACCGCCGGCAAGAAAAAAAATGTACCAAAAATTTACAATTAGATCATGGAGGAAATCTGTCAATTAACTCAAATGATAATAACGGGCAAATGAACTCCATCTTTTCTCAAAATCAAACATAGTTTCAAAGGTTCGACTTCTAATTTTCTCCAAACTAAGACATAGCATCACTTGAGATAACCATTGTGACAAAGTGGGAGCTGATGTATCCTTCTACTTCAACAAAATGGCCCTCCTAGCTATCAATGTAACAAATGCAATAACATGTTGGTCAGACACAGAGATAGCACAGGTATTTTGAGGAATTATTCCAAAAAGTGCTATTAATTTGTTAGGTTGTAAATTAATTTTAAGTGCTTTAGAAATTGTCGAACAAAGTGACTTCCAAAACTGGTCCAATATAGAACAAGACCAAAACATGTGTCAGTGTAGCCGTCTCAGTTTTACATCTATCACAATAACTGTCAACAGTAGGGAATATTTTAGACAATCTTTCCTTGGTCAAATGGTGACGATATACAATTTTAAATTGAATCAGTGAATGTCTACGACAAATCGAAGAAGAGTTAACCAGCTTCAGAATCTGCGTCTGATCCTCCGTCATAAAAGTCAAATTGAGTTTCTTTTCCCAATCTTGTTTAATCTTAAATAAAGAACGCTTATCCCATTCTAATAGTAAATTATAAATTCTTCCAATAGAACTCTTCATCGAAGGGTTCATACTCATAACAGTATCTAACAGGACAGCATCCAATATGTAAGGAAAATTAAAATAACTTTTCTGTTACAGATCACTCCTTTAACAATTAAAAATCTACCATTAAAATCTGACTCAATATCCTCGAGTAAATATATTGGATTTAATAAAGATGGACACACCCTTAATTTTACTCTGAGAAGTGGAGTGAAACTGCAAACCCCTCCACCATTCAAAAAATCTATTTTGATCTCCTGCCCTGATATATGTCTCTTGAGCAAAAATTATATCAGGTTGGAATCAGTTAATGATTTTAAAAGTCTTTTTTCATTTGATAGGATGATTCCAACCACATACATTCCAATTTATTACATTAATCCATTTAACTACCATATGATAATTTTATTCTACTTTACACATGCGCAGAGCACATACCAATATGGGATGATCAAAAATGGTGGCGATGAAGAATACAACCACATAGAAAACACGCATGCTCCGGAACCACCCAATGGGAAAAAACTCCTAACTCTACCTCACCATCCTCCTCCCAAAACCTGAAAAAAGGCAGGCACCCTATGATAGAATACGAAGCCAGGGACCGCTCTGTCTGTACAGAAAAAAATTTTAAAAGATTCTTTCTCCCTCCCCCAGTTTAAAAAAAACTGACTGACCTTGTAAGAGGAATGATAAAGTCTCAACAAAGGAAAGTGTTTACATTCCAGCAGCTACAAGCTATCCCATATTTAATCTTTTTTTAAACAAGAAAGAACCAAAATAATGCTATCTCTTAAAAAGAAAATCCAGCACTATTTTTAAATTTAACATTAAATCCCTATAAAAAACTTTAAATTTGGTTATAAGACACTATAATAAAGCAGAAAAAAAATTAATAGCATATTTAAGCCAACTAAATTTCCAAAAATACCAATTAATAATATCATAAGTAATTGAATCCTCCCCGTAATATATATATAAAAAGGAACCCCATTAGTAGGAAAAACTACCAATTAATTAATTAAGAAAGAAACAAAAAAGACATCAAACCAGATAATAGGTTAAAGGAACAAGTCCCTTTATCTTTTTCTCAGTCGAATATCCGACTAACCATTTAAACAGTCATACTTGAACCATAGATCTTCTTTCCAAGAAAATCCAATAATATGCAATAATGAACATATCTCCTTATCTTCTTTTATTAGTCTCTCAATGACATATCAAAATAACCTTCATAAATCTTCTTTCCGAAATGCCAATAATATACAGATAACCAAACAACCTTTCAGATAGTTCATTCGGTAGCGGCGGCAGGTATAGTTTGAATGAACTCCAGTGCAGCTTTTGGATCAAAAAATGTACGAGGAGGAGAGTTAGGAGGAAAAACTTTAATTCTTGTCGGGTAACGCAAAGAAGGAAACAGTTTCTTATCATATGCCTGTTTCATTACCAGAGCAAATCTTGATCTTTGTTCCATTACCTCCTTCAGATAATCCTCATAAAAACGGAGCTCAGATTCCTTAAATCTAAAAACTCTCTGTTTTCTTGCTGTCACATTATTTGATCTTTAATTTTAAAGTGATGAAAACAAACCAAAACAGACCTTGGTTTATTTGGATCTTTAAATTTCGAAGTAAAAGTTCTGTGTGCTCTTTCTATAGTAGGTGGCTGTGATAATATGGTAGGAAATAAGGTATCAAAAAGCTTACCAAAGTAAGCAGTTAAATCTCCATCTTCAGCTCCTTCTTGCAGCCCAACAATTCATATATTCCTTCGGTGAGACCTAGTTTCCAGGTCTATAATCTTATTTTGATATCTTTCCAAATGAGTTGTAGCTTCAAACAATTTTTGCTTAGTTATCTTCAATTCCTCTTCGTGTGTAATAACTTGAGTTTCCAAGTCTTTAAGTTTTCCCAGAAATGACTTCAGTTCATTACTATTCTTTTCCAGTTGATCTTTCATTGACCCATTCTGATCTTTAATTGAATTCTGTGTCCAAACCATATCTTCAGCCCATGGTGGCATTTCATCAGATCTTTCCTTTTGCATCTTTCCTCTCCCATTGCCTTTGTCACTAGGTTCAGACAAGTTCTTCCCACTCCTCATAGACATAGACATATTGTTCCCCTCAAGAATCAGCAAATAAAAATTTTAAATTCGAAGTTTAAACTAGGGGGAGAGGAACAAAACTGCTGCTACTCCACTTGCAGACAGGCGCAGTCCTCCCATTATTTGAAGTTCATTAAACTATTTTGTCTCTAACTAGTGAAGCTCTTGAATCCCCAAGCTCACAGGACTTACTCAGTATGTATAGCTTGGCTAAGTATTGGTCAAACACCCCGTTTCTGGTCACAGGAAAAGAACTTATATCTGTTTTTACTTGGGACAAAATGTTGTCATCAATTTGAAAACTGCTATAGATATCCAAAGCACGTTCACCAATTATTTATAGGAAGATAGGCGTTCTCAATTTTCCATCCACCCCTCTGGCTGTATTTGCTGCTAACTATATTGAATCACTGTTTGAAGCATTTCCACATTGACAGTAAACTGCATAGGTGTGGGAGGGCTTAGCTCATCCATGATAGAATTTTCAGGTTCTCACCTGAATCTCTTTTGGTGAATTCGGTGAACAATGGCAGCTTCAGGACACAACAGGCTCTCTGGCCGGCAACTGCTGTCTGTCAGAAACTAGTGCCTCTTTCTCACGGTATCCATTTATGATCTGTGTTTAGACCCCACACTGACTTTTGTTACACGCTCAAGGAGATCTGTTTTTTTTTTGTGAGAATGCTGTAATGGTCTTTTGGAGGTCACCTGATGTGATTTTCCCGCCGATGAGGTCACGTGATGACATGTGCCCCGTGACTATATAAGGGTCGACCCAGGTGATGCAGTTAGTTTTTGAGTTTGTAGATTTCCAGGTAGAACGTGTTGTGCCTCCGTTTCTGTTGCGTGTTTGTTTTTGTGACGCAGTTTCATTTTTAAAACGGAAAGTGCGTTCTCTACAAGATTTGTATTATTGAATTGGGAATTTGTGGCTGGAAGTGCCAATTTACTCAATTCCAACAGTTTTGAAGGGAGAGTGAAGAATTCGTCAAAGTGAAGGATCGAGAGAAGTCGGCAGTTTAATAAAGGATCGACCTTATTGAGTCTTTGTTGAAGAGAAGCTGCATTGAGATAACTCTTGTAAATGCGCAATGAGTTCATGCAAAAAGGCTCTCTCTCTAAAAGGAATTTAAAGTCAGTCGATTTAAACTGTTTATTTTTGGCATCGGGAATCCTGTGGACAGAACCAGCAGTAAAGGTGCGTCGGTTCCCAATTGAATGTGTAAAACTGTTGGACTTTCGAAGTTATCGCTTTAAGAACTATATCTGACTGTATTGCTTTAAGAACTGTTTTCAGCATTAAGAACCAGAGCCGAGTGGAGTTGATGAACGGCTGTGTACCTGTTTAACCTCCGGTTAAAGTTTCTCTTCGTTTTTTTTCCTTATCGTTTATATGTGTTTAGTAAATGTTTGATTGTTTTCATAAAACCTGTCTCGATTAATATTCATTGTTGCCGGTTACGTAACACTTCTCACACCATAAACAACAGGAATTCTGCAGATGCTGGAAATTCAAGCAACACACATAAAAGTTGCTGGTGAACGCAGCAGGCCAGGCAGCATCTCTAGGAAGAGGTGCAGTCGACATTTCAGGCCGAGACCCTTCGTCAGGACTAACTGAAGGAAGAGTGAGTAAGGGATTTGAAAGTTGGAGGGGGAGGGGGAGATGCAAAATGATAGGAGAAGACAGGAGGGGGAGGGATGGAGCCAAGAGCTGGACAGGCGATAGGCAAAAGGGATAATGAGAGGATCATGGTACAGGAGGTCCGGGAAGAAAGACGGGGGGGGGACCCAGAGGATGGGCAAGGGGTATATTCAGAGGGACAGAGGGAGAAAAAGGAGAGTGAGAGAAAGAATGTGTGTATAAAAATAAGTAACAGATGGGGTACGAGGGGGAGGTGGGGCATTAGTGGAAGTTAGAGAAGTTGATGTTCATGCCATCAGGTTGGAGGCTACCCAGATGGAATATAAGGTGTTATTCCTCCAACCTGAGTGTGGCATCATCTTTACAGTAGAGGAAGCCGTGGATAGACATGTCAGAATGGGAATGGGATGTGGAATTAAAATGTGTGGCCACTGGGAGATCTTGCTTTCTCTGGCGGACAGAGCGTAGATGTTCAGCAAAGCGGTCTCCCAGTCTGCGTCGGGTCTCGCCAATATATAAAAGGCCACATCGGGAGCACCGGATGCAGTATATCACCCCAGTCGACTCACAGGTGAAGTGTTGCCTCACCTGGAAGGACTGTTTGGGGCCCTGAATGGTGGAAAGGGAGGAAGTGTAAGGGCATGTGTAGCACTTGTTCCGCTTACACGGATAAGTGCCACCACTTCTGACACCATGTTATGTTTGTTCTTAATAAAGACAGATAGCAGAGTTAAGAACCAACACTCTTTTATTCGGACACCCTAGCAACGACTTCAGCCTGACACAACCATTTGTGACCAGTTCACATACTTCACTTCCAGTTCCGGTGTGAACAGCACACATTCCACACAGGGAACTGTTCTTTATTATGTGCACACATCACAACACACTACCTTCCCCCTCACCCAGTTTTACCTATTTCCTGCCAGTTAGTACTCCTTCACCTCCCCCACCTTCTTATTCTGGCTTCTTCTGTCTTCCTTTCCAGTCCTGATGAAGGGTCTTGGCCCAAAATATCAACTATTTATTCCTCTCCATAGATGCTGTCTGACTTGCTGAGTTCCTCCAGCATTTTGTGTGTTGTGTTCAACAAGAATACCCTGACATCTACTACTCTGTAGTAACCAGCATCAATTTTGAACTATTTTGGGGGCTTGTGCATTCTTCAAGAGGTTTTCTTGTACAGCTGTACTTTAGCTGAGAGCTTCCATAAACCATATCTAGACTGAAATTGCAAAATGGAATTTCAATTTCAGAATAGATTTTAGACTGATTTACATATTTGCATAAAACCCAAGTTAAAGACTTCCAAATGCCAAGCAACCATAGCTATGAACAATGAACACCACACTCATGGCAGCACACTTGGATTTACATATTTCTATACTATTGAAATGAATTGCCAGTCACAGAGCACAAAGCAATCCTACATTTATCTGTGCTTCCCTTTTTTTGTCGTTGAAATAAACAGAGTAGGTCTGTGGCATCAGGCTCATGATTCTAAATCCGTGCCAGTCAGATGTGTGGAAATTCAGATATGAACAGTCCAGGAAATCGAGTCATACCGAAATACGCCTTTTGGCCCATCTAGTCCATGTCAAACCACCTCGTCCCATTTATCCGTAGCTGGACAAAATCAAAGTCAGTGCAATCCTCACTGGTTTGATTTGATGCAATACGTTTACTATATGTTATGTACATGTGACAAATAAAACTAATCTTTAATCTTACTGAGCCTGCCATTGATCATTAGAACGGTGCTGTCACTTGCCAAAGTTCAAAAAAGACAGTAAGGAGGGTCACGGCAGGGAATCAGAGTCAACTTCAGTGGGGGGTAATTATATGCCAAACAAATGAATTATACCGAACATTGGCTATTAGAACCAGCACCTTTGCTCAGTATTGTCTTCTTGGCTAATTACAAATGGGTTTCGAGTTTAAACTACGTGAACGACAAGACTGAGCAGTGTCGGAGAAAACATCACAGAAAGCCACATTGTGAAAAAAAGGCTAACTAATTTGATATGCAATTTTCTGGCAGTTTGTAAGGTAAAAATCAATACAGTTCTCATTTCTAGAAACACAGTACAAGCTCCAGGAAATATAGATTAAGATAGTCAGAGGAACATCTCAATAGATGTTTCATTTCTTGTGATTAAATCAATTTAGTAAACATTTTGTTTCTGATTGAAATGTTCACATATTTTTGAAAAGATATTGGAGAGATTAATGTACATTTTGTAAATTCAATACTCCCATTATACTTCCACCAAGCTGCAAACATTATTTAACCACACCAAACACAGGAGTGCATAAAGTGTGCTGGTCAAATGCTTGATAGGATGTGTTGAGGCCAGGCCACAAGTGCCGCCATATATTCTGGAGCCAAAATAGCAGGACTCATCGTGGATTTGCAGACATTTAGCCTTCAACTTCCCCAGTGGGCTCGTAGAAATTCACAGAGTCAGGCTTCTGGCCATCAGGTCTCAAACTTTGAACTTCTAATTGACCTGGGCTTTGATCTTTGGTATTAAACCAAGATCTCTTGATGAGAATGAAAAATGAGAACCCAAAACCCAGGCTTTCAGCTCCAGACTCATGGATGATGGAACTCTAGGCCTTGAACTATCCAATCACTTACCTAGCGGTGCCCTGTACATCCTTGGTAGTCTGACATCCAATAACATCTGTATTGCTGGCTTTGGAACACTGTGTGGAGGCTTAGAATCTGGCCCATCCTCTAATTCCCCCACATCCCTGCCTCTTAAACCCTAACCTGACCTTTATCTCCCCTCTTTCCTATAAACAATCCTAAAAGCCAAAACATAGAACATAGAAACATATAAAACCTACAGCACAATACAAGCCCTTCGGCCCGCAATACTGTGCCAAACATGTACTTACTTTAGAAATTACCTAGGGTAACACATAGCCCTCTATTTTTCCAAGCTCCATGTACCTATCTAGGAGACTCTTAAAAGACCCTATTGTATCTGCTTCCACCACAGTCGCCAGCAGCCCATTCCACGCGCTCACCACTCTCTGCATAAAAAATCTTACCCCTGACATCCCCTCTGTACCTACTTCTAAGCACCTTAAAACTGTGCCCTCTCGTGTTAGCAATTTCAGCTCTGAGAAAAAGCCTCTGACTATCCACACAAACAATGCCTCTCATCATCTTATACACCTCTATCAGGTCACCTCTCATCCTCCACCACTCCAAGGAGAGAAGGCCAAGTTCACTCGACCTATTCACATAAGGTATTTTCCCTAATCCAGGCAACATTCTTGCAAATCTCTTCTGCACTCTTTCTATGGTTTCCACATCCTTCCTGTAGTGAGGTGACCAGAACTGAACACAGTACTCCAAATGGGGTCTGACCAGTGTTCTATACAACTATAACATTACCTCTCAGCTTTTGAACTCAGTCTCATGGTTGATGAAGGCCAATGCACCGTATGCCTTCTTAACCACAGAGTCAATCTGCAGAGCAGCTTTGGACACAGACCCCCAAGATCCCTCTGATCCTCCACACTGCCAAGAGTCTTACCATTAATACTACATTCTGTCATCATATTTGACCTACCAAAATGAACCATCTCACACTTATCTGGGTTGAGCTCCATCTGCCACTTCTCAGACCAGTTTTGCATCCTATTGATGTCGCATTGTAAACTCTGACAGCCCTCCTCACTATCCACAATACCCCCAGCCTTTGTGTCATCATCAAATTTACTAACTCATCCCTCCACTTCCTTATCCAGGTCATTTATAAAAATCACAAAGAGTAGGGATACCAGAACAGATCCCTGAGGCATACTGGTCACTGACCTTCATGTAGCATATGACCTGTCTACAACCACTCCTTCTCTTCTGTGAGCAAGCCAGTTCTGGATCCACCAGGGAAGGTCCCCTTGGATCCCATGCCTCCTTACTTTCTCAATAAGCCTTGCATGGGGTACCTTGTCAAATGCCTTGCTGAAATCCATATACACTACACCTACTGCTCTACCTTCATCAATGTGTTTAGTCACATCCTCAAAAAATTTAATCAGGCTGGTAAGGCACGACCTGCCTTTGACAATCCATGCTGACTATTCCTAATTGTATTATGCCTCTCCAAATGTTCATAAATCCTGCCTCTCGGGATCTTCTCCATCAACTTACCAACCACTGAACTAAGACTCACATGTCTATAATTTCCTGGGCTATCTCTACTCCCTTTCTTGAATAAGGGAACAACATCTGCAACCCTCCAATCCTCCAGAACCTCTTCCATCCCCATTGATGATGCAAAGATCATTGTCAGAGGCTCAGCGATCTCCTCCCTTGCCTCCCACAGTAGCCTGGAATATATCTAGTCTGGTCCTGGTGGCTTACCCAACTTGATGCTTTCCAAAAGCTCCAGCACATCCTCTTTCTTAATGTCTATATGCTTAAGCTTTTCAGTCTGCTGTAAGTCATCCCTACAATCGCAAGGGTCCTTTTCTGTAGTGAATACTGAAGCAAAGTATTCATGAAGTACCTCTGCTATCTCCTCCGGTTCCATTCACACCTTTACACTGTCACATTTGATTGGTCCTAATCTCGCATGTCTTACCCTCTTGCTCGTCACATACTTCCTCAGCATCCACATTACCGAGGACCTCATGTAGTCTGTACACACCAGCTGCGTGGTGAAAAATGCACAACAGCACCTCTTTCACCTCAGACGGTTGAGGAAGCTTGGTATGGGCCCCCAGATCCTAAGAACTTTCTACAGGGCCACAACTGAGAGCATCCTGACTGGCTGCATCACTGCCTGGTATGGGAACTGTACCTCCCTTAATTGAGGGACTCTGCAGAGAGTGGTACAGACAGCCCAGCGCATCAGTACTTGTGAATTTCCCACTACTCATGATATTTAAAAGGACAGGTGTGTGAAAAGGGCCCGAAGGATCACTGGGTTGTCCCCCATTCCCCCACTCCCCCAGCGCATCCTTGGACCGTGTTGGCCATCAACACAAATGCCGCATCTCACAGTAGTTTGATGTACGTGTGACAAATAAAGCTAACCTTTAGACAACAGAAGTAACGGAAACAAAGAAACAGAAGGACTTAACGTGTCAAGCAGCATCTGTGGAGGGAAATGTGTTAAGTCCACATATTGGTCGAGACCTTTCATCAAACCCTGCTGAGTTCTTCCAGCCTTCTGTTTTAAGTTCCAGATTTCAGCATTTCAAGCTCTTTTGTCATCATAATTTTAATACAGCCTCTCTTTTAGCTGCAAAAGAACTTTTTAATATTGTCACACAACTGCTAACAATTTTTTATTTTCACACAGTAACTTAAATAGCAAAACTGTGCACTGGTCTATTAACTGCCATGGAAAGGTGAAAATACAGTTACCTTTTCCAAAAAGTGGCATTCGAAGCTTGTCAGGAGAAGTGTAACAGGCAAGGAGGAGCCACACAGAGTCCAGCACAGGATGGCTGAGTTTGCAGTAAATCTTCTGTGTCTCAGGGCTGGCAGATCATCAACTCAGTGAAAGTCGCCCCTTGGTCTCCCTGACACTTGTTAGTCTGCCAGCACGTTGAGGTGTCCTTAGAGGAATGCTGCCATCTGGCACATTCCAAGCTGCAGGATTACCTGCTGAGGGACGCACTGTATCTTGGTACAATCACAGCAAGGGTTCAGTGGGGAGGGACCACGGTGTAGGGTTCTCCTGCTACTCGACAGGGAGGCACCGAGTTTAGTAAGGAAGCCCCTGAATTATTGTAGTAGTGTACTACCCAAGGAGGGAGGGACACTGAGTGTAAGCCCTGCCTGCAGAAAGTTTGTACCTTCTCCCTGTGACTGCATGGGTTTCCTCCAGGAGCTCTGGTTTCCTCCCACATTGCAAAGACATATGGGTTCGTGGGTTGATTGAGAACACGGGTGTAATTGGGTGGCGTGGGTTTGTGTTGCATGTGACTGTTACCTTGCCGTATTGCTAAACAACTCACTAATTTTCCATATCATCTGAGTCATTTTTTTGCGTTTGGCATGCTGAATAAGGGACATTTACTAATAACCATACAAGCACAATTTTTTTAATTGACAAAACCACAGTAGATTAATGAACTGGTGTCTGCTTTCCATCGGAATTGGGTTGATTAAAATTTTTAAAAAATGAAACCATCCTTAATGCATTTCTTGTGTCCCAGAATTCGATCCAGTGACTGGTCATTGAATGTGCATTGTGGAGGGATTGTTTTAAGTGGTAATGTTAAATGCTTGCCCTATGGGCTATGGAGGGGTGTAGTATCTGTAGAAATAGTTTGTGAAAAATTAATGAAATATTTGATTAAGACATGGGAAACAGTGATTTGGCTCTTTGAATTTATCCTGGCTTTTAGAGTGATCTTGTCAGTCCCACTTCCAGTAATCATGTAGGCCACCATACAAAGGCCTTTTTTCCCAACTGGTCCAAGCTTACTAAGAACCCATCCAAACTAGGACAGTCTCAAGGGTCTCGACCCAAAATTTCCCTCTACAGATGCTGCCTGACCCACTGACTTTCAGCATCTACAGTCTATCTGGTGTCTCCTTGATTCTCCCACCACACTTACTCAGCGAAGATCATTTTCACTAGCTCATTCATCCACCAACCTGGCAAGCCTCATGGCCGAGCCTGCAAGCCCACTGAGGAAGTTGGAGACCCGATGTCTGCGAGTCCATTGGAGGCAGAAGGCCAGAGGTGGCTGTCCTGGAGATGGAGGCTTGTCTCTGTGTGTGAATGGGTGGGAGGGAGGGAGGGAGGCTTGTCTGTGTGTGAATGGGTGGGAAGGAATTGACTTGTTTATGTCGTGGTTGTTATTTTGTTGATGCTGTTGGGCATGCCACGTTGGAGCCGGAATGCTTGGTGGCACTTTCACAACACATCCTTAAGTTGGCTGTGAACACAAACGATGCACTTCACTATGTGTTTTGATGAACACTTGATAAATAAACCCATGATTCTGAGCCAGCATGTCTCTGGGATGTGGGCAGAAACTGGAGCCCCTGGAGAGCAAGCCACATCGCCACAGGGACGACATCGAACCTGGCTCCGTGGGGTTGTGAGTCAGCATTAATAACTTGGCACCATTGTGTCATCCTGCAGTTACATGCCATTCAAAATACTCGGGAAAGGAAGAATGTGGGGTGTAGCAGCTAAGAGCTCAAGTGGAAAGTGCGAGGGAATTTAACTCCCTCCTCTTGATCATTAAGCTTTGTTGAAGGACCCAAATTGGCAGCTTCAGCCTCTTTTCAATCTGTCTTTCTTTACTCCCCTGCATTAACTGTGTAACGCATCTTTACCAATGACAGGTTGTCAGATACTGATGAAAAGTGCTTTTAGTGCCTATTTTATTCCCTTTCATTTTATGGATAAGTTTAAGTGCAGCCAGAAGTTCAGGCTCAGTAATATGGTTGTTCAAATCTTTGCTTGTAAAACATTACTTATGGAAATTATACATGCTTTGTTCATTTTGTAATGGGCCATTTAAAAGACGAGCATCTGACTCTCTGTCAAATCTAACAGCCTCCTAAGAGCATTTTAGTGAAGCAATGCATTCTTTCCTTCAAACTTAGCATTATAGTCACTAGCCGTACTTTGGATTCCACAATAAAGATCTTTGAGACTCTCCTGACACTGCAAGACTCTTAGGATGTGCCTGTTAAATGTTTCAGCATATTTTTCTCCTGTTTCACATTTGTTTTTCTCATTTATATCTGTGGAGGATTGTCCACAGTGAAATCCTTTAGGACACTATGAGAGAGATTATCAGAAACAGTGCAAACACATATTCATTTCATCTTACTACTAATTGCTTGCCTTTTTGAAAATGTTCTGCCCGTTGAGATGAAATGTACTTTTGCTGAAATGCTGTCAGCATTGAACAACCCCGGGGTCAAGTTGAAAGACAAAGGCTCCCTCTCCCCTCCCCATTAATCTGCTGGAATAACTCGGAGCTGCATGTACTTACAGAATGTTTCTGACTCTCAAAAGTGGAGCACTTTTGATGATTTGGTCAGGACAACAGCACATTAAGAATGAGCAATCCGCTCAGATGGAAACATTCGTCATGCTTCAGAATCAGAGTCAGGTTTATTATCGCTGACAAATGCTGTGAAATGTGTTGTTTTGTGTCAGCAGCAAAGTGCAATGCTTAAAATGTACTACAGATTGCAATCAGAAAAGAATATACAGTGGCCACTTCCTGTACATATACAGTAGTCACTGAGTCTTCTGTTGCTGTAGCCCATACACTTCAAAGTCTGACGTGTTGTACACTCAGAGGTGCTCCTCTGCACACCAGTGTTATAATGTGTGGCTACTTGAGTTACTGTCACCTTTCTGTCAGCTTGAACCAGTCTGGCCATTCTCCTCACTAACAACACACACAAAATGTTGGAGGAACTTAGCAGGCCAGACAGCATCTATGGAAAAGAGTAAGCAGTTGATGTTTTGGGCTGAGACCCTTCATTTGATGAGATCCTCCAGCATTTTCTGTGCATTACTCGGATTTCCAGCATCTGTAGATTTTCTGTTGGCTCTCATTAACAAGGCATTTTTGCCCACAGAACTGCCACTCATTTGAAGTCTTTTTTATTTTTACACCATTCTCTGTAAACTATAGAGAATTTTGTGCATGAAAATCCCAGAAGATCAGCCGTTTCTGTGATACTCAAACTACCAGATCCTGAAAGGAGAATATAGGTCCTGAAAGGAGAATATACGGAGCTAGTAAGGGAGTTGAGAAAAAGGACCGCAAAGGTAGTAATCTCGGGATTACTGCCTGTGCCACGCGACAGTGAGAGTAGGAATGCAATGAGGTGGAGGATAAATGCGTGGCTGAGGGATTGGAGCAGGGGGCAGAGATTCAAGTTTTTGGATCATTGGGACCTCTTTTGACGCAGGCGTGACCTGTACAAAAAGGACGGGTTACATTTGAATCCTAGGGGGACCAATATCCTGGCAGGGAGATTAGCGAGGGCTACTGAGGTGACTTTAAACTAGAATGGTTGGGGGGTGGGAATCAAATTAAAGAGGCTAGGCGTGAGGAGGTTAGTTCACAACAGAGGGATGGGAACCAGTGCAGAGAGACAGAGGGGTGTAAAGTGAGGGTAGAAGCAAAAAGTACTAAGGAGAAAAGTAAAAGTGGCAGGCCGACAAATCCAGGGCAAGCATTAAAAAGGGCCACTTTTCAACATAATTGTATAAGGGCTAAGAGAGTTGTAAAAGAGCGCCTGAAGGCTTTGTGTGTCAATGCAAGGAGCATTCGTAATAAGGTGGATGAATTGAAAGTGCAGATTGTTATTAATGATTATGATATAGTTGGGATCACAGAGACATGGCTCCAGGGTGACCAAGGATGGGAGCTCAATGTTCAGGGATATTCAATATTCAGGAGGGATAGACATGAAGGAAGGGGAGGTGGGGTGGCGTTGCTGGTTAAAGAAGAGATTAACGCAATAGAAAGGAAGGACATAAGCCAGGAAGATGTGGATTCGATATGGGTAGAGCTGCATAACACTAAGGGGCAGAAGACGCTGGTGGGAGTTGTGTACAGGCCACCTAACAGTAGTAGTGAGGTCGGAGATGGTATTAAACAGGAAATTAGAAATGTGTACAATAAAGGAACAGCAATTATAATGGGTGACTTCAATCTACATGTAGATTGGGTGAACGAAATTGGTAAAGGTGCTGAGGAAGAGGATTTCTTGGAATGTATGCGGGATGGTTTTTTGAACCAACATGTCGAGGAACCAACTAGAGAGCAGGCTATTCTGGACTGGGTTTTGAGCAATAAGGAAGGGTTAATTAGCGATCTTGTCGTGAGAGGCCCCTTGGGTAAGAGTGACCATAATATGGTGGAATTCTTCATTAAGATGGAGAGTGACAGTTAATTCAGAAACAAAGGTTCTGAACTTAAAGAGGGGTAACTTTGAAGGTATGAGACGTGAATTAGCTGAGATAGACTGGCAAATGACACTTAAAGGATTGACGGTGGATATGCAATGGCAAGCATTTAAAGGTTGCATGGATGAACTACAACAATTGTTCATCCCAGTTTGGCAAAAGAATAAATCAAGGAAGGTAGTGCACCTGTGGCTGACAAGAGAAATTAGGGATAGTATCAATTCCAAAGAAGAAGCATACAAATTAGCCAGAGAAAGTGGCTCATCTGAGGACTGTGAGAAATTCAGAGTTCAGCAGAGGAGGACAAAGGGCTTAATTAGGAAGGGGAAAAAGGATTATGAGAGAAAACTGGCAGGGAACATAAAAACTGACTGTAAAAGCTTTTATAGATATGTAAAAAGGAAAAGACTGGTAAAGACAAATGTAGGTCCCCTACAGACAGAAACAGGTGAATTGATTATGGGGAGCAAGGACATGGCAGACCAATTGAATAATTACTTTGGTTCTGTCTTCACTAAGGAGGACATAAATAATCTTCCAGAAATAGTAGGGGACAGAGGGTCCAGTGAGATGGCGGAACTGAGCGAAATACATGTTAGTAGGGAAGTGGTGTTAGGTAAATTGAAGGGATTGAAGGCAGATAAATCCCCAGGGCCAGATGGTCTGCATCCTAGAGTGCTTAAGGAAGTAGCCCAAGAAATAGTGGATGCATTAGTGATAATTTTCAAAATTCGTTAGATTCTGGACTAGTTCCTGAGGATTGGAGGGTGGCTAATGTAACCCCATTTTTTAAAAAAGGAGGGAGAGAGAAACCGGGGAATTATAGACTGGTTAGCCTAACGTCGGTGGTGGGGAAACTGTTGGAGTCAAGTATCAAAGATGTGATAACAGCACATTTGGAAAGCGGTGAAATCATCGGACAAAGTCAGCATGGATTTGTGAAAGGAAAATCATGTCTGACGAATCTCATAGAATTTTTTGAGGATGTAACTAGTAGAGTGGATAGGGGAGAACCAGTGGATGTGGTATATTTGGATTTTCAAAAGGCTTTTGACAAGGTCCCACACTGGAGATTAGTGTGCAAACTTAAAGCACACGGTATTGGGGGTAAGGTATTGATGTGGGTGGAGAATTGGTTAGCAGACAGGAAGCAAACAGTGGGAATAAACGGGACCTTTTCAGAATGGCAGGCAGTGACTAGTGGGGTACCGCAAGGCTCAGTGCTGGGACCCCAGTTGTTTACAATATATATTAATGACTTGGATGAGGGAATTAAATGCAGCATCTCCAAGTTTGCGGATGACACGAAGCTGGGTGGCAGTGTTAGCTGTGAGGAGGATGTTAAGAGGATGCAGAGTTACTTGGATAGGTTGCGTGAGTGGGCAAATTCATGGCAGATGCAATTTAATGTGGATAAATGTGAAGTTATCCACTTTGGTGGCAAAAATAGGAAAACAGATTATTATCTGAATGGTAGCCGATTAGGAAAAGGGGAGGTGCAACGAGACCTGGGTGTCATTATACACCAGTCATTGAAAGTAGGCATGCAGGTACAGCAGGCGGTGAAAAAGGCGAATGGTATGCTGGCATTTATAGCGAGAGGATTCGAGTACAGGAGCAGGGAGGTACTACTGCAGTTGTACAAGGCCTTGGTGAGACCACACCTGGAGTATTGTGTGCAGTTTTGGTCCCCTAATCTGAGGAAAGACATCCTTGCCATAGAGGGAGTACAAAGAAGGTTCACCAGATTGATTCCTGGGATGGCAGGACTTTCATATGAAGAAAGACTGGATGAACTGGGCTTGTACTCGTTGGAATTTAGAAGATTGAGGGGGGGATCTGATTGAAACGTATAAAATCCTAAAGGGATTGGACAGGCTAGATGCAGGAAGATTGTTCCTGATGTTGAGGAAGTCCAGAACAAGGGGTCACAGTTTGAGGATGAAGGGGAAGCCTTTTAGGACCGAGATTAGGAAAAACTTCTTCACACAGAGAGTGGTGAATCTGTGGAATTCTCTGCCACAGGAAACAGTTGAGGCCAGTTCATTGGCTATATTTAAGAGGGAGTTAGATATGGCCCTTGCGGCTACGGGGATCAGGGGGTATGGAGGGAAGGCTGGGGCGAGGTTCTGAGTTGGATGATCAGCCATGATCATAATAAATGGCGGTGCAGGCTCGAAAGGCAGAATGGCCTACTCCTGCACCTATTTTCTATGTTTCTATGTTTCTACCCTGTCTAGCACCAAAAATCATTCCATGGTCAAAATCACTTCGATCACATTTCTTCCCCATTCTGATGTTTGGTCTGAATAACAATTGGACCCCTTGAGCATGTCTGCATGCTTTTATGCACTGAGTTGCTGACACATGATTGGCTGAATAATTATTTGCATTAATAAGGTGTACAGCTATATCTAATTAAGTAGCTACTGTGTATGATTAAATTGAGTAAGTGACGCAAAAGAAGAGCAAAAATAATGAGCTAGTGTTCATGAGTTCGTTCTCCATTCAGGAATTTGATGTGGAGGGGAAGAAGTTGTTCCTAAAATGTTGAACATGCACCTTCAGGCTTCTGTACTTCCTCTATAATGGTAGCAATGAAGAAGGCATGTCCTGGGTGGTGAGGGTCCTTAAGGCCGGATGCAGCATTTTTTTGATGCATTGCCTTTTGAAGATGCCCCCGATGGAGGGGAGTATAGTGCCCATGATAGAACTGGCTGGCTTTGCAAGCCTCTGCAGCTTTTCCCAATCCTGTGCAGTAGCCCCTCTATAATAGACAGTGATGCATCCAGTTAGAATAGTCTCCCTGGTACATCCAGCTGCGCTGCACCAGATCACTAAATCCATCCCTACCTCATCTGATGTCCAGGCAGAAACCTTCTACATACATACTCACATACATATGGCCTGTGGGCACGTGGCCAAGTGGTTAAGGCATTGGACTAACGACCTGAAGGTTGCGAGTTCGAGCCCCAGCCGAGGCAACGTGTTATGTCCTTGAGCAAGGCACTTAATCACACATTGCTCTGCGATGACACTGGTGCCAAGCTGTATGGGTCCTAATGCCCTTCCCTTGGACAACATTGGTGTCGTGGAGAGGGGAGACTTGCAGCATGGGCAACTGCTGGTCTTCCATACAATCTTGCCCAGTCCTGCGCCCTGGAGAGTAAAGACTTTCCAGATGAAGATCCATGGTCTCGCAAGACTAACGGATGCCTTTACAGACTCACATACCTTTATTCCTCCAGATCTGATGCATCAACTACAAATACAGGAGGGGGAAGTACAGAGTGAACTGGCTGAGTTGTATTGCAACAAGAACCTTCCCCATTAGTAAGACCAAGGGCCTGATTGTGGACTTCAGGAAGGGAAAGTTAAAGGAACACACACCAGTCCATCGAGGGTTCGGCAGTGGAAAGGATGAGCAGTTTCAAGTTCCTGGGTGTCAATGTCTCTGACGATTTATCCTGGGCCCAACATTTTGATGTAATTAGGAGGAAGACACATAAGGTGAATCTGGTAGGATATAATAAAGTAGTGGTGGTGGGGGTGTGGAGGGATGGGTTAATGGTTGGAGGTGTTAATCAGTCCTACTTCTTGGGTAAAGTAACTGTTTTTGAGTGTGGGGGTCCTGGCATGGATGCTACGTAGTTTCTGCTGGAAGTAGGACAAACAGACAATGAGCAGGGTGGGAGGGATACTTCATGATGTTAATGGCTTTTTCTGGCACATTTCTATATATATGTGCTTGTTAGTGGGTAGGCTGAGGCCAGTCATGCATTGGGCAGTCTTGTTTACCCGCTGTAGAACCTTCCTGTCCGCCGCAGTACAGTTTTGTACCCAGCAGTGATGCAGCATGTTAGGATGCTTTTTGCTGTATATTTGTAAAATGGCATAAGTATAGATGTGAATAGTCCAGTTCTCAGAAAGTAGAGGTGTTGGTGAGCTTTCCTGATGGTGTAGAATGTGTCTGGGCCATGACAGGTTGTGCAAGATGTACACTCCCAGGAGTCTGAAACTACTCGCAGTTTCCACTACCGAGCCACTGATGTAAGGAGGGTTGTGATCAGAGAAAATTCTCCTGAAGTGAATAACCATCTCATTTTCCTTATTGACATTGAGGAAGGGGATTTTTGCCTGTCACAGTGTTCCAAGCTCTCCCACCTCATCTCTATGGGTCATCTCTTCGTTGTTGCTGATGAGCCCCATGACTGTCATACATGTAATGTAGTAATGCAATGTATCACATTACAAAAATTCATGAGCAGTTTGAGGAGATTCCATAAGTAAACAAAGACTCTAGCAAATTTCTACAGATATACCGTGGAGAGCATTCTAACTGTTGGCATCACCATCCAGTATGGAGGGGCCACTGCAGAGGACTGGAAAATGCTTCAGTGGGTTGTAATCCTAGCTAGCACCATCAAGGACAAAAGCCTCTCCACCATTAACCACATCTTAGATAGGCACGTCACTCTCTCTTCCCAATTCCCATCTGGATCCAGTGGCAGGACAAGAGTCGAGATAACTGGAGTTGGGACGAGGCGCAGTGGATGACCAGGACGTTTTCTGTGTCTAGTCATGTTCTAAACATTCCACGACGCTTGCAGAGACCGAGTCTGTCTTCACATGCTGGGATAGACAACTCCCTATCTCACCGAGGGTTTGAGACCCGTCGGCTACCCTCACCTGGTTAAGCCGGCTTGTCAAAGCCACTGCCTGGGGTGTGGCCATTGTTGCATGCAAACAGCTACAGGGAGCCACAGGTGAGAGCTGAGTGCCGGGTGCACTAAGATGCAGGATACCGACCTAAACGATGACAATTCCTTTTTTCCCACAGACACTGCCTGATCCGTGGGGTTCTTCCAGCAAATTACTTTCCACTTGTGATTCCACCTACTTGTGCCTCCAGAGATGTAGTTTAATTGGGCATTCTGTTGGGTTGAACAACCTATTTTTGTGCAGTACTATTCAATGTTCTATACTCTATGCTGTCAAAATTTAAATGGGTCCAAGGGCTGAAGGGACAAGATTATGACAGATTGAGTGGATAGCCAGAGACCTTTTCCCAGGCAGAGACGGCTGATACCAGGGGCATAATTTTAAGGTGATTGGAGGAGACTATATGGGGGATGTCAGAGATAAGTGTTTTTACACAGAGAGTGGTGAGCGTGTGGAATGCCCTGCCAAGAGTGGTGGTAGATGTAAGTGCCATTTAAGACACGTTTAGATATGGATGATAGAAAAATGGAGGGCTATGTAAGAGGGAAAGGTTAGATAGATCTAGAATGTGTTAAAAGGTCAGCACAGCATTGTTGGGCTGAAGGACCTGTACTGTGCTCTATGTTCTAATGTTCTTGTACTCCTAGAAACTATGCACAAAAATGATTTGGGGGAACAACTTCACATCACAAGTGTACCACTAAATTGCATTCTCTCATCAATTTGACCCAACCAATTATCTTATACCTTCTCAGGTTCGTCACAACCTCAAGATCCGCTGTTAGATGCACCTTCTATCCACCGTTAAGGCATCCAGCTCTCCTCTTCCTAATCAAAGCATGTCATTTTAGTGACAGCGCAGAATAGGCTCTTCAGCCCTTCGACCTGTGCTGCCCAGTAAACCCTGATTTAACTCGAGCCTAATCACAGGACAGCCTACAATGACCAATTACCCAATCAACCCATAGGTCTTTGGACTGTGGGAGCAAACCTGAGCACCCACAGGAAACCCACACAGTAACAGGGAGAACGAACAAACTCCTTACAGACAGTATCTATAGGAAGAGGTGCAGTCGACGTTTCAGGCCGAGACCCTTCGTCAGGGTCTCGGCCTGAAATGTCGACTGCACCTCTTCCTATAGATGCTGCTTGGCCTGCTGCGTTCACCAGCAACTTTGATGTATGTTGCTTGAATTTCCAGCATCTGCAGAATTCCTGTTGTTTCCTTACAGACAGTGGCAGGAATTAAACCAGGGTCGTTGGTACTGTAAAGTGCTGTGCCAACCACTACGCTACTGTGCCGCCTCATCCTATATTACTTCTATATTCTCCTGAACATATAGTATATGAAACATCTTCAGTATTCTGCAAAGCAGTAAGGGCATACTGTACGAGAAATGACTTCACAGGAGCACACCCACAATGAGATCTACAGACACTGGAAATCTTGAGCAACATACACCAAATCCTGTAGGGACACAGCAGGTCAGGCAGCATGTATGAAGGAAAGTGAACAGTCTTCGTTTCAGGCCAAGACCCTTCATTGGGACTGGAAAGGAAGCCAGAACAAAACAGCAAAATATCTACGTCACTTTGATTGAATACTCTTAGTAACCCTCTGATTCTTCTTTCAGACTTGCAGGCTCCACATCCTTCTGCACTTTAAGCTTTGTGCATTTCTCCATCACTCTCTTCATAGCTCTAATAATTTCCTCTTTGGGTTGATACAACATTTGATTGCAGTGCAGACAGAGAGTCTGAATGTGAGCAGGTCTGGTCATCCCATGCTAATTGCAACATGGAGTAAACAGGAAGCAGCTTACGTCAGGAAACTTTGAAACAAATGACAAGATATTTGCATGTCACAACAAACATGAAGTATAGCTGATAAGGGAGAAGGTCATTTCTGATTTAGTGTTGGGCATGAACCTCTCCCCCACCAAGGACATCGTCAAAAGGTGATGCCTCAAAAAGGCAGCATCTATTACTACGGACTCTCTCCATCTAGGATATGCTCTCTTCTCATTACTACCATCAGAGAGGAGGTACAGGAGCCTAAGACACACACTGAACACTTTAGGAACAGCTTCTCTCCCGTTACCCCCCTGCCTCCACCCGCCATCAGATTTCTGAATGGACCATGAGTACTATCTCATTAATTTTGCTCTTTTTCAGACTACTTAATTATTCTTTTAATTTTTGCATATTTCATATTATATTTTATAGCATATTTTATGTATTGCACTGAACTGCTACAAAACAACAAATTTCACAATATGCATTGGTGATAATAATTCTGATTCTGTTTCTGAAGCACTAGGTGCACATTACTGCTGGAAGAGCAGGTCAGGAAATGTGGGCTGAAAGAGAATTTATATTTTTCTTAGTTTCTCAAACCGTGTGGCAAAAAAATGTTTCATTCTGTAAGATCATCTTCCCCAGTCTACAGAGGTTGGAAGCAACAAATAGTGGATATTCAAGAAGGTGTAGAGGAATGATTAAACCCTTAAGGGTGAATCCTGGAGAAATAAGAATGAGGCCCTGAAGAAGAAATGTTTAAATACCTCAGCAGTCAAGTGGCATATGTGCCTTTGCTCTTCAGAATGAAGGGTGGTGAAGTCAGCTGGAGATGGTCGAGGCCTTAGGACAAGTAAAAGAAGAAGTTTGGGATTGATGGGACAGTAAGATGTTGCAAAAGTGCAGTACATATCTATTCCTGTCATTCTTTTCAAATTACCATGTATTTGTCTGCCTTCAAAACTGATGGACACAACAATTCTCCCTGTAAAAATACACTGCACGTCAAGAACCCAGTGGAAATTCATTCACAATTCTGACTAGATTTTGTAATACAGATGTTGAGAGAAGGAGTGATGGATTTTATTTCAAAACTGTTAGGGAGAGAGAGTTTATGCATTAATATCCATTAGGGCCACTTTTCAAGGAAACAAGAAAAAATATCAAACTGGAAGTTGGCTTGCATTATATTGACTGAACTTCCAAGATGTTTTGTTGTATTCAAGTGATAAGGGATCGGGGAGTAAAGTACAAACGTTGTAATGGTACGTGACTGCTACTCAGAGATCTGGATCAGAGGCAGGACATCAAACTTAATCAGATGGGGAATTAAATTTCACATAACCAAATCCAAAAAAAAAAATCTTTCTAATGATATCTTGAAACTGTTTGATGGGGAGGCACAGTAGTGTAGTGGTTAATGTTACAGCTCCAGCTATAAGATCAGGGTCCAGTTCCTACCTCTGTCTGGAAGGAATTTGTACATTCTCCCTGTGACCTTGCAGGTTTCTACTGTGTGCTCAAGTGTCCTCCAGAATTCCACAGATGAACAGATTAGGTTAGGTTCTGTGAGTTATGGGCATGCTATATTGACACCAGAAGTGTGGTGACACTTGCTCAGCACAATCCTCACTGATTTGATATGATGTAAATAACTCTATATTTCAATGTAAATGTGACAAATAAAGGTAAATCTTTAAAATATTACACAATCTTAATATCCTGCAGGAAAGGATATTTATTGTCCCCATTTGGTATAGTCTATACATGACTCCAGCCCACTAATGCAGTCAACTCTAAATTGTCTCTTCATTTCTGGCCCTTAGAGATAGAAAACAGGCTGTGCGGATGCTGGAATCTGCAACAGACAGACAAGCTGCTGGAAGAACTCAGAGGTTAAGCAGCATCTGAGTTGTTGCCCGTTTGGGTCAAAGTACTGCAACAACACAATGAACGCTGGCATCTCCCACGTAATCCTACCACACTGGACACTGAAGAACAAATGCTCATGTCACTCTCTCTTCTGGAACTACATACCTCTGATCATCTAATACCTTATACTGCTTCATGATTGGTGAATTACATTAATCCGGTTCCTACCCATCACCAGGAATTCCCAGCAAAAGAACATTTCTCGAGGTGGCCATAGCAAGATGGGATACTGACCGAAACTGCTTAATCTGAAATCAACTGATAACTGTATTGGAATTGTCCGTGTCTACTATGTGATAACACAGCAAATCCTCATCCACTAAGGCAAGGGTGGCGAAACTCTTTGAGAATGTATGCCCAAGTCTGCGATAATGTTCAAAAAATTTTCTTGTTTATCTTGCTAACTTTGAGCAGGGATTATTATTCATTAATGAATTAGTGACAATAAATATGGGCTATTTTTAGGGAAAAAATAATGAATGCTGTTGCTTATTAAATAATTGAAAAATAATACATTCCTAAATAGCATTGTTACTGGACCTTGTTACATACTAAATATGAACTTGAAATTAAATTGTACAACAAAGATTTTCCTTCCTGAATTCTTTTGGGTGTATTTTATGGATTTTAGTTTGCAAGTCATGAAAATCACCATGAAAATTCCCTCAACACACATCAAAGGACTAACGAAGGGTCTCGGCCTGAAATGTCGACTGTACCTCTTCCTAGAGATGCTGCCTGGCCTGCTGCGTTCACCAGCAACTTTGATGTGTGTTGAGGGAATTTCCAGCATCTGCAGAATTCCTCCTGTTTGCATGAAAATTCCCTATTCACACACTAGTTTTTTTTTTGGAAATTGCCTGTATTTGTCATTTCAATTGATAATTCAAGTTAATTAAAAAGTTGCCCACAATGTAAGCTGAAATGTTTTCTATCTTGACCAGGTATGCCTGGGCATGCTTAGACAAGCTGGATGGTGCATGGCAGGGCAGGTTTTAGAAAGGCTATAGATTTCCATGAAGCATATCAATACTTGAGACAGATATTTCCCAGAATAACTGATGCCAAGATTAAGAAAGGCATTTTTATTGGTCCACAAATCAAACAGGTCATCAATGACAGGCATTTCAAAGAAATTCTAGTGGGACTAGAGAAAATCGCATGGAAGGCATTCAAGGATATTTTCTTGGTAACTACAGAGCACCAAACTACATGCAGCTGGTTGACAACATGCTTCAAGCATTCAAAACCATGAAGTGCAACATGTTACTAAAGATTCATTTTCTGCATTCCCATTTAGACTTCTTCCCTGCAAATCTTGGCACTCTCAGTAACAAGCTTTCACCAGAACATAGTGGTCATGGAGAAATGGTATCAAGGCAACTGGAATCCACTAATGCTGGCTGATTATTGTTGGACACCAAAGCGAGAAGCCTCAGACCCTGAGTACAAATGAAAATCATCAACAAGACATGTTTTGCTTAGTTGAACTACTGAAAAGCAAAAGCACCGTTAAGCAATTATACACATTATATTTAAAAGAGGTTAATTTGTTGTTCCTCCAAATTCCTATGTGATACAAGTAATCTGAAATTATATTTGTGTTCAGCTTCAAGCAGTCTATCATAAACAAAAGAAAAACTGGGGAAGCAACACTTTTGAAAAAATTTGTTGTACAGTGTTATAGGCTTTGCTTCAAATTCATGAAAGATCAAGAACAGGGAAGGAAAATATACATACACACTTTACTCTCCGTGTGAGTTTTGTTACTGCACTAACAATGACAAATCAAGTCACATCAAGTTTAGTTAACATACATGGATACAGCCGACTGAAACAGCATTCCTCTGGGGCCAAGATGTAAAACCTACACAGCACTTTCAAAATAGCGAGCCAAAAAGCATAGTCATGCGAAGAAACATGTTGTGGAGGTGGAGCGGAATAATGATGGCGCTAAAGGGCAACTTTTTTGCTTGCATCTTCAGAAACAGCTCTATTTCCATCTTTAATATCTTTATTTTTCCCTTTCAGGGTTCTTCTGAAGACCCTGACCTGCAGTTACATGCTGACTTTGGGTCTTTGCGGGAATGGGATCTGCTCTCGGGGTTTCATAATCAATCGTTTTTGTTCGGCATGCCAAGGGCTCGGCCCAACTGTCCGGCTCAGATTTGGAAGCCTTGGATCTCAGGGCTCTGGAGATGGGTGGATTGAGGGTCGGTATCATGGCAGGAGACCCGTGTGTAGTCGGGGGAGTCCGGAGACCCAAGATCTTTGAGATCGCTGGGTACAGAGCTCGAAAAAAGCGACATAACGGACTTTTAACATCATAAACCATCAAGCAGAGAGGGCTTAGAAGGTGTCCTGCATCAGAATCAGAGCACCGGGTTGAGACCTGCTGCATTTGTCCCCCAGAGTCTGTCACCCTCTGAGAAAAACTATCCCACACACAAGTTGAAGTTCCTGGCATTGAAATAGGCTCGGGTGGATAAGTTGAGTGACTGCCTTTATGGTGCCAAGTTTGAGGTGAGGACAACAATCCCCTGACTTATATCCTAAACTCGGCGAAATTGGATGCCACAGGGCCATCAGTGGTTGGCGACGTCATCTGCCTATGATTTCAGCCTGAAATACTGGCCAGGAAGTAGGAACATTGATGCTGATGCTTTGTCCCACGTGCGCCTGAAGGGCTGAACAGGAATGAAGAGTGCGAGAGCGTTTCTGCCCTGGGGGTAAAAGCCATGTGTCAGTTTTTCATCACGGTGAAGGCAGAAAGAAGGCACAGGCAGGATTCAGTGGTGGATCACTTGGCAGCTTCTGATGACACCATACCACAACCTGACTGCTCTGAAGACAAACCACTTACCAGAACTGAGTCCTGGGGAAGTGGTAGCTGCTCAGTGAGATGACCCGGGCATCGGTACAATTTGGTCAGCGGTCAAAAAGGGAGAAATGGCCCAAGCAGAGAAGATGAAACATGCTGTGGTGCCTCCATTACTGAGAGAATGGCCCAGGTTGGAGTTGAGGAACCGGATCCTATTCCGGGTCACATCGCCTCTGGACCGATCTTGGTGTTCCCAGCTGGTTCTGCCTGAGAAGTATCGGGTGATGGTGTTTATGTTACTTCACAATAGTTCTGGACATTTGGGGTTGAAAAGCCCTATGGATTGCTCAGAGATTAGTTCTACTGGCCCCGAATGCAAGCAGAGATCGAAGAGTACTGCAAGTCATGCATTCGATGTATATGGAGGAAGATGCTGCCTACGAGGGCCGCTCCATTGTCCCACTTGCAGAACACGGGGCCCCTGGAACTTCTGTGTATGGATTTCCTGTCAATAGAACCAGATGCCAACAACATGGCGAATGTCTTAGTCATCACAGATCACGAGACCAGATATGCGCAGGCTTTCCCTACCAAGGATCAGAGGGTGTCCACGGTGGCCATAGTGTTATGGGAGAAGTATTTCATTTATTATGGTCTCCCCAGATGGATACATATGATCAGGGACGGGATTTCGAGAGAAGGCTCGTCCCAAGTGTTACAGAGCATGCTTGGAGTCCAGAAGTCGAGGACTACTTTCCCTATCATCCACAGGGTGATCCCCAGCCCGAGAGGTTTAATCGGACCTTACTAGACTTGCTCAGAACCTTGGAAATCAGCAAGAAGAACAAGTAGAGTCAACATGTTGGACACCTGGCCAACTGCTACAACTGTGCACAAAATGAAAGTTTTGGGTACTTGCTATACTATCTGATGTTTGGGTGCTAGGTGAGGTTGCCCATCGATCTTTGTTTCGGGTCTGGCGAGGAAGACCTACCACCAAAGACTTATCTGAAGGATGTGTCTGATATGAGGAGGAAGCTGAAAAAGGCTTATGAGACAGAGCCAAGTAGTTATGGCGCCCAGTGGCGACTCCTTTGCTTGTGTCTTCGAAAACAGTACTATTTCCATCTTTAATATCTCTATTTTTGTCTATCAGGCTTCTTTTGAAGACCCTGACCTGGAGTTACATGCTGACTACAGTTACATAGAAACACAGAAAATAGGTGCAGGAGTAGGCCATTCGGCCCTTCGAGCCTGCACTGCCATTTATTATGATCATGGCTGATCATCCAACTCAGAACCCCGCCCCAGCCTTCCCGCTATACCCCCTGATCCCCGTAGCCACAAGGGCCATATCTAACTCCCTCTTAAATATAGCCAATGAACTGGCCTCAACTGTTTCCTGTGGCAGAGAATTCCACAGATTCACCACTCTCTGTGTGAAGAAGTTTTTCCTAATCTCAGTCCTAAAAGGCTTCGCCTTTATCCTCAAACTGTGACCCCTCGTTCTGGACTTACCCGACATCGGGAACAATCTTCCTGCATCTAGCCTGTCCAATCCCTTTAGGATTTTATCCGTTTCAATCAGATCCCCCCTCAATCTTCTAAATTCCAAAGAGTACAAGCCTAGTTCATCCAGTCTTTCTTCATATGAAAGTCCTGCCATCCCAGGAATCAATCTGGTGAACCTTCTTTGTACTCCCTCTATGGCAAGGATGTCTTTCCTCAGATTAGGGGACCAAAACTGCACACAATACTCCAGGTGTGGTCTCACCAAGGCCTTGTACAACTGCAGTAGTATCTCCCTGCTCCTGTACTCGAATCCTCTTGCTATAAATGCCAGCATACCATTCGTCTTTTTCACCGCCTGCTGTACCTGCATGCCCACTTTCAATGACTGGTGTATAATGACACCCAGGTCTCGTTGCACCTCCCCTTTCCCTAATCGGCCACCATTCAGATAATAATCTGTTTTCCTATTTTTGCCACCAAAGTGGATAACTTCACATTTATCCACATTAAATTGCATCTGCCATGAATTTGTCCACTCACCCAACCTATCCAAGTCACCCTGCATCCTCTTAGCATCCTCCTCACAGCTAACACTGCCACCCAGTTTCGTGTCATCCGCAAACTTGGAGATGCTGCAATTAATTCCCTCATCCAAGTCATTAATATATATTGTAAACAACTGGGGTCCCAGCACTGAGCCTTGCGGTACCCCACTAGTCACCGCCTGCCATTCTGAAAAGGTCCCGTTTATTCCCACTCTTTGCTTCCTGTCTGCTAACCAATTCTCCATCCACATCAATACTTTACCCCCAATACCGTGTGCTTTAAGTTTGCACACTAATCTCCTGTGCGGGACCTTGTCAAAAGCCTTTTGAAAATCCAAATATACCACATCTACTGGTTCTCCCCTATCCATTCTACTAGTTACATCCTCAAAAAATTCTATGAGATTCGTCAGACATGATTTTCCTTTCACAAATCCATGCTGACTTTCTCTGATGATTTCACTGCTTTCCAAATGTGCTGTTATCACATCTTTGATAACTGACTCCAGCAGTTTCCCTACCACCGACGTTAGGCTAACCAGTCTATAATTCCCCAGTTTCTCTCTCCCTCCTTTTTTAAAAAGTGGGGTTACATTAGCCACCCTCCAATCCTCAGGAACTAGTCCAGAATCTAACAAATTTTGAAAAATTATCACTAATGCATCCACTATTTCTTGGGCTACTTCCTTAAGCACTCTGGGATGCAGACCATCTGGCCCTGGGGATTTATCTGCCTTTAATCCCTTCAATTTACCTAACACCACTTCCCTACTAACATGTATTTCGTTCAGTTCCTCCATCTCACTGGACCCTCTGTCCCCTAACATTCTGGAAGATTATTTATGTCCTCCTTAGTGAAGACAGAACCAAAGTAATTATTCAATCGGTCTGCCATGTCCTTGCTCCCCATAATCAATTCACCTGTTTCTGTCTGTAGGGGACCTACATTTGTCTTTACCAGCCTTTTCCTTTTTACATATCTATAAAAGCTTTTACAGTCAGTTTTTATGTTCCCTGCCAGTTTTCTCTCATAATCTTTTTTCCCCTTCCTAATTAAGCCCTTTGTCCTCCTCTGCTGAACTCTGAATTTCTCCCAGTCCCAGGTTCTTTGCGGGAATGGGACCCACTCTCAGGGTTCCACAACCGGCCGCTTTTCGGCATGCCAAAAGTCTCGGCCTAAGATTTTGGCATGGATTCAGAAGGCTGGGATCTCAAGGAACTGGAGACAGGCGGATCAAGGGTCAGTGTCGCCACAGGAGACCTGTGTGTAGTTGGGGGAGTCGGAACATCTGCTGTATGCTAGAGACTCGGGATTCTTGTGATCTTCAGGCACAGAGCTCGAGAAAAGTGATGTAACAGGCTTTTAACATCATAAACCAGCGAGTTGTTTGTTATGTCTCCCTGCTCATTGGAAAATGATGTCACCTCTTTCTCCCTTATTAGGAGAGGGAGAGACTGCAGCACGTCAAGTTATCGGGTGAACAATGTAGTCTTTGGGGTAACTGCAAGTCTGTGTCTTTGCTATTGCTTTACTCACGCTTGAGTGCTGGTAGCGGGTGTGCTTTAGTTTTGCCGGTGGGGGGAGGGGAATTGTTGCTCGCTACCGCTTACATGCAGGAGGGGGGGGAGCTGGGGGGGGGCTTCGGGGTTCTAATGTTTAACTGTTGTTCATCCTTGGGGCACTCCTCTGTTTTCGTGGATGGTTGCAAACAAAAAGCATTCCAGGATGTATATTGTATACATTTCCCTGACGTTAAATTGGACCTTCAAACCTTTGGTATAGCCCAAGACTCTGAGTGAAATATCCGTAAAGTAATGGTACAGTTCCTAGCACTGCAATCCAGCCTGTCATTCTACTGATCAAACACTGGAGGGCAGCACCAATGGGAGAGGCCAGCCCAAACCACGCATGGACACCATGCTGCACCGCCTCTAGCATCTCCTCCCCCAGACTGCAGTAGTAGGCATGCCTGTGACTTCAGGCCTACTCCTCACTACAACCAAGATTATGCAGCTTCCCCTCTACTTGTCATGTCACCAAACAAGGGGAACAGTCCTGTGGAACCTTACATTATCAATATCCAACAGGGTCTTGTGATTGCAAGAGAAATGTCCAAGGCAATCACCCACAGTTACACTGCATGCCTCCTTTGCGCATCAACTCAGATGCCTTCAAGTAGTAGGCATCTCCTCCGAACCCAATCCGACTCCTCCCACATGCCGGCTAGTCAATATATTATAGTGGGCTTCTATTTTATATTGAGAGGAGGAGAAGATGGTGGCGCGACGCAGCGCACGTGGCCTCTCTGGTGAATGATATCTGTAATCTGGCAGGTAGGGTACCGTGCACAATTCTGATTTGATGGAGACAGACATGAGAGTACGGAGGAACATCTGGAGAAACTTCTGAAATGCCCACTTCGCTGCCGCTGCTACTGTGTGGTAACTGGAATCTCTGGAGCAGAAGGCCCAGAATCCTCAGCTTTGCTTGTTTCAGCAGCTGGGGCGAGATCAATGGCGCTCGGGAGGCTGTATCAGAGGGGCTAGTCAGAGGCTCGAAGTTTTCGGATGGACGGACTCAGTGTCGGCTGTGGTCGGCTGCTTCCAAGGCATCGGCAAGTTGACGGTGCCTGAAGGTTTATGGCAGGGAGTTTCTCCCTTTTGCCACCTGCTATCGGGGACTCAGGAGTCAATCAACTCGGGGACTTTGAAACTTTTTTTTACTGTGCCCATGATTTGTTCTTCATCAAATTATGGTATTGCTTTGCACTGCTGTAAATATATGTTATAATTATGTGGCTCTGTCAGTGTTAGTCTTTGGTTTGTCCTGTTTTTCTGTGATATCACTCTGGAGAAACATTGTATTATTTCTTAATGCATGTATGCATTTCTAAATGACAATAAAAGAGGACTGAGTGTGTTCTCATAATCTATTTGGTTGTTATGAGAGCTACATACATAGCACTAATTTCATCAGTAAGTCTATCTTTAGACTTGACTAAGTTTCACACTGAAACAATGCCACACATAACAATTCATGGAGTGGATAAACTATATTCAGTATTTACTGCTATTGTCATTGACTAGCCAACGTTCACTCACAAATGACAGAAGAGAAAATATAAGCAGAGCGAAGCCATTGCCAACTAGATCAACTCTTCATTATCTAAATACTGATGTATACACCAGATCTGAGAATTTCAAAATATATCATCCAGTATCACGTGTTCACACAACGATATACCTGGCGTCAAGCTGGAGTGATACAGTACCTGTGAAAACATTTCACTGCTCTCCGGTTGTAAAAAATCATTTGATACTTGATGTGGCTGTCAAGATATCATTGTGTACCTGTTTATTATGAGTGGAATTTAAAGAGTTTCGGGGTGTGCTAACAAAACTTTTGCACCTGCCATCTGGGCAGCTGTGTGATGGATTTGCCACTCCTGCACTATGGAATTAGCCACTGGAGTGTTTTGGACTTCATACTAACAATCAGAACAAGGAAGGTCCTCCGTGAAGGACATTTGCAAACAAAGGCCTCTGGAAATGGAACTACAAATGAAGTTCATATCTGCCCTGATTCAGAGAGAATAAAATTAGCGTGAATTCCCACAGAACTAGTTTTCATAACTCATTGGTGCATGACCCACAGGTCATGGAATCTATAAAGTTCTTCAACTGAATCTTCACCCTTCCTGGAGATGAATATGAACTGGGAAATTGATGTTTGAGGCTAAATTCAGGAGCAAGGGTATATCTCTTCCAAGCTGGGAGTGACAATAAGAGATACGTCCTCCTTTGTTTGGTACTAAGTTGCTTGGGAATTAAGTACAAGCCAGCACATCATTAGGTCTTGAATCACAGTCAGAGTCATTTGATTTGAGAACCAAGTTGATGAAGAGTTCACTTTTATAATGACAACATGGTTAGCATCAACGCAGGCTCACAAACTAGCTTGTAGTAAGGGGGAAATGTAAAACTCATTCAGGACATGACTGCAATTTTCTCAATAGAAGTGACTTTATATCATCATGATATTGATACCTGACAGAAGTACATAAGATTATTAGAGGCATAGATAATTTTTTTAAGTCAAGGTCTTTTTTATTCCCATATCAGAAACAAAAGTGAGAGAGGAGCTGCCCAAAGTCGATTGGAAGGTGACACTATCAAGGATGATGGAAGAACAGCAGCGGCTGGAGTTTCTGGGGGGAATTCAGAAGGCACAGGGTAGCTACATCACTAAGATGAAGAAGTATTCTACTGGGAGAATGTGGCAACAATGGCAGACAAGGGAAACCAAAAACAGCATATAAGCAAAGCAGAGGAGATGTAATATAGGAAAAAATAGTGGGAATGTAGAGGAGTGGGAAGCTTTTTAAAACCATAAGGAGAGAAAAAATGAAATATGGTAAGCTAGCCAAAAATATCAAAGATGATGCCAAAAGTGGAAGAGAAGTGAGAGTGTATATTGGACCGCTGGACAGGTAGTAATAAGAGACAAAGAAATGAGGGATGAACTGAATAAATATTTTGCATCAGTCTTCACTGTGGAAGATCCAAATAGCATATCAGAAGTTTAAGAGTGTCGGGGGAAGAAGTGAGTGTAGTTGCTGTTACTAAAGAGAAATCCAAAGGGAGATTAGTCACCTGGACCAGATGCACTACACCTCAGGGTTCTGAAAGCAGTACCTGAAGAGATTGTGGCAGCAGTAGTAATGATCTTTCAAAGATCACTAGATTCTGGAATGGTTCCAAAGGACTGGAAAATTGCAAATGTCACTCTACTCTTTAAAGAGGAACGGAGGCTTAAGACCCCAATGATATACCTGGGTTTCTGCAGGTGTATCCCATTCACTCATTGAGGCAAGGCATCCATTTACCTGTCCCTCTGAGGGAGACTCTCTTGCTCAGCCACCATATGAAAAGATCGATGTGCAATAGAGCTCTCAAGTCTAATGAATACCTTTCTACTTCTGACCCATAAAAAGTAAGACTAGAATCGGTAGCTATATACAACTCTGTAACAAGCACAAAACTGATACATTTTCCTTAAAGTATCTCAGTAGGCCAGCTGGTGGCGCAGTGACATCAGCGCCGGACTCCGGAGCGAAGGTTCCCAAGTTCGAGTCTGGTCGGGCCGCTCCCGGACACGCTTTCCATCCCTGCCAGGTTGAGTGTTGAGCTCGCAACCCGGCCTCGTAAAAAAAACTGCGCTGTGAATCTTTCCTCCAAGACAACCACTTGAAAAGTGTTCGCTGAGGCTCTGGCAGAGCATGGCACACACAAAAAAATCTCAATTATTACAATGAAAACCCTATTTCTACCTAGAATTTCTACCTGAGAACTTCTTTGTAGTATAACTACATAATAGATGCTTGTGTGACAGTGCAGGAAACTCCAGTTCAATGGAATTTAATGAACATCAGTGGGAATAAAGCTCAACATATTTCAAGCCTTCAATCTAGCAATCGATCTTAAACATAATCAAACATCACTGTGAAGAAAACTTGGCCAGTTTTCAAAGACTATTCATCATTCTTTCAATTCCACTATCCCTCTCCCCTTCCTCAATAAACTTCAATGTGCACCAATGAAAACTGGAAAGAGCCATCTTTAGCTCTTTGTCACCTCCACCTCTGACTTCCCAGCTTCTTACAACATTCCCACTCCCACAGAGGCCTAACATCCCTCTCTCCTGGATCTACCTATTAACTGCTAGCTCTTGTTCAACCCCTTCCCCTCCAACTATTTATACTGGCTCTCTCCCGTCATTCATCCCAGATGAAGGGTTTTGACCCAAAACATTGGAACATAGAACATGGCCCACCACGTTGTGCTAACCTTATAACCTATTCTAAGATAAATCTAATCATTCCCTCCTATATAGCCCTCCATTTTTTCTGATAAACATGCATCTACCTAAAAGTTTCCTATATCTCCTTAATGTATCTGCCTCTACCACCACCCTGCCAGCAAATCCCATGCACCCACCACTCTCTTTGCAGAAAACGTACCTCTGGCTTCCCCCTATACTTTCCTCTAATCACCATAAAATTATAATCCCTTGTATTAACCATTTCTGCCCTGGAAACAAGTCTCTGGCTGCTCATTCAATCTATGCCTCTTATTCAAAGGTTCAAGATTCAAGATTCAAAAAGTACATTTATTATCAAAGCATTTATGCAATATGAAACACTGAAATTTGTCTTCCCCACAGATAGAATTGATTCCATTGTTGGATTGGGGTGTAAATTGAATCCATTGTTGAATTGGGGTGTAGAATTGAATCTATTGTTGGATCAGGGTGTAGAATTGATTCCATTGATGGATCAGGGTGTAGAATTGAATCCACTGTTTATCAGGGTGTAGAATTGAATCCACTGTTTATCAGGGTGTAGAATTGATTCCATTGTTGGATCAGGGTGTAGAATTGATTCCATTGTTGGATTAGGGTGTACAATTGAATCCACTATAGTATCAGGGTGTAGAATTGAATCCACTGTGGTATCAGGGTGTAGAATTGAATCCATTGTTGGATCAGGGTGTAGAATTGAATCCACTGTTTATCAGGGTGTAGAATTGATTCCATTGTTGGATCAGGGTGTAGAATTGAATCCACTGTTGTATTAGGGTGTACAATTGAATCCACTATAGTATCAGGGTGTAGAATTGAATCCACTGTTGTATTAGGGTGTACAATTGAATCCACTATAGTATCAGGGTGTAGAATTGAATCCACTGTAGTATCAGGGTGTAGAATTGAATCCATTGTTGAATCAGGGTGTAGAATTGATTCCATTGTTGGATTAGGGTGTACAATTGAATCCACTATAGTATCAGGGTGTAGAATTGATTCCATTGTTGGATTAGGGTGTAGAATTGATTCCATTGTTGGATTAGGGTATACAATTGAATCCACTGTAGTATCAGGGTGTAGAATTGATTCCATTGTTGGATTAGGGTGTAGAATTGATTCTATTGTTGGATTAGGGTGTACAATTGAATCCACTGTTGAATCAGGGTGTAGAATTGATTCCATTGTTGGATTAGGGTGTACAATTGAATCCACTATAGTATCAGGGTGTACAATTGAATCCACTGTAGTATCAGGGTGTAGAATTGATTCTATTGTTGGATTGGGGTGTACAATTGAATCCACTATAGTATCAGGGTGTAGAATTGAATCCACTGTAGTATCAGGGTGTAGAATTGAATCCATTGTTGAATCAGGGTGTAGAATTGATTCCATTGTTGGATTAGGGTGTAGAATTGATTCCATTGTTGCATTAGGGTGTACAATTGAATCCACTGTAGTATCAGGGTGTAGAATTGATTCCATTGTTGGATTAGGGTGTACAATTGAATCCACTATAGTATCAGGGTGTAGAATTGATTCCATTGTTGGATTAGGGTGTAGAATTGATTCCATTGTTGGATTAGGGTGTACAATTGAATCCACTGTAGTATCAGGGTGTAGAATTGATTCCATTGTTGGATTAGGGTGTAGAATTGATTCTATTGTTGGATTAGGGTGTACAATTGAATCCACTGTTGAATCAGGGTGTAGAATTGATTCCATTGTTGGATTAGGGTGTACAATTGAATCCACTATAGTATCAGGGTGTACAATTGAATCCACTGTAGTATCAGGGTGTAGAATTGATTCTATTGTTGGATTGGGGTGTAGAATTGAATCCACTGTTGTATCAGGGTGTAGAATTGAATCCACTATAGTATCAGGGTGTAGAATTGAATCCACTGTAGTATTAGGGTGTAGAATTGAATCCACTGTAGTATCAGGGTGTAGAATTGAATCCACTGTAGTATTAGGGTGTACAATTGAATCCACTGTAGTATCAGGGTGTAGAATTGAATCCACTGTTGGATTAGGGTGTAGAATTGATTCTATTGTTGGATTGGGGTGTGGAATTGAATCTATTGTTCGATCAGGGTGTAGAATTGAATCCACTATTGTATTGAGGTGTAGAATGTTAATGTTCCTTGTTGTTTAATTTTCCTATGCTTACTTGTATTCTTTATTTATATCTGCTATATACATGTATTTGTTCAGTGAATTTTCTGGTAATTACAATCCAGTTGTTTCTGTATTTTCCTAAAACTCCTTAATCATTAGAAGCATGTGTTGTACTCTTAAATGCAACTATTTCATTGGTTAATTCTTATCACTGGATTTTTTGTGTTATCTATAGTCTTAGTATGAGACAACCACAACTCATTTTTCCTTTGAGTTTTCTTTGTTCTCTCTGCTTCTCTTACTTAATTTGTACTTTGTTTTTGTATTAATAAAATTGTTAGCAATACATTCTTTGCCTAAAAAATATGTAATACATAAGAACCTCTGGATCGCAGAACCATCAGGAAAGAACACGAGGTATAATAAGGTGATGGTGTTGATGCCAGGCAGTGTATGTGCTCAGAACAAATATACCTTGCACATGGACAATGTCACTGCTTAGATCCATGGTCTATCTGTAGACTGATAAGCATGTGAAAACCAGTTTGATTTGGAATCAGGAGCCAGAACAGATTCAATGGCAGGCCCTGATCTTTGACAAATGGCCCAGACAATCCTCTGTCCCCTTGACCATCAGGCTGACTGTCTGCTGTGGATCTGCTTCTCAGAGACCAAGACCAGTAATAAAAAAATGGTTGTAGGTTAAACAAAGCGACAAATTGCTACAGGATCTCAGTAGGTATATATAGGAAGGGGAAAGGAACAATCAATTGATAATACCAAAATCCTGTATCAGGACTGAGTGTGGAGAGTGGGGATGACTAGTATAAAGAGGAAAGGACTAGTGAGACACGAGTCCATGGTAATTGGTGTACTGAGAATGGGTGTAAAATGATAGGCAGATTGTGCCAGGTAGAGGAAGGGAAAAGGGCTGGAGATGGGAGACAGTGGCAGGCAGATAGAGAGAGAGATACTGAGAGATAGAGGGAGAGATAGAGATAGAGAGAGAGAGGTAGAGAGAGAGAAAATAAGAACGAGAGGCAAGTGGAGGAAGTTGGAAGAGCGAATGAAGATTGGAGACACTGCTAGAGGAGACAAGAAGGAACACAAAACACAAGGGGCTACCAGTGCTGGACTCTGATATAAAGCAGATCCGAATGGGATCCATTAAGAGGGTGGTGACTATTTATACCCCAGGTTCTCAAATTTGGCTACATCAGTACAAGATCCTAGTCTATCGAATGAGCTAATCCACCTAATCCATCTAATCCATCCAGAACCTCTAAATGTGTTGTGGAGGCAGGCAGTCTGCAGAAGGACTTGGATGGATTAGGAGAATTGGCAAAGAAGTGGCAGCTGGAATAAATGTAGGAAAGTGTATTGCCTTTGATAGAAGGAAGAGAGGCAAAGACTATTTTCTAAACAGGGAGCAAACCGAGAAATCAGAGGTGCAAAGGAACTTGGAACTCCTGGTGCAGGAGTCCCTAGAGGTCAACTTTCAGGCTGAGTCAGTGGTAAGAAAAGCAAATGTAATGTTAGCATTCATTTTGAGAGGACTAGAATAAGGCTTTAAAAAGAAACATGGAGTAGTGTGAGCAGTTTTGGGCCCCTTATCTAAGCAAGAACATGTTGCCATTGGAGAGGGTGCAGAGGTGGATCATGAGAATGATCACAGGAATGAAAGATTTATGAGGAGTTTTGCTGGCTTTGGGTCTGTATTCACTGGAATTTGAAAGTGGGGGGAATCTCATTGAAATGTATCAAATACTAAAAGGCTTAGATGGAGTGGATATGGAAAGGATGTTTCCAAAAGTGGGGAAGTCTAGGACCAGAGGCCACAACCTAGGAATACAAGGAAATCCCTTTAGAACAGAGATGAGGAGGAATTTCTTTAGCCAGAGGGTGTTGCATCTGTGGAATTCACTGCCAAGTCATTGGATATATTTAAGGTGGAGGTTGATGAGATCCTGATTATTATGGGCATGAAAGGTTACAGGGGAAGGCAGGAGAATGGGGTTGATAAGGATAGGAAATCAGCCATGATAGAATGGCAGAGCAGATAGATGGGATGAATGGCCTAATTCTATACTTATGTCTTATTGTTTTATTGTATAAGAAATGGCAAGGCCTTGCTTAATATTTTAAAAAATACATTTCCAAAGGCCAAAGAGAGGGGAGACCTCATAGACTAAAATAAATAACATTATCTAAATTCAGCCACTGGAAATGCTTCCTTAGTGTAAAGCAGCCACAAACCTATTGTCTCCTGGCTCTACAGATGGATAAATGATGAATTATGTTCACATCAACCAGGAGTCTCAGACATTTCTCTTGGAGAATTCAAGTAACTCAAGCGGGCTTGTCTACTCGCGGCCTTATCTCCATAATGACTGCTGATGAACCACTCATATTGATCCTGCATTAGGCTTGAACTATGCAACGCAATTACCCGGTACCCAACATCACCCTGAGTACCGACAGCATGATTACCTCAGTTTCTTTGCACTGAAGTGGAACCATGAGTAGCAAACACAGCCATGCACCTTCAGATGGTGACTACCTATTGGGGAGTATAACCCAACGTTCGTTGCATTCTCACCAACAGTGAAGTTAATTCTAACTGAAGCACAAGGCCCATATCATACAAGAGGTCCATTCAATAGTGGGAATGAAGCTGTACTTGAGCTGGTGATACATGTTTACAGGCTTCTCTATCTTTTGCATGATGGAAGGGGGAAAGAGAGACAGTCAAAATGGCACTGGTGCATCATGGAGACATTCTGCGGGCTATGTATAATACGTTTAAATATATCTCTTTTGAATTAATCTTAGTGCAGTCTGCAGCATGTAATTTCTTTTTAAGCAACGTACTTTTAAATCAACTTAATGAACTACAGATTTCACGACGATCTGAAGGACTCAGCGGACTTAACTCTCAAGCAAGCAGTTATGGCACCTTTAAATGGATGAAGGCTCATTGCTATGGCTGGAAGTGAGGCAGGAGGGGCAAATCCAAGCCAAGCTGAAACGCAGACAGATGATACCCCTCAACCCCGCATCTTGCTAGCAAATGTGCTGCCAATGGAGACCAGATTTGAAGATCTGAGGGCAAGATCACTGTCTCAAAGGGAAATGAGAAATTTTTGTGTTCTCTGTTTTACTGAGATGTGGCTTACTCAGAGTATGCTAGATACAGCGAACAGGTTCAAAGTCTTCTCAATACACAAGATGGACCTAACTGCTGATTTGGAAAAGGCAAAGGGAGGAGGAGTGTGCTTCATGATTAGCTCTCTGTGGTGCTCCGATGTGGCGGTTTTGTTGTACTCTTGATCCCCCAACCTTGAATACCTTATGATCAAATGCTGACCATTCTACTTACCGAGAGAGTTCTCCTCCGTGATGCTGACTTCAGTTTACATATCAACATCAGTCGACCATATTCAGGCACTGGAAGTAATGCATAATGCCATCACCAAACAAGAAACAGTTCATCCTGAAGCATTTCAAATCATAGTTGGGGATTTTAATCAGCTTTGTTTGTAGAAATCCATGCCCAATTACCATCAGCATATAGCCTGTAGCACCAGAGCTCCCAGCACAGTAGACTACTGCTATACTAAGATAAAGAATGCCAACTGGTCACTGCTCAGACTGCTCTTGGGAAATCTGATCACTTGGCTGTCCTCCTCCTACCTGCATACCATCCGAGGCTGAGGAGCCAGAGATTAGAACAACAAGGAGGTGTTTGTGGAAAGCTGAGGAGTGACTCTGGGATTGGTTCAAGTTGCTGCACTTGGCCGTGTTCAAGGAGTCATCTGTGGATATGAATGATGGTTGTTACAGCCTTCATAAAATGTCATAGACAAGTGTGTCTCTACTCAATCACTAAGAGTCTTCCCCTACCAGAATCCCTGGAGGAACAACGAGATCTGCAATCTGAGGGCCAGATCAGAGGCATTCAAGTCTGGTGACCAAGAAGGTTACAGGAGATCCAGGTATGGTCTCCAGAGAGCCATCTCACGGGCAAAGTGGCAATTCCAGACTAAACTTGAATCAATGAAGGTTGCTCAACTGATGCGACCTCATACATAGTAAAATTAAGCCACATAGGTGACAACAGAAATTTGCTTCCAGCTGAGCTCAATGTGCTCAATGTTCGCTTCAACCATCAAAACACTGGAGGAACCACCACGAACTCGCACAGCCCTCGATGATCCCATAATTTCAGTCACTGGAGACGAGATGTGAGCAGCATTCAGGAGGGGTAACCCATGGAAAACATCTGGCCATGATGGGATACCTGGCTGAGTACTGAAAATCTGTGCTGATCAACTGTCTGGAGTGTTCACTGAGATCTTTAACCTCTTGCTTTAGCAGTCTTCAAGCAGGCTTCAACCATACTGCTACCTAAGAAGCAGCAATGATTGTTAATGACTATCATCCAGTATCACTTACATCCACAGAGTTGAAGTATTTTGAGAGGTTGGTGATGAAACATATCAACTCCTGCCTGAGAAGCAACTTGGATCTGTTCCAATTTGTCTACTGGAGCAACAGGTCCACAGCAGATGCCTTCTCATTGGCTCTTCATTCAACCCTGGAACTTCTAGACAATGAAAGTGCATACTTCAGGATGCCTTTTATCAACTACAGCTCAGCATTCAATATCATTATCCCTTCAAAACTAATCAATAAGGTCCAAGACCTTGGCCTCAATACCTCCTTGTGCAATTGGATCCTTGGTTTTCTCACTTACAGATCCCAGTCAGTTCAGATTGGCAACAAAATCTCCTCCACAATCACCATCTGCACAGGTGCACCACACGGCTGTGTGCTTTGCCCCCTGCTCTACTCACTTATGACTGTGTGACTAAGTGCAGCTCAAATGCCATATCCAAATTTGCTGATGACACCACTGCCACAGGCCAAATCAAAGGTGGTGATGAATCAGCATATAGGAGGGAGATTGAAAATCTGGCTGAATGGTGCCAAAACAACAACCTCTTACTCAACGTCAGCAACATCAAGAAGCGATATTGACCTCAGGAGGAGGAAACTAGCAGTCCTCATTGGGGGAATCTGAGATAGAGTGGGTCAGCAACTTCAAATTCCTCAATGTTATCATTTCAGAGATACAGCACTCTGTAGGCCCAGCACGTAAGTGCAATTACGAAGAAAGTCCTTCCGTACGAGTCTGTGAAGATTTAGCATGGCATCTAAAACTTTGACAAACATCTATAGATATGTAGTGGAGCGTATTTTGACCCAGCCTAGTATGGAAACATCAATGCCCTTGAATGGAAAAACCCGCAAAATGTAGTGGTAAAGCGCAGTCCATCACAGGTGAAGCCCTCCTCAGCATTGAGCCCATCTACATGGAGTAGATCCCCACCACACAGCTCATGCTTTCTTCTCACTGCTGCCACCAGGAAGAAAATCCAGGAAGCTCAGGGCTAACACCAGCAGATTCAGGAACAGTTCTTGCCCCTCAACCAGAGTCCATAGAGAGGAGGCTGGTTTTCATGGCGTACTTAGCTGTGCTCACAGCACACTGCAGTTGCTGGCAGTCTCAGACACAACAGTTCCCACACCAAACCATGCAGCATCTGGATAGGATGCTTTCTGTGGTGCAACAATGTAAGTTAGTGAAGCTCAACGGGACATGCCAAACTTCCTTAGGCTTCTCAGGAAGTCAAGGTGCTAGTGCATTTCTTTGGCTGTGGCATCTACATGGATGGAGCAGTAGAGGTTATTGGTGATATTCACTGCAAGCACTTGAAACTCTCACCCACCTCAGCTTATCACTTACCAAAAACCCATCAAGAACGAGCTTTTATAATCAAGAACTCACTGTAAAATATTTGAGGTTTTGCAGTGGATCCAAATGCAGTATGTTCAACAAATACTTTTTGGGGACTTGGTATTCAAAAACAATATTTATCTATTTTTATTTTATTTAGCAATACAACACGGAGTCGGTCCCTCAGGAATTCCACAACCCCATTAACCCTAACCTTAATCATAGCATAACTTGCAGTGACTAATTAACCTACCCAATATGTCTCTGGACTGTGGGAAGAAACTGGTCACCCGGAGAAAACCCATGCATTCGATGGGGAGAATGCATAGAGACTCCTTACAGAACAGTGCCAGTGTTGAGCTCCAAACTCCAGAACCCTGCAAGCTGGAACAGTGTTGTGCTAACCAGCATGCTCTTACACTGCCTCCTTGCATCACATGAAATATGTCACCCTTTGCAGTAAAGCAAAACCATAAACATTCCTCCAGAGACCAATCAACAGAGTGCAGTCATTAATAAATCCACCCAAATAAGCTTTACCACTTGTTCTTGATATGGAGGTACATGGGGATAAGACTGCACAGTGTCAAGTTGTTCTGTAAACACACTTAAGATGTCTCTCACTCTTCTCTACTTAATTAACTGGCTGTTAATAATTATTTGTCTCAATGCAGACACGTTCGCCTGCTGTCTGAAAGTACTTAATATTTAGTTGGGGAAATCAAGACCTTCTCCTGCATGCAAACCTGCTCACAATATTCTTTACTTGTCACTGGAATGGGATCCCAGCAGTCACACTGCATTATCATCAGACATCCACACACACCATTTTGAGTGGCACATTTCCATCCTCGGCAACTTCCTCCGGCTTCATTTCCACTCTCATCTGATATGCTGCTCTACACTCACACATTCATGCTCAGTCCCTGCCTCTCTCCTTGACCTTCAGCACGGCATCATGGTGACCCCAGTCCAGGGATGGAGCTCTCATACTTTCAATATTCTTCAGTGGGTTTGAGCTGGCAAACTTCATCACACTGAAAGGATTTTCAAAATCTTGGAATAGAGTCATAGACTGCCACAGTGCAGAGACGGGCCCTTCAGCCCATTTAGTGTATACCAAACTAGTCTTTTGCCTAGTCCCATTCACCTGCACCCAGACCATAGCCCTCCATACCTCTCTCATCCCTGTAAACTCGCATCCTACACTTCCGCAGGCAGCTTGTTCCACACTCACACCACTCTCTGAGTGAAGAAACTTCCCCTCAGATTCCCTTTAAATATTTCACCCTGCACTCTGATCACCTCTAATTCTAGACTCATGCAATCTGACAGAACACAAGAACATAAGGAATAGGAGCAGGAGTAGGCCATTCGGCCCATTGAGCCTGCTCCACCTTTCAATAAGATCATGGCTGATCTGTCCGTAAACTCAGCTCCATCTACCTGCCTTTTCCCCATAACCCTTAATTCCCTTACTGTCTAAAAACCTATCGAACTGTATCTTAAATATATTTAGTGAAGAAGTGTGAAGAAGCCTCAACTGCTTCCCTGGGCAGAGAATTCCACAGATTCACCACTCTCTGAGAAAAACAGTTTTTCCTCATCCCCGTCCTAAATCTTCTCCCCTGAATCTTGAGGCAATGTCCCCTAGTTCTAGCATCACCTACCAATGGAAACAACTTTCCTACTTCTATCTTATCTATCCCTTTTAAAATTTTGTATGTTTCTGTAAGATCCCCTCTCATTCTTCTGAACTCCAGAGAGCATAGTTCCAGGTGTCTCAATTTCTCCTCATAGGTTAACCCCTTCATCCCTGGAATCAACCTGGTGAACCTCCTCTGCACTGCCTCCAAAGCCAGTATATCCTTCCTCAAGTATGGAGACCAGAACTGCACGCAGTGCTCCAGGTGCGGCCTCACCAGTACCCTGTATAGTTGCAGCACGACCTCTCTGCTCTTGAATTCAATCCCTCTAGCAATGAAGTCTAACATTCGTTTGCCTTCTTAATAACCTGTTGTACCTGCAAGCCAGCTTTTTGCAATTCATGCACAAGCACTCCCAAGTCCCTCTGCACAACAGCATGCTGCAATCTTTCACCATTTAAATAATAATCTGCTCTTCTATTATTCCTTACCAATGTAGTATTCCATCTGCCAGACCTTGGCCCACTCAGTTAACCTATCTATATCCCTCTGCAGACTCTCTACATCCTCTGTACAATTTGCTTTTCCATTCAGTTTAGTGTCATCAGCAAATTTTGTTACATTACACTCAGTCCCCTCTTCCAAATCATCAGTGTAAATGGTAAACAGCTGGGGGTCCAACACCAACCCCTGTGGTACTCCACTCACCACCGACTGCCATAGCATTCAGCCTATCTATACCCCTCATAATTTTGTATACAGCTATATGATCTCTCTTGAATCTGCTGCGCTCCTGGGTCACTTCCGTAATGGAAGATGATGCGATACTGAACTCCGGTACCACCAGGAAGCTTCAGTGTAGTGAATGAGGAAATCAGTCAGGTTTTGAGGTCCTAGACCAGAACAAAGATACATCAGCACAAGGCCCACCCTGCAGGAACTTGCTGTGTGTGGACAAGGGTGGTGACCAGTTATGGAGTGACAGGATTTGTTTTCTGGGCTGAGTGCAACAAGCTAAGTGTTTAGGCCTGAGGATTTGAAAGAGTACCGTCAGGGTATGGACAGAATGGGAGGCAGGAGAAGGATGCTCCATGGGTGACACACAAGAAGGGATGCAATGTGGAACTGGCAGGGGGATTGAAATGAGCCACAGTGTATACGGAGACAACCATTGCTAGTTTTCTAAATTACTGACTGCCACCCAACCTCAGTTGCTGAGTGATTGCCTGCCACACCAGGAGAAGGATAAAAGTAGAGACACAAAGGAGACAGCAGATGCTGGAATCTGAGGCAACATACAAAGCGCTGGGGCAACTCAACGGACCAGACAGCATTTATGGAGAGAAATAGACAGTTGGTATTTTGGGTCAAGACCCTTCATATAGACTGAAAGACGAGAGGGGAGGTACCCAGTACAAAAAGAGAGGGGAAAATGCATGGAGTAAGAGCTATCTTGACCCAGGTGAGATCCAGGTGAGTGGGAGGGCAGGTAAAGTGGAAGTGATGTCAGAAGCTGTGAGGAGATAGGCGAAGGCGATAAAGGGCTGAAACAAAAGAATCTGATGGGAGAGGAAGGTGGAGCATGAGCATCGATTTGGCAGCAGAGGAGGCCGAGGAGATGCGCCAGTGTGGAAATGGGAAGGAGAATTGAAATGGCTGCGCACTGGCAGGATGGTGTGAAGAGGAAAACCCCCAGGGCCTCGTTACCCATTATCTACTGCCTGTGGTGGTGATCTAGAAGCAGTTGCATTATGGTATGAACAGACCCTTCAGTCCACAATGTTCATGCTAACCACAATGCCAAATTAAACAAATCGCTTCTGCCTACACTTGATCCCTATCTCTCCATTCCCTGCATATACATGTACCTATCTAAACATTTCCTGAATGTGACTGTCATATTTGTTTTCACCACCAACTTGGCAACCCTTCCCAGTACCAACCACTCCCTGTGTCAGAAAAACTTCCGCCCTTTCACCATAAAGATACTGACTGTCTTTGCCCCCTGTGCACCTCACGTCTACAAACTCATTAACCCATTAACCCTAACTACTTTGTCAGTCAGGGAAAGATCAAAGACAGAGTGGGACAAAAAGCAGCATACGTATTTCTTCCACCAACCCCACTCTTATTTCTCCTGCAATTATTCGCATGACTTACCTGTTAAGATTTAAAGGACAGCATGAATCTATTCAGTACTGTAACAGTGAAACAGTATTTCAATTAGTAAATACTATTGAAAAGAATGGGAAATAAATTCTCCTTCTGATTTTAATTTCACTTGCTTACTTTTTGCAGAAACTGGTGCATTGGTTTTGTAAGCTGACTTCATTGAATGCATCTCCTTGGCCCGGCAATTTATACATGCAGCTATTCTGGATACTGCAGGAGTAACTAACCTTGAAAAAGAGAACTAAGAGCTCTGAATTTTCTCAAATAATGTTTAAAGATTAATTTATTTGTCACATGCAGACAAAACATGCAGTGGCATGTACAGTGTGCATCAAATTAAATCAGTGAGGATGGTGCCGAGGGCAGCCTGCAAGTGTCACATACTTCTGGCACCAACATAGCGTGCCCACCAGTCACTAACCCGAACCCACACGCCTTTGCAATGTGGGAGGAAACCCACGAGGTTATGGAGAAAACATACAAACTCCTGACAGACAGCGGCAGGAATTGAATCCTGACCAGTCATCACTGGCACAGTAAAGCGATTGCGCTAACTGCTAGGCTTCTTTGCTACCCTAACATTCCCTCTTAAGTCCTCGTGTGCCTTAATCAAAGGCAGACTTATAGTCCCAAAGAGACTGGGCGGTCTGAAGGTGATCCCCTGCTTGACTTGTGGCTAAAGGGATCGGGGGTATGGAGAGAAGGCTGGTACAGGGTTCTGAGCTGGATGATCAGCCATGATCATACTGAATGGTGGTGCAGGCTCAAAGGGCTGAATGGCCTACTCCTGCACCTATTTTCTATGTTTCTATGTTTCTATCCCAAGTAGTGAACATTGAAAGAATAATATGAACATAAGCTGATGGAGAATGGCAGGTTATAGGGCACGTGCTGGCAGAGGGGATTCATTTGGGTTGGTATCATGGTCCAGCACAGATATCGAGGGCCAAAAGGCCTGTTCCTGTGCTGTGCTGTTTATTAGCAATACTGATGCATGAACTCTGATCGTTAAGTTCCAATTCTGTTCCTCCCACAGACGCTGTTTGCCCTTTAAGATCTTCCAGCAGTCTGTGAGTTGCTCCAGATTCTGCTTCTGCAGCCTCCTCTTCATCCTATTCTGTTTTGTGTTTGATTAAGCACGTAAGCACCGTAGCCAAATGGCCACATATGCGCATACAAACACATGCACACAACCCACACGGGAGAGCAAGGAAAATAACTCCGCACAATTTGCTCCTTCCTAATTAAGGAACCAGTTCTTCCTTCTCAAAGTCCTTGAACAAGTCATTGGCATTCAAAATACGTACTCACCTCTCCCGTTCTGGTTCCTTCAGTCTGGATGGTGAATTGTTCGCACTGTGTCAGTATCACTGCTACACTCTGCTTCACCCTTCCCCTCTGTCTGACTTGACCATCTTTTAAACAATTTCTACTATTGGTTCTGAGCACTAGACAGCAAAACCCTGCAATTTAATGTCAGAGAAAACCACAAATACTCAAAGATTCTCATCAGCACCACTTTTTGTCTTTATCTTGCAACCTCCCTGGATCACCCAAGCATCACTTTCTGATCTTTAAACTCCAATGGACGCTATTATTGAAAAAAAGGCACATTCACCAGCAGCCAGCTGTATTCTCAGGGGTTCCTTACAGAGGCTTGTTCTGAGCCATTTAAATCTATGATTGGGAAAGGGAAAGAGAGAGAGAGAGAGAGAGAGAGAGAGAGAGGGGGGGAGGGGGAGAGAGAGGAAAGAGAGAGAAGAGAGAAGAGAGAGGGGGAGAGAGAGGGGAAAGAGAGAGAGGAGAGAGAGGGGAAAGAGAGAGAGGGAAGAGAGAGGGGAAAGAGAGAGAGGGGAGAGAGAGGGGAAAGAGAGAGAGGGGAGAGAGAGGGGAGAGAGAGGGGAGGGAGAGAGAGGGGAGAGAGAGGGGAGGGAGAGAGAGGGGGGAGAGAGAGGGGAAAGAGAGAGAGGGGAGAGAGAGGGGGGAGAGAGAAGGGAAAGAGAAGGGAAAGAGAGGGGAAAGAGAGGGGAAAGAGAGAGAGGGGGGAGAGAGAGGGGGAGAGAGAGGGGAGAGAGAGGGGAGAGAGAGGGGAGAGAGAGGGGAGGGAGAGAGAGGAGAGAGAGGGGAAAGAGAGAGAGGAGAGAGAGAGGGGAAAGAGAGAGAGGGAAGAGAGAGGGGAAAGAGAGAGGGGGAGAGAGAGGGGAGAGAGAGGGGAGAGAGAGGGGAGGGAGAGAGAGGGGAGAGAGAGAGGGGAAAGAGAGAGAGGGGAGAGAGAGGGGGGAGAGAGAAGGGAAAGAGAAGGGAAAGAGAGGGGAAAGAGAGAGAGGGGGGAGAGAGAGAGAGAGGGGAGAGAGAGAGAGGGGGGAGAGAGAGAGAGAGAGGGGAGAGAGAGAGAGGGGGGAGAGAGGGGTAAGAGAGGGGAAAGAGAGAGAGGGGAGAGAGAGGGGAAAGACAGAGAGGGGAGAGAGAGGGGAAAGACAGAGAGGGGAGAGAGAGGGGAAAGAGAGAGAGGGAAAGAAATAAAGAGACAATAAGGGAGAGAAAAAGGGAAGGAGAGTGAGATGGAGAGAGAGAGATGGACCTACAAAGAAAGGGAAAGGGAGAGAAAGAGTGAGGGAGAAGGAGAGAAAGATATATAAAGAGATGATACAGGACAGAAATAAAGAATGGTAAATTAAGAGACACGAAGAAACACACACACACACACACGCGGGGAGTGACAGGGACACAGGAGAAAAGAGGCAGAGGCATGAAATAGAAAGACAGAAAGAAAAGAAAATTCAAATATCATACTGCCAGCAAGGTAGTAAGGACAGAAGTAATAATTTGCAAAGGATATAGAGATTTATTGGGTGTTCCTAATTGCAGTAGATTAAACGTGTGGGCATTGTGGAATGCTGGATCTGAGAATAGCTGGGAACTGTTTTGAAGCAAAGATATTTAGATCTCCACTTGCACAAATGACTAAAACTTTGTGGTCAAGTGGGCAAAAATAATCAACAGAAGGACTAATGGGCATACATGAAGGAGAATAGGGAAGATAACCAAGAGATACATCCTACAGAGGCTGCAATATTGGCTAAAATTTAGAGTTGATCTTTTAATAAAGCTATTGCTGATGCTTGAGCAGTTTTATTACCGTAATCACAATTTTAGTTTCAGCTTACAATCATGGAGCAGAAATTAATCAGCCCAGGGAGACAATTTCCTTGAATTTGTGCATGGTAAGGGTCCTAGATATTGATTATGATTAATTTTCTTGCACTATAATAACACAATGAGCATCCATACCTGTTCTATCTTCCTGCTCCATGTGACAGCTAAAACAATTTCAATTTCATTCCACTTAGGAAAGCAGGCAGAAGTTAGAAAGGGATGTAATTAAATATATTCACATGGAACTGTTCATTACTTCTTCACACCAATTGAGCAATTGAAAGACAATTATGTAAAAACTGTGAGTGATTTAGAAGTTGCAGACAGGCTAAAATGTATTTCTAATGTTCAGATATAAAGTACATCATCTTCAATATCATTTTGTGCTTGCTCAATCCTGTTGGGCTAATGACTTTGCCATGAAGTGCACAATCACAATCTCTCTAATTCATTGACTTTAGAGCACTGTACCCATGTAGGGATCCTTTGATCGGATGCCATAACTTTGGGTGCAGTGAAAAAGGAAGGGAAGGTTACAAGTATAGTTTCTGCCCTTTTCTCAAAAATGAATTCTTCTGCATGTGTGGTGGGACACCAGTTAATTATTAATGAATCAGAGATACAGCACGGTAACAGGCTCTTCTGGCCCGTGCTGCCCAATTACACCCACGTAACCTATTAACCAACTAGCCTGTAAGTCTCCGGAACGTGGGAGGAAACCGCAGCACCTGGAGGAAACCCACCCGGTTATGAGGAGAACTTACAAACTCCTTACAGACAGAGATGGAAAATGAACCCAGGTTTCAGGCCCAGTAAAACCATTATGCTAACCAGTTAATAAAACAGCACAAAGCCATTGTTGAATCCTTACAGTGTCCAGACTGTTGCCTGGTCACATAAGGGTTACATTCCTGAGAACTGTTCTTAAACTGATTTCTCTGTAAGACTAACACATTCATTTTCAGACACATTCACTCTACTTGCACCACCAATACTTCTATTACAGCGGTCCCCAACCACCGGGCCGCGGACCGGTACCTGGCTGCAAAGCATGCGCTACCGGGCCGCGAGGAAACGATATGACTTGTCGATATGAGTCAGCTGCACCTTTCCTCATTCCCTGTCACGGCCACTGATCAGCCATTACGCACGCGAGTTCATTACCCGCGCGTCATCCATGTCAGCGTGGGAAGGAGATCAACTCCTTGAGCTTGCAAATGACGGCAGGCTGAAAAGTATGTTTGACATAACATCTCTGCTGGCATTCTGGATCAAAGTCAAGGCTAAATATCCTGAGATAGCCACGAAAGCACTGAAAACGTTGCTTCCATTTCCAACATTTTTCTGCGAAGCGGAGTTTTCTGCAATGAATGCAACGAAAACTAAATTGTGGAATGGACCGGACAGAAGGAATCCCCTTTGAGTATCGCTGTCTCCCATCACCCCTCGATAGGATCATCTTGTTGCAGGAAAACAAGCCCAGGGCTCCCCCTGATTCAGCGATATTGGTGTGTTGCAATGATTTTATATGTTCATACGGGGAAAATCTGTGCTGTGTATTTATTATCCAAATTTTACTTAAAATGTTATGATGCTATTGACTTACTTATATAACCATATAACAATTATAACCATATTGCACTCAGCCCATAACCCTCCATTCCTTTCCTGTCCATATACCTATCCAATATTTCTTTAAATGATAATATCGAACCTGCCTCTATCACTTCTACTGGAAGCTCGTTCAACACTTACTTCAAGCTCCCTTGTCCTCCCCTGATAATTGACTTATCATGATATCCATGCGAGGAAAATATGCGCTGTGTGTTTAATATTAAATTCGTCAGATAAACCCTTTTAGAAACGAAATTGAGTGTATTAGGCACTTATCACCGATATTCCCGTAGTAATTAACACACCCCCCACACCGGAACAAAATCGCCAAAAATGATTTGCAGAGAAAAAATTGGCAGGTGCACACATGCGCACTGGTGCCCACGCAAGGCTTCATGGTCATTGTAGCCTTTCTCTGGGTAAACACAACGTATTTGACTGCTACACACATCAAAGTTGCTGGTGAACGCAGCAGGCCAGGCAGCATCTCTAGGAAGAGGTACAGTCGACATCTCAGCCCGAAATGTCGACTGTACCTCTTCCTAGAGATGCTGCCTGGCCTGCTGCGTTCACCAGCAACTTTGATGTGCGTTGCTTGAATCTCCAGCATCTGCAGAATTCCTCGGGTTTGCATATTTGACTGCTACTCTTGTCCGTTGGCAACCCCACCTCCCCCCCTAGGTCGGCCGGTCCGCAAGAATATTGTCAATATTAAACCGGTCCGCAATACAAAAAAGGTTGGGGACCCCTGCTCTAATGTTTCATTAAGTGGAGGGGAAAGTGCAATGTTACATGTCAATGTTGCTTGGATTAACCATAAGCGTCATTTAGGTGCGCCTGGACGGGGCATGGGGATGGCGTCATATAATATACAAGTGTAGGTTTTTTCTATTGCATTCCGGAGGTTTCTGAAAATTTCTGCAGCTAAGCGATGCAATGGACTGTGAATTACCCGCAAGAGAGTAAGTTGAGTTGAGTTAGTTGAAGAGTTCACTACAGCAGTGGGCGTTCCCAATATTTCTCTGTGTCCAGAAGATCGTGATAATTTGTGGCACACAGTGCATATTGGGTATGTGACTGTCACTTTGTATGATCCATACTCGGATTTCTGGAGTATTCTGTGGCGCCCACTTTTTGTTAATCCATACATGGATTCGGGTGTGTTACGTGGCAACCACTTGTGTTAAGGAATATTCTGTGACCGTCACCTTGTGATATCCCTACGTGGATTTTGGAACTTAGGTGTCACTTTGTCATCCCTGCGTGGACTCTAGTATTTAAGTGACAACCACTCAACTTCCATGATCTTCTGTGACTGTCATCTCGTTATCCCTGCATGGATCCAGTGTGTTACGTGACGATCACTTGTCATCTGGAATTTTCCGTGATCATCACCTTGTGTCATCTTAATGTGGATTTATGAACAGACATCTGTAATTGTTCCCGTGGATTCCAGAACCTTCTGGATTGCCATCCTAGGACTCTGCTTGAGTAAGACTTGGGAGGAACTGTTTCCAGACCTCCACAGCTTGCTTCCAACTGTTGTCATCCAGAGTAACACATAAAATGCTGGAGGAACTCAGCAGGTCAGGCAGCATCAATGGAGAGGAATAAACAATCAGTCGATTGAGATCCATGGCCTGAAATATCAACTGCTTATTCCCCTTCAAAGATGCTGTCTGGCCTGTTGAGTTTCTCCAGTATCTTGTGTGTTGCTCCAGATTTCCAACATCTTCAGAATCCCTTGAACAGTATTTCTGATGTCATAGACTGGGTTGCAATTTCTTATTTACTTCAAAAAATTCTTGTGTACCCTTGAACCTCAGCAATGCTAGTTCCTATACTTCCTTCAAACTTACTGAAAGTTTATTATTCTACCGTGCAATATTTAAAATAAATGAATTGGAAGTCCATCAAAGTATTAATAAAATAACATCTTAAAGTCTGAAAAAGCTGCTGGTCCTGCACCATCAGAGGTGTCCTGGAGAATGCCAGAATAATGGGGTTTTATTCTATATAATGACCTGGAGGTACCAGAAAAATGTTCTAGCTAAACTTGGAAATCTCACAATAAATAAGTGGGAATCTGTGAGGAGGATGCAACTGGTTAGTAGAGAAAAATTGATCTGTTAGATAAATGCCAAGAAAAGTTGAAAAATAGAATATCATGTGAAAATGTGATGTTTGTTCATTTGAACTGATGTGAATTGAACTGAATTGAATTTACTTTATTTCTTACATCCTTCACATACATGAAGAGTAAAAATCTTTAAATTAGATCTCCATCTAAATGTGCAAATTATAGTAATTTGTAATAAATAGTATGTACAGTAAGATATACATCAGAACAGTCAATATAGCTTGGAAATACAATTGTGTCAGTGTGAACTAATCAATCTGATAGGATGTTGGAAGAAGCTGTCCTGCAGACTGTTGGTCATGGCTTTAACGCTGAAATGCATTCTTTCTCCAGAGAAAGACTACGCAGAGCTGTGACACGAAGGATTTGGAGATCTTTGTGTATGAAACATAGGAAGATAGCATACATGTGCAGCAGGTAATATGGAAGGCTGATGGGATAAAACACTGAAAAGGCCCTTGGGTCCACAATGTTGTGCTGAGCTGATTAAGGTAAATGTTGGCCCTTATGTTAAGAGGATTGGAGTACTAAAGTCGGGATATCTTAATACAACTGTATAAGACATGAGTGAGACCACATCCAGAGCCCTGTGAATGACTTAACCTATTTATCCCCACTAACGGAAAGATAATGTTTCACTGGCAGCAGTTCAGGGAAGGATCATCAGGATGGTTCAAGGTTTGGATGAGTATCCCTAGTACAAATGGTCAAAGAGGTCACAACGCTACTCACTGGTGTTTAGAATACTGAAGAGATAGTAGTATGATCACTTGAGTTGAGTAAGATGTCCCCCTAAGAGGTTGTCTATTGGTACAGGTAGCTGTAGAGGCCAGTCTGTTAGCCATACATTTGGATGCAGTGTGGGCTCGAGTAAGTAGTGACTGTGGTTAGTGGTTGGGTCATTTGGTTGTTCAGATTCTCCTTTTGCAGCTGCCACTTGTTCTTGATGGCACAGCAGAGGGCACTCTCAAGTAGTGCAGCTCCCTCTTGAACAAATTTCCTCCAGTGTATCTGTTGAGTCCAGTTTTCAGATGTAATGTTGAATTTCTTCAGCCTGATTTTGATGTTATCTGTGATGTGTTTCCTTTGCCTACCAGGGGCTCTCTGACCTTCCTTCAATTGGGAGTAAAGGATATGTTTGGGGAGATGTGTGTTCGGTATCTGAATGACGTGACCTGTCTATTGGGGTTGGTGTTGCTTTATCATGGTGACAATGCTGTTCATGCTGGCATCATCCAGTAGACTGGTGTTAGTGTGTCTGTCCTTCTAGCTGATCCTCAAAATCTTTTGTAAGGCTCTTTGTTAGTATGTCCCAGAGCTTTCAGGTGCCTACTGATCCATGATTCAGCTCATGGACAATTGCTCTAGACCAAAGAATTTGTTTGGACTCTTTCCCTTAATTTGCATTGGTTCCACTAAAACTACTCAGGCAGTGGTTGGTCTCCAAGTTGATGTTTACATTTGAGGAGAGAATGCTGCCAGGGTAAAGAAAGTGATTTATATATTCAAGGTGTTATCATCAATTTTTATGGAGTTCTGGTTAAGCAGTGGCTGATATAGGACCTGTGTCTTTTTAAAATTCAAACTAAGACTCAAAGCTCTATATGCCTTGGCACAGGCATTCAGGATACGTTGAAGGTCTTCCTCAGAAAGTGCTGCTAAGGCATTGTCATCTGCTCCATGATAGTGGTGGCAGTGACCTTGTTCTTGGCTTTGAGCTGGTTGAGGTTGAAGAGCCTGTTGTCCATTCTATACATGACTGTGATTCCTTGTGGCAGGTCTTGGTCAATGAGTTGAAGGATGGCAGTAATGAAGATAGCATATAAGATGGACAGAATGATACAGCCCTTTTTGACTCCTGTCTTGACAGAGAAGGGTTCTGATTCAGTGGTACTGTGGCTGACATGACAACATGCAGTATTCTTGGCATTCATAAGTACTTGTCAGGACAGCCATGCCTTGGTAGTCTGCACCAAAGAGATTGGCAATCTATTGTATCAAATACCTTTGTCAAATCTATGAAAGTCAAGTACAAGGGTTGACTTTGTTTACTGCATTTTTTCTGTAATTGGTGCACTTTGAAAATCATGTCAGTGATACCTCTAGATGGGTGGAAAGAAGAATGTGATTCAGGGACTGTTACTTCAGAGAGTGAAAAGAATCGGTTGACAAGGATACGTGCAAGCACTTTGCCTGTTGATGACAGAAGGGAGATGTCTCTGTTATTGCCACAATCAGTCTGGTCTCCCTTTTTAAATGTGGTCACTGTTTGAGCATCCTTAAACTCTGATGGCAGTTGTTCCTTTTCCTAGACCTTTGGGAGCAGGGTGTGTAAATGGTGCAGGAGTGCTGGTCTACCTTCCTTGAAGATCTGCACTGGGATCCTGACAGGACAACAGGCTTTGTTGTTCCTGATGGCATCATGAATCTCTTTCATACTGAGAGGCTCCCCTATGTCTTCACTTACAGGTCTCAGCAGAATTTGGTTAGTAACCCCTGGTTCAGCAGCGTTACTATAGTTAAGAAGTTCTTGAAAGTGCTCTTTCGAGGATATAAATGCAAGGATGTAATGTCAGACTTTATAAAACACTAGTGTGGTCTCACTTGGAGTATTGTGAGCAGTTTTGAGACCATTATCTTAGAAAGGATGTGCTGAAACTGGAGAGGGTTCATAGGGCGTTCACAAAAATGATTCCAAGACTGAAAGGTTTGGCGTATGAAGATGGCTCAGGGCCTGTATTCACTAGAATTCAGAAGAATGCGGGGTAACTTCATTGAAACCTATTGAATAGTGAAAGGTTTATGGTGTTTCTTATGGTGGGGGAGTCTAACATGACAGGACACTGCCCCAGAATAGAAGGGTGTCCTTTTAGAATGGAGACGAGGAGGAAACTCTTTAGTCAAGGGAAGAGAAGGGAACATCCACTCAGACCATGAGAGGCCTGCATCAGGCATTTTCATGCCTTACAAGGCGCAGATTGGACGTCTGTGTGGGGAGCCTCGCACAGACACTAGAGCAATGTGTGATTAAGTGCCTTGCTCAAGGACACAAACACACTGCCACAGCTGAGGCTCGAACCAGCGACCTTGAGATCTTACATTGTACATTGAGACCTTGTATAAGGCATTGGTGATGGAATGTTATGATGAGGTTGTATAAGGCATTGGTGAGGCCGAATCTGGAGTATTGTGTTCAGTTTTGGTCACCAAATTACAGGAAGGATATAAATAAGGTTGAAAGAGTGCAGAGAAGGTTTACAAGGATGTTGCTGGGACTTAAGAAACTCAGTTACAGAGAAAGGTTAAATAGGTTAGGACTTTATTCCCTGGAGCGTAGAAGAATGAGGGGTGATTTGATAGAGGTATATAAAATTATGATGGGTATTGATAAAGTGAATGCAAGCAGGCTTTTTCCACTGAGGCAAGGGGAGAAAAAAACCAGAGGACATGGGTTAAGGGTGAGGGGGGAAAAGTTTAAAGGGAACATTAGGGGGGGCTTCTTCACACAGAGAGTGGTGGGAGTATGGAATGAGCTGCCAGACGAGGTGGTAAATGCGGGTTCTTTTTTTAACATTTAAGAATAAATTGGACAGATACATGGATGGGAGGTGTATGGAGGGATATGGTTCATGTGCAGGTTGGTGGGACTAGGCAGAAAATGGTTCGGCACAGCCAAGAAGGGCCAAAAGGCCTGTTTCTGTACTGTAGTTTCCATGGACTATGGACTATCACTAGACGAACACCTTAACCACTTGGCCACGTGCCAAGAGTCAAAGAGTGGTGAATCTATGAAAATGTTTGCAACCTACAGCTGTGAAGGCCAAGTCAATGGGTATAGTTAAGGCAGACATTGATGGATTCTTGACTGGGCAGGGCATGGAAGGGTACAGGGAGAAGGCAGGAGATTGGGGCTGAGAGAAAAATTGGATCAACCATGATGAAATGGCAGAACAGAATTGATGGGCCGAATGGCCTAAATCTGCTTTTGTATCGTATGGTCTTACTGTTTTCTGCAAACAGGGCCTCAAGTTTGGGTGACAGTGTCAAGTAGGCTCTGACATTTAGTCTTGACCTGGTCTGCTCCTTATAAATCCTCCTCTTTTTCATGAGTCTGATGGACATGATGTCATCCAGTGTTCATCTGTGCTAATCATGGTCCTTGTGATATCAAAGTCCCAAGCTTAGATAATGACATAGAAAAATAAGATGCCACTGCTTAGATCAGGCTGTGCTGCCAAGATGCCTTGCATGTTTTTTTCTGATGCAAGAGAGTACTGTATCATGACGATGAGACTGATTCGCCAACGATTATCATTTTATTGTGGTGGAGAGGTTTGTGAGTTTCTGAGACCCTGACAGTGATGTCGTCTGCATCTGGGGTTTATCTCCTGGTAAGGCCAGGAGGGATATTCCAACCAAAGAGAAATTCAACCAAGACCCAATGGTGGAACTGGTGGAAAGTGATGACATATCACAACGTCAGTGAAGGTGGAGAAAGGCTGCAACAGTGAAGGGTCTCCAGTCATCTTGCATTCCAAGCCACTGGACCCTCACCCCAATCCATCAAGGATTGTGTGATGGCTGCCCATAAGTCATGCACAGGCCCTCTCCATTGAGGGAATCCACCCTTACATCCCAGATGAAGTCCCCTGGTGATCAGCAAGTGGCAATGGGGGCAGGATTGAAAGATCTGAAAGCTCCTATTCATAAGCTGACATACTGGGTAGTGGGTGTTTGATTCAGTCACTGGGCTCTTAGACTGAGGCAGAGAGAGCTCTTTGGCAACTGCACCAGGGCTGAGCAGCCCTATTTAGGATCCACTCTGCTAACCCCACTCAGTGAAAGGGCTGGAAAAAGTGCCCTAAAAATAGTCCACCTCAAAACCTCCTGATTGGATTGGGTTCACGATATACAGTCAGAAACAAAAAAACATGACCTTTAGAGATTGGAATGTGCACACTTTGACATATAGTGCAACCAGTGATTGACCAGAGAGGAAAAGTGCTATCATTTCCAGAAAACTGAGGGGATGCCAGATTGACCTTGCTGCTCCTTCTGAAACCCATGCAGCAGACGAAGGACAACTAAAGGAGGATAAGGGTGGTTACTGTTGAACCCAGGATCTATGGTGTTGGGTTTGCAATGAAGAACTAGCTTGTCCGTCAACTCTCTGAATCTCCCATGGGGATTAGTGAACACTTCTTGACAATTCATTTGGTACTTGTCAACAACCAGATGGCAACTGTCATAAGTACTTAAGGATTAACTCTGGACTTACACAAGTATGAAAAAGAGACATATGTGGAATCCATTGCCACAGATGGCCATGGAGGCCAAATAATTGGGTATATATAAAGCAGAGGTTGATAGGTTCTTAATTAGTAAGAGTGTCAAAGGTTATGGGGAGAAGTCAAGAGAATGGGGTTGACAGAGATGATAAATCAGACATACTTGAATGATGCAGCAGACTCAATGGGGGGAATGATCCTCCTATAACTTATAGGCTTATTGGACAGGGTGAATGCTGAGCTGATGTTCCAGAGAAGCTCCAGAGACTGACCACTTAAGACCAAGTGGAGGGAGAATTTCTTAGAGGACTATGAGCTCATGGAATTCCTTGGCACAAAGAACTGGGAGAGAGTCCTTGAGTGTATTCAAGGCCAGGATGGATGTCTAACCAGTGAAGGAATTAAAGCCAGGGAAGTAGACCAGAGCAATATTTCTATTGAAGGGCAGAAGAGGTGCTGGACGGCATGCTTCTGCTCCTAGTTGATGTGGCCCAAATGCCATTTTCATTCTTTTGCCATTAGACAACCCTAGAACTGAACAGCGCAGAGTCAGGCCCTTTCATGCCAAAACATGATGCCTACCTACACTAGTCTCATTAGCCTGCATGAGGCCCAGATCACTGACAGCTTTCCTAACAAAGAACCTGCCCAAATGCCTTTTAAATGTTGTAATTTTTACCCACCTTAACTACCTTCTGTGGTAGATCATTCCAAATACCCACCACCTTCTGTGTCAAGATTCAAGTTTCTTTACCACGTATACATTGAAACATACAGTGAAATGTGTTGCTTGTGATCACAACCAACACACCCCAGGGTGTGCCAGGGCAGCCCGCAAGTGACGCTACACATTTCAGTGCCAACACAGCATGCCCACGATACTTGGCAGAACAACACAGAACACAACAGGCAGCAAAACAGCAACAGCAAAACAAGACCCGTTCCTCCTTCCCATCGACACAAATACAAAGGACAGGCCTTCATCAGCCTCTGTCCTCTAGCAGACTTGGACTCACAGACATTGGGCATCAACTACCCCACCTCCAAAACTGTTTACAAGTTTGCTGATGATACCACAGTTGTGGGTAGTGATGAATCAGCATACAGGAGGGAGATTGAAAATTTGGCTAAGTGGTGTAATAACAACACCTCTCACTCAATGTCAGTAAGACCAAGGAACTGATTATAGACTTCAGGAGAGGGAAACCAGCGGTCCATGAGCCATCATATCAATATAATTGTGAAGAAAGCACAACAGTGCATCCACTTGCTCAGGAGTCTGCAGCGATTCAGCATGGCATCAGAAACCTTGGCAAACTTCTATAGATGTGTGGTGGAAAGTTTGCCAATTGGCCAAATTACTGCCCAGTATGGGAACAGCAATGCCTTTGGAGTGGAAAATCCTATAAAATGTAGTGGATTTATAAAATGTAGTGGATTCAGCCCAGTACATCATGGGTAAAACCCTTCCAACCATTGAGCATATCGACACGAAATGTTACCGTAGGAAAGCAGCATCAATTATCAAAGATCCTCACCACCCAGGCCATGCTGTTTCCTCGCTGCTGTCATCAGGTAGAAGGTACAGGTATCTCAGGACAGGTTCAAGAACAGTTACTACCGCTCCATCATCAGGCTCTTGAACAAAAGGGAATAACTACACTCACTCTACTTTGGGTATTTCCACAACCAATGGTCTCACTTTGAGGACTTTCATCTTGTTACTTTATGCTTGTTATTTATTGCTATTTATTTATATTTGCAATTGCACAGTTTGTTGTTCATTGATCCTGTTTACAGTTACTGTTCTATAGATTTGCGAAGTATGCCCACAGAAAAAGAATCTCAGGGTTGTATGTGGTGACTTGTATGTACTTTGATAATAAATTTTACTGTGAACTTAATTGCCTTTTGCACATTAGTTGTTTGTCTTGTTGTTTGCATTTTTTGTATTAATTCCATTGTGTTTCTTTGTATTTACTGTGAATGCCTGCAAGAAAATGAATCACAGGGCAATACGTAATATATGTATTTTGATAATATATTTACTTTGAACTCTGAAATAACAATGAGCTGACATTTGATTCAGAACAAATAAAAAAGCTATACCATTTTGAAAAGCCAATTTTGTTGTAATTTGTACCTAATGCAAAACTGTCAGTATATGTCATCACTGTTTACAAAGGTACCATATAGCAAAATAAGATGTCTGCTACAAACCTATGTCAACTGGGTTAGGAGCTCTTACCGAGAGAGAAAGCATGTCCAGGGAGCAAAAATGAGAATTAGACTGCAGACAACAGATGATGAGTAAGACAGGGTAGAAACAAAATTGACAAGACTCAGTTAACAGACAGCAGATTAAAGTAATTAGTCAGGAAGAGGAGAATCTAATTCAGTATGAATGAGGAAACGAAAAACACAATCAATAATAACGAAGAAAGATCTTACACTTTGAAATCATTATTCACCACCTCGGGATATCACATACACTTAGTGGCCACTTTATTAGGTACACCTGTACAACTGCTGATTAATGCAAATATCTAATCAATCTGGCAGCAACTCAATGCATAATTGTTTTACAGACCAAACATCAGAATGGGGAAGAAGTGCCTTTGACTGTAGAATGATTATTGGTGCAAGACAGGAGGGTTTGAGTCTCTCAGAAATTGCTGATCTCCTGGGATTTTCACACAAAACAGTCTGTAAAGTTTACAAGAATGGTGCGAAAAACTGTGAGTGGCAGTTCCATGGAGAGATACTGGTTCAAGCTGACAAGAAGGTGACAGTAACTCAAGTAACCACGTGTTACAACAGTGGTGTGCAGAAGAGCATCTCTGAATGCACAACACATTGAACCTTGAATTAGGTGGACTCCAACAGTAGAAGACCGCAAACATACTCTCAGTGACCATTTTATTAGGTGCAGGAGATATCTAATAAAGTGGCCACTGAGTATACTTTATAGTCATTAAAGCACTCACTGAAGAGTGGTTATTGTTGAGAAGCAAATCAGGGAATTACCCACACGTTCCTCCCACTGGTTCCCCTCCCCACACCCTTCCCTTTATTTTATGGTCCACTGTACTCATTATTAGATTCCACCTTCTCCAGTTGACGTCACTTCCACTCATCAGCTCCCAATGTCTTATGTCGTTCCCACACTCCCCCCTCCCTCACCCTCACCTGCGAGCACCTGTTCATTCTGACCATCTTCTCTCCTTTCCAGTACACATGAAGGGTTTCGACCTGAAACATTGACTGTCCATTTCCCTCCATGAATGCTACCTGAACCGCTGAGTTACTTCAGTTTTTGCGCGTGTAGCTCCAGATTTCCAATATCTGCTGTCACTTACGTCTCCTTCAGGCAATTTGTGTGCAAGATCTCACTAATGGCCAAGTGATTAAATGGCCCAGTGAGCAAGTTCAGTGGTTATCCCACCCAGTGTAACTTACCCCATGGCATCATACTCATTTTAAATGATTCTAAAGCTTTTGGTTTTCTTTCTTCTACAGAATTCCAATTTCAGGTTCTGAAAAACTTACTGGAAAATTCCTCTACAATTCTGTGCTTTAAAATGCATTGTCCTTCTAATTTCAAGTTTGGAAATAACTTTTTTCAAATGTCAGGAAGCCTGTTGGGTGGTTAGTTCCCATTTTCCCCAAATGGTCTGCAACAAGTTCTTTGATGTTAAAGATCAACTACTGTTATTCTCTGTTTGATGTGCTTGCTGTCTCAAGTCTCCTAAACCCTGTTCTGTTAGAATACTTCCTGTAATTAAATGCTTCTCTCTAAAACACCTCAGTTCTGCCAGACTGTCACTCATTTTCAAAAAACTCTTGGCTCACCATGAAATTTATTCCTACTTCCAATGCAATATAAAATTTGACCATAAGACATAAGAGAAGAATTAAGTAATTTGGCCCATCGTGTCTGCTCTGCCATTCTATCATGGCTGATTTATTATCCCTCTCAAACCCATCTCTTGTCTTTTCCCCGTACCCTTTAACACCCAGTCTAATTATGAACCAATCAACTTCCGCTTTAAATACACACTCAATAACCTGGCTTCCACAGCTATCCATGGTAATGAATTTTACAGATTCCACCTTTTGCCAAAAGAAATTCCTCTTCATCTCTGTTCTAAACGAGCATCTTGTATTCTGAGGCTGTGCCCTCTGGTTCTAGACTTCCCCACCATGTGTAACATCCTCTCCATGTCCACAATAGGCCATTATTCAACAGTTTTCAATAAGATCCCCCCTCATTCATCTAAACTCCAGTGAGTACAGGCCCAGAGCCATCAAATCCTCCTCATTTGTTAACCTTTTCATTCCAGGGATCATTCTGGTGAATCTCCTCTGTACCCTCTCCAATGCCAGCACATCCTTTCTTAGATAAGGTGTCCAAAACTGCTCACAATACTTCAAATGTGACACTTTATGCATTAAGAGAGGACATGGTACACTCTTCAAACATGGAGAATTAACTTTGTGCCTCTGTTCATCAGTCTCTCACCTGATGGGGCCTGTGATAAATATGGTTTGCTTGGACCATTGCGCAGTATCACAACACTGACCAGTGAATTCTCATAGAGTGAGATGATGGGGTGAGAAGATGGGTTGGGAGGCGAGAGTAGAGGTGAGAAGGGTATGTATAGGGTATAAAGAGATTAGGACAAAGCATGAGAAGTGGTGGGGATGCAGCAAGAAGCAGAGCAAGGGGGCAGGGAGGGGTGGGATGACAATGGGCAGAGGAGGATGGGAGAGAAGGTGAGAAGGGTAGGAGACGGATGGGCAAGGAGGGGAAAAAAGAAAGAAAAAGGGGGGGGAAGGGGAAAGAAGGGTGGGGTAATGGGAGTAGAAGAATTGTGTGAGAGGCATTGGGTAAGAGACAAAAAGGAATGAGTTAACAGGGCCATTGGGCAAGAGGGGTGGGAAAGTAGCAAGAAGGGGTAGAGTAACAGGGACTGAAAAATGGGGTGAGCAAAAGTGGGGAAGGGGAAAGAAGGGGTAGGATAATAGGGGAAGAATTGGGATACTGTATGCAGTGACATGTCCAATCAAAGTCTTTCACTGCTATTTCTGCAGTCTTAATATATCAGGATTTTCCTTTGTTAATAATATCTCACATTTTCTGCAGACAAAACGCAATTAAGATCCTGCAATCAACAGTACGCAGCTCCCTCCTGCTCCCATACACACTTTATCAAATGCCTATTGCAATAATTCCTCCTGACAATGCTCTTCCCTCATTTACAAATTTACTTTTAACAGACCTTGGGAACTGCTAACACCTTATCATACTATCGATCCTATTTCTGGACAAGTATTTGGACACGCTCCATCAGGGTGTGCTATGCATTTCAAAGAGCTACTCGTTCGATAAGCTGCCACTCTGCACTGCTACCCTAGGCTGGATAATGAGAGCAGGGCCCTGGGTGACTGGAGTCGACATCGCAAATTACTCTATTGTTACAGCGCTGACACAGATAGAGTGGAGCATTTCATTAAACTGTCTCAGCCATACTGCACTCCTGCTCCAGGCACTACAACTCACTGAAATCACTGGAGAGTTCTTGACTACACGTTGGTGATGAGAGCCTCAAGTGACCAGTGGATTCTCATGAACCCTCGCCTGTACTGAAAGCCACCCCCCACCTCCTTCCTTTAATAATCTCTTCTTTTCCTTTGCTGTCTTGAATGATAAATTCAAGTGTGTTGTCACAGAGTCGCAGAGCACAGAAACAGGCCTTTCAGCCCATAGAGTCCAGACAGACTATCAAGCATGTGCTTACACTCATCCCAGCTTCCTCCACTCCACCATTGGTTTTCTGAACAGTCTATGAATCCTTGAAAACTAACTCGCTATTTTGTTCTTTTTGACTATGTATTTATTTAATACAGTACATTTTAATACTATTGATGAAACTTCTATTATTTTATGTATTGCAATATACTGCTGCTGCAAAACAACAAAATTTTACGACATATGACAGTGATAGTAAACCTGATTCTCATTCTTTATTGATCCCATTTTGTTCTACCCCTGTTCTTCCACGTGCTAGGAACAACTTACAGTGACAAATTAACCTACCAGCCCTTAATAGCTTTGGCATGAGGGAGGAGACCCACAGAGTCACAGGGAGAATGTGCAAACTCCACACAGACAACACCAGGGGTGAAGATTGAACCCAGGCCACCCGTGCAGTGGGGCAGTCACTCTGAGAGCTGCACCACGGTGCTGCCCAGACATTCAACTCATCAGCATCAACTCAAACCTGGTAGAGCAGACTTGGCCCCTCTCAATGTTCCAATTAGGTCCCAACTTTTTAAGCATGTTGGATTAGGGTCTATATTGTGGTTTCTTTGTCTATAAGCCTGTGTCATGCCAGCAAAAATAAATCAAAGATTGTCCTTTTGTCCTTGTTGTCTTGCAGGCTACTCTTATCAAGAGAATCCCCTTACTTATCCAGTTTGAGCTCCTTGTCACAAGATGGTGGCCTATCCGTCTCCAATCAATGGTAAAATTTCTCATCCTGTTCATCATTTCTATGATCAAAAAACACTGCTGACCATAAAGCACATTAAAATCTGCAGGTTTATCTCCATAGTGAGCTGGCTAAGGAAGGTGCTACACAGTTATGGCCCTAATGTGTGGAGCGAGCCCTTGCACCATGGCCCACGACAGCTACTCGTGGAAGGGGACGTCAGAAACAGTGAGTGAGAACACAGAAGTACAGTAAGCATGCCGGTATTGGAATGAGACTTAAAGTGAATCCCTGCAGGCCCACACTCCCAGCAAACGCTGGTCTAGTCGCTAGAAAAAGGTGGATTACCTCTGTCTGCATTTGAACCAGCAGGAGATGAGGGATTGCGGCACAGGAAATTGGCTCCGGGACACCTCTCCAGACTCGGCCATCCACCTAAAAGGCTTAACCTCCCACTAGGTGGACAGAAATGCTGTGACCTCCGATTGGATCCGGGGAGGAGGTCTGTACGACTATGTCAATAAGAACCATTGTGTGAAAGCCTCGGTAGGAATGGCCACTGCTCACCGCAGTTTATATTTTAAATGGTAAAGTGCAGATCCTTCTACTTACGGAAGGAGTTCAGTGCCATTGCCATTGTTGCTGTTTAAATGCAACCCCACCCCTTACTAATGCTGGGGAAGCATTGCAGGAGCTCTATGGTGCCATCTGTGACATCCATGCCATCCACACCAATGGTTTCTTTATTGTTGCTGGTGACTTCAATCATGCCAACTTAAAAACAATCCCGCCAAAGTTCTCTCACCACATCAACTTCACAACCAGAGAAGAGGATATATTAGGCCTAGTCTATACCAAAATTTGTGGAGCCTACAAGGCTGTCCCCCACCCCCACCTCATACTCAGACCACATATCCACTTTGCTAATCCCTACATACAGACCACTGGTTAAACGAGTCAAACCGGTTCACAGGGAGATCAGGACCTGGCCAGACGGTGCCACCTCTGTGCTGCAGGGCTGATTGTTTCCAAATCACAGACTGTAGCATATTCAAGGAGGCAGCTACCTAGCATCATCATGTCAACATTGATGAATGTGCGTGATCAGTGACTGGCTACATAGGAACGTGCACCGAGGACATTATCATGATTAAACAGTACACTGCCACAGCAAACAGAAAAACTCCAGTCAGTCTGAGTTGGCAGTGACATCTCAAGTTCCATCACATGGAGCACTGGTGCCCCCAGGCTGGTGTGCTCAGTCTCCTGCTGATCGCTGCACTGCCAGGTTCAGCTGAAACCACATCGTCAGTTTCACTGATGATACAACAGCAGCTGGCCTCATCAGCAACAAAGATGTGTCAGGATAGAGAGAGACTTGTCAAATGTTGTGCAAACAACAAACTGAGTCTCAAAGTGGTTGAGACAAAAGAGATAATTTTAGACTTCAGGAAGGCACAATGCAATACTCTCCAGTCCACATCAATGCAATACTCTCCAGTCCACATCAATGGCTCTAACATGGACAGAATGAAGAGCACATAGTTATTTGGTGTGCACACACTGGACCCAAAACATCTCCTCATTCGTCAAGAATGCACAGCAGTGTCTACACTTTCTGAGGGAACTAAAGCATGCAAGGCTTCCCACCCCCATTCCAACCACCTTCTACAGGAGCACCATCAAGAATGTCCTGTTTGCCTGCATCATTGTGTGCTGTGGAAGCTGCAAAGCATCAGATTGTAAGACGATATGAAGGACAGTAAAAACTGCAGAGGATCAAAGGGGTCTCCCTCCTCCCTATTTGAGATATTTACCGGGAGCGTTATATACGATGGGCCCAAAGTATTGTTGAGGATCGTACCATCCATCACACAATCTCTTTGACCCACTACCATCAGGAAGGAGGTACAGGAGCACTGGGACTAGGACAGCCAGACTGGCTAACAGTTTCTTCCCTCAGGCTGTGGGACTAATGAATACCCTGCCACCACTGAGGTCTTGTCACTAGGACAGTGAGCTGTTTACTATTGACCTGTGCTGTGCACTACATTATATTACACACTAAATAATATTTTATTAATTTATTTGTAGTAATATTTTTGTTTTATGTGCTATGTGTGATATATGTATTGTGGGTGCACCATGGTTCAAGGGAATGTTGTTTTGTTTGGTTGTATAAACTTTCAGAAGACAATAAACTTGAACTTGATCTGACTGTTTGGTACAAAGATCGACCACAAGGCAAAATTCTTTTCTTCGTTCTCTCTTTCCAACATTCCTACAGGTAGAGTTTGTGGCCTGCTGCTGTTTTACTGCTAGTTTGTTTTTTATGAACAGCTGATAGAATGGCTGTAACCACAAGATTTGCTCCTCATTCTTGACTTCCAAAGAACTTTTTTGACAATAATATCTCCATATCACACTCACTGTCTAGAAATCCATTAGATTATATATAAACCGCAAAGTAGATGCTAACCTGTACCTACTTTCAGAGTATCAATGATCCTTATATAATGGCACAAGGAAATTCCAGAATTAGATTTTAGCTTGACATAAAATCTAACATAAGAGTCATTTGAAATTTTTCATTGCATTACAGTGATCCAGGTCATCCCCATGATCCAGGGCATCCCCATGATCCAGGTCATCCCCATGATCCAGGGCCTCCCCATGATCCAGGGCATCCCCATGATCCAGGGCCTCCCCATGATCCAGGGCATCCCCATGATCCAGGGCCTCCCCATGATCCAGGTCATCCCCATGATCCAGGTCCTCCCCATGATCCAGGGCCTCCCCATGATCCAGGGCCTCCCCATGATCCAGGTCATCCCCATGATCCAGGTCATCCCCATGATCCAGGGCATCCCCATGATCCAGGTCATCCCCATGATCCAGGGCCTCCCCATGATCCAGGGCCTCCCCATGATCCAGGGCATCCCCATGATCCAGGGCATCCCCATGATCCAGGTCATCCCCATGATCCAGGGCCTCCCCGTGATCCAGGGCCTCCCCGTGATCCAGGGCCCTACTTTAACACATTCCATCCCTCAGGTAGATTGTAGGCTGCAAGTGGCATCAGGAGGAAAACTGGAATAAAAAGAATCCACTTCTCTTTGAAAAGATTCAAGTTTATTTATCATGTTTACATCAAAACATACAGTGAAATCCATCATTTGTATTACAACACATCTGAGAATGTGCAGGAGGCATCCCACAAGCATCATAAGACCATAAGACATAGGAGCAGAATTTGGCCATCTGGCCCATCGAGTCTGCTCTGCCATTCAATCACGGCTGATCTTTTTTGTTTCTTCTCATCCTCAACCCCAGTTCTTGGCCTTCTCTCTGTAACCTTTGATGCCGTGTCCAATCAAGAACCTATGAATCTCTGCCTTAAATACACCCAATGACCTGGCCTCCACATCCGATATGGCAACAAATTCCACAGATTCACCACCTTTTGACTGAAGAAATTCCTCCACATCTTTGTTTTGAAAGGGCCCTCTTGTGCTAGACTCTCTCACCATTGGGAAACATCCTTTTCACATCTACTCTGTCTAGGCCTTTCAACATCCAAAAGGTTTCAATGAGATCCCCCCTCATGCTTCTGAGTTCCAGCAAGTACAGACCCAGAGCTATCAAATGCTCCTTCTATGATAACTCTTTCATTCCTGGAATCATCCTTGTGAACTTCCTCTGTACCCTCCCCAATGTCAGCACATCTTTTCTAAGATGAGGGCCCCAAAACTGTTCACAATACTCAAGGTGAAGCATCACCAATGCCTTATAAAGCCACAGCATCACATCTTTGCTGTTGTATTCTAGACTTCTTGAACTGAATTCTAACATAGCATTTGCCTTCCTCACCAATCTGCAAGTTAACCTTTAGGGTGTTCTGCACAAGGACTTCCAAGTCCCTTTGCATCTCAGATTTTTGGATTTTCTCTCTCTTTAGAAAATGGTCCACACATTTATTTCTACTACCAAAGTGCATGACCATGCATTTTCCAATATTGTTTTTCATTAGCCACTTTCTTGCCCATTCTCTTAATCTGTCTAAATCCATCTACATTCCACCTGTTTCCTCAACACTATCTGCCCCTTCACCAATTTTCATATCATCTGAAAACTTGGCAACATAGCCATCTATTTCATCATCAAAGTCATTTATATACAGCATAAAAAGCAGTCCCAACACTAACCCCTGTGGAATACCACTAGTCACTGGCAGCCAACCAGAAAAGAATCCTTTTATTCCCACTCATGGCCTCCTACCAATCAGCCAATGCTCTAACCATGTTAGTAACTTTCCTTTAATACCATGGGCTCTTAACTTGGCAAGCAGCCTCATGTGTGGCAACTCAGAAGGCCTTCTGGAAGTCCAAATATACCACATCCCCTTGATCTATCCTCCTTGTAATCTCAGGGAAATGTGGCAAATGTTCAGCGGGATTCTTGCAAGGTACATTCCAATGAGACAGGGAAAGGATGGTAGGCTACAGGAACTGTGGTGTACAAAGGCTGTTGTAAATCTAGTTAAGAAGAAAGAAGAGCTTACGAAAAGTTCAAAAATTAGGTAATGATAGGGATCTAGAAGATTATAAGGCTAGCAGGAAGGAGCTTAAGAATGAAATTAGAAGAGCCAGAAGGGGCATGAGAAGACCTTGGTGGATAAGATTAAGGAAAACCCAAAGGCATTCTACAAGTATGTGAAGAGCAAGAGGGTAAGATGTGAGAGAATAGGACCAATCAAGTGTGACAGTGAAAAAGTGTGTATGGAACCATAGGAGTTGGCAGAGGTACTTAACGAATACTTTGCTTCAGTATTCACTACAGAAAAGGATCTTGGCAATTGTAGGGATGACTTGCAATGGACTGAAAAGCTTGAGCATGTAGATATTAATAAAGAGGATGTGCTGGAGCTTTTGGAAAGCATCTAGTTGGATAAGTCACCGGGACCGGACGAGATGTACCCCAGGCTACAGTGGGAGGCGAGGGAAGTGATTGCTGAGCCTCTGGCGATGATCTTTGCATCATCAGTGGGGACAGGAGAGGTTCCGGAGGATTGGAGGGTTGCTGAAGTTGTTCCTTATTCAAGAAAGGGAGTAGAGATAGCCCAGGAAATTATAGACCAGTGAATCTTACCTCAGTGGTTGGTAAGTTGATGGTAAGCTGATGGAGAAGATCCTGAGAGACAGGATTTATGAACATTTGGAGAGGCATAATATGATTAGGAGCAGTCAGCATGGTTTTGTCAAAGGCAGGTCATGCCTTACAGCCTGATTGAATTTTTTGAGGTCCCCTAATCTTTGTGATTTTTATAAATGAACTGGATGAGGAAGTGGAGGGATGGGTTAGTAAATTGCTGATGACACAAAAGTTGGGGGTGTTGTGGATAGTGTGGAGGGCTATCAGAGGTTACAGCGGGACATTGATAGGATGAAAAACTGGGCTGAGAAGTGGCAGATGGAGTTCAACCCAGGTAGGTGTGAGGTGGTTCATTTTGGTAGGTCAAATATGATGGCAGAATATAGCATTAATGGCAAGATTCTTGGCAGTGTGGAGGATCAGAAGGAACTTGGGGTCAGTTCTGGGCACCTCACTACAGGAAGGATGTGGAAATCATAGAAAGGGTGCAGAGGAGATTTACAAGGATGTTGCCTGGATTGGGGAGCATGTCTTATGAGAATAGGTTGAGTGAACTCAGCCTTTTCTCCTTGGACCAACGTAGGATGAGAGGTGACCTGATAGAGGTGTAAAATACAATGAGAGGCATTGATCGTGTGGATAGTCAGAGGCTTTTTCCCAGGGGTGAAATGGCTAGCATGAGAGGGCATAGTTTTAAGGTGCTTGGCAATAGGTACAGAGGAGATGTCAATGGCAAGTTTTTTACCCAGAGAGTGGTGAGTGCATGGAATGGGCTGGCAGCGGCGGTGGTGGAGGCGGAAACGATAGGGTCTTTTAAGAGATTCATAGAATAGTACAGCACATTACAGGCCCTTTGGCCCACAAAGTTGAGCCGACCCTCAATCCCTGCCTCCCATATAACACCCCACCTTAAATTCCTCTATATACCTGTCTAGTAGTCTCTTAAAATTCACTAGTGTATCTGCCTCCACCACTGACTCAGGCAGTGCATTCCATGCACCAACCACCTCCATGCACCAAACACTCTCTGAGTAAAAAACCTTCCTCTAATATTCCCCTTGAACTTCCCACCCCTTACCTTAAAGCCATGTCCTCTTGTATTGAGCAGTGGTGCCCTGGGGAAGAGGCACTGGCTATCCACTCCAACTATTCCTCTTATTATCTTGTACACCTCTATCATGTCTCCTCTCATCCTCCTTCTCTCCAAAGGGTAAAGTCCTAGCTCCCTTAAACTCTGATCATAATGCATACTCTCTAAACCAGGAAGCAACTTGGTAGGTCTCCTCTGTACCCTTTCCAATGCTTCCACATCCTTCCTATAGTGAAGTGACCAGAACTGGACACAGTACTCCAAGTGTGGCCTAACGAGAGTTTTATGGAGCTGTATCATTACATCGCGACTCTTAAACTCTATCCCTCGGCTTATGAAAGCTAACACTCCATAAGCTTTCTTAACTACCCTATCCACCTGTGAGGCAACTTTCAGGGATCTGTGGACATGTACCCCCAGATCCCTCTGCTCCTCCACATTCCTGGATGGATACATGGAGCTCAGAAAAATAGAGGGCTGTGGGTAAGCCTAAGTAGTTCTAAGGTAAGGACATGTTCGGCACAGCTTTGTGGGCTGAAGGGCCTGTATTGTGCTGCAGGTTTTCTGTGTTTCTATATTTCTTCAAAGAATTCCAACAGGTTTGTCAGGCAGGAGTTTCTCTGAAGGAAACCATGCTGACTTTGTATTAGCTTGTCCTGTGTCACCAAGTAATCCATCACCTCATCCTTAACAATTGACTCATAACATCTTCCCAACCAGTGAGGTAAGGCTAACTGGTCTAAAATTTCCTCTCTGCTGCCTTCCTCCTTTCTTAAAGAGTGGAGTGACATTTGCAATTTTCCGTTCCTCTGGCACCATGCCAGAGTACAGTGACCTTTGGAAGATCATTTTTAATGACACCACAATCTCTAACACTACCTCTTTTAGAAGCCTAGGGTGCAGTTCATCTGGTCCGGGTGGCTTATGTAACTTTAGGTCTTTTAGCTTTTTGAGCACCTTCTCTTTTGTAATAGTAACTGCACTCACTTTTCTTCCTTCACACATTACAACATCAGGCATACTCCTAGTGTCTTCCACAGTGAAGACTGATGCAAAATACTCATTTAGTTCATCAGCCATCTCCTTGTCCCCCGTTATTATTTCTCCTGCCTCATTTTCTAGTGGCCCTATATCCAGTCTCATTTCTCTTTTATTTTCAACATACTTCAAAAAGCTTTTACTATCCACGTTGATATTATTTGCTAGTTTGCTTTCATATCTCATTTTCTTCCTTCTAATGGTTTTTTTTAGTTGCTTTCTGTAGGTTTTTAAAAACTTCTCAATCTGCTATCTTCCCACTAATTATTGCTTTGTTGTATGCCCTTCCTTTTGCTTTTACAATAGCTTTGACTTCCCTTGTCAGCCGTGGTTGTACTATTTTACCATTTGAGTGTTTTGTTATATTTGGAATACACATGTCCTGCACCTTCCTTATTTTTCCCAGAAACGTATGCCATTGCTGCTTTGCTGACATCCCTGCCAGCAGCTCCTTCCAATTTATTTTGGCCAACTCCTCTCTCATACTTTTGTAATTTCCCTTACTCCACTGAAATACTGCTACATCAAACTTTACTTTGGCTCTGTCAAATTTCAAAAAATCATCACACACTTTCACACCATTCTGGGTAAGAGTGATACCACTGACTTTCCTGAAAGCAAGTTTTCCTGTGGACTGGCCAATTAACACCATTGCAATTTCTTTTGTACTTGTGACACTTTGCCACATAAATATAGTTGCAGCATTTCCTAGATTGGGACAGTGATTGGTTTTCAACTGTATTTAATTGGCTTGGAAGTGCTTTGGTATACAACTAGTCAGAGAATACTTCTGAAGTCATTTGCACTGACACACAATCTCAAAACTGAAAACATTTACTGGAGAGTCTTCAAAATCTTTGCACCATCGATTAGAGACAAGTCAGATGTTTGATACAACATTCTCCACTTGCCTTGATGAATGCAGTCCAAACAAATTGCAAACAGCTTAACAATATCCAACATAGAACAGTTAGCTTGATTGGCTTCTAACTTACCACCTGAACATTTACCCCAGCCCTCAACTACCAATCCACAATGGCTACAGTACATTGTCACAGTAATTGGTTCAACACTGTAATATATACTGAAATACAGGGATTAGGTTTGTCCGTGTGCCATCCACAGATAAATACATTGAGGTGGAACAAAAGGTAAAATAACAGAATACAGAGCATCATGTTAGTTATGTAACATGGGAGGGTAGAATCTATGCATGGAGCCAAAAGAGATGAGGTCGATCTAAAATGGACTTTTTGCATCTATTATTCACTTAGGAGACAGAATCTATGGAAATGAGACAGGATAGCAGAGAGGTCATGCAGCATCTATGGATCAGCAAGTTTGCAGATGACACCAAGATTGGGGATGTCGTGGACAATGAGGAAGAAGGCTATCAAAGCTTGCAGCAAGATCTGGATCAGTTGGAAAGATGGGCTGAAAAATTGCAAATAGAACTTAATGTGACAAGTGTGAGGTGTTGCACTTTGGGAGGACGAACTAGGGCAGGGCTTACACAGTGAACGATAGGGCACTGAGAAGTGCGATAGAACATAGCCATAGCCATACTTTATTGATCCCGAGGGAAATTGGGTATTAAGAACAGATTCATACATTGGGAATACAGATCCATAATTCCTTTAAAGTGACACCGCAGGTAGATCAGGTCATAAAGAGAGCTTGTTCAAGTTCTAAGAGACGCCGGTGAGACCTAATTGGTAGTATTCTGCGCAGTTCTGGCACCAACCTTCAGGAAAGGTATCAATTAGATTGAAAGAATGCAGAAAAAATTGACAAGGATGTTGCCAGCAATTGAGGACCTGAGTACAAAAGACAAAATTATACATTCTGAGGGGTATAAATAATGTAAATGCAAGCAGGTTTTTTTTTCCACTGAGATTGAGTAACACTTGAACTATAAGTCATAGGTTAAGGGTGAAAGATTAATTGTTTAAGGGGAACATGAGGGGGAACTTGTTCATTCAGAGGATAGTGAGAGTGTGGAATGAAATGTCAGAGGGCATGTTGGATGTGACCTCAACTTCAACATTTGAGAAATTTGAATAAGAACATAGATGGAGGGCTATGTTCACTGTGGGTCCAGGCAGAATAATAGTTTGTACGAGTTGGGTCAAAGGGCGTGTTCTGAGTGTAGTGTTCTATGTTTCTGTGAGAGAGGGAGGGGGTGAACGTTACTGGTCTGCAAGAACTAAGGAGAGATTCATGGGACCACTCTTTTGGGTGCTGGCATGGACTGGATGGGAAGAATGGCTTTCTACTACGTCATGATAATTTAGTAAGCACAGTGAAACTTGCAAAGGGAGGCTGACTCCCTGTGCAAAAGGTCACATTTTCAGTGAAAACCTGGCCTTTCAAAATGAATGCATAAAACCAAATTTACTTTTCCATAGCTTTGGGATTATATTAGTTCAAATGCAAGGCTCGGAGAAGGCAAAATAAGTTTCACCGTAGGCCAAGGATCACTAGGATGAGAAGGGAAATGAAGCTTTTGAAAGACTCTTTGCGATATTGAAGCAACAGGCACTGGAGCAGAGAAGACTGATAAACGATTAACTGGAGACGTTTAAAATCCAGAGAGCTCTTGTAAAGTAGAGAGACGGGACGCGGATTCTGTAACAAGAGCTCAATAAAGTGAGGGATTATTTGTAATGTCTTCACAGAGAGCAGTCTTATCAAAGAATACTTTACCATGGTGAACCATTCAAGTAGAAACAATTGCATCTTTTAAATGAAGAAAAATTTATATATAAATCAGAGGAAGATTCTGTCCTATTGAGGCGTGCACTGGAACTAGTTTAGCAGCATCAACTAGCCTGAAAGATGTCGATGGATTTCTGTCTTCTAATTTGAAGTTAACTTGTCATGCCATACTAAGAAAGCTACACGCCAATCCCAGATGTAATTATAGGGCAGGAGAAAATCTGCAGATGCTGGAAATCAAGGTGACACACACAAACGCTGGAGGAACTCAGCAGGCCAGGCAGCATCTATGGAAAAGATTAAACTGTCGACGTTTTGGGCGGTGACCCTTCATCGAGACTGGAAAAAAGAGATGAGAAGTTAGAGCAAGAAGGTGGGGGAGGAAGAAGTACAAAGTGAAACCGAGAGGGGGAGGGGTGAAGAAGAGCTAGGGAGTTGATTGGTGAAGGAGATAAAGAGCTGGAGAAGGGGGAATCTGATAGGAGAGGACAGAAGGCCATGGAAGAAAGGGAAGGGGGAGGAACACCAGAGGGAGATGATGGGCAGGTAAGGAGCTGAGGTGAGAGAGGGAATTGGGAATGTGGAATGGTGAAGAGGTGGGGAGCATTACCGGAAGACTGGGGAATTGATATTCATGTCATCAGGTTGGAGGCAACCCAGACACAATATAAGGTGTTGCTCCTCCAACCAGAATGTGGCCTCTTTGCGGCAGTAGTGGAGGTCATGGACTGGAATGTCGGAATGGGGATGGGAAGTAGATTGGAAATGTGTGGCTTTTTCTGGCGGGTGGAGTGTAGGTGCTCAGTGAAGTGGTCTCCCAATCTATGATGGATCTCACCGATATACAGAAGGCCACACTGGGAGCACCAGATTCAGTAACTGAGCCCAGCAGATCCACGGGTGAGGTATCGCCTCACCTGGAAGGATTGTTTAGGGGCCTGAATGCTAGTGAGGGAGGAGGTGTATGGGCAGGTGTAGCACTTGTTCAGCTTCTCCCGTTGGAAATTTACAGAGAATTATGTGCTGGATGCAGAGGCTCGTAGGTGAGGACAAGAGGAACCCTATCCCTGGTGGGGTGGCAGGTAGATGGGGAGAGGAAGGAAAGCCACTTTCTTTGAAGAACGAGGTCATATTATTTCGGAATGAAAAGCCTCATCCTGAGAGCAGATGCAGTGGAGACAGAGGGCTTGAGAGAAGGGATGACATTTTTGCAAGTAACAGGGTAGGAAGAGGTACAGTCCATGTAGCTGTGAGAATCACACATAAAAGTTGCTGGTGAACACAGTAGGCCAGGCAGCATCTCTAGGAAGAGGTGCAGTCGACGTTTCAGGCCGAGACCCTTCGTCAGGACTAACTGAAGGAAGAGTGAGTAAGGGATTTGAAAGTTGGAGGGGGAGGGGGAGATCCAAAATGATAGGAGAAGACAGGAGGGTGAGGGATGGAGCCAAGAGCTGGACAGGTGATAGGCAAAAGGGATACGAGAGAATCATGGGACAGGAGGTCCGGGAAGAAAGACGGGGGGGGGACCCAGAGGATGGGCAAGGGGTATATTCAGAGGGAGAGAGGGAGAAAAAGGAGAGTGAGAGAAAGAATGTGTGTATAAAAATAAGTAACAGATGGGGTAGAGGGGGAGGTGGAGCATTAGCGAAAGTTAGAGAAGTCGATGTTCATGCCATCAGGTTGGAGGCTACCCAGATGGAATATAAGGTGTTGTTCCTCCAACCTGAGTGTGGCTTCATCTTTACAGTAGAGGAGGCCGTGGATAGACATGTCAGAATGGGAATGGGACGTGGAATTAAAATGTGTGGCCACTGGGAGATCCTGCTTTCTCTGGCGGACAGAGCGTAGGTGTTCAGCAAAGCGGTCTCCCAGTCTGCGTCGGGTCTCACCAATATATATAAAAGGCCACATCGGGAGCACCGGACGCAGTATATCACCCCAGCCGACTCACAGGTGAAGTGTTGCCTCACCTGGAAGGACTGTTTGGGGCCCTGAATGGTGGTAAGGGGGGGACGTGTAAGGGCATGTGTAGCACTTGTTCCGCTTACACGGATAAGTGCCAGGAGGGAGATCAGTGGGGAGGAATGGGGGGGACGAATGGACAAGGGAGTTGCGTAGGGAGCGATCCCTGCGGAAAGCAGCGGGGGGGGGAGGGAAAGATGTGCTTAGTGGTGGGATTCCGTTGGAGGTGGCGGAAGTTATGGAGAATAATATGTTGGACCCGGAGGCTGGTGGGGTGGTAGGTGAGGACCAGGGGAACCCTATTCCTAGTGGGGTGGCGGGAGGATAGAGTGAGAGCAGATGTGCGTGAAATGGGGGAGATGCGTTTGAGAGCAGAGTTGATAGTGGAGGAAGGGAAGCCCCTTTCTTTAAAAAAGGAAGACATCTCCTTCGTCCTAGAATGAAAAGCCTCATCCTGAGAGCAGATGCGGCGGAGACGGAGGAATTGCGAGAAGGGGATGGCGTTTTTGCAAGAGACAGGGTGAGAAGAGGAATAGTCCAGATAGCTGTGAGAGTCAGTAGGCTTATAGTAGACATCAGTGGATAAGCTGTCTCCAGAGACAGAGACAGAAAGAACTAGCAAGGGGAGGGAGGTGTCGGAAATGGACCAGGTAAACTTGAGAGCAGGGTGAAAGTTGGAGGCAAAGTTAATAAAATCAACGAGCTCTGCATGCGTGCAGGAAGCAGCGCCAATGCAGTCGTCGATGTAGCGAAGGAAAAGTGGGGGACAGATGCCAGAATAGGCACGGAACATGGATTGTTCCACAAAGCCAACAAAAAGGCAGGCATAGCTAGGAGCCATACGGGTGTCCATAGCTACAACTCGCGGATACCTCCTCTTATTTACCCCTCGATCATGACCCCACTAAGGAGCACCAGGCCATTGTCTCCCACACCATCACTGACTTTATCCGCTCAGGGGATCTCCCATCCATTGCTACCAACCTTATAGTTCCCACACCCCGCACTTCCCGTTTCTACCTCCTACCCACAAACCTGCCTGTCCTGGCCGACCTATTGTCTCAGATTGCTCCTGCCCCACCGAACTTGTTTCTGCATACCTCAACACGGTTTTATCCCCCCTTGTTCAATCCCTTCCTACCTATGTTCGTGACACTTCTCACGCTCTTAAACTTTTCGATGATTTTAAGTTCCCTGGCCCCCACCGCTTTATTTTCACCATGGATGTCCAGTCCCTATATACTTCCATCCCCCATCAGGAAGGTCTCAAAGCTCTCCGCTTCTTTTTGGATTCCAGACCTAATCAGTTCCCCTCTACCACCACTCTGTTCCGTCTAGCGGAATTAGTCCTTACTCTTAATAATTTCTCCTTTGGCTCCTCCCACTTCCTCCACCACTAAGCACATCTTTCCCTCCCCCCCCCGCTGCTTTCCGCAGGGATCGCTCCCTACGCAACTCCCTTGTCCATTTTTCCCCCCCATCCCTCCCCACTGATCTCCCTCCTGGCACTTATCCGTGTAAGCGGAACAAGTGCTACACATGCCCTTACACGTCCCCCCCTTACCACCATTCAGGGCCCCAAACAGTCCTATGGGCACCTGTATGGGTCCTAGCTATGCCTGCCTTTTTGTTGGCTTTGTGGAACAATCTATGTTCCGTGCCTATTCTGGTATCTGTCCCCCACTTTTCCTTCGCTACATCGACGACTGCATTGGCGCTGCTTCCTGCACGCATGCAGAACTCGTTAACTTTATTAACTTTGCCTCCAACTTTCACCCTGCCCTCAAGTTTACCTGGTCCATTTCCGACACCTCCCTCCCCTTGCTAGTTCTTTCTGTCTCTGTCACTGGAGACAGCTTATCCACTGATGTCTACTATAAGCCTACTGACTCTCACAGCTATCTGGACTATTCCTCTTCTCACCGTCTCTTGCAAAAATGCCATCACCTTCTCGCAATTCCTCCGTCTCCGCCGCATCTGCTCTCAGGATGAGGCTTTTCATTCTAAGACGAGGGAGATGTCTTCCTTTTTTAAAGAAAGGGGTTTCCCTTCCTCCACTATCAACTCTGCTCTTAAACGCATCTCCCCCATTTCACGTACATCTGCTCTCACTCCATCCTCCCGCCACCCCACTAGGAATAGGGTTCCCCTGGTCCTCACCTACCACCCCACCAGCCTCCGGGTCCAACATATTATTCTCCGTAACTTCCGCCACCTCCAACGGGATCCCACCACTAAGCACATCTTTCCCTCCCCCGCTCTCTTTGCATTTCACAGGGATCGCTCCCTACGCAACTCCCTTGTCCATTCGTCCCCCACATCCCTCCCCACTGATCTCCCTCCTGGCACTTAGCCGTGTAAGCGGAACAAGTGCTACACATGCCCTTACACTTCCTCCCTCACCACCATTCAGGGCCCCAGACAGTCCTTCCAGGTGAGGCAACACTTCACCTGTGAGTCGGCTGGGGTGATATACTGCGTCCGGTGCTCCCGATGTGGCCTTTTATATATTGGCGAGACCCGATGCAGACTGGGAGACTGCTTTGCTGAACATCTACGCTCTGTCAGCCAGAGAAAGCAGGATCTCCCAGTGGCCACACATTTTAATTCCACGTCTCATTCCCATTCTGACATGTCTATCCACGGCCTCCTCTACTGTAAAGATGAAGCCACACTCAGGTTGGAGGAACAACACCTTATATTCCGTCTGGGTAGCCTCCAACCTGATGGCATGAACATCGACTTCTCTAACTTCCGCTAATGCCCCACCTCCCCCTCGTACCCCATGTGTTACTTATTTTTATACACACATTCTTTCTCTCACTCTCCTTTTTCTCCCTCTGTCCCTCTGAATATACCCCTTGCCCATCCTCTGGGTCCCCCCCCCTTGTCTTTCTTCCCGGACCTCCTGTCCCATGATCCTCTCGTATCCCCTTTTGCCTATCACCTGTCCAGCTCTTGGCTCTATCCCTCCCCCTCCTGTCTTCTCCTATCATTTTGGATCTCCCCCTCCCCCTCCTACTTTCAAATCCCTTACTCACTCTTCCTTCAGTTAGTCCTGACGAAGGGTCTCGGCCTGAAACGTCGACTGCACCTCTTCCTAGAGGTGCTGCCTGGCCTGCTGCGTTCACCAGCAACTTTGATGTGTGTTACTTGAATTTCCAGCATCTGCAGAATTCCTGTTGTTAGCTGTGAGAATGAGTGGGTTTATAAAACATATCAGTGGATAAACTTTCTCCAGAGATAGAGACAGAGAGATTGAGAAAGAGGAGGGAGGTGTCGGAAATGGACCAGGTAAATCTGAGGGCAGGTCCTCGTTCTTCAAAGAAAGGGGCTTTCCTTCCTCTACCATCAACACTGCCCTCACAGGATCACTTCCTTTTCACATATGTCCGCCCTCACACCACCGACTGTCCACCCTACCGGGCAGAGGCTTCCTCTTCTCCTCACCTTCCACCCACCAGCCTCCATTTCCAGCGCTAAGCACCTATGCTCCAGCTGCCAGATTTCTTGAATTTCCGGTAATTGTCTCCCCCCTGCCCTTCTCCATTCCTGTTTCCCTCGCTCATCCTATTTCCTGACCTGCCCATCACCTCCCCTGCTGTTCTTCCTTCCCGTTCTTCCTGGTCTTCTGTCATCTCCTACCGGATTCTCCCTGTTCCAGACCTTTATCTCTTTCACCAATCAACTTCCCAGCTCATTACTTCACCCCTCCCCTCCCCTGGTTTCACCTATCACCTACCAACTTGTATGTCTTCGTCCTCTCCCCCAGCTTCTTTGACTTCTCTTCTTTTCCTCCCCCAGTCCTGATGAAAAGTCTCGACCCGAAACATCGACTGTACTCTTTTCCATAGATGCTGCCTAGCCCATTGAGTTCCTCCAGCATTTTGTGTGTAATTATAGGATGCCGAGCTGAGACGTTCATTTTCCTATTCGCTTTCAGACAATCTTAACATGGAGCTAGACAGCACGCCGACAGGTCCTTCGACTCACAATATCGGTATTGACCCTCACACCAATTTAAAATACACATCTACCTGCACATGGGAGCCTTAGGATGGCATCTGGAAGAGCACCATTGGCACAAATGGATACCAAATGTGGCTGCTTTGCTCTATCTAAGCAAACTGACAGCTCCCCAGCACCATAAAGAGGCACAGGATCAAGAATCAAGGATCAACTTTATTCCCCATATACATTTACATGTATTAGGTATTTGCTGTGGTGTGTTGGTACAAAGAAAACAACATTCAATCAATATACAGACAAAGGATTGTGGAAAAATTAAGTTCGAAGTACAGCTTTGGAATAAAATGTGAATAAATACATAAATACCAGCATGAATTTACAATGTAAGCAGCTGTACCAGTGAGAGCATACTCACCAACTGCATCTCAATGCGGTATGGCAATTGTTCCGCATCGGACCGCAAAGCACTCCAGTGGGTAGTGAAAACTGCCCAGCGGATTATCGGCACCCAATTGCCCACCACTGAGAACACCTACCATAAACGCTGCCTAGGCAGGGCGAAAAGCATTATCAAGGATGCATCTCACTCTAACCATGGACTTTTTACTCTCCACCCATCTGGTAGGCACTACAGGAGCCTCCGCTCCCACACCAGCAGGCACAGGAAGAGCTTCTTCCCTGAGGCTGTGACACTGCTGAACCTCTCATCACAGCGCTAAGCAGTATTGCAACCGTATTGTACTGTCTCAGTACTTTTATATTCGTGTGCTGTAGCACTTTTTTAAATCACAGTTATTTTGTAAATAACACTATTCCTTGCATTTCTGGTCAGATGCTAAATACATTTCATTGGCTTTGTATCTGTACCCGGCACTATGACAATAAAATTGAATCTAATCTAATCTAATTATGAAAAGTGGGTTAAGGTGTTTGCAGTGCAGTGCAGTGACTGTGGATGTAGATGCTGGGGACCTATCTGGAAATGTTGATCAGGTTCACTGCCTGGGGAAGAAATACTTTCCCAGATAGTGTGAACTTTTGCTTTTGAGAAATTACAGGAGGAATGTTGTAGGTTTTTTTTTCACACACGGAGTGGTGAGTGTGTGTTACGCCCTGCTGGGGTGGTGGTAGAGGCAGATACATTAGGGACATTTAAGAAACTCTTAGGTGGGCAAATGGATAAGAGCAAAATGAAAGTCTGTGTGGGAGGGAAAGGTTAGATTAATCCTCGAGTACAACATCATTGGCAGAATTGCCTCTACTGTTCTGTAGTGTTGTAGTTCTGCGTTGACAGTATATAAACTGTCAATTACAGCTTCTGTGTTTATTCCTCATTAAAGACAAGCCTGTAGTAAGTGTCAGAACAGTTTATAAAATTGATTAGGTGTTTAAGGTTCCCATGGGTCCTGTCACCTTGTTGCATGAAATTTTGTTGCCTGTTTAAACCACCCTCGGACAGTTTCTGCTAAACTTGGCTCCTTCCCCGCTTCAGCACATAGGGCATTAGGCCAAATCCAGGGACCTTAACTCATCTGAACTTAAAACACGCAAGAGATTCTGTAGACACCGGAAATCTGGAGCAACACACACACAAGAGATTCTACAGATGCTGGAAATCCAGAGCAACGCACACAAAAATTGCTGGAGGAACTCAGTAGGTCAGGCAGCATCTATGGGTCCCAGCCCAGAATGCTGGCTGTTTATTTATTTCCATAGATCCTGCCCCGCTGAGCCTCGCCAGCAACTTCTGTGTGTGTTGAATTCAACATGGTTTTCTTCAGGCTGAGGAACTTCTCAGCATGTGTGTTGGAGCTAAAGGGAATTACACCGAGGGTGTGATGTTGAGACCTCTGTCATTCAGCATTACAATAGATTCGGGGTTTTGGCATCGCACAACTGTGAGGCACAGAATGGATATGTAATCAACAAATTTACTCGAGTGCTAGGGTACTGTGAGGTTGCTGATTATTCCCAATATCCTTCTGCTTTTAGTTCAGATTTCCAGTATTTGTATCCATTTTTATTTTGCTTCTTAAGTCACTTAAGGATTCAGTCAGCTGTTTATTTACAGCTACCTGACACTCACTGGTTAACCATCTAATCTGATGGCATGGAACTACATTTCATTAACATTCTAAAGTGAACCTAGCTTCTTGCCTCTTTAATTGCTCTGCACTCTGCCCTAGGACAGACTGTAGAGCCAGACAGAATGCCAGTGTAAGTGACAGCCACACATGCCGATCAGAATGGCAATAATGTGTCTGCAATCCCAGTAGAATTCTAGAATTTTATTCCGGGAGAGGGCAGGGAAATTGTAATTGATATCTGTTTCATGTATTCCTAACCTCAAGGAACACTGAATTTTCACTTGGTGGGGCTGCAGGGGTTAAATTGCATCATCCACATTCTTGCCCATGGTGTTTAAGGGTTGGTCTGTTCTATGTGTTTGAAGAAGATTTGCAAAGTAGATAGAGAGAAATAATATCCACTGTTATTGCAAGAGATGGTTGCTGGAATTGAATTGAAGTGATTTGACTTTATTTCTTACATCCTTCACACACAGGAGTAAAAATCTTTACGTTATGTCTCTGTCTAAATGTGCAATCATAGTAATTTATAATAATGTAACAAAGAAATACACTCAACGGCAGATGCAATCTCAATGGCTCTCCACTGGCTTCAGACCACCTGGATAACACAAACAGCTACGTCAGGATGCTGTTCATCAACTATAGCTCAGTATTTAATACCATCACTCCCACAATCCTGATTGAGAATTTGCAGAACCTGGGCCTCTGTACCTCCATCTGCAATTGGATTCTCGACTTCCTAACTGGAAGACCAGAATCTGTGCGGATTGGTGATAACATATCCTCCTCGCCGACGATCAACACTGGCGCACCTCAGGGGTGTGTGCTTAGCCCACTGCTCTACTCTCTATATACACATGACATTGGCTTGCCTGCAGAAGGCAGAGGGTGGTGGTGGAGGGAGTACATTCAGATTGGAGGATTGTGACTAGTGGTATCCCACAAGGATCAGTTCTGGGTCCTCTACTTTTTGTGATTTTTATTAACGACCTGGATGTGGGGGTAGAAAGGGTGGGTTGGCAAGTTTGCAGATGACACAAAGGTTGGTGGTGTTGTAGATAGTGTAGAGGATTGTCAAAGATTGCAGAGAGACATTGATAGGATGCAGAAGTGGGCTGAGAAGTGGCAGGTGGAGTTCAACCCGGAGAAGTGTGAGGTGGTACACTTTGGAAGGACAAACTCCAAGGCAGAGTACAAAGTAAATGGCAGGATACTTAGTAGTGTGGAGCAGCAGAAGGATCTGGGGGTACATGTCCACAGATCCCTGAAAGTTGCCTCACAGGTGGATAGGGTAGTTAAGAAACCTTATGGAGTGTTAGCTTTCATAAGTCGAGGGATAGAGTTTAAGAGTCACGATGTAATGATACAGCTCTATAAAACTCTGGTTAGGCCACACTTGGAGTACTGTGTCCAGTTCTGGTCACCTCACTATAGGAAGGATGTGGAAGCATTGGAAAGGGTACAGAGGAGATTTACCATGATGCTGCCTGGTTTAGAAAGTATGCATTATGATCAGAGATTAAGGGAGCTAGGGCTTTACTCTTTGGAGAGAAGGAGGATGAGAGGAGACATGATAGAGGTGTACAAGATAATAAGAGGAATAGATAGAGTGGATAGCCAGTGCCTCTTCCCCAGGGCACCACTGCTCAATACAAGAGGACATGGCTTTAAGGTAAGGGGTGGGAAGTTCAAGGGGAATATTAGAGGAAGGTTTTTTTACTCGGAGAGTGGTTGGTGCGTGGAATGCACTGTCTGAGTCAGTGGTGGAGGCAGATACACTAGTGAAGTTTAAGAGACTACTAGATAGGTAAATGGAGGAATTTAAGGTGGGGGCTTATATGGGAGGCAGGGTTTGAGGGTCGGCACATCATTGTGGGCCGAAGGGCCTGTACTGTGCTGGGCTAAGAGAGTTGTAAAAGAGCGCCTGAAGGCTTTATGTGTCAATGCAAGGAGCATTCGTAATAAGGTGGATGAATTGAAAGTGCAGATTGTTATTAATGATTATGATATAGTTGGGATCACAGAGACATGGCTCCAGGGTGACCAGGGATGGGAGCTCAACGTTCAGGGATATTCAATATTCAGGAGGGATAGACATGAAGGAAGGGGAGGTGGGGTGGCATTGCTGGTTAAAGAAGAGATTAACGCAATAGAAAGGAAGGACATAAGCCGGGAAGATGTGGAATCGATATGGGTAGAGCTGCGTAACACTAAGGGGCAGAAGACACTGGTGGGAGTTGTGTACAGGCCACCTAACAGTAGTAGTGAGGTCGGAGATAGTATTAAACAGGAAATTAGAAATGTGTGCAATAAAGGAACAGCAGTTATAACGGGTGACTTCAATCTACATATAGATTGGGTGAACCAAATTGGTAAAGGTGCTGAGGAAGAGGATTTCTTGGAATGTATGCGGGATGGTTTTTTGAACCAACATGTCGAGGAACCAACTAGAGAGCAGGCTATTCTGGACTGGGTTTTGAGCAATGAGGAAGGGTTAATTAGCGATCTTGTCGTGAGAGGCCTCTTGGGTAAGAGTAACCATAATATGGTGGAATTCTTCATTAATATGGAGAGTGACATAGTTAATTCAGAAACAAAGGTTCTGAACTTAAAGAGGGGTAACTTTGAAGGTATGAGACGTGAATTAGCTAAGATAGACTGGCAAATGACACTTAAAGGATTGACGGTGGATATGCAATGGCAAGCATTTAAAGGTTGCATGGATGAACTACAACAATTGTTCATCCCAGTTTGGCAAAAGAATAAATCAAGGAAGGTAGTACACCCGTGGCTGACAAGAGAAATTAGGGATAGTATCAATTCCAAAGAAGTAGCATACAAATTAGCCAGAGAAAGTGGCTCACCTGAGGACTGGGAGAAATTCAGAGTTCAGCAGAGGAGGACAAAGGGCTTAATTAGGAAGGGGAAAAAAGATTATGAGAGAAAACTGGCGGGGAACATAAAAACGGACTGTAAAAGCTTTTATAGATATGTAAAAAGGAAAAGACTGGTAAAGACAAATGTAGGTCCCCTGCAGACAGAAACAGGTGAATTGATTATGGGGAGCAAGGACATGGCAGACCAATTGAATAATTACTTTGGTTCTGTCTTCACTAAGGAGGACATAAATAATCTTCCTGAAATAGTAAGGGACAGAGGGTACAGTGAGATGTAGGAACTGAGTGAAATACATGTTAGTAGGGAAGTGGTGTTAGGTAAATTGAAGGGATTGAAGGCAGATAAATCCCCAGGGCCAGATGGTCTGCATCCTAGAGTGCTTAAGGAAGTAGCCCAAGAAATAGTGGATGCATTAGTGATAATTTTTCAAAACTCGTTAGATTCTGGACTAGTTCCTGAGGATTGGAGGGTGGCTAATGTAACCCCACTTTTTAAAAAAGGAGAGAGAGAGAAACCGGGGAATTATAGACCGGTTAGCCTAACGTCGGTGGTGGGGAAACTGCTGGAGTCAGTTATCAAGGATGTGATAACAGCACACTTGGAAAGCGGTGAAATGATCGGACAAAGTCAGTATGGATTTGTGAAAGGAAAATCATGTCTGACGAATCTCATAGAATTTTTTGAGGATGTAACTAGTAGAGTGGATAGGGGAGAACCAGTGGATGTGGTATATTTGGATTTTCAAAAGGCTTTTGACAAGGTCCCACACAGGAGATTAGTGTGCAAACTTAAAGCACACGGTATTGGGGGTAAGGTATTGGTGTGGGTGGAGGATTGGTTAGCAGACAGGAAGCAAAGAGTGGGAATAAACGGGACCTTTTCAGAATGGCAGGCAGTGACTAGTGGGGTACCGCAAGGCTCAGTGCTGGGACCCCAGTTGTTTACAATATATATTAATGACTTGGATGAGGGAATTAAATGCAGCATCTCCAAGTTTGCGGATGACACGAAGCTGGGTGGCGGTGTTAGCAGTGAGGAGGATGCTAAGAGGATGCAGGGTGACTTGGATAGGTTGGGTGAGTGGGCAAACTCATGGCAGATGCAATTTAATGTGGATAAATGTGAAGTTATCCACTTTGGTGGCAAAAATAGGAAAACAGATTATTATCTGAATGGTGGCCAATTAGGAAAAGGGGAGGTGCAACGAGACCTGGGTGTCATTATACACCAGTCATTGAAAGTGGGCATGCAGGTACAGCAGGCGGTGAAAAAGGCGAATGGTATGCTGGCATTTATAGCAAGAGGATTCGAGTACAGGAGCAGGGAGGTACTACTGCAGTTGTACAAGGCCTTGGTGAGACCACACCTGGAGTATTGTGTGCAGTTTTGGTCCCCTAATCTGAGGAAAGACATCTTTGCCATAGAGGGAGTACAAAGAAGGTTCACCAGATTGATTCCTGGGATGGCAGGACTTTAATATGAAGAAAGACTGGATGAACTGGGCTTGTACTCGTTGGAATTTAGAAGATTGAGGGGGGATCTGATTGAAACGTATAAGATCCTAAAGGGCTTGGACAGGCTAGATGCAGGAAGATTGTTCCCGATGTTGGGGAAGTCACAGTTTGAGGATAGAGGGGAAGCCTTTTAGGACCAAGATTAGGAAAAACTTCTTCACACAGAGAGTGGTGAATCTGTGGAATTCTCTGCCACAGCAAACTGTTGAGGCCAGTTCATTGGCTACGTTTAAGAGGGAGTTAGATATTGCTCATGTGGCTACAGGGGTCAGGGGGTATGGAGGGAAGGCTGGGGCGAGGTTCTGAGTTGGATGATCAGCCATGATCATAATAAATGGCGGTGCAGGCTCGAAGGGCCGAATGGCCTACTCCTGCATCTATGTTTCTATGTACTATTCTATGTTCTATGTAACATATCCTCCTCGCTGACGATCAACACTGGCGCACCTCAAGGGTGTGTGCTTAGCCCACTGCTCTACTCTCTATATACACATGACAGTGTGGCTAGGCATGGCTCAGATACCATCTGAATAATTGGCTGACAATACAACCATTGTTGGTAGAATCTCAGGTGGTGACGAGAGGGCGTACAGGAGTGAGATATGCCAACTAGTGGAATGATGTCACAACAACAACCTGGCACTCAACATCAGTAAGACGAAAGAGCTGATTGTGGACTTCAGGAAGCGTAAGACGAAGGAGCATATGCCAATCCTCATAGGAGGATCAGAAGTGGAGAGAGTGAGCAGATTCAAATTCCTCGGTGTCAAGATCTCTGAGGATCTAACCTGATCTCTTTATGTAGTCATAAAGAAGGCAAGACAGTGGCTATACTTTATTCGGAGTTTGAAGAGATTTGGCATGTCAACAAATAGACTCAAAAACGTCTACAGTTGTACCTTGGAAAGCATTCTGACAGGCTGCATCACTGTCTGGTATGGAGGGGCTAATACACAGGACTGAAAGAAGCTGCAGAAGGTTGTAAATCTAGTCAGCTCCATCTTGGACACTAGCCTACAAAGTACCCAGGACATCTTTAGGGAGCAGTGTCTCAGAAAGGCAGCATCTATTATTAAGAACCTCCAGCACCCAGGGCATGCCCTTTTCTCACTGTTACCATCAGGTAGGAGATACAGAAGCCTGAAGGCACACACTCAGCCATTCAGGAACAGCTTCTTCCCTTCTGCCATCTGATTCCTAAATGGACATTGAACCCTTGGACACTACCTCACTTTGTTTAATATACAGTATTTCTGTTTTTGCACATTTAAAAGAATCTCTATTCAATATACATAATTGATTTACTTGTTTATTTATTATGTTTTATTTTATTTATTATTATTTTTTCTCTCTCTCTGCTAGATTATGTTTTGCATTGAAGTGCTGCTGCTAAGTTAACAAATTTCATGTCGCATGTCAGTGATAATAAACCTGATTCTGATTCAAATCAGCGTGAGTTAGTCTGATGGCCTGGTGGAAGAAGCTGCCCCGGAGCCTTCTGGTCCTGGTTTTTATGCTGCAGTACCGTTTCCCAAATGGTAGCAGCTGAAAAGGATTGTGGTTGTGGTGACTCGGGTCCCCAATGATCCTACGGGCTCTTTTTACACACCTGTCCTTGTAAGTGAGACAAGAGCAAAGTGATCAAACTGAAGAGAGGCAGCTCAGGGGTACAGTAGTGAAGCAATTAACACACATTTTACAGTGCTAGTAGTCTCCGATAAGGATTCAATTCCTGCCGCTGTCTGTAGGAATTTGCAGGTTCTCCTCATGACTACACGAACTTCCTCCGGATGCTCCATCCCAATTGTGGGATTTTGGGATGTTTTCCTCCCACATCCCAAAAATGAACGGATTAGGGTTAGTAAATTGTCAGCACACTATGTGGGCATCAGAAGTGTGGCAACACTTGTGGGCTGCCCCCAGAATATACTCCCTCTGCGTTCATCATTGACATGATACTCAGATTTCACTGTAAATGTGGTATATAATGCTAACCTTGTTCATTCATCTCTAAGAAGATGTTGAACTGCAAACATTTTTACCAGTAGAACCCAAATCCAACACAATGCAGTCACAATAGTTTACTGGAGCCATCTGCAGCAGAAATGTGTCTCAATTTAAATGACTGAACATCAAGAAGGTTATAAAAATGGGCCAATGTTAACTGTTTATTTTGCTGCTGCCCAAGGCAAATTTCTGCCCCAGAGTTCCTTTAAGATCAAGAGGAGAACTCACCACACTGAATTTTATGAAGATTTATAATTCAGAACAACCTGCTGGTACTTAAAATACATTAGAATAGAATAGAGACGGGGAAAGGGCATTCTCAAAGCAAGACTGTCAAATGAACTGCAACAGCTGTTGAAGGGATTAGGAATGAAGAGGCCATCTTCAACTGGGCAATACTGTTAACAGCAAATCAGCACATATCAGCAAGTATTTCAATCGGTTATTTTGTACAATACTAAATCAGTATAAAGCTGTCCTCGTGCAGGTAAGAATATTTAGACAACAATTAAGAGAAAAGACAGCATCATCTTAAATCAAGAGACTTTGACAAATGCAAGAAGAGAAACTGAATAAACAGGCAATGTTACAACAAGTGTTACGAGAATACACATAAAATTAAGATGTTTGCTGGCCTGGGCTAGCATCAGTGGCATCAGCAGTTGGTCTGCCACCTGCCCTCAGGGGAAGGAGAGATAAGGAACAATGGAGCAGCGTCTGGAGATGTGTAATGAAGGGATGTGGGAGGAAGAGCTGTCTGGAGCGGCTCCCCCCTTTGAACCCTGAACTGTTTGAAGTGATGGACAGGCGATACCCCAGCAGGGGGATAAAAAGGGACAGGTTCGCTAAGACAGACACACACGCCACCCGAGGTAACGAGACCCTGGAAGCGGTGCGCTTCTCACGAGTGGGTGAGAAGTCCCAGACAACGACAAGGGTGGAAAGGTACGATCAGCGGGAACCCGGTGTGTGTCCGCCCTTGCCTGGGTGCCGGGTTCACTGCAGAGGATCGACCGCATCTGGAGGAGGGGTCACAGTCGGTGACCTCAGGTGACATCACCAAGGACCCGCCCAAATGCTGTTTGTGAGCCATCCCGCTGGTCTGTGAGTGAAGCAGTGTTCTGAATGATCAGTTGTTCCTATTCTGTCTCTCTTCCCCCACCTTGTCCATCGCCATGGAAACGATTACTGCAAACTGAACTACAAACTGGACTGAACTTTGAGTCATTTTGAAATTGGTCATTTACCCCTAGACAACGATAGAGCTTAATTGATGCTGTTATCTTAATTCTGTGCACATGTGTGGTTATCATTGTTGAATTGTTGCATTTATTATCCTTTCGATTACTGTGTTGCTTGTTTCTTTAATAAAACTTTCTTAGTTCTAGTACTCCAGACTCCAACTGAGTGATCCATTTCTGCTGGTTTGGCAACCCAGTTACGGGGTACGTAACACAAGCAACAGAGAGAATCGACAGTGTAAAGAGGCATGAGAAGGGTGTGGTTGAATTCAATAGTTAGGGTTACAGACAGGTGCTTCTGTCGCTATAGATGTGACTCTAGGATGGCATTGATTAATGCTCCAGGAACATGGTTCAATCCTTGCTTCTGGTTGTGTACATGTGGAGCCCATATTTCTCCAGCTCCACTGGGTGCTCTGCTTTCCTTCTGGATCCAAGCAAGGGTCAGCTGGTTGGTCAACTCCACTTCCCACTGCATCGGAAAAACAGCCAACATACTCAAGGATCACTCCTACCCTGAATATTCTCTCTTCTCTTCCCATCCATCAGGAAAAAGATATAAAAGCTCAAAATATGCAAAACCTGGCTGAAGGTTGGCTCTCGTTCTGATGTTGTAAGACTCCTGAATAAACCTCTACCATCTGATTCTTGAATGGACATTCAAGCTTTGACACTACCTCACTTTTTTTAATATACAGTATTTCTGTTTTTGCACATTTTTTAAAATCTATTCAATATATGTAATTGATTTACTTGTTTATTTATTATTATGTTTTATTTTATCTAGCAGAGAGAAAAAATAATAATAAATAAAATAAAACATAAATACTATTGTGCTTTCTTTATTTTCCTGTAAATGTTTACAAGATAATGAATTCTAGGATAACATATATACAGTAACATATATATACTTTGATAAATTTATTTTTGACTTTTTTGATAGCATGGGCATTGAATTCCGCAATTTCATGCAACCTCCTCCTCCCTCCTTTTATCCTATGTTTCTCCACTCCACAGGTCCACCATCATCCTGTTTCTTTTCTCTATTCCATCACCTGCACACTCCTCCCACTGGGTCGCCTCCCCCCATTGCTCCCATTAGCCCTCCCTGTCTCCCTTTTTCATGCTCCACGTTGCTCCCCTATCGATTCCACCTATCACCACCAGCTTCTGGACCCATCTCCAGCCTTCCTTCCTGCATCAGCCTAACACCGCTCTTCACCTGGACCCAGCCATGCCTGTCAGCCCTTGCTCTGCACCTCTCCACACTGGCTATCTCCCCTCTGCTTTATCGGTCCAGATGAAGGGTCTTGATCTGAAATGTTGACTTGTCCATGTTCCTCCACAGATAATACCTGATCCGTTGAGTTCTGCCTGCAGTTAGTTTAAATTTTTCTGCAGGAGGAGTGGAATGGGAAGTGTATGTCGAGGTGATGCAGAATAGAAGGGGAACAATTTTGTGCGAGAGTGGGTTGGCTGAGTTTTGTAAACAAGGGGAACATCAATGGCATTCACATTGAAGATGCAAGAGTGGAAGGATGGTGTTTCAGTATCTTTGAGAAAGGCTGAGATTGCAAATGGCAAAGGAAGGAGTAAGAGAAGAGACTTATCTTTGGGTTATGTGCCATCGTACTCTAGTGAATGAGTGAGTTATCCTCGAAGACAGAAGGGAGGAGTACAGATGTTTGCATAATTTCTCTGGAGTTGGTTCTTGAAACAGAGGTACAGAAGGTGATAAAATGGGGAGATAGCACTAAATTAGTAGTTCAATAGCACTGCAAATGAAAAGCAGGATCTCTGCTCGAAACATGCAAAATTTGAGTGAAAATGAAAAAGACAATGCAGAAAAAGCCAAGCAGCTCTTGTGGAGAGTTAACCCTTCAGATGATGACTTTTCAGTAACAGGTAATCATGATTTGATAAAATACGGTAGTTTAAGGCTCCTGATCACAAAGGGGAGGGGGAGTGGATTGAAATATTTGCGCTTAAAACTGTGCTCATAAATAATTCAGAAGCCATTCTCTTTTCTCACTACCACCAACGGGCAGGAAGAACAGGAGCCTTACACCACCAGGTTCAGGAACAATTAGTTACTGCTCAACCATCAGCCTCCTGAACCAGAGTGGATAACTTCGCTCACCACAACCTACAGACTCACTTTCAATGACCCTACAACCCATGTTCTCAGTATTATTTATTTATTTATTTATGCACAATTTGTCTTCTTTTTGCACTTTGGTTGTCAGTCTTTGTTGTTTATAGCTTTTCATCAATTCTGTTGTATTTCTTTATTTTCCTGTAAATGCCTGCAAGAAAATGAATCTCGGGTTTGTACATGGTGATCTGTATGTACTTTGATAATAAATTTACTTTGAACTTTAACGGGAAGATTTTTAAAAATTGTACATTGGTCAAATATAGTTCACAGGGTAAAACTTCTTGTTTTACCAGCGAATTTAGAGCAAGGTTTAAAATTGGTGCAAGAAATACCAGTCACCAACAGAAGGAGATATAGGAAGGTAACAGTTGGCTTAAAGAGATGACAGTTTTTGGAGAATAGAATAGAAGACGCAGGAAATTAAAAAGGAAATTAGACAACATTGGGAGTATGATGAGCAGGCAAAGGGAATGCATTGGAAACCAGGGTCTGAGCAACAGGTGTTTTGTGGAAGGGGGCAAGTTGAAGGGAGATCAGATAGGGTTAAGCCATTTGTAAACAAGGGTGGAGAGCCATGCATATGATAGATAGCCATGATAGATCCTGGGGTCTATGGATCCCTTCCTTAATGGCATTGGCCCATGGCAGAAAAAGGCTTGGGAAGCCCTGCACCACACAGAAGCTTGGGATCAGAATATTTGCAGGGATTTAGAATGGGAGGTGATCAGAAATTCAGTGGAATTGTTACGTCTGCCATTAACAAAATCATAGATTGTGTTTTCATATTGATCGACATGTTTATCATCTTCATGCTCATCTATCAGAACGTCCTGGAATTTCCCTCAAAAAACCCCATAAGTTTTATAAGTTTGTTATTTTGCAAATCAGTTTTTTAAGCACTGCACCTTAAATTCACACAAACTAGTCTTTGTGTTCTCATGATTCAAGATTCTTTATTGTCATTCTTCAGCACTCCAAGTGTAAAGGAGAATGAAATGATTGTTACTCCAGATCCAATGCAGCATAAAAAACACAATAACTATTAAAAAAAACAGTAAGTGCAATCCTATAAAACACAATGTAAGGTAACTGTTGAGTGTATATCCATCAGATTAGCTTATATACATAGACTAACTGTATGTACATAGAGAGATTCTATGTGATGTTTGTATGTTGATGCTGGGGGTGGTGGAGTGGGTTAATGGGTGGAGATGGTGAACAGCCTGACCGCATGGTGAAAATAACTGTTTTTGAGTCCAGTGGTCCTGGTGTGGATGCTGTGTAGTGTAACCCAGGTTGATCAGACCCAAAACTATAACGTTAGAAAGCTCCACCAGTGGAGGAGTGAAAACAAGACACAGGATTGCAAAGAGAACTTTAAAAAAATAGCTATGTGAGAACGAGGCATGACGCAGGCATGGACAAGACACAGAAATGCAGTAATTTATACAGAATAACAAAAGATATAAACTATTAAAAGTGGAATTAGTAGTAAGTATCTCTGCCGTACTTACCGGAAATCATCAGGGTGAAAAACCCTGGAGGAGAGCCGATATTAATAAAAGATTCATTGAAGCTACGGCTATAACAAGCACCAGCTATAGAGACGATAATTGAAACTGAGGTTCACCATAATACTTAAAAATAGGAATTCAACTAGTTTCCTACCTAACAAGGGATAAATAAAAAGGGAAATATTAGTCTGTAAACCTTCAAATAGGGAATAACATGAGATCAAATTAGTTAGAGAAATTGGAGTAATGAAGGATATTCTAATGAATCTTACTGATTCTAACTAAACAGGAATTTGGTTTTCATTTGATATCTGAGATTTTGAACCAAAAACATAATGGAATTGTTCTTACTCGTGTAAATATTTTGTATATATTGCTATTTTATAAACAAAGCTTACCTCCAGAAGTGTGTGTTTTCTATTCACTGCCTCCTTCTGATACCTAGAGCTTTTTCTGATGGCCCACTAGCACCTAGTGTAGTACCATGTAATTAGATTTTATCATAAAGAATGCAGTGACCAGTCAGACAAGACCAGACCAGCAGTACACAGGTGTTACAGTAGCCTTCCCACTCTTGCTGTGAAGCACAACATAGCTCATGTTGTAACTCATCTAAAATTACACGTTTTACCATATTAAAAATAAATGGGTTAACATTTCTGCTATGAAATGTTATTTAAGTGTTGGCACATAGAGTCTAAATCTAGCCTTGCTGATTCCCCACACGAGCATACAAGCACCAAAATATCCTTTAGTACTGCCAAGACCACTGCTTCTCAACAACATAAATATACTGCAGATAAAATGGAGCTTGAGTGAAGTGTTTCACTCTCCACAGATGCTGCCTGACCAGCAATTTCCAGCAATTCCCTATTTTTGATTTGGATAATACAAGACATGCTATGTAATTAGCTTTACTGTATTACTACACAGAGAAACGAGTGGCATTGACTACTAGATCCGACAAAGTGGATGGAGCCCAATGAAATATTCACCAGGACACAGATATTTTAATATGCATGAACATTCATTGCAGAGAATGGATTTTAGTGGTGTGGTGAATTTTTAAAGGAACGCTCAGGGAAAATATGAAGAATCGTCACAGCAGCGATTACAAGGCACTTGACATTTTTATTGCTCTGGCCTGTATATACCACTAAGCACACAGCCCACCCAAAACCATTCCGTGACCTCCATTCATTTGAACTGGATTTCCAAAGACTTACTAATCATCATTATTTGAAGTAATAATGAATTGGAATTATGGAGGTTTAACATTAAGCTACTTGCAAATCTACAATAAGATTAATAGTATATTGAGCCAATATTAATGTATTCAGCCAGCATCAGCCATCTGCAAAGACAGTTCCAAGCTATAATACTGCCAGGAGCTCCAAGTCCCTTCAAAGCCAACAGTGGTGTAATATGCACCAGTATTCGATGGAGCTGGTAGACACTAAGTCTGCATTCTCTGCACCTCTGTCCGTTACTGGTTGGAACCTCAGAATCAGAATCAGAAACAGGTTTATTATCACCGGCATGTGACGTGATATTTGTTAACTTAGCAGCAGCAGTTCAATGCAATACATAATCTAGCAGAGAGAAAAAAAATAATTAAACATAATAAATAAACAAGTAAATCAATTATGTATATTGAATTGATTAAAAAACGTGCAAAAACAGAAATACTGTATATTAAAAAAAAAAGTGAGGTAGTGACCAAAGCTTCAATGTCCATTTAGGAATGGGATGGCAGAGGGGAGAACCTGTTCTTGAATTGCTAAGTGTGTACCTTCAGACTTCTGTACCTCCTACCTGATGGTAACTGTGAGAAAAGGGCATGCCCTGGGTTCTGGAGGTCCTTAATAATAAACACCGACTTTCTGAGACACAGCTCCTTGAAGATGTCCTGGCTACTTTGCAGGCTAGTGCCCAAGATGGAGCTGACTAGATTTACAACCTTCTGCAGCTTCTTTCGGCCTGTGCAGTAGCCCCTCCATACCAATGATGCAGCCTATGAGATTGCTCTCCATGGTACAAATATAGATGCTTTTGAGTATATTTGTTGACATGCCAAATCTCTTCAAACTCCTAATAAAGTATAGCTGCTGTCTTGTCTTCTTTATGACTACATTGATATGTTGGGACCAGGTTAGATCCTCAGAGATCTTGACACCCAGGAACTTGAAACTGCTCACTCTCTCCACTTCTGATCCCTCTATGAGGATTGGTATGTGTTCCTTCGTCTTACCTTTCCTGAAGTCCACAATCAGCTCTTTCATCTTACTGACGTTGAGTGCCAGGTTGTTGCTGCGGCACCATTCCACTAGTTGGCATATCTCACTCCTGTACGTCCTCTCGTCACCACCTGAGATTCTACCAACAATGGTTGTATCATCAGCAAATTTATAGATGGCATTTGAGCTATGCCTAGCCACACTGTCATGTGTAGATAGAGAGTAGAGCAGTGGGCTAAGCACACACCCCTGGGGTGCGCCAGTGTTGATCGTCAGCGAGGAGGATATGTTATCTCCAATCCGCACAGACTGTGGTCTTCCAGTTAGGAAGTCGAGGATCCAATTGCAGAGGGAGGTACAGAGGCCCAGGTTCTGCAACTTCTCAATCAGGATTGTGGGAATGATGGTATTAAATGCTAAGCTACAGTCAATGAACAGCATCCTGACGTATGTGTTTGTGTCGTCTAGGTGGTCTAAAGTCATGTGGAGAGCCATTGAGGTTGTATCTGCCGTTGACCTATTGTGACGATAGGCAAATTGCAGTGGGTCCAGGTCCTTGCTGAGGCAGGAGTTCAGTTTAGTCATAACCAACCTTTAAAGCATTTCATCACTGTAGATGTGAGTGCTACCGGGCGATAGTCACTAAGGCAGCCCACATTATTCTTCTTAGGCACTGGTATAATTGTTGCCTTTTTGAAGCAAGTGGGAACTTCAGCCCGTAGCAGTGAGAGATTGAAAATGTCCTTGAATACTCCCGCTCGTTGGCTGGCACAGGTTTTCAGAGCCTTACCAGGTACTCGATCGGGACCTTCCACCTTGTGAGGGTTCACTCTATTTAAAGACAGTCTAACTTTGGAGATCACAGGGTCATCAGGTGCAGCAGGGATCTTCACAGCTGTGGTTGTGTTCTCCCTTTCAAAGCCTGCATAGAAGGCGTTGAGTTCATCTGGTACCTCTCTCTTTAAAGTTTATTTTACCTTAGTAGTCACACACATATATAGACATATAAATAAATAAATAAATAAATATGTGCACGCGCGCGCACACACACACACACACACTCACTCACTCACTCAGTGGCCAGTTTATTAGGTACAGGAGGTACTTGATAAAGTGCCTACTGAGGGTATATACAGCACTGTGCAAATGACATGCATATATATATATATATATATATATATATATATATATATATAGCAAGGGAGCCTTAGACTTTTATACAGTACTGTGGTAATTTTAACTATTGCACTGTACTACTGCCATAAACCCTCCCACAAATTTTAATGATATATGTCAGGGGTCCCCAACCTTTTTTGCACCGCAGACCAGTTTAATATTGCCAATACTCTTGCGGACCGGCCAATGGGGGAGAGGGGGGATGTTCAAGTTCAACGGTGCGTGACAGGGAATGAGGAAAGGTGCAACTGACTCGTATCGTTTCATATCGCCAAATCATATTGTTTCCTTACAGCCCAGTAGTACATGCTTTGGGGCCCGGTGGCTGGGGACCACTGATATATGTGAGTGATGATAAACCTGATTGTGATATGGGCCTCTACTGTGAACTGAGAGTGGAAAGGGGAGAGGGAGAGGGGAATCATGGTTGGGACCAGTGAGACATTCTGTAATGATCACTAAACTAATCATTGCTTGGAATCAACTGACCTTGCGTGGTGTCTCAGGGATGGTTGTGCCTGGACTCATGACCCCCCCCCGCCCCCCCACAACCTTGGCTGGCATTCTTTCTCTGCCTCGAGTCCCGCAGTGCTCCACCTTCGTCATTCTCTACATCCTTTGCTCCATGTTGACAAATAAGGTACAAAAGTCTTAGACACCCTCATTATATATATGTGCCCAAGACTTTTGCGCATTACTCTATATACGTATATATTATATATACATATACTATATGTAATACAAATAATTATACTTCTCATGACTTGTCTTTGGAGCATCGAAGAACGAGAGGGGACTTGATAGAGGTCTACAAGATTATGAGAGGCATAGATAGTGTGGATAGCCAGTACCTGTTTCCCAGAGCACGGATAGCAAACACCAGAGGGTATATGTACAAAGTTAAGGGAGGGAAATTTAGGGGAGACATCAGGGGCAAGAAGTTTTTTACACCGAGGTTTGTGGGTGCCTGGAATGACTTGCCAGGGATGGTGGTGGAGGCTAAAACATTAGGGGTATTTAACAGCCTCTAGGACAGGCATATGGATGAAAGAAAAATAGAGGGTTACAGAGTAGTGTGGGTTTATTACGTTTTTATTAAGGAACGTGTGGGTCAGCACAACATTGAGGGGCGAAGGGCCTGTACTGTGCTGTAGTATTCTAGTCTCTAGTGTCTTCTAATGACATTTCCCTTGGCCCAAAATATCGACTGTTTACTTCCCCTTATAGATGCTGCCTTTGCTGCTAGTTTCCCATCACATTTTGTGTGGGTTACTGAAGATTTTCAGCATCTGCAGGAAGTCTTGTGCCTTCAATATCAGGCTGTTTTCCTTCCCAACCAATTACATGCAAGATGCAAGTGAAGAGGCAAAACAAGGAGACAATATTAGGCAAACCCCTTGAAAGATTCTGGACCAATCAAGAAACTGTGCCCATTGTCTGTCATTACCCATGGCTGGTTGGTCCCACCCAGCTTTCAATCAGGCGACAATATCCTCCTTGATCAGGGATCAGGCAGCATGTCTGCAACTCCATATTGTATGCCAAGATGGCGCTGCGTACAGCAGCCGTGTGGCGAGCTCCGTACCAGTTTTACAATGTACTGCTAATTTCTGCAATTCTCTTCGCATTTCCTGTTCAAGAAGCTGATAGTCACATCAGATATGATCGACTGAGTCTTCTGAACATCGGGAAGACAGCATTTACCCACAACGTGATGCCCTTTCTACACTGGGAACCCCTGCTTGAGCGATCCATGAGAGACTCATCTCTCAGACTGCCACTACCTTGGAAGCGGTGCCAGAGGAGAGCGAGAAGGGCCAATGTCCTGGTGAGGCTGAGACGGCGTGCTAATCGGCCGCCGCTCCCTGGCCTACTCCGGGCTAACGTTCAGTCCCTGGACAACAAGCTGTGCGAACTGAGAGCCAGAATCTCCTAGCAGCGTAAAACAAAGGACTGTAATGTTTTGTGCTTCGTGGAGACCTGGCTGACGGAGAAGATACTGGATCACACCATCGAGCCCCTTTGGGACTCCCTGTTCCAGGTGGACAGCTCCAAAAACCTCTCTGGGAAGAGTAAAGGAGATGGTGTATGCTTCATGGTCAATAATGCGTGATGCAACCCCTGGAATATGCATGCCCTCAGATCCTTTTGTTTCCTGGATCTGGAGTACCTTGTGTTGCTGTGTAGACTTTTCTGGCTGCCTAGGGCAGCGGGCCGCAAAGCGTGTGCTACCGGGCCGTGAGGAAACAATATGATTTGGCGATAGGAGTCAACTGCACCTTTCCTCATTCCCTGTCATGCCCACCGTTGAGCTTGAACGCACGCGAGGTCATTACCCACGTGTCATCCATGTCAGTGCGGGAAGGAGATCAACTCCTCGAGCTTGCAAATGACAGCAGGCTGAAAAGTATGTTTGACAGAACATCTCTGCCGGCATTCTGGATCAAAGTCAAGGCTAAATATCCTGAGATAGCCACGAAAGCACTGAAAACGTTGCTTCCATTTCCAACATATCTCTGCAATGAATGCAACGAAAACTAAATTGCGGAATAGACTGGACATCAGGAATCCCCTTCGAGTATCGCTGTCTCCCATCACCCCTCGATAGGAACCTCTTGTTGCAGGGAAACAAGCCCAGGGCTCCCACTGATTCAGCGATATTGGTGTGTTGTAATGATTTTATATGTACATAAGGGGAAAATATGTGCTGTGTGTTTAATATCCAAACGTTACTTAAAATGTTATGATGCTATTGATTTATAAGTGACTTACCACTATTTTCATGCAAGGAAAATATGCGCTGTGTGTTTAATATTAAATTCGTTAGATAAGCCCTTTTAGAAACGAAATTGAGTGTATTAGCCACTTATCACCTATATTCTGGTCATGATTAACAGGCCCCCCCCCCAAACAGAATCGCCAAAAACGATTTGTAGAAAAAAAAATCGGCATGTACATGCATGAGCAAGTCACGCATGCGCACTGGTTCCCACGCAAGGCTTCATGGTCACGGTAGTCTTCTCGGGGTAAACACGATGTATTTGACTGCTACTCTTGTCCGTTGGCAAATCTACCACGCCCCCCCCCCCCCCACGGTCGGCCAGTCCACAGTGCAATAAAAGTTGGTGACCCCTGGCCTAGGGAGTTCACGGCTGTTATCATCACAGTGGTGTACATTCTGCCACAGGCTGATGCTGACCTGGCTCTCAAGGAACTGTACAAGACCATCACCACCCCGGAGACTGTACAGCTGGAGGCTGCTTTCAATGTCTCTGGTGACTTTAATTGAGCGTCACTGGCTAAAGACTCTCCAAAGTTATATCAATACATTTGCGTGAGCACATGGGGAGACAGGATACTCAACCACTGCTACTCTCCCTTCTGCAATGCTTACAAAGTGCATCGAGGATGTTGTCCCCAAAAAATCGGTCAGGGTCTAACCAAATCAGAAATTCTGGATCAACAGTTCCATGCGAGCTGCACTCACTATCCGAGACTGAGCTTTCGCCACCAGTAACCACCAGGAACTCAAGGAAAGCAGCTATGATCTGCGCAAAGTCATCAAGACAGTGAAACGACAATATAGGGACATGATCACTCTCCACCAACGACGCACGCAGCTTATGGCACGGTCTGTAACACCATCACAGAATTCAAAGCTAAACGCAGTGGTGCGGCCAACATTGCTGCCTCTCTCCCAGATGAGCTAGATCTTTTTCACGCTTGGTTTGACGTTGCCAACACTGAGGTCCTGCGGAGAGCCGCTTGGTCATCTCTGAAGCTGAAGTGTGGAGGTGTTTCCAACGAGTGGACAAGTGCAAGGCTGTGAGACCGGACAGCGTCCCAGGGGGGTACTCAGAGTGTGCGCAGCACAATTGGCTGGTGTGTTTACAGACATTTTTAATCTCTCCCTCTCCCAGTGTAGAGTGCCCTCCTGCTCCATTGTCCCTGTAGCTAAAAACACCAAGGTAACAAGCCTGAACAACTAGTGTCCTGCCACACTCACCTCAATAATAAGCAAATGCTTTGACAGGCTCATCAAGGACTACACCTGCAGCATGCTACCACCCACACTGGGCACCTTACAATTTGCCAACTGAAACAACCAATTGATAGATGACGCAATAGCCACAGCTCTACGCAGCATCCTTACACACCTGGAAAGGAGAGATGCTTATGTGAGAATGCTGTTAATATAGAAACATAGAAATCTACAGCACGTTACAGGCCCTTCATCCCACAATGTTGAGCCGACCATCTAACCTACTCTAGAAACTGCCTAGAATTTCCATACCACATCGCCCTCTATTTTTATCGGCACCATGTACCTACCTCTCTTAAAAGACCCTCTCATCATCTTATACACTTCTCTCGTCACCTCTCATGTCACCTCTCATACTCCATCGCTCCAAGGAGAAAAGGCCAAGTTCACTCAACCTATTCTCATAAAGTATGCCCCCCAATCCAGGCAACATCCTTGTAAATCTCCTCTGCACCCTCTCTATAGTATCCACATCTTTCCTGTAATGAGGTGACCAGAGCTGAACCCAGTACTCCAAGAGGGGTCTGACTAAGGTCTTATAAAGCTGTAACATTACCTCATGGCTCAATCCCACGGTTGATAAAGGCCAACACTCCATATGCTTTATTAACCTGTGCTGCAGCCATGGGTGTCCAATGGACATGGACCCCAAGATCTCGCTGATCCTCCACAGTGCCAACAGACTTACCATTAATATTATATTCTGCCGTTAAATCTGACCTACCAAAATGAACTGCTTCACACTTATTTGGGTTGAACTCCATCTGCCACTTCTCAGCCCAGTTCTGCATCCCATAGATGTCACGCTGAAACCTCTAACAATTCTCCAAATTATCCATAAGAACCCCAACTTCTGTGTCATCAGCAAACTTACTAACCCATCCTCCTACTTCTTTATCCAGGTCATTTATAAAAATCACCAAGAGGAGGGGTCATAGAACAGATCCCTGCAGAACACCACTGATCACCAACCTCCATGCAGAATATGAACCATCCACAATCACCCTCTGCCTTCTGTGGGCAAGCCAATTCTAGAACAAGGTCTCCTTGAATCCCATGCCTTATTACTTTCTGAATGAGCCTTGCATGGGGAACCTTATCAAATGGCTTACTGAAATCCATATACTCTACATCGACTGACGAAGGAGCACATACCAATCATCACAGAGGGATCAGAAGTGGAGAGAGTGAGCAATTTCAAGTTCCTGGGTGTCAAGATCTCTGAGGATCTAACCTGGTTCCAACATAGAACATAGAACATAGAATAGTACAGCACAGTACAGACCCTTCGGCCCACAATGTTGTGCCGACCCTCAAACCTTGCCTCCCATATAACCCCCCACCTTAAATTCCTCCATATACATGTCTAGTAGTCTCTTAAATTTCACTAGTGTATCTGCCTCCACCACTGACTCAGGCAGTGCTTTCCATGCACCAACCACTCTCTGAGTAAAAAACCTTCCTCTAATATCCCCCTTGAACTTCCCATCCCTTACCCTAAAGCCATGTCCTCTTGTACTGAGCAGTGGTGCCCTGGGGAAGAGGTGCTGGCTGTCCACTCTAACTATTCCTCCTAATATCTTGTATACCTCTATCATGTCTCCTCTCATCCTCCTTCTCTCCAAAGAGTAAAGCCCGAGCTCCCTTAATCTCTGATCATAATCTATACACTCTAAACCAGGCAGCATCCTGATAAATCTCCTATGTACCCTTTTTAATGCTTCCACATCCTTCCTATAGTGAGGTGACCAGAACTGGACACAGTACTCCAAGTGTGGCCTAACCAGAGTTTTATAGAGCTGCATCAATACCCCGCAACTCTTAAACTCTATCCCTCGACTTATGAAAGCTAACACCCATAAGCTTTCTTAACTACCCTATCTACCTGTGAGGCAACTTTCAGGGATCTGTGGACATGTACCCCGAGATCCCTCTGCTCCTCCACACTACCAGGTATCCTGCCATTTACTTCGTACTCTGCCTTGGAGTTTGTTCTTCTAAAGTGTACCACCCCACACTTCTCCGGGTTGAATTCCATCTGCCACTTCTCAACCCACTACAGCATCCTATCAATCTCACTGCAATAATCGACAATCCTCTACACTATCCATAACACCACCAACCTTTGTGTCATCTGCAAAATTGCCAACCCACCCTTCTACCCCCACATCCAGGTCCTTAATAAAAATCACGAAAAATAGAGGTCCCAGAACCGATCCTTGTGGGACACCACTAGTCACACCCTCTAATCCAAATGTACTCCCTCCACCACAACCCTCTGCCTTCTGCAGGCAAGCCAATTCTGAATCTACCTGGCCAGACTTCCTTGGATCCCATGCCTTCTGAATAAGCCTACCGTGTGGAACCTTGTCAAATGCCTTACTAAAATCCATATAGATCACATCCACTGCATTACCCTCATCTATATGCCTGGTCACCTCCTCAAAGAACTCTATCAGGCTTGTTAGACACAATCTGCCCTTCGCAAAGCCATGCTGACTTTCCCTGATCAGACCATGATTCTCTAAATGCCGATAGATCCTATCTCTAAGAATCTTTTCCAACAGTTTTCCCATCACAGACGTAAGGCTCACTGGTCTATAATTACCCGGATTATCCCTACTACCTTTTTTGAACAAGGAGACAGCACTCACCTCCCTCCAATCCAATCCCGTGGAGAATGAGGACATAAAGATCCTAGCCAGAGGCTCAGCAATCTCTTCCCTCACCTCATAGAGCAGCCTGGGGAATATTCCATCAGGCCCCGGGGACTTATCCGTCCTAATGTATTTTAACAACTCCAACACCTCCTCTCCCTTAATATCAACATGCTCCAGAACATCAACCTCACTCATATTGTCCTCACCATCATCAAGTTCCCTTTCATTGGCGAATATCAAAGAGAAGTATTCATTGAGGACCTCGCTCACTTCCACAGTCTCCAGGCACATCTTCTCACCTTTATCTCTAATCAGTCATACCTTCACTCATGTCATCCTTTTGTTCTTCACATAATTGAAGAATGCCTTGGGGTTTTCCTTTACCCTACTCGCCAAGGCCTTCTCATGCCCCCTTCTTGCTCTTCTCAGCCCCTTCTTAAGCTGCTTTCTTGTTTCCCTATATTCCTCAATAGACCCATCTGATCCTTGCTTCCTAAACCTCATGTATGATGCCTTCTTCCATCTGACTAGATTTTCCACCTCACTTGTCACACATGGTTCCTTCACCCTACCATTCTTTATCTTCCTCACTGGGACAAATTTATCCCTAACATCCTGCAAGAGATCCCTAAACATCGACCACATGTCCATAGTACATTTCCCTGCAAAAACATCATCCCAATTCACACCCGCAAGTTCTAGCCTTATAGCCTCATAATTTGTCCTTCCCCAATTAAAAATTTTCCTGTCCTCTCTGATTCTATCCTTTTCCATAATGCTAAAGGCCAGGGAGCGGTGGTCACTGTCCCCCAGAGGCTCACCTACTGAGAGATCTGTGACCTGACCAGGTTCGTTACCTAATACTAGATCTAGTATGGCATTCTCCCTAGTCGGCCTGTCAACATACTGTGACAGGAATCCATCCTGGACACACTTAACAAACTCTGCCCTTTCTAAACCATTGGAACTAATCAGGTGCCAATCAATATTAGGGAAGTTAAAGTCACCCATGATAACAACCCTGTTATTTTTGCACCTTTCCAAAATCTGCTTCCCAATCTGCTCCTCTGTATCTCTGCTGCTACCAGGAGGCCTATAGAATATTCCCAATAGAGTAACTGCTCCCTTCCTGTTCCTGACTTCCATCCATATTGATTCAAAAGAGGATCCTGCTACATTACCCACCCTTTCTGTTGCTGTAATAGTATCCCTGACTAGTAATGCCACCCCTCCTCCCCTTTCCCCCCCTCTCTATCCCTTTTAAAGCACTGAAATCCAGGAATATTGAGAATCCATTCCTGCCCTGGTGCCAGCCAAGTCTCTATAATGGCCTCTACATCATAATTCCATGTATGTATCCAAGCTCTCAGCTCATTACCTTTGTTCCCGATGCTTCTTGCATTGAAGTACACACACTTTAGCCCTTCAATTTACTACCTTTACACCCTTTATTCTGCTTCTCTTTCCTCAAAGCCTCTTTATATGTTAGATCTGGCTTTACTCCATGCACTTCTTCCACTGCTCTATCACTTCGGGTCTCATCCCCCTTGCAAATTAGTTTAAACCCTCCCGAACCATGCTAGCAAACCTACCTGCAAGGATATTGCTCCTCCTCCAGTTCAGGTGCATCCCATCCAACCTGTACAGGTCCCACCTTCCCCAGAAGAGAACCCAATGATCCAAAAATCTAAAACCCTGCCCCCTGCACCAACTCCTCAGCCATGCATTCAACTGCCATCTTCTCCAATTCTTACCATCACTGTCACGTAGCGCTGGCAGCAATCCTGAGAACACCACCTTTGAGGTCCTGTTCTTCAGCCTTCTGCCTAGTTCCTGAAACTCACACTTCGGGACCTCATCCTTCTTCCTGCCTATGTCATTGGTACCAATATGTATCACAACTTCTGGTTGCTTTCCCTCTCGTACCAGGATGTCATGCACCCGGTCAGAGACATCCCGGACCCTGGCACCCGGGAGGCAACAAACCATGCGGGTGTCCTTCTCATGTCCACAAAATCTCCTGTCTGCTCCCCTGACTATAGAGTCTCCAATGCCGACAGCTCTCCTCTTCTCCGTCCCACCCTTCTGCACCACAGGGTCAGACTCAGTGCCGGAGGCCCTGCCACCGTTGCCCTCCCCTGTTCGGTCGCCCCACCAACAGTATCCAGGATGGTATACTTATTATTTAGGGGAATGGCTACAGGGGTGCTCTGCACTACCTGTCTGCTCACCTTCGCTTTCCCCCCTCTGACTGTCACCCAATGACCTGCTTCCGACAGCTTAGGTGTGACTACCTCCCTGTAGCTTTCACCTATGACTGCCTCATTCTCCCTTATGAGTTGAAGGTCATCTAGCTGCTGCTCCAGATTCCTTACACGGTCTTCCATATTGCCCAGCCACATGCACTTGTGGCAGATGTGACTCTGCAGGAGAGGGGAGTTCCCCCAAGACTGCCACATCTCACATGAGAGGCACATCACTGTCTCAGGAGACATTGTAATGCATAACTGGGAGCTAGCTTGTCCTCCGCCTCTTCTCCTCAAAGCCTCTCGAGTCAAAGTCTCAAAGCTGCACTCCTTCACTGGTCCACTCACTCACTGGCCACTCCACTTGAGCTACCCCTCTATTTATTTGTTCGAGCTTTTCAAACTGCTTGGTCATCTGACCTCGATTGCCCAATCAGCTGCTTTCTGCTGAGTCTGAGCTATTCAAATCTTGATTGACTTGATTGCACAGTCCAACTGCCAAAACTGCCAGAATCTCTCGATATATCGATGTAGTTATAAAGAAGACAAGACAGCACCTTTTATTGTACTTTTATTTCATTAGGAGTTTGAAAGGATTCGGTATGTCAACAAATACACTCAAAAACTTCTACAGATGTATCATGGAAAGCATTCTGACAGGCTGTATCACTGTTTAGTATGGAGGGGCTACTGTACACAACCAAAAGAAGCTGCAGAAAGTAGTAAATCTCGCCAGCTCCAGCTTGGGTACTAGTCTTCAAAGTATCTAGGACACCTTTAGGGAGTGGTGTTTCAGAAAGGCAGAGTCCATTATTAAAGACCTCCAGCACCTAGGGCATGCCCTTTTCTCACTGTAACCATCAGGTAGGAGGTACAGAAGCCTGAAGGCACACACTCAGTGATTCAGGAACAGTTTCTTCCCCTTTGCCATCAGATTCCTGAATGGACATTGAACCCTTGGACACTACCTCACTTTTTTAAAAAATATACAGTATTTCTGTTTTTTTGCACCATTTTTAATCTATTCAATATACATATGCTGTAATTGATTTACTTATTTATTTATTATTGTTTTTTTTCTTCTTTCTTCTATATTATGTATTGCATTGAACTGATACTAAGTTAAATAATTTCATGACACATTGCGGTGATAATAAACCTGATTCCGATTCTGATCCACTGCTTTACCTTCATCAATGTGTTTTGCTACATCCTCAAAGAATTCAATCCAGCTCATAAGGCATGACCTGCACTTGACAAAGCCATGCTGCCTATCCCTAATCAGATTGTGTCTCTCTAAATGCCCATAAATTCTGCTTCTCAGGATCTTCTCCAACAACTTGCCCACCATTGAAGCAAGTCTCACTGGTGTAGAATTTATGGGTTATCTTTACTCTCTTGCTTGAACAAGGGAACAACATTTGTAACTTTTCAATCCTCTGGTACTTCTCCCGTCCCTATTAATGTTGCAAAGATCATCACCAGATGCTCAACAATCTCCTCCTTCGCTTCCCACAGTAGACTGGGATATATCTAGTCCGGTCCCAGTGACTTATCTAACTTAATACCTTTCGAAAGCTCCAGCACATCCTCTTTCTTAATGTCTATACACTCAAGCATTTCAGTTCACTGTTTCCACTCTCACTCCTGTTTGGTCCAGATCTCACATGACTCATTCTCTTGCTCTTCACATACTTGTAGAATATCTTGGGGTATTCCTTAATCCTGCTCCCCAAGGCCTTCTCATTGCACCTTTTAGCTCTCCAAATTTCATTCCTGAGCTCCTTCTTGGCAACCTTGTAGTTTTATCGAGCTCTAACAGTACTTAATTTTTTTTAACCTTTCATAAGCTTTTCTTTTCTTCTTAACTAGATTTTCTACATCCTTTGTACACCACGTTTCTTTTCTCCTACCATCCTTTCCCTGTCTCAATGGAGTATACCTATGCAGAATGCCATGCAAATGTTCCCTGAATATTTGCCATATTTCTGCCGTGCATTTCCTTGAGAACATCTGTTCCTGATTTATGGTCCCAAGTTCCTGCCTAATAGCATCAATATTTCCCCCTACCCCAACTAAATGTTTTCCCAAATTGTCTGCTCCTATCCCTCTCCAGCGCTATGGTAAAGGAGATAGAGTTGTGGTGACTACCTCCAAAATGCTCTCCCACTGAGCGATCTGACACCTGACCAAGTTCATTTCTCAATACCAGATCAAGTACAGCCTCTCATCTAGTTGGCTTAGCTACCTATTGCGCCAGGTAACCTTCCTGAACACACCTAACAAACTCCACCCACCCCATCCAAACCCTTTGCTCTAAGGAGATGCTAGTCAATGCTAGGAAAGTTAAAAGTCACCCATCTCAGCAACCCTATTATTATTGCACCATTCCAGAATCTGCCTCCTTATCCTCAACATCTCTGTTACTATTGGGGGAGGGAGAATCTGTAAGAAACACCCAGTAGAATTATTGCCCTCTTCCTGTTTCTGACTTCCACCCTCAATGACTCAGAAGTTAATCCCTCCGTGACTTCCTCCTTTTCTGCAGCCTTGCTACTATCCCTGATTAACAGTGCCACTCCCCCATCTCTTTTGCCTCCCTCCTTGTCCTTTTTGAAACATCTAAAGCCCAGCACACTCAGCAACCATTCCTGCCACTGAGTCATTCAAGTCTCTGTAAGGCCACAACATCATAGTTCCATGTATTGATCCATGCTCTAAGTTCATCCGTCTTGTCTATGATACTCCTTTCATTAAAATAGACACATCTCAAATCACCTGGCTGAGAGCATCTTTGCTCTATCATCTGCTTATTCTTCTTCACAAACTCCCTGCAAGCTGTCACTACTTGTGCATCAACCACCCCAATCTCTGCCTCTTCACTTCAGTTCCCACCCCACTGCAAACCTGGTTTAATCCCTCCCCAACAGCATTAGCAAACTTCCCTCCCAGGATATTGGCTCCCTTCCAGTTCAGGTGCAACCCGTCCCACTTGTACAGGTCACCCCTTCCCCAGAAAATGTTCTGGATGAACCCTGCCTCCTGCCCCATCTCCTCAGCCACTCATTCATCTGCACTATCTTCCTGTTCTGACCTTCACTAGCTCATGGCACTGGGAGTAATCCCGAGGTTACAACCCTGGAGGTCCAGCCCTTCAGCCTCCTTCCTAACTCCCTAAACTTACTGTGCAGGACCTCTACCCCTCTCCTGCCTATGTCACTGGTACCAACATGTACATGACCTCTGTGTACTCACCCTCCCCTTCCAGAATATTCCACAAGCTCAGAGACATCCTGGACCATAGCACTTGGGTGGCAACATGCAATCCTGGCATTTCTTTTGCTGCCACAGGGTCTCCTTTATGCCCACCCCCCAACTATCAAGTCCCCTATGACTATTGCTCCACCTGATTACACCCTACTCTTCTGAGGCTCAGAGCCGATCACACTGCTATTGGTCTGGCTGCTGCTGCCTTGCCCAGACAGGTCATCCCCCTCAGCAGTATCCAAAGGAGTACACCTGTTGCAGAGCGGAATGGCCACTTCCTTCTCTCTTTCCCTCTCACGGTGTTCACCCATTTACTCCCCAAATTCTGCACTCTGGGTGTAACCACCTGCTCAAAAGGCTTATCTATCAATTGCTCTCTCTCCCAGATGATCCTAAGTTCATCCAACTCTATCTCCAGTTCCTTAATGCTATCTTTCATGAGCTGGAGTTGGCTGTAGACACCAGGGAGACTATCAGGTTCCATGAATTCCCACATCCTACAGAAGCAGCATTCCACTACTATGTCTGCCATCCTGCCTGCACTGTACGATGGGCAACCAAGACCAGATCTTCTAACCTGTGTCTTTGGCCTCAGCCACTCCTCGTTTAAGCTTCCTGAGTCAAGGCCTGATGGACGCCCTGCCATGCCTCATCTGTACTTTTATTTAATTCGCAGTGCTCCGCTCCCAATGCTGATAGGACCTCTGGAATGTCCAAACGCCCGCGAAGCTCTCCTTTTATACCAGCTTTGCCGATCTGCCAGTAACCTTTTCGAAGTGCTCTCCTCCCGACACTGAATGGCAGCACCAAAAGGGGGCACGGCTAGGATGCTGGGGATCTTTGAAAATGGATGTTCGCTTTCCTAAGATATCGCTTCTTGTGGATGCCCTCGGTGGCATGGAGTGCTGCATCCGTGATGGGAGTGACTTTGTCCACCTCTTTCTGTAGCCTCCTGTGTTCCTGTGCGTTGGAGGTTTCATGATGCAGCCAGTCAGAATGCTTTTAACTACACATCTGTAGAAATCTGTCAGCCTTTGATGACATGCTGAATCTTGCTAGCCTTCTTCATGGTTGTATCTATGTACAGGGCCCTGGATAGATCCTTCCAGATGTTGACACCCATGAACTTCATCACTCTTTCGACCACAGATCTCTTAATGGGGACTGGTAATAGTTTGCCTTCCAGAAGTCCACAATCAGTTCTTGGGTTTTGCTGACATCGCGCACAAGGCTGTTGTTATGAAAGCACTCAGCCAGCTGGGCTATCTCACTCCTATATGCCTCCTCACAACCCTATGTGTTTGTGCATCAACTGTGGTGGTGTTGGAGCTGTGCTTAGCTACACAGTCAGATGCAGAGCGATAAACCGGGGAACAGTCCCCCAGTCAATGGGCTGGAAAAAAGGTTCTATGTAATGTGCAATGAATGAAGTCAGAACCAAGAATAAGTTACTGAGCAAATGGGAAATGATAATGTATCTAAAGTAAGAAGTAAAATATGCTGAATGTCAAAACAGTTTTACAAGAATTTTAATAGTTAACAAATGAGACACAGGAAAGTAGCATTAAGAAATTACTACCAATTATTGCTTTTGAAATGTGACAAATTGGCAGTGCCTGCCTAGGTTACAGAACGTATTCTTCCTCTTGCCTATAAAAGGCAAATAATTATTTGCAGAATTCGCAGTGCTTTTCCCATGCATTCTTAGGTAAGATTAAGGTTGAGGACTGACTCATTTTCCAGTCGAGGAAATATCAAGAAATCCCTTGGCCACTTCCTCTCAGAGAGCCATGGAGAAATTAATTGAGGCAGTGAACAGATTAAGCTTTAATTGAACGCCAGGTAGTTCACTGGATAGATCAGTTATGTACATTCTGTGCTCCGAGCACAAATACAGAAATCCATTAAACATATGCATATAAATATTGTTCACTTATTACACTCATAATTTTAGCCCTTTGGTGAGCTCTGATTAATTATGGGTACCTCATATGAATAGGACATTTCTGGCAGTGAATTATGAAAGATCAGAGTATAGGATATATCATACTGAGCCTCAAGTTTAAACAGTTAACATTCCAATGCATCTCAGTGGCACAGACTTGGCCTCAGCCTTGTCAGTTTTAGCTAAGAAGCACTGATGTCTTTTCTGATGACCATTACTGCCAAGGTTCATCAAAGTATCCTGATGCACCAATGTTGTGACTCATCTGTATAGGCTAATGATACATCATTGGCCATTTAGCACTCCTTACCACTTAGTTGTCCACTACATTAGAAGAACACAGGCCCTTCAGCCCACGATGTTGTGCCAAACCTTTAACAAACCAAGATCAAATTAGCATTCCATTTTTCTTTCATCCATGTGCCTATGAGTCTCTTAAATGCCCCTAATGTCTTTGCCTCTACCACCAAACCACCTCGCCCCATCAGGGCATTCCACACATATACCACTCTGTAAAAATCCTACCTCTAACACCTCTCCTAAACTTTCCACCACGCACTTTAAATGTATGTCCTCGTGTATTGGCATTTCCGCCCTGGGAAGCAGGGGCTAGCTGCTCACATAAGGTATGCCTCTTATCATCCTGTACACCTCTACCAAGCTGCCGCTCATCCTGCTTCGCTCCTCACCTTATGGCGTATGGTGCTGACACGTTTTGCAGCAATACAGTAGCTCAGCTGGAGATGGTGGCTCCGAGACACACAATCAATGGTTGCAGCTGGGAAGGACATCTTTCAGCCCATTGTCTCTGCTAGCTCTATATGAGAGCAAATCAGCCGGTCTCATTCGAGCATCCTATCTCATTAGACTTACAAATTCCTTCCTTTATTCAGTTTAATGAGCTCCCTCCTGAACTTTACAACTAAAGATTGCCTTCACTACCCTTACTTCAAAATCAAAATCAAGTTTGTTGTGATAAGCATGTTTGCACATGCTGGCGTTGGCCAGTGTTCATTCAGTGGAAGACAAGCTGTAAAGTGGTCGACTGCAGACTTCTGGACTCAGGGTCTGGACTATATATAGTGGTTGTACTTTACTGATATCTGGTATGTCCTTGCTATCTTGTATGTGCGAGGACTAGGCCTTAAGCCACGATGTTACCTACTAACAGCCACCAGGAGAGGCGTCAAAGCCAGTGCGCTCCATCGGGGGCAGTGCAGCACTGCATCCAGGTTGGAGTCAGAGCCACTCCACCCCCCATCTCGTTTGGCTGTATTCATGGGTATTCATGTATGCTAGAATGGCAATTAAGCTTGAATTGAATTGAATTGAATTAAGATGTAATGAAAAACTTACTTGCAGCAGTGTCATAGTCATACAGCAACAGAGCAGCGTTCAAAAGAAAAACATAAATGCTGGCACAAAACAAAGAATAACTTTTAAAGACCACAAATAAAACAAGACAAAGTCTATTTTAGTACAAGGTGATCAAATGATCATAGAGTTCCTAAGCTGCAGTGATGAGGTTTGTGTATGTCGGTGTAACAGCTGAATGGTTGAAAAGAATTAACTGTACTTGAAGCTGGTGGTGTGGGAATTCAGGATTCTACACCACTTGCTGGAAGAAGATTGCATGGTCTGGATGGTCAGGATCTTCACTGCTGGGTGTTTCCATCTTGAGGCAGCACCTTACATCAATGCTACCAATGGAGGGGAGGGTGGGGGTGGGGGTGGAGGGCCGTGCCAGCGATGCATTGGGCTGAGTCTGCTCCCCTCCACATAAAATGCTGGAGGAGTTCGGCAGGTCTGCCAGCACCTATGGAGTGGAATAAAGTTGAAGTTTCCAGCCAGGGCACTTTATCAGGGCCATCCAAGTGTATTACTCTGGATTTCCAGCATCTGCAGAATCTCTTGTCTCCATAACTCTCGGCAGCTTCTTAAGTTCCTACACTTTAGAATTGCTGTAGTAGACCATGATGCAAGCTGTAAATTTATAAATGTCTGTTACACTGTTAAAGTGATAAGCCAAACCACCTTAACCTCATAAGAAAGTAAAGGCACTGGTGAGCTTTCCTTGTGTTGAGCCCCGTACAAGTTATCCAGTCTGTTAACCCCCAACTCCCCCCACAGGAATTTAAAGCTGCTGACTCTCTAATGTGGACTCTGCATCCTCCAGCGGTACACTCCAAGCCTTTAACACCTTGCCATGATAAAAGAAAATTACTTCCACATATCATTCCTGGCTCCTTTCTCAATTGCTTTCATTGTAAGTCCTCAAGTTCTTAAACAATCTCTCCATCTACTACCTTCATTCTCTTCTTGTTTTAAACACCACCTCAGATTACCATGAAACTCCCATTTCAAAGAGATCAACCCCAGCTCTCCAAACAACACAAGTCCCTCTCTTATGGAACCATTTTGCACATCTCTTTTTGACCTTCTTGCAGATCTTTCCAAAAATGTGGGCACACGAGACAAACGGTTGTGGTGGAACTATTGTTCTATAAAGATTCACCGTGACCTCTGTGCACACATAGTTCATGGCTGTGTTCATCTGGATCTCGTGTTTGACGAATTTTTGAGCATGTAACCAGCAGGATAGGGGCAAATCGATGTACAGTGCTTGAACTTCTGGAAGGGATTTGCCAAGATGCTACAACATCATTAGGAGATAGTTTCCTGAAAGTGGAATCATAGATAGACAGGGTGGTGAAGGTGCCTTTTGACATGCTGAACTTCATCAGTCAAGGCATCCAGTATAGCAGGTTGGGAACACCTAATGTGGTGCATAAGATACTGATGAAGCCGTGCTTAAAGTACTGTTTGCAGTCTTGGTTGTAGGAAAGATGTTATTAGACTAGAACAAGTACAGAAAAGACTTACAAGGATGTTGCCAGGACTTGTGGGACTGAATAATAGAGAGGATGGATTGATGAAGATTTTATTCCATAGAGCATGAGAGAATGAGAAGCTTATCTTATTGTGGTGTATAAAATCATGACGGGTGTAGACAGTCTTTCTCCTCAAATTGGACTCAATTGTTTAGGTTTAAGTTATGAAGGGGAAAGGATACATAAGAAATTGAGGGGCAACATTTTTTTTTTACATAAAGGGTGGTATGTATGTGTAAAGAACTGAGGAATCATTTCCTGACGAAATGATTGAAGCAGGTACAATAACAACCATAAAGACACTTGAATACGTACATGGATTGGACAGGCTTAGAGGGATGTGTGCCAAACACTGGCAAATGGGACTAGCTTGGATAGGCATTGTGATCAGCATGGTCCAGCTGGGCTGAATGGCTCGCTTCCTTGCTGTATAATTTGACACACAAGAAAACAGTAGCAATAGACCGTCATTTCCAGGTAAGGATGTAAGATTAGTGGATTGACACAAGGATTGACACTGCGGCCTCAGCTGTGGTTAATTCTGTATCGATAATTTGAATGAAAGAAATCAAACAGTATATTATTGTTTGTTATTGATACAAAGATAAGTGGCAGCATTGACTTTGAGGAGGATGTAGACAGTATTTATAAAGATTTAGTAAAGCTATATGAATGACTGAGAAGTTGCTGAAGGAATATTGAGGAAAAATGCAAGGTTATGCACATTGGTGAAATTAAACAGGAAGGCACAGGATGCTCTAAATCAGGGGTTCCCAGCTTGGGGCTCACTGACCCCTGATCTAAATAGTGAGAGTTTGAAACACATTGCTGTTCAGAAGGACCTTGGTTTTCTTGGGCACAATTTTGGTATATAAGCAATTGGGAAGGCAAACTATACATTAGTCTTTATTGTAATGATTTTGGCACAAGAATGGAAAGGTTCTGCTCCAATACAAGCACCAGTCTCCGAGGACCCCATGAGCACTCAGTTGGGGTTCCTGGTGGCCCTGTAGCTCAAGTTACAGCTTCCGCCTGCACTAAAAAGCATCCTCCCCAGAATCTGCCCATGACTGCTAGAAACAGCAGAGTGTAGTCAGCTCAGCACATTACTGAGACCAGCCTTCTCTCCAGTGACTCGGCTTACACTTTGCATTGCCCCAGTAAAGCAGCCAGCATAATCAAAGACCCTTCACAGATTATCCCCTCTTTGACTATAAGACCATAAGGATATTGGACCATTGAGTCTGCTCCGCTATTCCATCATGCCTAATTTATTATCCCTCTCAACCCTGTTTTCCTGCCTTCAACCCATAACCTTTGATGCTCTTACTATCAACCTCGGCCTTAAATATGCCCAATGATTTGGCCTCCACAGCTGTCTGTGGCAATGAATTTCACACATTCATCATTCTCTGGATAAAGAATTTCCTTCTCATTTCTATTCTAAAGGAATGTGCATGTACTTTTAAAGCTATTCCCTCTGGTCCTAGATTCCCCCACTATGGGAAACACCCTCTCCATGTCCATTCTATATGGGCCTTTCAATATTTGATAGATTTCACTGTGGTCTCATCTCATTTTCCCAGGTTTGAGTACAAGCCCAGAGTTATCAAGTGCTCCCTCTCACACAAGGCTAAAATTATAACATCCTGAAAGCATCTCCTGCTAGGTTCAATGATAGCATCTATCCTGCTGTTACAAGAATATTGAATTAGTATGATAAGATGAATTCTTGACCTCACAATCTAACTCATTAAGGCTTTGCACCATATTGTCTGCCTAAACTCTACTTACTCCACAACTGTAGCAGCGTATTCTGCATTCTCTTACTGCTTTTCCTTTGTACTGATGGCTAGAACAGAGTTTTGCTGGTCAACAAACATATGTTGGTGTGGAGGGGCCACTGCACAGGATCAGAAAAAGCTATAGGAAGTTGTAAACTCTGCCAGCTCCATCATGGGCACCAGCCTCCCCAGCAACATTCCAAAGGTGATCCCCCAAAAAGGTGGCCTTCATCTTTAAGGAGCCGCACCACCACATCACAAGGTCCACTGGTGGGACATTCACCCCAGGGTATCCCTTGTTCAAGTGACAAGGAGCAAGGCAAAGGGGAAGCAACTGAAAATGGTGAAAATGGTCTATGATTTTAATTAGCTCCAATTTAACAAAAGATACGTCCAGTATGAACACATCAATAGGCATCGACATCTCTGAAGATCTATCCTGGGCCCAACATATTGATGCAATTATGAAGCATGGGCACTAGCCTCCTCAACATTGAGGACATCTTCAAAACACAATGCCTCAAAAAGGCAGCATCCATCACTTAGGACCCCTACCACCCAGTACATGCCTTCTTCTCATTTCTACCATCAGGGAGGAGGTACAGCAGCCTGAAGACACATACTCAGCATTTTAGGAACAGCTTCTTCCCCTCTGTCATCGGATTTCTGGATGGACAATGAACCAATGAACACTACTTAGTTATTCTGCCCTCTTTTTAAATATATTTCTTATTGTAGTAATTTTTAAATTTATTAAACTGTACTGATGCCACAAAACAAGAGATTTCAGGACATACGATATGTCAGTGATAATAAACCTGATTCTGTTCTGATTCGGAGGAATAGGCCATTCATTCTCTTGAGCTGTTCCAACATTTAATAAGAACATAACTTATCTATTCACAGCCTCCATTCTGCATCCTTGTATCATTGTATCATTTTCATCCATCCCCCAATTTCTCAAGAACCTCTCTACCTCTTCCTGAGAAGATGTTCAATGTCTTTCACTCCTCTCCCAGGAAGGGTCCAGCAAAGACTCACGGACCTTTAGAGAGAAAAATCTATTTCTTTCAGCTCCACCAAAAATGGTGATAACTGATTTTTAAACAGTGACCCCTAATTCTAGACCCTTTCACAAGAGGATTCTGAAAGAATTTAACTGCGTATCAATTCGCAGTTATAACCTTTAAATGAAGAGGAGATTGAACATGGAAAAGTAAGAGTCTTGCTCATTATTATGAGATAAAGAAAAAGAATAATATTAACAATTATCGCTTTACAGTTGTACGTGACCATCATGTGGAAGACCACCTGTGTATGACAAGCCCATGATCGAGGAAAGCCTGACAAACAGGAAATGAATTATAAGACGACAATATGGTGTTCCTTTTCTCTGAGACCTTCAATCTGACTGATGCCTACATCTGTCACAGCTCAGGTAAAGTGCATGTCATCACTCTATCTACAACATTACATTTGATATTCATATAAGAGCAACAAATTGGAGCCACAAATGAACAGAAATGTACCACTGGCAAACAACAATGCAAGGAACTGCAAGAAACCAATTAACTTTGCTCATCAAACACTTACCCTTGGCAGGAAGAAGAAAAGGAACATATTAAAAATCACATTTAAAAATAAAATCTCCCAGCAGTTGCCTCAGGGAGAGTTATCAAAATAAAGCTGCCCAAAAGGGCACCCTGATCAGCCTGTCAAGGGAGCTGACTTCTGATTCGTGTTCTGTCTGCTTGGCTCTCCTCATGACAGAGTATTTTTGAGATTTGTTTTTAATATTTCCCACCAATTCTGAACAAATCAGTAAAAATAAGGCATGCAGAACAGTTAGAAGCTTTTCAAACTTTAAAGGCAACATTATGCAGGGCACAGACACTAAGAATCGATGATAAGGGTGACGATTTACTCTGTATGTCAACAAGGAACATGGCTACCTGGTTGTAGTGTTGACACATGAACACGGAGACCAACAGCATCCCGTTGGCTGTTAAACTACTGGAGACTGGATGCAGTTTGAGCAGCATCTTTGGAGGAAAGGGGACTTCCTGCTAGGACTTGAGCGTAGAGGAGAGGTAACCAATATAAAGAGGACAGTGGCTGGGGACAGGTAGATCCAGGTGGGTGATTGGGCAGATGGAGCTAGGTGGTGAGCTTAGCTGGTTTTCCTATGCTCCAGATTCCAACATCTGCAGTCTCTTAAGTCTCAGGCAGAACCAAGTGCCACACAACGGTGTGCAGGGGCTCCCTACTGCATCTTCCCTCAAGTAGAGGATGAAGCTGTGGGCTTACAAATGGGTGCAGTAACTCACTGCAGGGCATTGCTGAAGGTGGTTTGATAAACACAGCTCTGGTGTTTCTTTTAACTGCAGAAACAAAATGTGATTTTGTATCCAGGATGCAGATTTTTATCCCTCTGGCTTCTTGTGGCACAGGCAGAAACAAACCACTTTACAAACGTCATTGGGAATTGGCTGACAGGGATAAAGCACGTCGAGGAGGGAGGGGATACTTTTGACGTCTAATACTTGCAGCGATTCATGCAAGTTTAAACAGTTGAAACCTTGCCTGCATAGCAGAAGACGGTAACTTGAGAGAATGGATTCAAAATCAGCTTGGTAACAGAAGGCAGTGGGTAGTGGTGGAGCTGTGTTATTGTGACTGGCGGTCTGATATCTGTAGTGTTCCACAAGGATCAGTGCTGGGATCTCTGTTTGTCATATAAGCGATTTGGACAAAAATGTGGGTGGTTCACTGGTAGTCTGCAGATGACACAAAAATTGACAGCTGTGAATAGAGAGGAAAGTTGTCAGAGGTTACAATGTGATCCGTTGGAGAAATGATAGATGAAGATTAATCTAGACACGATTGAAGTGTTGCTCTGTAGAAAGTCAAATGCAAGCGGAAGGTAAACAATAAATGGCAGGGTAGCCGGGAGCATTGATGTATCCAGGGAGTCAAGAGTCTAAGTCAATAGTTCCATGAAAATGGCAACAGATGTTAATTGGGTAGTAAAGGGGTGTACAACATGCTCGCTTTCATTGGATGAGACATTGAAGCTGTATCAATCTTCAGTTAGGCCACAAATAGGAGAGTATTATGTGCAGCTCTGGTTGCTGCACGACAGGAAGCTTGCAGAGGGTGCAGAGGAGTTTCACCAGTAAGTTTCCTGCATTGGAGAGTACTAGCTCTTAGGAGAGGTTGGATAAACTTCAATTGTTTTGTTGGCAGCAGGGCGGTGACCTGAGAGAAACATAACATGATGAAAGGGTGGAAATGTTAAATACCAGACAGGTGCGAGATGGAATGTTTAAAGGACAGATACAAGACAAGTGTTTTTGTCTTGTAGACAGACAGAGAATAGAGGAATACAGTCTATGTGCAGGCAGATGCGTAGCATCATGGTCAGCACACAAATAGCAGGCCAGTGGGGCTGTGCCTCTGCTATACTGTCTACGAGAAGAACAGAAAAACAGGAGGAGTAGGCCACTTGGCCCATTAAACTTACCCTACCATTCAATATGATCACAACAGATCTTGCCCAATCTTCTCTTCTGTGCCAGCTCAGTTGCTGTTGTTCTTTTCTGTGCCTTGTGGTGCAACAGCTGGCATCCTTGCCACTTCTTTACCATCTCTGCCCGTTCCTACAAGGCCAAGTTGCTAGCTCAATGCTCAACCTAGCATGGATGGAAAGCATGCTAGAAACTGGCCGGATACAAACCCAGAACTATTTGCCTCGAAGTCCAGTGCAGATGCCACTATACCACCAGCCAGAGCTAGCTCTACATAGCTCCCAATTCTCCAATCTTCCAAAAACGTATCTACCTCCACCTTCACTACATCCAGTGATCTGCACTGCAACACCATGGGTTGTTGAGCTGGAGCATGTTGTTAATTGACAATAGACAATAGGTGCAGGAGTAGGCCATTCGGCCCTTCGAGCCAGCACCGCCATTCACTGTGATCATGGCTGATCATCCACAATCAGTACCCTGTTCCTGCCTTCTCCCCATATCCCTTGACTCCACTATCTTTAAGAGCTCTATCTAATTCTTTCTTGGAAGCATCCAGAGAATTGGCCTCCACTGCCTTCTGAGGCAGAGCATTCCACAGATCCACAACACTCTGGGTGAAAAAGTTTTTCCTCAACTCCGTTCTAAATGGCCTACCCCTTATTCTTAAACTGTGGCCTCTGGTTCTGGACTCCCCCAACATCAGGAACTATTTATTTATATTACTATTTATTATTTATGGAGCAACTGTAACGAAAACCAATTTCCCCTGGGATTAATAAAGTATGACTATGACTATGAACATGTTTCCTGCCTCTAGCGTGTCCAATCCCTTAATAATCTTATATGTTTCAATCAGATCCCCTCTCATCCTTCTAAATTCCAGTGTGTACAAGCCCAGCCGCTCCAATCTTTCAACATATAACAGTCCCGCCATCCCGGGAATTAACCTCGTGAACCTACGCTGCACTCCCTCAATAGCAAGAATGTCCTTCCTCAAATTTGGAGACTAAAACTGCACACAATACTCTAGGTGTGGTCTCACCAGGGCCCTGTACAACTGCAGAAGTACCTCTTTGCACCTGTACTCAACTCCACTTGTTATAAAGGCCAACATGCCATTAGCTTTCTTCACTGCCTGCTGTACCTGCATGCTTACTTTCAGTGACTGATGAACAAGGACAGCTAGATCACATTGTACTTCCCCTTTTCCTAACTTGACACCATTCAGATAGTAATCTGCCTTCCTGTTCTTGGCACCAAAGTGGATAACCTCACATTTATCCACATTGAACTGCATCTGCCATGCATCTGCCCACTCACCCAACCTGTCCAAGTCACCCTGCATTCTCATAGCATCCTCCTCACATTTCACACTGCCACCCAGCTTTGTGTCATCTGCAAATTCGCACTAAAAAAGTACCAACATGCAACAAACAGCCCAATTCTCACTCATGTGCCTCTTGCTCTCACCAACACAATGGAAAGTTACCACAAAAGATCCTCAGTCGATCAGCCAACATCTACAGAGGGGAATAAATAGCTGACATTTCAGGCCAAGAACATTCATCCCCATTGTGTTCAGAGAGGCTTGGTTTTAATTGTTGGCCAACAACAGATATGACTATATTCAAAGAGAAGCTTGGCTGTGATCTAGAAAATAACCTGCAGAGTTCCATCTTCTTCAGTTAATGCAAATGTGCCTGTTATACAGAACATGCCTTTCAGTTCACCATATTAAGTCAAACTAAACCAAGCTAATGACATTTAATCCCTTCTGCCTGGGCCTGGCCCATATCCTTCCATTCTCTGCATATTCATGTGCTTACTGAAGAGCTTTTTAAACACTTCTATTGTATCTGCCTTCATTGTCACTCCTGAGAGTGCACTCCAGGCATCCACCACTCTCTGAGTGGGAAAAATACACTTGGCACACACATCTATTTGAACTTACCCCTTCTCACTTTAAATACATACTCTCTGGTATTAGGTATTTCAATCTTGGCAAAAAAAAAATACAGGCTATACACAGTAGAATAAGCAAAAAGAGCAGGGGTTTCTGTCTTCTTCCCCCTTCCTTTCCAGTCCTAATGGTCTCAGCCTGAAACAGTGACTGTTCATTCATTTCCTTAGATGCTGCCTGACCCACTGAGTTCTGCCATCAGCTTGTGTATGAAAAGGCAGGTGATAGCCAAAATGCTGCTCAGAGAAAGAAGAGGGGAAGTTAGTCCAGTGGGTGGGTGGACAAGGATCTAAGTTTTCTGGTTCATCTTGGGATCAAAAAAAAAATCAGTAAGTGGGGAAGAGTGTAAAATGGAAATTTAAACTAACAGGAAAGTAAGGCAAAAACTCAGGTCATGCAGCATTTGTAAAAACAGAAATAAACAATAATTCATGTAGTTATTCAGCAGGGAGACAGGGCCTTCATCCCCACACATACATGCCAAACAAGGTGTCTATCTCAGCTAGTCCCACTTGCCTGCATTTGGGATATGCCCCTCATGAATTTTTCTATCTGTTTCAGATAAAACATCTGATTGAGTTTTGCCACAATGACAGCTGCATGCTGAACAGCAAAAAAAACCAAGAAACTCTTCCTTCAGTTAGTCCTGACGAAGGGTCTCGGCCTGAAACGTCGACTGCACCTCTTCCTAGAGATGCTGCCTGGCCTGCTGCATTCACCAGCAGCTTTGATGTGTGTTGCAAGAAACTAATTGTCCATTTCAAAGCTTGGTGACTACACGACTGTTCCTGCTGGTGGGGCAGAGATGGAGAGAGTCAGCAGCTTTAAATTCCTGGGCGTTAACATCGCAGAGGAGCTGTCCTGATGAGAAAAGCGGCGCACTGGTGCCTCTACTCTCTTCTCAGCTGAACGAGAGTTGGCAAGTCACCAAACAACCTAACAAACTTCTACACATGCACTATAGAAAGTATCCTGATGTGGCACAGTGATTCTAACATTTAGGAACACAAGAGGCTGCAGAGTAGTAGACACAGCCCAGTCCATCGCCACCAGAACATCTACATGATGGTGACATCTATCATCACGAATCCGCATCCACCAGGTCATGCCTTCATCTCGCTGCTACCACTGGGCAAGAGATACAGAAGCCTCCAGATCCAAGAACAAGCAACACACACAAAATGCTGGAGGAACTCAGCAGGCCAGGCAGTATCTGTGGAAAAGAGTAAACATAGTCGATGTTTCGGGCCGAGAACTTTCAATGAGTCTTGATGAATGGTCTCGGCCTGAAATGTTGACTGTACTCTTTTTCATAAATGCTGCCTGGCCTGCTGAGTTCCTCCAGCATTTTGTGTGTGTTGTTTGGATTTCCAGCATCTACAGATTTTCTCTTGTTTCAGATTCAAGAACAGCTATTTTCCTACAACCATCAGAATACTGAATTAACCAACACAACCCTATCCCTACCTCCATAACAGAACATACCAACCACCTCTGGCACTACCATGGATTGGCTCTGATTGTGTTTTTTTGCACTAATGTCATGTTTTACATGATTTTTTAATGTATAACTATATTCTGTGTGTTGTCTGAACCTATCTTTCCATTGTACCTGTACCTCACTGTACTTGTTCGTATGACAATTGACTCAACTTGACTCACCATGTCGTGTCCAAATCTTGGTTAAGTGTTGGTACAGGTGTAACTATACCCACCTCTACCACTTCCTCTAGCAGCTCACTCCATACACCCACAACCCTCTGCCTGAAAAAGTTACCTCTTTAGATCATTCCCCCTCTCACCTTAAACCTGTGTCCTCAAGTTATAATTCCCCTATCTCAGGAAAAAGACAATGACCATTGACCTTATCTACACCTCTTCCGATTTTATTTTTGCATTTATTTAGAGATACAGCACAGTAATAAGCCCTTCCAGCACAATTGGCCTCCGTTACCCAATTACACTCAAGTAATTGACTAACTTTACTTCTAAATTACTAGAAGTAAAGTAAAAATAAAAAGAAGAATTGCCATTGCCAAAACCAACTCCCAAAAAATGAAACCCATTTTTACCAGCAGACACATTTCTATGACAACAAGGCTTAGTCTACTAAAACGTTACATCTGGTTAATCTTGCTGTACACTTCCGAAACATGAACTGTAACACCAGAACTTCAAAGAAACTTAGAAGCAACAGAAATGTGGTTTCTTAGAAGAATGCTGAAAATACCATATAGAGATAGGGTAACTAATGAGACAGTACTCCAACGCAACAATACAAAAAAAAATCTTTAATGAGAACATTAAATGAGAGGAAACTCAAATTCCTGGGCCATGTCATCGGAAAGGGAGAAATACAATGCCTTACATTTCAAGGCCGTATGCCTGGGGAACGCAGAAGAGGAAGGCAAAGAAGAAAATATATAGACACCATGAAAGAACTAACAGATCTAAGTGTGTGAGATATCATTGACACTGCGAGGGATCGTTTGATGTGGAGAGCCATGATCGCCCAAGCGTGTAACGTGCAAGACACATGAAGAAGAATTGACTAACCTATTAACCTGCACATCTTTGGAATGTGGGAGAAAATTGGAGTTCTCAGAAGAAACCTGAAGTTATGGGGAGGACAGACAAATATCTTACGGGAATTAAACCAGGTTGCTGGTGCTGTAAAGCATTATGCTACGTACAACACTACCAGTTAGTCAAGGTTCAGGATTGTTTATTGTCATTCTTCAGTATACCAGTGAAAAGGAGAATGAGATGATTGTTAGTCTGATCTGATGCAGCATAAAGACACAATAAGCAAAAAGAGCAATAAAATACACACCAAGATCCGCTTATATACATAAAGAAACGCTAGGTACAGGAGCATGTGCATGTTACTTAACTCTGACAGAAAAGTATAAAGTCATGGTGGTGGGTGGCTGTAAACCTCTACAAGATCACCACACAATATTCTACACTCCAGGGGAAAAGAAGTCCCAGTTTAGCTTGTAACTGAAGCCCTTCAGTACCCATAACATCCTCATGAATTTTTCTTTATCCTTTCCTGATTAATGGCATCCTTCCTACATCTGGACAACCAGTCTAGGACCAGCCAATGGAACTGAGAAAGAGGAAGAGCACGTTTGACTGGGTAAGGTGGGAGATCACCTGCAGGGGATTGGCATCTAAGTTGATGGTTATAAACAGGAGATTATTAGCAAAGCAAAAGAGCATATCAAAATGACAAGGAAGTAAGGGTATTACAAAGAACACAAGGCTGATGGAGATTTCTTACACAAAGCACTCCATCGGTTGTACTCTGTTACATGTTCCAACCAGCTATCCTACTGTACCCTATCTCCACATTGGCATGGATCAGTCTCAACATTGCAACTGTACTCCCGACCCATCCTGGTAGTTTCCGCTCCTCCTAAGTCATCTGGACTATAGCTTGTCTTCTTGGGAAAGTGTCTGCACGGATTGTGAAATTGACTTTTAATTAACCTTTGAGGAGCACATTTGAAGCCCTGTCAGGTGTTTGGGAGTTATTTTTTTCGGTCATAAATTGTTTTTTGCATGTTTTGACACAATTTCTCCACATACTTGTACATAGAATGTGTGGGGAATACTGAATAAGTGTGGGAAGAGTAGCAAGAGTATAAGTACTTCTGGAAGACACAAGGCATTTAAAATATGCTCACTGGCATGATCTTTTCATGAACAAATGCAAGAAACATTCACTTTCCTGGTTGTTCTGGACAATATTTATAACTCACTGAACATCATTAAAGGGTGCATAGTTGCATGACCTCACTATGTGAAGATTAGTTCTGCCTTTCCCAGATCAGAATGACACTTCCATTGCCTGCAAAGTGCCTTGGGACACCTTAATAGTGTGAGTGTTGCTTCATTAAGAGAGAGAAAAGATTTCCATTCATGTCTGAATTTTGCATTCCTAAAAATTTTTCAAGCACCAGCATCAACCTTCGATCATAAACACAATCAGAACCAACTCACTTCAGTACTTGATGTAAAGGAGAATCAGGAATTTTAAAAATTTATTTATTGAGATACAGTGTGGAGTAGGCCCTTCCAGCCCTTCAAGCCACGCTACCTGGCAATCCCCCAATTTAATCTCAGCCTAATCGCGGGACAATTTGCAATGACCAATTAATTACCAACCGGTACATCTTTAGTTTGTGGGAGGAAACTGGAGCACCTGGAGGAAATCCACGTGGTCACAGGGAGAATGTACAAACTCCTTACAGGAGCAGCGGGAATTGAACCCAGGTCGCCCGTATGCTAAAGCACTATGCTAACCACCACGTTACCATACTCTGAAACTGCTCCGAGTTCCACATGACTATGCAGCCCATAATTTAATTTGATACTCCAGATGTCTGAATCTATATAGAAACGAATGTTTGGAATTCGAAGAAGCAAATTAAGTTGCCTAACCCTAAATTCTGAAGAAAGTCAAATATATTACGGAACAGCCACAAACAGATGAACGCTTGATCTCCTTGCTCGACCTTGGGGTAGCCCTTGTATCTTATTTGTCTGCACGTTCTCTGTTAGGGTAACATTATATTCTGAATAAACAAAAGTGATTTTGCAGATGTTCCAAATCTTGAGCAGCACACACGAAATGCTGGAGGAACTCAGCTGGTCAGGCAGCACCTACAAATAGGAATAAACAGTCAATGTTTCAAACTGAGACCCTCCATCAGAATTAGAAAGGAAGGGGGAAGAAACCGGAATAAGAAGGTGGGGAAGTGTTACAAGCTGGCAGGTGATAGGTGAAACTAAGTGAGAGGTAAGGTGAGTGGGATGGGGGGGTGAAGTAAACTGGAAGATGATAGGTGGAAGAGGTAAAGGACTAAAGAAAAAGAAATCTGATAGAAGAGGAGAGTGGACCATGGATGAAAGGGAAGCAGGAAGGGCACTATAGGGAGGTGATGGGCAGTTGAAGAGAAAAGAAGGGGTAAAAGGAGAGCCAGAATAGGAAATGCTAAAAGAGTGAAGGGCAACGGGAGAGAAATTACAGGAAACTAGAAAAATTGTTGCTCATGCCATCTGGTTGGAGGGTACCCAAAGGGAATACTTATCGTTTCAGAAGCAGCAGCCATGGATCGACATTTAGCAATAGGAATGGGAAGTCAAATTGAAATTGGTGGTGACTGCATTCTGCTTTTCTTTTCATTGCCTTAATGGACTTGTAGGGAGTGATCTGTCTGGATAGCATGCAGACAAAAGTGTTTTATTTTTATCTTAGTACATGCAACAATAACAAACTAATTCCAATTTAGTGAATGTTCAATCATTCACGGCATCCTGGCTTTAAGAATTAACAAGAGGTGACAATAGGTTTTATTTCTCTCCTTGAGATTAAAAGCCTCCCCCTTCCACCGACTTCACCCCATGTCTTAATTATAATTGAGGAGAGTGGTGCCTGATGTTTCAAGGATGGAGTTTCCATCTTTTTTCACGTGTGTATTTAGATTTGAGAGTCACCATGGCAACTTCAAATTCTGGATCTATCAGTGACAGCAAGGATCAAAGACGTGCAGATGGCTTCCCAGGTCCTGACCTTAGTACATTATTAAAACAGCTTCATTTTATTGCTGTTTCCATAGTCTTTGACCTAAATGAAATCAATACAAAAGTTGCTTCCTCCCTTTGCACGGGGTTCTGTGGGCACTCAATGCATAGACTCGAGATGACAGGAAGACACCTGTGTTGTTAGCCGCTTCTTGAAGATAGTCATCATGCAACATCCCCTTATATCCCTTGTTACCTCTTCCTTCCTCATAGGAGATGAGGTCATGATTTGTGATAATGTTCCTTTCTGCCAAGCTTGAGAACTTCAGAAGGGGTTCCATCTCCTCCTATGCCCTTGTTATTCTAATGGCAGAGAGTCCTGTGACTTCTGCTCAATCAGTGTGGCAGGACAGGAGAGTCTATGCTGGAATAGGCTCAAAACATATCTTAAAGTCAGGGTACAGTTGAAGAATTATTTGTAGTGCTCCTCCCATTTACCATGTAACAGTTCCTTTGCACCTAGAGAGAGACCATTTTGGCCTATGAAGTGAATGTCAATTCACCGAGCAATTATACTCTCCAATAACTTTCTTTGCAACTGATTCTCCAAACCTTCCCATCACCACCCCACAGATACTACTACCTGTCTGCACACTGGGGGCAACAAACTTCTCTTTCCATTCACGTGGCTCCTCTGTTTATTATCATTTTATTTTACTTAGAGATACTGCATGCCAATGAACTACACCACTCAGCAACACACCTACATAACCCCAGCATAATCACAAATCAATTTATAATTAACCTACGAACCAGTATGTCTTTGGAATGTGTGAGGAAACCCAAGTGTTCACAGGGAGGAATTAAACTCAGAACTTTGACGCCTTGCACGATAATAACATCGTGCTAACCGCTGCACTACAGTGGCGCCCCATGTTCTCGCTACACTCTCCAGTTATAAGCATACCCTCAGCCATGTGTAGAATGCACTTTGTGGCAAAGCAAAGGAGTACCTATATAAACGTGTAGCTGCAGCTGACTTCTTGAACTGCACGCTGATGGACTCATTATAGACTGGACAGTTAATAACAATCATCTTAAGTCTACCACGCAAAATAGGGTATAACTGATATAGGTTAATGCTATCAATATTGGATCCTCTTTACCACAGCATAAAGTATGAATGTTTCTACTATTGGAGCTTACTGCCAGAGATGAAACTGGTGTTTATGTCTTATTCAGCAAGGCATTGAACTGGGAGATGGTTAGAAGTCATTTCACCCCGGCTTCATTCTAATTCAGTGGCAGAGGATATGGTTTTGCTACTGAGTAGAAAATAAATATAATTTGCCAACTCAAGGGAGTCACATCTGCCAGTTGATACCACCCCAGTGGTTGTGGATAATGATCATGTCTGATATTATAGATAAATTATTTAATTCAATTATTACTCTGTAAACCCCCTTCAAAGATTCCTCAAAACAAAACTTATAGTAGGTGAATGAAAAGCACTAACAGCCTGCACAAATTGTTACTCATACTGCCATTGTTATGTACAGAATTAGTGCAGTCCAAATGTGAGCTCATACTCTTTACAGATATATTTGCCTTTGTCAGCGGTTTTCAGACTGAGGACATGTTGGTCCAGAGGGTGTATGGTCTGGAACTTCAACTGATTACATGACAACTCAATTTCAACACGGGGCCAATGCCGAGGATCAAAGCCCGCGGGTCGAACCGGAAGTTGGGAAGTCAAAGACTGTTGGCTGGATTGCCGAGTCTCTGCAGGTCTGCTGGGGAAGTGAAAATGCAATGTCTGTCAGCCCTTGTCCCCTGGGGGCTGGAGGCTGAAGAAGGTATCCTGTCCTAGGGTTAGAGGATGATGTATGTGCGTAGTTTGGAGGGAGGAACAGGGCTTATTATGCTGTTGTTGTTTTGTTGATTGTTGTTCTTTGTTTTGTTCTGCAAAGCATTTGTGGGTGTGCCATACTGGCGCCAGAATGTGTGGTGACACTTGCACACCACCCCAACACACAGTCAAGTGTATTGGTTGTTAACACAAGTGATACATTTATTGTTTGTTTCAATGTACACATGATATATAAACTTCAATCTTGACTGTTTCTCAGTCCAGTAAGCCGGAACGAGCAAAAGACAGAATAACCTGAAGCAAAAGGCTGGCAGCCAGGTCTAAGTCCCACTCATTGTACGGCAAAACCACATCTCAGAAACAACTTATTTTTATATATCTGTTATTGCACACATAGTTTTTATACGTAATGCAGCCACATAACAAGAAATTTCACAAAATACACTTAGCGACTCCTTTATTAGGTACTCCTGTACACCTGCTCATTAATGCTCATTAATCTGATCAACCAATCATGTGGCAGCAACGCAATGCATAAAAGCATGTAGACATGGTCAAGAGATTTAGTTGTTGTTCAGATGAATCATCAGAATGGGGAAGAAATGTGATCCAAGTGACTTGTTAATAGAGAGATCAGAGGAGAATAGCCAGAACCTTGAAGTGGATGGGCTACAGTAGCAAAAAAATCACAAACCCTTCTGTCCGCCGGAGAAAGCAGGGTCTCCCAGTGGCCACACATTTTAATTCCACATCCCATTCCCATTCTGATATGTCTATCCACGGCCTCCTCTACTGTCAACATGAAGCCATACTCAGGTTGGAGGAACAACACCTTATATTCCGTCTGGGTAGCCTCCAACCTGATGGCATGAACATTGACTTCTCTAACTTCCGTTAATGCCCCACCACCCCCTCGTACCCCATCCGTTATTTATTTACATACACATATTCTTTTTCTCTCTCTCCTTTTTCTCCCTCTGTCCCTCTCACTAAACTCCTTGCCCATCCTCTGGGCTTCCCCCCTCCCCTTTTCTTTCTCCCTAGGCCTCCTGTCCCATGGTCCTCTCATATCCCTTTTGCCAATCACCTGTCCAGCTCTTGGCTCCATCCCTCCCCCTCCTGCCTTCTCCTATCATTTCGGATCTCCCCCTCCCCCTCCCACTTTCAAATCTCTTACCAGCTCTTCTTTCAGTTAGTCCTGACGAAGGGTCTCGGCCCGAAACGTCGACTGTACCTCTTCCTGGAGATGCTGCCTGGCCTGCTGCGTTCACCAGCAACTTTGATGTATATTGTTAGAAGACTCTTCTTTAATTACAGTAGGTACTTAATAAAGTGGCCAGTGTGTGTCACTGATAATAAACCCTGATTCTGACTCTGAGCAAACTGAATATCAATACTCCTTGATTTTCCGTGTCCAGCCATTATGGAAGGCTTTTACTCCCAATATAATCCCAGAAAAAAATGTGATGTGACATTTCCCAGGTTAATGTACCTCCCACAGGATGCTGTGTCAACAAATGAAAGGAGCCCCATAAAGAGGGTCTGTTGCTGTAACAAATATCACCACGGCTTTATTTGAGATAAAGGCCCATATTCCAAAGGAATCTCTCTTTATTATTTCATTAACATTCCACCAGACAGACCTGGCAGTGAGGTGCAGGATAAATAATGTGTTCAAGGACAAGAATTGGACTACCTTGAGGCTCTCTGTTGGGGTCAGCCATGGATGTTGTGTCCAAGCCGTCTGCATGATACACAACTCAAGGTAGTGCGATATGGAGAGCAAGCTATTACCCATGTATCATGCTCCCCCCTCTCCATGCAGCCGATGATTCCAATAGAGCAGAGAGACCAATACAATTTGGCACCAGCAGCACTGCAGAAGTTACCAGTTAGCGCTGAACTCAACGTAGGACTGCCTTAGGGACTCCACCTCTGGATTTTTCCCTCAGTGTTTACTCCCGAAGCCTTCCCCATGAGGGGGTATAGCCACAAGGCAGCAGAAGCTTAAGATCAGAGTTTTCCTTCTCTTAGATGAGCTGCCAACCACAGCTGAAAAGCCCCAACTGCCCAAAGTGACTGGTTTTAAGGCACCTTTGCACTTTCTCCAGTCAGTAGAAACTGTTCCACTGGACTTTGTAACTAAACCACACAGGAACTGGACTTGGTTGTCAGAGGCTAATTGAGACACACACCATTGGGAGCATTTAATAGGAAGAGGGAGCTTATCCCCACCACTATCCCCAGCTATAACAACTTAAGAGATCACATTCTATCACACTATATTTAAAATCGTGCAATAAAGCCAATACTTAGACTATGCATTTTCCAATTACCAACTGATGCAACCATCCATTTAATTTGCACATTTGCCTGAAATTATGTACTTAGAGATACGGTGTGGAACAGAACTTTCCGGCCCAACAAGCTGTACCACCCAGCAACCCACCTATTTAACCCCAGCCTAATCACGGGACAATTTACCATGACCAATTAACCTACTAACCTGCACATCTTTGGACCATGGGAGGAACCGGAGCAGCTGGAACAAACTCTCCTGCTCATGGGAAGAATATGCAGACTTCTTACAGACAGCATCAGAAACAAACTCTGGACTCTGATGCCCTGAGTTGTAATAGCATCACACTAATTACTATTCTACCATGGCACCCCACCAAACACAGTTCAAGAGATTCAAAATCCTATCAAGGTAATTTGCTCTCAGCAGTGCACGTCAATGACTTATTTATAAGATCAACTAGACTACAAATATGACTGAGGGGCAAAGGAGACTGTATTTTCATTTTGCAGACCATGGCTTTAAATATTGCCAATGCAATCCTGTGTGCAGTTGGAAGATTGACAGCCTATGGTGGGGTGGGGTGGCATGAAGTGCCCCAGTGTTCGACTCGTCAGTGTACACTTAAATGCCGTAAACAGTTTATTTCCCAGCTTTAATATTTAGCTAGTTCTAAACTCAGTGATGGACCCTTCATAGATCTGAGATATCAACCTGAATCTGAGGGGCAAGAGGTACTCTTGTCACCAATTTTCATGCCTCTAATGAATGCTTAACGGTAGAAACAATGAACACATTGTCCAATAATTTCAGATAACCTACCTTTCTATTTTGCATCAGAATTGGTCAGTTTAGGTGGGCGAGTGGGGAAATCAGGAGATAGTTGGCAGATGCCTTTGGGGAGGTGGAGGATCACTGTCTTATGTCAAAAGGAGGACTGTGTCAACACCATTGGGAGCATTTTGGGGGGATTTTCCTTCAGATTTTCAGTTCTGTGCATTTCAGCAAACATCTTTTCTCACCCTCATTCAAGACTCTTACTACCAGATCCTTACTTCACCACTCACCATTTAAAATTGAGGAATTATTTACTTTTAGATGTAAGGGATGGCAAATTCAGACACATCAATTTGGAATCCAGCACCTACAGATTAACCATCCTAGCTGGGGCCCATGCGGGTGCCCATGGCTATGCCTTGAGTTTAGAGAAAGTAGGAAGAATCGAAAGAGAAATTTTTGAGGGTGAGGACCAGTTCCGCTAGGCAGTGATGGAGGGAATCCGTTCCAGTCTGTTGTTGAGAAAGAAGCAGAGAACTTTAAGTCCTTCTCAGTGGGGTATACATCTGTACAGGGACTGGAGATCCACGGTGAAAATCATACAATCAGGGCCTCAGTTGTAAGTTGTAGAGGAGATCAAGAGCATGTGAAGTTTCACGAAGATAGGTGGGAAGAGGCTGAACCAAGGGGGATAAAATGGAGTTGAACTATACAGACACAAGTTCAGGCAGACAGAAAGGCAGCAGCAGAAACAATGGGCCTACGTGTACAGTCAGGTTTGTGGATCATCAGTAGGAGGTAGAAACGAACAGTGTGGGGTAAGTGAACTATCAGGTTGGTGGATCTGGATAGGAAATCTCCAGAGTTGATGAGGTTGGTGATCGCGTTAGTGATAATGGCCTTATGGTCTGGAGGTGGGTCCTTTTTGAGGGTGAGTAATGGGAGGTGTTGGAGACAATGGCCTGATGGACCGGAGGTTGGACCTACTTGAGGGGTAAGTAATAGGAGGTGTTGGAGACCATGGCCTGATGGTTCAGAGGTTGGACCTACTTGAGGGGTAAGTAATGGGAGGTGTTGGAGACAATGGCCTGATGGTTCAGAGGTTGGACCTACTTGAGGGGTAAGTAATAGGAGGTGTTGGAGACCATGGCCTGATGGTTCAGAGGTTGGACCTACTTGAGGGGTAAGTAATGGGAGGTGTTGGAGACAATGGCCTGATGGTTCAGAGGTTGGACCTACTTGAGGGGTAAGTAATGGGAGGTGTTGGTGATAATGGCCTTATGGTCTGGAGGTGGGTCCTTTTTGAGGGTAAGTAATGGGAGGTGTTGGAGACAATGGCCTGATGGTCCGGAGGTGGGTCCTACTTGAGGGGTAAGTAATGGGAGGTGTTGGTGACAATGGCCTGATGGACCGGAGGTTGGACCTACTTGAGGGTTAAGTAATAGGAGGTGTTGGAGACCATGGCCTGATGGTTCAGAGGTTGGACCTACTTGAGGGGTAAGTAATGGGAGGTGTTGGTGACAATGGCCTGATGGTCCGGAGGTGGGTCCTTTTCGAGGCGTCTGAGAGTTGCTGCCTGACCTCAGCAAGTCAGTTCACTATACAACAGTGTCCCCTTTTTCTGTTGGTTTGATGGTAAGGTTGAGATTGGTGCGGATAGAATGAATAGCAGAGTATTCAGAGAGGGGTAAGGTTCAAGGGGAGGGAAGAGCACTGAAGCTGAGCCAGTCGGCAAATAGAGATGAAAAGATCCAGAGCAGGCAGAGAACCAGAGTGGGCTGTCCAAGAAAAGGAAGAGGGTTAGAGATTCTATCGTGATATTAAAAGACTCTTGAATGATAAAGATGAATGCCTGTTCTCTCAATCGACCTTTGCACCTTCCTGTCTGCCTGTAACTGTAACATTTTATTCTGCATCCTATTATTGCTTCTCCCTTGTCCTCATGTTTGGAAATGATCTGTATTGATGGCAAGCAGATCGAAATTTTCCCCTGTGACAGTAATAAACCAATTCCAATTCCTGCCCATACTTTAGATTTCTTTGGGGAAGAGATTTCCAAACAATCTTGACTCTGAGGAGAAAAAATACCTATCTTATTTCTGTCTTGGATTCGGGGTTTTTTTTTAATATATAGTGACCTCGGGTCTAGATTTTCTAAAAGGAGAAAACATCCATCCCATATCCACTCTGTCAAGGTTGCTCAGTGTCTTATATTTTTTTTAGTGAAATGATGTAAACTCTTAAATTCCAACAAGCACAACTCTGGTGTCCGGCTCTTCTCCAAAGTCAAAATGCCCCGTTAACTATGAACTTTTCTGAGCTGCTTCCGATGTGTTATTTTAAAAACCCCAGTTCTCTCCCCAGCAGTTGTACATCACCCACACACAAGATCACCAATTTACACTGCAACCTGCTGTTTCACAAAGTATAAAGTAAATTTTATTATCAGAGTACATACGAGCAGTGATTGATAAGTTCGTGGCCTAAGATAGAAGGAGTCAATTTTAGAAAACCTAGCACATTTATTTTTCCTACATTTACACACCTAGTCCAGCGGTCGTGGAGCATACAGATCCCTTCTTTGTAGAAGTTGCACCTCCAGAAGTGGTCCACAACAGGGGTGATTGATAAGTTTGTGGCCTAATGTAGAAAGAGATGAGTTATTAACTTCAAACTTTCAGCATAATCACTCAAAGAGTTGAACTGCACGTGCATGTAACAAGAGATCTCCTTCTACCTTAGGCGACAAACTTATCGATCACCCCTCGTATATGTCACCACATACATATATAGAGTACATAGATCTGCGGGCATACTCAGCAAATCTATAGAATGGATTTTATAGAATAGGAACTATAACAGGTTCAATGAAAGATCAAGCAGACCATAGAAGACAACAAACTGTGCAAGTTAATAAGTAAATGGCAATAAATAACAAGAACATGAAATGAAAGGATACGGAGTCCTTCAAGTGAGATCATTGGTTGTGGGAACATCTCAGTAGATGAATGTAGTTACTCCCTTTTGTTCAAGAGCCTGATGGTTGAGGGTAGTAACTATTCTTGTACCTGGTGGTGTGAGTCCCGAGTCTCTTTTATCTTCTATCTGACAGACTATGCAGTGAGGAACTCTGATAATGGATGCTGCTTTCCTCCGGCAATGTTTCACGTCAATGTGCTCAATGGTTGGAAGGGTTTTGCCCATGACGTACTGTGCCAAATCCACTGACTTTTGTAAGAGTTTCTGTTCAAAGGTATTGGTACTCCTATTGCATGCTGTGATGCAGCCAGTCAATACACTCTCCTCCACACATCTATAGACATTTGTCAAAGTTTTTGATGACATGCCAAGTCTCCACAGACCCCTAAGGAAGTAGAGGCGCTGTTGTGTTTTCTTTGCAATTGCACTGACATGTTGGGTTGAGGACAGGTCTTCTGAGGTAGTAACACCCAGGAATTTAAAGTTACGGATGCTCTTCACCTCCGATTCTTGATGAGTACTGTCTTATGGATCTCTGGTTTCCCTCACCTGAAGTTCACAATCAATTTTTGGTCTTATTAACATTAAGTGAGAGGTTGTTGTTATTACACCACTCAAATTTTCAGTCTCCCTCCTGTATGCTGACTCATCACCACCTTTGATATGGCCACTAACAGTGGTGTCATCAGAAAACTTGAATATGGCATTGGAGCTGTGTTTAGCCACACAGTCACAGGTGTGTGATGCCCTACCTCATATTTTTACTGTTATGCTGTATGTATTTAATTTAGCAGTTCTGTAAGAGCAGTCTGTTTTGCTGTCAGACTGTTTGGGTTATTGTGGAAGATAAGGGATGATGAGGAATGTATAACTGAGGGGACGGTTTTCTGGTGAGGGACACTAAGGTTAGGTTTGGGATTTCTGTTCAGTGGGAGGTAAAGAGGGAAGATGCTGGAGAGAACAGGTCGTAGGATTCGACCTGGAGCGGGTCCGTGATTCGATAAAGCCAGGGGCGATGACTGATGAATATGATGAAACGTTGAGCTCCAACTTGTGCAGATTTGACTGTTTAATTGAAATGGGCCCTTTGTTTTTCTTTACTAACCCTTTAGTTAAGATTCATAAAGATCCTTAATCATATGCAGTGAACTGTCTGTCATTTTGTGGCACTAATTTGTAACAGGGTAGCAAAGTACACAACATCCATTCAATCTCACAAGTTTGGTGGGACCAGAGAGCGTCTTCCTAGACTTACGCAGCCAAGGAAACTAAGGGGTTTCAGGTGTAAAGTGAGTAGAGGAGGGGGCTAAGCACATAGCCCTGCCGTGTAGCTGTTCAGATGGAGATCGTGGAGATGCCTTTGCCAAGCCAAACTGATTGTGGTCTGCAAGTGAGGAAAACCAGGATCCAATTGAACAAGGAGGTATTGAAGTGCAGGTCTTGGAGTTTACTGATTAGATTTGAAGGGATGATGGTATTAAATGCTGAGCTGTAATCGATAAAAAGCATCCTGATGTATGTATCTTTGCTGACCAGATATTCCAGGGTTGTGTGAAAAGCCAATGAGAAAGCATCTGCTGCGGAACTGTTGCTTTGTTAGGCAAAATGGAGTGAATCCAAGTCACTTCTCAGGCAGGCGTTGATATGTTTCATCACAGACCTCTCAAAACACTTTATCACTCTGGATGTAAATGTAACTGAGCGTTCCTCTGCCTCCTGCTCTCTGGAGCCTTGCTTCTTGGGCTCTGTCTGTTTACTCTGTCTTCTATGCCCTTCCTCGTGTTTGGACCAGGACAGACCATTGGTGATACTTACTCACGGAACCTGAAGCTCTCAGGATTGCCATTGGTATATGCAGGGGTGGGTTGTTCAGTCCAGTTTCTGAAGTCACTGACCAGCTCCTTTGATTACCAATACTGAGGGGAAGGTTTTAATCCTCGCACCATGCCAGTAAAGTCTCCAGCTTTTCCTGTACTCTGTTGCATTAATGTTTGAGATCCAGTAGTTGTTAAGCTGGTGTGGCAATACGGTAGTGTAATGGTTAACGCAACGCTTCACAGCACCAGCTGTAAGATCGGGGTTTGATTCTTGCTGCTGTCTGCAAGGAACTTGTACATTCCTCCTGGAACCACATGGGTTTCCTCTTACAGGTCAGCGTTAGTGAGTTGTTGGAAGCAAGCGACACTTGCAGTCTGTGCAGCACAATCTTTGCTGACTCAAACAATGCATTTCACTCTATGTTTCAATGTACCGATGACAAACAAAGCCGCCCTAAATCTATCTAAAGCCACTTTGTCTGGGTGAAGTGTTGCTTGTATTATAAAGTCATGGGTAGGTTGACATTCCCAGGCCAGATTATACAAATATAAGAAAGAGAGAAACATAGAGCATAGAAAACCTACAGCACAATACAGGCCCTTCAGCCCACAAAGCTGTGCCGAACATGTCCTTACCTTAGAAATTACCTAGGGTTACCCATAGCCATCTATTTTTCCCAACTCCATGTATCTGTCCAGGAATCTCTTAAAAGATCCTATTGTATCTGCCTCCACTGCTGCCACCAGCAGCCCATTACACACACTCACCACTCTGCGTAAAAAACTTACCCCGATATCTCCTCTGTACCTATTTCCAAGCACCTTAAAACTGTCCTCTCGTGCTAGCCATTTCAGCCCTGGGAAAAAGCCTCTGACTAATCAGGCTCATAAGACATGACCTGCCTTTCACAAAGCCATGCTGACTATTCCTAATCGTATTCTGCCTCTCCAAATGTTCATAAATCCTGCCTCTCAGGATCTTCTCCATCAACTTACCAACTCACAGGTCTATAATTTCCTGGGTTATCTCTACTCACTTTCTTGAATAAGGGAACAACATCCACAATCCTCCAATCCTCCAGAACCTCTCCCGTCCCCATTGATGATGCAAAGATCATTGCCAGTGGCTCAGCAATCACCTTCTCATCTCCCACAGTAGCCTGGGGTACATCTCGCCCAGTTCTGGTGACTTATCCAACTTGATGCTTTCCAAAAGCTCCTGCACATCATCTTTCTTAACATCTACATGGTCAAGCTTTTCAGTCTGCTGTAAGAGATTCTAAAAATGAAAACAAGAATCTGCTGGAAGTCTGCTGAAGAAGAAAGTTGATGTTATTTTGAAACTAATCCTTCCCATGTACTCCTGGGACCATTAGTGTCGTAATCCTTTCTACATCACAACTGCATTAAATGGAAGCCATTAGAGCCCAAAATCCATTGCTCTGATTGATGCATAATTGCAAAGGCATACAAAGCTGTCACCTTGCAAATTCATTCTTCAGGTCTCACAAAAGATGCTTCCCTCAACTCCACAAGGCTGGGAAATAAGTATGCCACTCAGAGGTTCAAGACCATAAGACGTAGGAGCAGAATTCGGCCATCTGGCCCATCGAGTCCACTCTGCCATTCTATCAAAGGTTCTGAACTTAAAGAAGGGTAACTTTGAAGGTATGAGACGTGAATTAGCTAAGATAGACTGGCAAATGACACTTAAAGGATTGACAGTGGATATGCAATGGCAAGCATTTAAAGATCGCATGGATGAACTACAACAATTGTTCATCCCAGTTTGGCAAAAGAATAAACCAGGGAAGGTAGTGCACCCGTGGCTGACAAGGGAAATTAGAGATAGTATCAATTCCAAAGAAGAAACATACAAATTAGCCAGAAAAAGTGGCACACCTGAGGACTGGGAGAAATTCAGAGTTCAGCAGAGGAGGACAAAGGGCTTAATTAGGAAAGGGAAAAAAGATTATGAAAGAAAACTGGCAGGGAACATAAAAACTGACTGTAAAAGCTTTTACAGATATGTGAAAAGAAAAACATTGCTTAAGACAAATGTAGGTCCCTTACAGTCAGAAACAAGTGAATTGATCATGGGGAACAAGGACATGGCAGACCAATTGAATAACTACTTTGGTTCTGTCTTCATTAAGGAGGACATAAATAATCTTCCAGAAATAGTAGGGGACCGAGGGTCTAGTGAGATGGGGGAACTGAGGGAAATACATGTTAGTAGGGAAGTGGTGTTAGGTAAATTGAAGGGATTAAAGGCAGATAAATCCCCAGGGCCAGATGGTCTGCATCCCAGAGTGCTTAAGGAAGTAGCCCAAGAAGTAGTGGATGCATTAGTGATAATTTTTCAGAACTCTTTAGATTCTGGATTAGTTCCTGAGGATTGGAGGGTGGCTAATCTAACCCCGCTTTTTAAAAAAGGAGGGAGAGAGAAACCAGGGAATTATAGACTGGTTAGCCTAACATCGGTGGTGGGGAAAATGCTAGAGTCAGTCATCAAAGATGTGATAACAGCACATTTGGAAAGCGGTGAAATGATCGGACAAAGTCAGCATGGATTTGTGAAAGGAAGATCATGTCTGACGAATCTCACAGAATTTTTTGAGGATGTAACTAGTAGAGTTGATAGGGGAGAACCAGTGGATGTGGTATATTTGGATTTTCAAAAGGCTTTTGACAAGGTCCCACACAGGAGATTAGTGTGCAAACTTAAAGCACATGGTATTGGGGGTATGGTATTGATGTGGATAGAGAATTGGTTGGCAGACAGGAAGCAAAGAGTGAGAATAAACGGAACTTTTTCAGAATGGCAGGCAGTGTCTAGTGGGGTACCGCAAGGCTCGGTGCTGGGACCCCAGTTGTTTACAATATATATTAATGACTTAGACGAGGGAATTAAATGCAGCATCTCCAAGTTTGCGGATGACACAAAGCTGCGTGGCATTGTTAGGTGTGAGGAGGATGCTAAGAGGATGCAGGGTGACTTGGATAGGTTAGGTGAGTGGGCAAATTCATGGCAGATGCAATTTAATGTGGATAAATGTGAAGTTATCCACTTTGGTGGCAAAAACAGGAAAACAGATTATTATCCGAATGGTGACCAATTAGGAAAAGGGGAGGTGCAACGAGACCTGGGTGTCATTGTACACCGGTCATTGAAAGTGGGCATGCAGGTACAGCAGGCAGTGAAAAAGGCGATTGGTATGCTGGCAAGAGGATTCGAGCACAGGAGCAGGGAGGTACTACTGCAATTTTACAAGGCCTTGGTGAGACCATACCTGGAGTATTGTGTGCAGTTTTGGTCCCCTAATCTGAGGAAAGACATTCTTGCCATAGAGGGAGTACAAAGAAGGTTCACCAGATTGATTCCTGGGATGGCAGGACTTTCATATGGTGAAAGACTGGATTGACTAGGCTTATACTCTCTGGAATTTAGAAGATTGAGGGGGGATCTTATTGAAACATATAAAATCCTAAAAGGATTGGACAGGCTAGCTGCAGGAAGATTGTTCCCAATGTTGGGAAAGTCCAGAACGAGGGGTCACAGTTTGAGGATAAAGGGGAAGCCTCTTAGGGCCGAGATTAGGAAAAACTTCTTCACACAGAGAGTGGTGACTCTGTGGAATTCTCTGCCACAGGAAACAGTTGAGGCCAGTTCATTGGCTATATTTAAGAGGGTGTTAGATATGGCCCTTGTGGCTAAAGGGATCAGGGGGTATGGAGAGAAGGCAGGTACAGGGTTCTGAGTTGGATGATCAGCCATGATCATACTGAATGGCGGTGCAGGCTCAAAGGGCCGAATGGCCTACTCCTGCACCTATTTTCTATGTTTATATGTTGGGAAATCAAACAAATTTATTTAAGATGAAATAGCATTACTTTTCAATGATTGCCTTCTCCGAACAAGAACCGTACTTGTGGCATCTTTCCTTTGGCTCCGTTCCCACTGCTGTGGTTCCACTAAGCACTTACTGTCTGATCTTCTCTTTGAGCAATTTCAGTATTGAATCTGCCCTGTCACTAACAACTCATCAGTCAATAAATGTATTGCAACAGTCAATATAATTTTCTGCTTCTTGGGTTGCTATCTTTTCCCAATAGAGTGCCACTTGCCACTGATCAGCCAGCTTAACAGTAACGTCAGTAAACAAAGCATTCACCATTATTGCATCTAGCAGCTAAGAAAACCTGAAGTACACTCAGTGGCCACTTTATGAAGTACCTCCTGTATCTAATAAAGTGGCCTCAGAGCATATGTTTGAGGTGTTCTTAGGCTGTGGCAGATCCACTTCAGTGTTCCATGTGTCCTTCATTCAGAGGTGCACCTGCTCACCACTGCTGTAACACATGGTTATCTGAGTTACTGCTGCCTTGCTGTCAGCTTGAAGCAGTCTGGCCATTCTCCTCTGACCTCTCTCTTTAACAAGACATTTTCATCCACAGAACTGCCGCTCACAGGATTTTTTTTTTGTATTCACACCATTCTCTGTAAACTTGAGAGTCTGTTAGAAATATAGAAACATAGAAAACTTACAGCAAAATACAGGCCCTTTGGTCCACAATGCTGTGCCAAACATGTTACTTACTTTAGAAATTACCTAGAGATATCCATAGACCTCTGTTTTTCTAAGCTCCAGGAGTCTCTTAAAAGACTCTATTGTATCTGCCACCACCTCCGTCACAGCAGCCCATTCCACACACTCACCACTCTGCATAAAATACTTACCCCTGACATCCCCTCTGTACCTACTTCCAAGCACCTTAAAACTGTGCCCTTTTGCGCTAGCCACTTCAGCCCTGGGAAAAAACCTCTGACTATCCACAAGATCAATGCCTCTCATTAACTTATACATCTCTATCAGGTCACCTCTCATCCTCCATTGCACCAAGGAGAAAACGCCAAGTTCGCTCAACCTATTCTCATAAGGTATGCTCCCCAATCCAGGCACACCTTTGTAAACAACACACATAAAAGTTGCTGGTGAACACAGCAGGCCAGGCAGCATCTCTAGGAAGAGGTACAGTCGATGTTTCGGGCCGAGACCCTTCATCAGGACTAACTGAAAGAAGAGATAGTAAGAGATTTGAAAGTGGGAGGGGGAGGGGAGATCCAAAACGATAGGAGAAGACAGGAGGGGGAGGGATGGAGCCAAGAGCTGGACAGTTGATTGGCAAAAGGGATATGAGAGGATCATGGGACAGGAGGCCGAGGGAGACAGAAAAGGGGGAGGGGGGGGAACCCAGAGGATGGGCAAGGGGTATTGTGAGGGGGACAGAGGGAGAAAAAGGAGAGAGAGAAAAAGAATGTGTGTATATAAATAAATAACGGATGGGGTACAAGGGGGAGGTGGGGCATTAGCGGAAGTTTGAGAAATCAATGTTCATGCCATCAGGTTGGAGGCTACCCAGACGGAATATAAGGTGTTGTTCCTCCAACCTGAGTGTGGCTTCATCTACCACCTCCAACAGGATCCCACCACCAAGCACATCTCCCCCCCCCCCACTTTCCTCAGGGATGGCTCCCTACGCGACTCCCTTGTCCATTCGTCTCCCCCCCAACCCTCCCCACCGATCTCCCTTCTGGCACTTGTAAGCGGAACAAGTGCTACACATGCCCTTACACTTCCCCCCTCACTACCATTCAGGGCCCCAGACAGTCCTTCCAGGTGAGGCGACACTTCACCTGTGTGTCGGCTGGGGTGACATACTGCGTCCAGTGCCCCCGATATAGGTGAGACCCAACGCAGACTGGGAGATCATTTCGCTGAACACCTATGCTCTGTCCACCAGAGAAAGCAGGATCTCCCAGTGGCCACACATTTTAATTCCACGTCCCATTCCCATTCTGATATGTCTATCCACGGCCTCCTCTACTGTAAAGATGAAACCACACTCAGGTTGGAGGAACAACACCTTATATTCCGTCTGGATAGCCTCCAACCTGATGGCATGAATATTGACTTCTCAAACTTCCGCTAATGCCCCACCTCCCCCTCATACCCCATCCGTTAATTATTTACATACACATATTCTTTTTCTCTCTCTCCTTTTTCTCCCTCTGTCCCCCTCACTATACCCCTTGCCCATCCTATGGTTTTCTCTCCCCCTTCCCCTTTACTTTCTCCCTAGGCCTCCTGTCCCATGATCCTCTCATATCCCTTTTGCCAATCAACTGCCCAGTTCTTGGCTCCATCCTTCCCCCTCCTGTCTTCTCCGATCATTTTGGATCTCCCCTCCCCCTCTCACTTTCAAATCTCTTCTTTCAGATAGTCCTGACGAAGGGTCTCATCCCGAAACGTCAACTGTACCTCTTCCTAGAGATGCTGCCTGGCCTGCTGCGTTCACCAGCAACTTTGATGTGGGTTGCCTGAAATTCCAGCATCTGCAGATTTCCTCATGTTTGCGTTTTTAAACACCTTTGTAAATCTCCTCTGCACCCTTTCTATAGTTTTCACATCCTTCCTGTAGGGAGGTGGCCAGAATTGAGCACAGTACTCTAAGTGGGGCCTGACCAGGGTCCTATATAGCTGCAACATTACCTCTCGGCTCCTAAACTCAATCCCACAATTGATGAAGGCCAATGCACTATATGCCTTCTTAACCACAGGGTCAACCTGCATAGCATCTTTGAGTGCCCTATGGACTCGGACCCCAAGATCCCTCTGATCTTCCACACAGCCAAGAGTCTTACCATTAGTACTATATCCTGCCGTCATATTTGATCCAGCAATATGAACCACCTCACACTTATCTGGGTTGAACTCCATCTGCCACTTCTCAGCCCAGTTTTGCATCCTATCAATGTCTCGCTGTAACCTCTGACAGCCCTCCACACAATCCACAACACCCCCAACCTTTGTGTCTTCAGCAAATTTACAATCCCATTCCCCTACTTCCTCATCCAGGTCATTTATAAAAATCACAAACAGAAGGGGTCCCAAAACAGATCCCTGAGACACACCACTGGTCATCAACCTCCATGTAGAATATGACCCGTCTACAACCACTCTTTGCTTTCTGTGGACAAGCCATTTCTGGATCCACCAGGGAAGGTCCCCTTGGAACCCATGCTTCCTTACTTTCTCAATAAACCTTGTATGGGTACCTTGTCAAATGCCTTGCTGAAACCCATATACACTACATCTACTGCTCTATCTCCATCAATGTGTTTCGTTACATCCTCAAAAAGTTCAATCAGGCTGGTAAGGCATGACCTGCCTTTGACAAACCATGCTGACTATTCCTAATAATATTATGCCTCTTCAGATGTTCATAAACCCTGCCTCTCAGGAACTTCTCCATCAACTTACCAACCACTGAAGTAAGACTCACTGGTCTATAATTTCCTGGGCTATCTCTACTACCTGTCTTGAATAAGGAAACAATATCTGTAACACTCCAATCCTCCAGAAACTCCCCCATTCCCATTGATGATGCAAAGATCATTGCCAGGGGCTCAGCAATCTCCTCCTTCACCTCCCACAGTAGTCTGGGGTGTATCTCCTCTGGTCCCGGTGACTTAACCAACTTGATGCTTTCCAGAAGCTCCAGTACATCCTCTTTCTTAATGTCTATAAGTCATCCTTACAACTGCCAAGATCCTTTTCCGTAGTGAATACTGAAGCAAAGTATTCATTCAGTACCTCTGCTATCTCCTCCGATTCTATACTTACTTTTCCACTGTCACACCTGATTGGTCCTATTCTCTCATGTCTTATCCTCTTGCTCTTCACATAGTTGTAGAATGCCCTGGGATTTTCCATACTCCTGTTTGTCAAGGCTTTCTCATGGCCCCTTCAATTCAAGTCAAATCAAGTCAAGTCACTTTTTATTGTCATTTCAACCATAACTGCTGGTACAGTACACAATAAAAACAAGACAATGTTTTTCAGGACCATGGTGCTACATGAACAATACAAAAACTACACTGAACTATGTAAAACAACAAAAAACTACACTAGACTACAGACCTACCCAGGACTGCATAAAGTGCACAAACAGTGCAGGCATTACAATAAATAATAAACAAGACAATAGGCACAGTAGTTGGTGCCCTTCTGGCTCTCCTAATTTTTTTTCAAGCTCCTTCCTGCTAGCCTTATAATTTTCTAGATCTCTATCATTACCTAATTTTTTGAACCTTTCGTAAGCTTTTCTTTTCTTCTTGACTAGATTTTCAACAGCTTTGGTACATCATGGTTCCTGTACCTTACCATCTTTCCCAGTCTCACTGGAACATACCTATGCAGAACACCATGCAAATATCCCCTGAACATTTGACACATTTCTGCCATGCATTTCTCTGAGAACATCTGTTCCCAATTTATGCTTCCAAGTTCCTGCCTGATAGCTTCATATTTCCCCTTATTCCAATCAAATGTTCTCCTAACTGTCTGTTCCTATCCCGCTCCAATGCTATGGTGAAGGAGTTAGAATTGTGATCACTATCTCCAAAATGCTCTCCCACTGAGAGACCTGACACCTGACCAGGATCATTTCCCAATACCAGATCAGGTACAGCCTCTCCTCTTTTAGGCTTATCTATATATTATGTCAGGAAACCTTCCTGAACACAGCTAACAAACTCCACCCATGTTGTGCATGAAAATCCCAGGAGTTCAGCAGTCTGAGATACTCAAACCACCCCATCTGACACCAACAATCATTCCATGGGCAAAGTCACTTCCATCACACATCTTCCCTATCCTGATGTTTGAACAACAGAACCTCTTGATCATGTCTGCATGCTTTTATGCATTGAGTTGCAGCCACATGATTGGTGATTAGGTATTTGCATTAACAAGCAGGTGCATAGGTGTAGCTAATAAGGCAGCCCTGAGTACATGTACTTCAGAGGGTTCAATGGGCAACTCCCCTGATCTTTGTGGCTTAGCTGACCAAGCTCATCCGGTGGAACAAACTTGATCTCACTATTCTCAAGTACCAACTTGCTGTCAGTAATCAGTGGGATTCAGATTTATTTATCAAGCATACATTAAAGCCTACAGTGCAATCAATGTGCTACTTAAGGTAACAACCAACACATCCGAGAATATGTTGAGGGCAGCCCTCAAATTTCGCCACACATTCCAGCGCCAACATAGCACGCTCACCATGCCCAGCAGAATAGCACAGAACATACCAAGCAACAAGCTCTCCATAGTACATCTGTGGATGAAGACTCCTTCAAAGACAAGAGAAATGAAGCAATGTAGGGGATTGGAAGAATGAATATTTTGGACAATTTGGTTACAGACATACCAATCTTGGTCAGGTCACGTATTTTGTATGCTGAAGTCTCAAGGAGACACCAGACTCGTTGGGAGGGTGGGGAAGAGAGGGCTTAAACAAAGACATTGGGAGTGAGATAAGAGTGGCCCACTGCTAGTCTCTTGGACACATAGTGAAAGGACATGAGAACATTTGACATATTCCAGAATACTGGTAGCTCAGGTTGGCTACTTGGAAGTTTGGTTGATTGCTCAGCTTGGCAAAGTGCTCGCAGACGTTGCACGTTTCAAATGATGGCTTCTTGATTGGAATCGAAACACCTGCAAATATTTTGTCAAGGTCGGCAATCAACCAAACTCCCAACATGAGAAAGGATTTACACTGCCCTATTATTTAAACACCTCAATGATATATATATGTTCTGTTTATTTAGAGATACACTGTGGTAACAAGCTTTCCATCCCAAGCGACTAATTAATATTCTAACCTGTATGTATGTGGGAGGAAACCAGAGCAGCTGGAGGAAACACACTCGGTCACAGAAGAATGTACAAATTCCTTAAAGACAGCAGTGGAATTGAACCTGGGTCACTGCCGCTGCCTCTGTAATAGCATCACAATAATCACAAAGCAATTGAGCCACCCCTCCACAAGTGATGCCTGCAGACTGACTACAACTTCTGACACAACAACAACCCCATCTTCAGAGGGAGGAAGTACAACTTCTGAACAAAGCAAGTGATTAGTCTGACAATCCCGATTGGGTTTACATTTCTACTGAGCACTGTAGCTGAAAGCTTATTGTACAATCTCTGCTCATCATAATCACAATTAAGCAAATAATTTTGATCAATAGAAGTACAGCTTGATTTGTTTCGACACAACGCCAGAGGTTAGATTCAGGGCTACAGGACATGAACACTGTTGAAGCAAAGTATTCCTGGAAGCCAGGCAGGTCTTTGATCCTCTTATCAAATGTCTCATCATCAGGCAGTTCAGTCATTTTTCTGATGCACTAAGAGACTATGAAGTGCCATAAAATAAACTTGACAGTCCTGGAAACATGTGCTGACAACTCAGTCATTGATTTGACATTTGACGGCATTAATGGGATTGACCAAATGTGATCTCTGCCACTAAATATTTTTCAGAAGGGCGGCAAAGTGCTGCAGGTGTCCTCTGGTGTAGCAAGAGGAGAGCAGGAGCTATCAGTAACTCTAAAGTTACAAGATGGGGGGGGGGGTAGAAATTTCTCCCTCTGTTCTGAGGCTGTGCCCTCTGATCCGAGACTCCCCCAGTACTGGATCTACTCCTCTTGTTTTGTTCTTGCTCAAGTGTTTTACTGATGGCTGGTGGGTGACAAAAGGACAAATGAAGACGGATATGGCCAAAATAAGCATGTGTCACACTATCCAAATACAGAATTTATCGGTTGAACAACCTTTCTATATGCTATACCATTCCAAAATTCAAGTCCAGTTCACAAGGAACATCAGACAAAAAGTGGACTCAAAAATGGACTCTCTCTGAACCAGAGAGATACTTGAGCACAATTGTGCCCATGTCAGATGAAGGGCAGAGATTGTGGAGAAAGTGGACAGAATGAAAAGTGGCTGTACAGTGAATGGTGCATACTGCAAAGTCAAGCACGATCTTCTAACGCACCTGAGAAATGAGGGGGACACCAGAGAATTGGTTCAAAGAGAGATAGATGAGAAACCAGACAGTTAAGTATGTAGTAGTTTAATGTCACTGAGTCCTTAACTGGGAGCTTAGAACATGGGATTAATGAACAAGTCAGTGAAACCTCATGCATACAAGTTGGTACTGAGAGACATCAAAGTGAATTATCATTGACACAGATCACGAATCCAAGCACAGATTGAAGAAGGATTTTCTGTAAGATTTCACCCTGTAATGGTGTTCCTTCAAGGAACATTGGAAACTGCCTACATAGAGAGACTTATTCAGCATGAGAAATGATCAGCACTATTAAGTTACATCCATTCCAATTATACACGTTATTACTATAGAGGTAATCATCTCATTATTGGTGAATACAAGGGAATAAAATTATACCCTTGTAACTTAAACCTATTACAGCTTGGTGCCATTATGGGGAATCTACCCTGTAATGACTTGAGGACATGTACATCCTCAAAAAAAGTTGCTGCTTAAAACTGAAAGCTGCCCTCTGAGTTCTGACTGACTTGCTACAGTAACTATATGATAAAGACCAGTAATTTATTGGACAAACCAATGGACTAGTAAAAGATTTTAAATCTTTTTGAGAATATTACGTTCAAGTTAAAACTCCCTCTGGGTCATTTCTGTTTGAAAGAGTTTACACTGAAGTAGTGTGAGCAGTTTTGGTCATCAACCTGCAGAGAAACTTTACAGGGATGTTGCCATGATTGGAGGGCCTGAGTTATAAGGAAAGAGTAAATGGGTTAGGACTGTACTCCTTGGAACATAGAAGATTGAGAAGAAATTTGATAGCGGTACACACAATTATGAGGGGAACAGAGAGGGTAGATGCAAGCAGGGTTTTTCCACAGTGAAAGGTCATGGGCCAAGGGTGAAAAGCAAAAAGTTTAAGGGGAACATGAGGGGAAAATTCTTCACTCAGAGGGTCATGAGAGTGTGCAGTGAGCTGCCAGCGAGCTCAATTTCAATGTATAGGGGAAGTTTGGATAGGTACTGGATGGTAGTGGTATGTAGGGCTGTGGTCCTGGGGCAGGTCGATACGGGTAAGCAGTTTAAATGGTTCGACACAGAGTAAATGGACTGAAGGGATTGCTTCTGTGCTGTATGCTTCTTTGACACTATTTATGAGGTAGAATGCCTACCTGCAAGAGTTAAGTGTTTAAACCTTTCAAAGTGGTAGAACAGAACATCAAATTAATACTTAAGAACTATCCACATTGTGAAGGGGAATGGTCCCTATTGACATTTTTGTGAAGGGGAGAGGTCCCTATCGACATAGTGAAGGGGAGAAGATCCTATCGATATTGAGAAGTGGAGAAGATCCTATCGACATTGTGAAGGGGAGAGGTCCCTATCGACATGGTGAAGGGGAAAGGACCCTATCAACATGGTGAAAGGGAGAGGTCACTATTCACATTGTGAAGGGGAGAGGACCCTATCGACATGGTGAAGCGGAGAGGTCCCTATCGACATGCTGAAGGGGAGAGGTCCCTATCGACATGGTGAAGGGGAGAAGATCCTATCGATATTGAGAAGTGGAGAAGATCCTATCGACATGGTGAAGGGGAGAGGTCACTATCGACATGGTGAAGGGGAGAGGTCCCTATCGACATGGTGAAGGGGAGAGGTCACTATCGACATGGTGAAGGGGAGAGGTCACTATCGACATGGTGAAGGGGAGAGGTCACTATCGACATGGTGAAGGGGAGAGGTCACTATCGACATGGTGAAGGGGAGAGGTCCCTATCGACATGGTGAAGGGGAGAGGTCACTATCGACATGGTGAAGGGGAGAGGTCCCTATCGACATGGTGAAGGGGAGAGGTCCCTATTGACATGGTGAAGGGGAGAGGTCCCTATTGACATGGTGAAGGGGAGAGGTCACTATCGACATGGTGAAGGGGAGAGGTCTCTATTCACATTGTGAAGGGGAGAGGTCCCTATCGACATGGTGAAGGGGAGAGGTCCCTATCGACATGGTGAAGGGGAGAGGTCGCTATCGACATGGTGAAGGGGAGAGGTCGCTATCGACATGGTGAAGGGGAGAGGTCGCTATCGACATGGTGAAGGGGAGAGGTCGCTATCGACATGGTGAAGGGGAGAGGTCACTATCGACATGGTGAAGGGGAGAAGATCCTGTCGATATTGAGAACTGGAGAAGATCCTATCGACATAGTGAAGGGGAGAAGTCCCTATCGACATGGTGAAGGGGAGAGGTCCCTATCGACCTGGTGAAGGGGAGAGGACCCTATCGACATGGTGAAGGGGAGAGGTCCCTATCGACATGGTGAAGGGGAGAGGTCCCTATCGACCTGGTGAAGGGGAGAGGTCCCTGTCGACATGGTGAAGGGGAGAGGTCCCTATCGACATGGTGAAGGGGAGAGGTCGCTATCGACATGGTGAAGGGAAGAGGTCACTATCGACATGGTGAAGGGGAGAAGATCCTATCGATATTGAGAACTGGAGAAGATCCTATCGACATAGTGAAGGGGAGAAGTCCCTATCGACATGGTGAAGGGGAGAAGATCCTATCGATATTGAGAACTGGAGAAGATCCTATCGACATAGTGAAGGGGAGAAGTCCCTATCGACATGGTGAAGGGAAGAGGTCCCTATCGACATGGTGAAGGGGAGACGATCCTATCAATATTGAGAACTGGAGAAGATCCTATCGACATGGTGAAGGGGAGAGGTCTCTATCACATTGGGAACGGGAAAGGCAGTGTAACAGTCGAGCAATGGTATTACATCTCAGACTACCAGCGTTCAGAGTTAAATCCTGGCGTCTCTGTATATCCTCCTGGTAGAATGTATGGATTTCCTCCGGGTGCTCCAGTGACCTCCCACAGTTCAAAGACACATCAGGTCAGTTAATTGTTAATTGTCAATTACCTCATGATTAGTTTTGGGTTGAACCAGGGTCTTCAGGGGGCTGCTGGGCTTGTAGTCTCAGAAGGGCTATTTTGCACTGTATCTCAAAATAAAATATAAAATAAACAAAACACTTGGCTACTAGAACATTCCACCAAAGACCTAACAATTCTGGAGAACACTCAGCAGATCAGGCAGCATTTGTGGAGAGAATAACAGAGTTAATGTTGCCAACTAATAAGCCTTCATCAGAACTGGGCAAAGTTGCAACATATTTGTTCTTCCAGGTTGCAGATATGGTGGAGACAGCAATGGGAAACGTTGAGCAACACACACAAAATGCTGGAGGAACTCAGCAAGTTAGGCAGCATCTATGGAAGGGAATAAACAGTCAACATTTCAAGCCGAGAGCTTTTATCAGGACTCGGCATGGAACATCGACTGTTTATTCCCCTCTATTATGCTGCCTGATGCTGATGAGTTCCTCCAGCATTCTGTGTGAGTTGCGCTGGATTTCCAGCATTTGTGAAATCTCCTGTGTTGAAGAGGTAATGTTCATGGCTGATTCTTTTAGCTCAGTAACATTTTCCACACAATCTCTGGGTCTCCTCACTCAGAGACGGAATGTACGTACAGCACAGAAAAGGCTCCCTCCGCCCACCTCATCCATTCCGACCATCTATGCTAATCCCATTTGTTTGTAATAGGACCATATCCCTCTACCGTTTTCCAATCCAAGTTCCTGTCCAAATGCTTTCTAATTCATTGCATCTCTTTCTACCACATCCTATGGCAGCTTATCATTCCAGTCTCCATGAAGTCTCTCCCTATCCAGTTTCAACCTGTGCTCTTGCGTGCAACACACACAAAATGCTGGAGGAACTCAGTACCCTCAGGCAGCATCTGTAGAGGGGAAAAAACCGTCAACATTTCAGACCGAGACCCTTCATCAGGATTGGACAGGAAGGAGGAAGAAGCCAGAATAGGAAGGAAAAGGGGAAGGAGTACAAGCAGGCAGGTTTTATGTGAGACTAGGTGAGGGGGAAAGTTGGTGGGTGGGGGAGGGCGAATAAAATAAGAATCTGGGAGGTGATAGGTAGAGAAGGAAAAAGGGTAAAGAAGAAATCTGACAGGAGAGGAGAGTGGACCATGGGAGAAAGGGAAGGAGCAGGGGCACCAAAGGGAGTGATATGCGTGAGGAGGAGAGAAGTGGTACGAGGTGAGCCAGATTGGTGGATGGAAAAAGTGAGAAGGGGTAAGTGGGGAGTGATTATTTGATGTTATCCTCTAGTTTTAGACTCCCCTGCCCTGAGAAAAAGACACTGATCATCTATCTTATCTATACCCCTCGTAATTCTATAAAACATTAAGGTCACCCCTCAACTTCCAAGGAGAATAAATCCAGCCTCTGCAATCTCCCCTTAGAACAGCAGCTCCTCACTTAGGAGATGAGGCCAAAACTGTGCACAGGCATTGTCTCACCAAGGTTACAGTATGCTTACATTTTTACTCACGGATTCAAATCCTCTCATAACAAAAACTAAACAAACCCCCTATCTTTATATTCAACTTGCTGGCCCTCAAGATGGCTTTGATCTAGGGACAGAGACAAAGGTCCCTTTGAATACCACACAGCCCAGTCAGCCACATGCCATTTAAACAGTTAGCTGTTCTAATTTGTACACCATTGTGGGCACACATTACACCGATTCTAACACATTCTCACTCACTCAGTTAGCCCCCAGAAAGTCCCACCCAGTTTGTATCATCAGGAAACCTAGAAAGATCACACACTATACAATTTTCTCAACCGAGTACTGGGGCTCCAAGCTCTGATCCATGTGGATTTCCAACTAGTGACAAATTGTCAACTTAAGAGAGATTGACTTATTTGCACACTGTCTCCGATAAGCAAACCTCAGCCAAAGTCAGTACATAACCAGCACTAGTTGATTCTAACACTTAACTCAACAATTTCGGCTGATTCCAATGAGTCTGGGTGGAAAAGAGATATTGAAAGTAGCATTGAAGGTAGACAGGGTAATGAAGGGGCAGTGCAGAGTGATGATGGCGCTGAACCACGACTCCTTCGTTTACATCTTTGGAAACAGCTCTATTTCTATCATTGATATCACTTTTTTTCTTTTCAATGTTCTTTTGAAGACCCTGACCTGGAGTTACTCTGTGACTTAGGTTCTTTGTGGGAATGGGACCCACTCTCAGGGCCTCACAACTGGCTGCTTTTCGATATCCCAAGGACGCAGTCTGGAAGACTAGCACGCCTTCAGGGTGCTGAATTTATGTGGCTCTGGAGACAGGCTGATTCTAGGCTGGTGCCCCTGACTGAGGAGTCGCAGGAGAACACGGATAATCGGGAGCAGCGGGTTAGCTGCTGTGGACTGTGTGACCAGAGACCTGAGCCTTTCTGGGGCCGACTCTCTGGCGCAGAGCTCGGAAAATGCAAAGCAACAAACCTTTTAACATCATAAATCAGTGAGTTGTTTGTTATGTCTCCCCCTTCTCCCTTATTAGGGAAAGAGAGAGCATGTGTTATGTCGAATTTCCAGGTGAACGAGTAGTCTTTGGGGTACTGCAAATCTGTGTCTTATTGATGCTTTGCTGCAGCCTGAGTGATCGGTGGAGGGTTCAGATGCTTTTTTTGCTGGTGGCTGTGGGGGGGGGGGGTCATTGCCTTGCTACTGCTTGTGCATGGGAGGGGGGATCTGGTGGGGTGTCTTTGGGGTTCTAATGTTAAACTGTCATTCATTCTTTGGTGTACTCCTCTGCTTTTGTGGATGTTTGCAAAGAAAAGGAATTTCAGGATGTATATTGTATACATTTCTCTGACATTCATCATCATCATCAGGTATCATGCCCAGTTTGAGCTTTGACTGCCACGGCCTACACACTCCTGTTTCGGGTCAAGTGGATCAATTCATTGATATTCATTTCCAGTTCTCTGGCTGCTGTCTCCATCATCATTTCTCTTTGTCTTCCTCTTGCTTTCTTCCCTTCAATCTTTCTCATAATTACCGTGCATTCTAACTCCTCTTTCCTAATCACATGTCCAGTGAAGTTACGTTGCCTTTTCATGATCTCATACATTATTTCTCTGTTTTTGCTCTGTTCATGACATCCTCGTTAGATATTTGTTTTGTCCATGATATTCTTTGCATCCTCCTCAGAAACCACATCTCTGCTGCTACAATTCGTTTCCTCATGTTACTAGATATTGTCCAACATTCTGAGCCATATAACATAACTGGATAAATGGTATATTTCAGTACTCTGAGGTGGGTTGTCATACCTAGTTTAGTATTGGTCTGTATACTCTTAATTCTCGTAAAGGTGTCTTTTGCCATCCCTATTCTTCTTTTGATGTCCATGTCACACCTGCCATCTGATGTCACCCAGCTTCCTAAGTAGCAAAAGTTCTGTACTTGTTTTATGTCTTCCCCGTTTATTCTCAGCCTGCAGATACAATTATCCTTCTTTTTGGATATCACCATACATTCTGTCTTTTTGCAATTGATAGATAGATCCATTTTTGCACTTTCTTCAACAATTATATCAATTAAGTTTAGTAGTTCTTCCTCTGTACTTGCAATTAACACAATGTCATCTGCATATCTGAAATTACTGATGTTTTCACTGCCAACTTTGATTCCCAAGATGTCTCTTATTTTTTGTAATATTGTTTCACTGTACACGTTAAATAAATCAGGGGAGAAAACACACCCTTACCTAACACGTCTCCTGATTTTCGTAAACTGACTCACTTTTCCATCTATTCTTACAGTGGCAGTTTGTTCCCAGTATAGATTTCTGATTATGCAGAGGTCTTTCGAATCTAGATCTAGAGTTTTTTTGTAATATTTTAAATAACTTATTGTGCTTCACTTTATCAAATGCTTTTGTGTAGTCAATAAAACAAACAAATCTTTTTGCACTTGAATAGCTCATTCTGATAGTATCATTTAACATCAATATTGCATTTCTTGTACCTTTGTCTTTCACAAAACCACATTGTTCTTTGCCTGTTTCAGCTTGTATCTTACTTTTAGCTCTTGTCATCAAAATTCTTAGAAGTATCTTGGTGATATGACTCATTAAACTTATGGTCCTATGTAATTCACATTCTATTGTTCCAGGTTTCTTAGGAAGAGTGATAAATACTGATTTTTTCATCTCTTCTGGTATTATTCCAGTCTCAGAAATGTCATTGATTAAATCAGTAAATTTTTCAATTCCATAATCTTCAAGGGCGATAATTTGTTCTATTACTCATTCATCTGGACCTGCTGCATTTCCTTTCTTCATCTTATTTATTGCATTATGAACTTCGGATTTTAAAATACTTGGACCTTCAATGTTTTTCTTAATTTCTGGTTTTTTGCCTCAATTGTCTTCAAACAATTCCTGAATATACTCAGTCCATCTGTTCATAATCTCATCTTTTCCCATGATAATGGTACCATCCTTAGCTTTCAAGCACCACCTAAAGAACAGAGGAGCTTTTTACCAGCGATATTCTTGATTTGTTGATGTAACCTTTTTGGATCAGTAATAGGGATTCTTTCTGTTTGCTCACATTCCTGGTTTAACCATTCTTTTTTGGCTTGTTGACATAAGCTTTTTAACTTTTTTATCTAAGTACTTATATTCTATAGGATTTGCTTTCTTCCATCTCCTTTCTTCCACTAGATTTTTGATTTCATCTGTCATCCATTTATTCTTTGTGCTTTTTTCTTTTTTAGGAATCACTGATTTTGCTGATTCTACCAAGGCATCCTCTAGAGAGTTAAATTTCATCTCTACATGACTGCTATCTTCTTCAACAGATTCTATTTCTAGACTTTTAAATCTATTCCTTACTTCAATTGTAAATTTTTGTCTTAAGTTTTCTTCTTTAATTAATTGAAAGTAGTCAAGGGATTGTTCAGGATTTTGCTTCTTTAGTTTTTTAAGTTTTACTTTTACATGACATACTACTGGGTTATGGTCACTATTACACTCTGCACCTGGATATGTTTTGCATTGAGTCACTGAGTTTCTAAATCTTTGGTTTATAGGAATAAAGTCAATTTGATTTCTAGTGTTATCACCTGGACTTGTCCAGGTCCACAAGCGTCTTGGATGGTTTTTAAAGTAGGTATTCATGAGAATGTTGCCAGGACTCAGGAAGAAGTTAGTCAGGCTAGGGCTTCATTTCTTGAAGCATAGGAGATCAAGGAGTGACCTTATAGAAGTGTATAGAATTATCATGGGAATAGATGGGGAAGATATACAGTCTTTTTCCTAGGGTTGGGGAATTAAAAACTAGAGGGCATATTTTGAAATCAGAGATGAATGATTTAAGGTGGGACCTGGGGGTGGGGGCAACTTCCTCACACATGTATGAAATGAGCTAGAGATAAGGGTTGAGGCAGGTACAATAACGATGTTTAATAGACATTTCGATAAGTACATGGGTAGGAAAAGTTTAAGAGGCATATGGGCCCAAAGTGGGCAGATGGGACTTGCTTACTTGGCCTCCTTGATTGACATGGACAGATTTGGTTGCCATGCCTGTTTGATTGACATGAACAGGTCTGGCTGCTGGGCCTGTATGATCGACGTGGACAGGTTTGGCTGCCGGGCCTGTATGATCCACATGGACGGGTCTGGCTGCCGGGCCTGTTTGATCGACATGGATGGGTCTGGCTGCCGGGCCTGTTTGATCGACATGGACGGGTTTGGCTACCGGGCCTGTTTGACTGACATGAACGGGTCTGGCTGCTGGGCCTGTATGATCGACATGGACGGGTTTGGCTACCGGGCCTGTTTGATCGACATGGATGGGTCTGGCTGCCGGGCCTGTTTGATCGACATGGACGGGTTTGGCTACCGGGCCTGTTTGACTGACATGAACGGGTCTGGCTGCTGGGCCTGTATGATCGACGTGGACAGGTTTGGCTGCCGGGCCTGTATGATCCACATGGACGGGTCTGGCTGCCGGGCCTGTTTGATCGACATGGATGGGTCTGGCTGCCAGGCCTGTTTGATCGACATGGATGGGTTTGGCTACCGGGCCTGTTTGATCGACATGGATGGGTCTGGCTGCCGGGCCTGTTTGATCGACATGGACGGGTTTGGCTGCCGGGCCTGTTTGACTGACATGAACGGGTCTGGCTGCTGGGCCTGTATGATCGACGTGGACAGGTTTGGCTGCCGGGCCTGTATGATCCACATGGACGGGTCTGGCTGCCGGGCCTGTTTGATCGACATGGATGGGTCTGGCTGCCAGGCCTGTTTGATCGACATGGATGGGTTTGGCTACCGGGCCTGTTTGATCGACATGGATGGGTCTGGCTGCCGGGCCTGTTTGATCGACATGGACGGGTTTGGCTGCCGGGCCTGTTTCCATGCTGAATGACTCTATGATTGAACATGATTCCTTGAGCTTATGTTTAGCTTATGTTGGGCTTCATTAGAATTGTATCGAATACAGAAAACAGAATGGCAAGGGATGAAACATTACAGTGATGAGCAATTGTAGCTCAGGGTCCCCTTGTCAGATTTAAGAGGCATTCTGCACACTGATCACCCAATCTGCATTTGGTTTCTCCAGTGCAAGGGACACGAAATTGTGAGCACCAATTCTAATGCACTAAACTGCCAGAGGTACAGGCAAATAACTGCTTCACCCACAGGTGTTTTGGGACCTGGATGGTGAAAAGCAGGAAATGCACTTTCTGTGGTTGTGTGAGTGGGGAGGGGGGGGTTTGGTTTTCTTGTGGTGTGCACAACTACATGTATGTACTAGCACAATGAAAAACTCGCAGTTGCATCGTAGGCACATGGCATCAGATACACAGCATCCTCAAGAAAAAAAATTAGTTGACATAATAAATATACAAGAAAGAACTCAATTGCAACTAAACAATAGTCCACTGGAGTTCAAAGTGGTCATGGTGTTTTAATACTGAGGTTGGGATGTGAGCTGTGCAGCTTGCTTCAAGAACAAAGTAGATGAAGGGAAGTAGCTGTTCCTGAACCTGATGGTGAGAGACTTCAGGTTTCTGTACTCTGTTTTCACAATAGTAGTGAAAAGAAGACATAGCCCAAACAGGGGTATCTTTAAAGATGGCCATTTCCTCCTTTTTTAAAAAAGTGTTTGTAATGAGATACAGTGCTGAATGGGTCCTTCCAGTCCTCCAATCCCTGCTGCCCAGCAACCTTCAATCTAACCCTAACCTAATCATGGGACAATTTACAATGGCCAATCAACCTGCCAACTGGTACCACTTTAGACTGTGGGAGGAAATTGGAGCACTGGAGGAAGCCCACTCTGTCACAGTGAGAACAAACAAACTCTTACAGTCTGTAGATGCTACTGATGGTGGGGTGGGATGGTTGGGCAGAGTCCGCAGCTTCCCGCGTTCCAGAGCATTTGAATTGTCATCCCAGACCACAATGCAACCAGTCAGGAATCATTCAATAGTACATCTGCAGAGCAGTTGGTGACATGCCACTGGCAGAGATACAAGTGTGAAGTCAGAGGTCTGAGAAGGAACAGTCGCTTTGCAGTGCTGGGGGAGGAGGGGGAAGATAGCATCTTATCAAAGTAACATTAATTACACTCGCTGAGGTGGGGATTGGAGGGATGAAAGATGAGGGAAAAAGCATCAGTGGCTTTGTTTTGCTGTGTGTGCGCACTTCCCCAGAGTACATGGACAATGCCAGTGCTGCTTGTGGCGAGAAGGGAACACTCCAACATGTTTTGAGGGCATGCAGAGTCAATCTTTCCAGCAGCAAGTACACTTGGAGACATAACAATGTTCTCAAAGTTGTAACAGAAGCGGTTGAGCAGAGAGTACTGCAGCACAACTTATCTCATGCCCCATGCTGCACAGAACATCGCATATCATTTGTGAAAAAAGGCTCCAAGTCAAGGGTATACAGTGCAGGCCCACAATCAAGCATACTTTCTTCAGCCAATGATTGGTGTGTCAAGGCCAACCTGGATGGGAAAGGCAGTTTCCCGGAGCAAATAGCTTTCACCACATTGCGTCCAGATATAATCGTATGGTCTGACACCAGTAGAGAAGCGGTTATTGGTGAACTCACAGTCCCCTGGGAAGACAACATCGATGAAGCCCATGAGTGCAAGTTAACCAAGTATGCAGAATTAAGATCAGAGTGCAGAGACAGAGGGTGAAAGGTCTCATGCTATCCATTCAAAGTAGGCTGCCGTGGGTTTATTGCGTTCACTCTCCAGAAGTGGCTGCGTGACCTTGGCTTCACTGGAAGAGAGATCAAGTCAACCAGCAGGGCTGTAGCTGAGGCAGCAGAGAAAGGATCAGCATGGGTGTGGACCAAGTATGTCCAGAGGGGCAGATAGTCAGACAGTGTATACATATCTTGCAAACCCTTCAGTAGTTGCATAGACACCTGAAGAGTAGACTATCTGTTGGATGGAAGTGACTAACAACTCCGATAGAGGCAGATGCCAAGTTTTGAAGCTCACCAGTGGGAGGTGGTGCTTTAGCACTGCTGGCCCACCACCTCAAGGGAGTCTTGATCATAAGTGGGCCGAAACTCCTGAAGACAGGTGGCAGATCAACTGATGATCCCACTGGTGATAGCACAGGACAGTTAACATCTTAGTCCAAGCGTATTTTCAATTCTAATACATTGAAAGTCAGCCCAGTGTCTGGTAATGTTCACGGGCCATTCAGAAATCTGGTGGGGCAAGGGAAAAAGGTGCTCCCAAAATGTTGAATGTATTTTCAGACCACTGCACATCCTCTTTAGTGGCAGTAATGAGAAGAAGGCATGTCTTGGATCATGGGGTCCTTGATGAAGAACGCCCCTTTTTGAGGTATCACCTTTTGAAGACGTTCTCGATGGTGGGGAGACTTGTGCCCATGCGGCTAAGTTTACAGCCCTCTGCAGCTTTTCTGAATATCATACTATGCTCAACCAAAGGGGTTAAACACCAAACTACTTATTACCTGCAGTAGCACATCTTACTGCTTTCAGCGCAGGAAACTTGCGGAGAGGGGTGAGGCAGGGTAGGAACAGAGACGAGAATTTTTGAAAAGCATTTACAAGGAGCTTGCTCTGACTGCTAAAAAGTATTCCTTAAAACTCAATCTTGCCAATCATGCTTCTGATAGCTGGCAGCCAAATGAAAGCCACCTGTACGCAACCTGTCATCAGTCTTGGTCGAAGTAAAATTATTGAAAGTGGGTGAAAAAAAAACATGTTTATCAAACTGACAGAAGGAAAATTGCTGCAGGTTAGTGAAGAGACAAGCTGCAAGATGGTACTGACACTTTATCAGAGAGTCTGCAGCTCAGGCTAGCAGCAATCTCTAACCAATCCACTGTTACTGACTCTCCTGTAGGCACACAGCAAGGACACAGGAGAGATAAATCCTGGCAGGCCCACCACCTCACCTCAATTGCAGCTGGCAATTAATTTTCAGCAGTGTGCAAACCAAGTTACTCCAGGCTCAGCTTTTAAAGAAAATGGATGCTGCTTTCACTGTTAATATGTTGAAAGTAGCATCCGTTTCACAGAAATATTGTTGCAAAAATAAAATGTTTAACAAATTGATCAGTAGAAGGAATAATCCTTTAGTGGGATTACGTGGTTTTGCAGAAATCATCTCTAATGAGGTGATCTATAAAAGGAGCAGCTACTTCTGGATGAATACAAATCTCAGTGGGTCCATGAACACCTGGACTTCAATGTGTTCCACGTAACTGGACACATTGCCATCACATATTTTACAGACAGGCACTATCCAGTTAACATCATTTCCTGTCCCCCGGCACACATGCTAATCCCAAGTTACCCCACACATTTCAGTCCAAGGTCCTCATCAAAGTAAAAGCTTTCTCATCATCATATTGTTTCCAAATAAGTTTAAAGATTTCTTCTGTTCCTCCAAGACCATTGGCAATTGCTAGGTCTCCTACATAGGCACAGCAGATGCAGATTTGTAGAAGGTGAAGCAAATATAGAATGCTGTGGCAGAGGGAAGTAAATTGGTCAGACAAAGTAGTTGGGTACTCACCTCAGCTGGATCAGGTGACACAGTGACAGTGGGAAACCTTGCAAAACTACTGCAGAGCGCTGGTTGTAATGTCATCACATTAGTGGCAGGCAAAGGGGTTTTAAAACAGACACCATCTGAAACTGGAGACAAGAGAACAAATATACTTCCACACATAGTAGCATTTTCTTTTAAATTCATTCACACTGTTTCATGTTCTCCCAAGGTGGTGGGTGTCATTCTTGAACATCTTGTGAAGATACTGCCACAATAGGTAGGGATTCCTAGCAGTACTGTATAACTGAAAAGGATAAAGGACTTGGCAACGTTTTCTCAACTTGCAATGAAGCACACTACTTCTCATTCCCATTCCAAAATGTCAGGTCGTGGCTTCCTCTTCTGCCATGATGAGGCCACTCTTAGGTTGGAGGAACAATACCTCATATTATGTCTGGGTAGCCTCCAACCTGATGGCATGAGCATCAATTACACTCACTTTTTCTCCTCTCCCCCTTCTCTCTTTTTCCATTTACCATTCTGGCTCCCCTTTTCTCTCTCCATTCTCCTCACCTGTCTCTGGTGCCTCTCTAACTGCCCTTTCTCCCATGATCTACTCTCCTCTCCTGTCAGATTCCTTCTTCAGCCCTTTACTTCTTCCACCTATCACCTTCCAGCTTCTTAATTCATCCCCTCTCCTCACCCACCTACCTTCCAAACAGCAACAATGTTCCCATTCTACATCTGCTCCTTTTCCCTCAAATATTTGGAAACGCTATGTCAGAAAATTTAATTCAGTCAGTTAGAAGTTTTCAGAGTGTTGAAAGACCTGTTTGCTTCAATGAGGGTTTTCCCATCAATAAAAAGTTAGATTAATTTGAATACAATAGATGCTGGGAAGGTTGGAATTTTGACATTCCCACCAAAAATGCAAATCAATATGAACACGCAATTCTAATGAAACTGACTCCTCTCCAGAATTTAACGGAAATGAATCAACCCCATTATAACAACTCAAATTGAATTTGGAAATGACAAAACTACTCATCGCTCTGGCTCTGCCCTGCTCCACCCAACTTCTGATTGCTGCAGGAGGAGAGAGATGGTACATGAAAACGACCCATTCCCATCATTCCTTGAACAGGGAGGCTAAAACTATATACAAAATCAGTCCTCTATCACCAGCCTGCAACAAACTGCTAAGCTATTTTTGGATTAAATTTACCAACTTGCCCTGGATCCCCTATAACCAAATTTTTGGACCAGTCTCCCATATCAAGGACTTTACTGAAGTCTCAAAAATCATATCTACTGTACAGCCCTCATAAATGCTTTGATACCTCAAAAAAAAGAATCAGTTTAGTCTTACAAGACAAGCCCTTGCTGTCTATCCCCGACTGGTCCCCATCTTTCAAAGTGATCATTAATTCTATCCCTCGGAATTGTTTCCAACAATTGAGCACAAACAATGAATCAAAGGGATTGGTTGAATCAAAAGGGATATTTCTCAAGAGTAATAAAGCACTACAACACAGAAACAAGCCTTTCGGCTCATTTAGTCCGTGCCAAGTTATTATTCTGCCCATAACGTTGAAATTGAACATGCATCCACCACTTTATCTGGCAGCTTGCCCCACACTCTTGTTCACTCTCTGAGTGAAGAAGTCCCTCTCAGGTTCCCTTAAATATTTCACCTTTCACCCGGCATCTCTGACATCTAGTTCTAGTCTCACCCAACTTCAGGAGAATAAGCCTGCTTTAATTTACCATATCAATGCCCCTCATAATTTTCTATCATTCTATCAAGTCCCTCCTCATTCTCCTAAGCAAATAAAGTTCTAACCTATTGAACCTTTCCCTATAACTCTTGATGATTGGATACAAGTTTGAAAATTTAAAAGTTTATTGTTAAGTGATAATATATCAGCCCATTTTCTGAGTATTGTCAATTTGCTATGGTGGTGAGGCTCGGAGTTCTTGAGATGCTGAGAGTGATGTTGTCTGGAGATGAGCTACTTGTAGGGTCACTCGTGGTGGTAAGGTCAAGGGAAAGGTTCCAGAAAAGGATGATTCAACCAAGACCTCAATTGTGGAACTGGCAGAAGCTGATGACACAGTGAAGGCAAAGCAATGCTACAGCAGTGAAGGGTTCCCAATCATCTTGCATGCCATGCCACCGGACCCTGACCCTGAACCCAACCCCGATTTGTCAAGAACCGTGTGGTGGCTGCCTATGCAACAGCCTCCTCACATTAAACAAAGTCATGCACAGCTGATCCAGTACAGAATAACCCCTTGAAAGAAGATCATACTCAAGTCAAGTGATTGCACTATAAATCAGCCCAGAAATGCTACTTATGATGGAATTGGATGATTTGGGCTGTACGGATTTATTCTAAGGGTGTAACAATAACTGTGCAAATTGTACTTTTAAGTACAGTAACTCTGTATTGGGATGACTTTCTTCCATTTGTTCAACTAAACCAGTGAACAAAGTCTAACTGACTGGTGCAGGGTGTGGAGAGCAAGTACCTTCCCCATAAAAACAGTAGCAATCATCTATTGATTCTCACTTTCTAGCAGACAGCAGAGAGATCTGTTTGTGTCAGAAGGAGCTTTGAAGGAGCAAGCATTCCAAGGTTACTCTTGTATCAGAACAAGTTAGTCAATCCATTATTTATTGTTTAAACAGTGGAGGACTCCACAACCTCTGAGTGGTTTGACTCTGGATTGCTGTTAATGCATTTTCACACACGACTGAACTTGGTGTACTCTGGAGGGGAGAGTGAGAGGCAGCAATCAAAGCAAAGGGCAATATTGTGGGAAAGAAATTCCAACTAGGAGAGATTTAAAAGCATTAGGCAAGGGAGTACATACAAGACTTGGCAATTAGACCTGCATGTAGCTATTCAAGAAAGAAATTTAGTTCACATTGAGAATCACATCAGAAATGTTGGCTAAATGATCAGAACAAGAGAGGCACCCGAAGACAGTAAAATGTTTGATGATGAATCTGTTAGCTGCCAACCCGACAGGCTCAACACCAGTTTAAGAGTTATGGAGCATCACTGAATCAAGAGATTCATCAGTTCCAGGAGTGAGCACAACATCAGAGACAAGGACACCAGTGAGGAGACCAACCCAGCTCAGGAGCCAAGTCGACAGCCTAGATCTTTAAATAAAGTCAAAGTTGAGTTTATAGATACAACACAACTGTGGAAAGAGTTTAATCACATTCTCCTCAGATGGAAAGTACCAGTGATATTGTTTCCATCATTTATGTGACAAAGACATCACCACAAGGTGAAGCATGGCAGAAGGAAGTTGAGACAGACGGCTGCACAGAAGCACATTGTCCATTCACAGACAGGAGGAAAGTTTTTCCTTATAACTATTTAAAGTTTGTTTCTCAAATTATAAACCAAATTATTCACACTGAGACATTCCAAAAATATAAACAGAACAGTCATGTTCAATTTATTTCTAAGGAAAATTATAAAATATTAATAGTTCATAAAGAGTTTTGAGTTTTGTATAATGAAGACAGTGATACAACCAATTAGAATTCTCTCCATGGTACATCTGTAGAAACTTGAGAGAGTCTTCAGTGACATAACACATCTCCTCAAACTCCTAATGAAATATAGTTACATAAAAGCAGCAGCTTCGTGGCTTTCAATACATTTGACTGAACATGCCATTTCCACATTTGAAGAACGAGCTTATCTTAACCAGCAAGTTCCAAGTTGCACACTGAGTCACTCACAACTACAACCTAATGCCAGCACACGCGTCAATAACTACTAAGAGTTTCCAAATGAACTCACAAGTGACAGAAGCATTGCTGAGAGTATAATCAATCTGGTTTCATTAATAAGTGGTGCACATCCAGACTTACAAAGGAAAGGAGAGTGGCTGCCTCCAGTGTGCTGGGCTGATGAGAGACATGGCACTACAGGCTTGCAGAAGGACAGAGCTGACTGAATATTTGGGAGAGGAATCTAAAAGAGTTGACAGATATTTTCTATGGGTACTCATTATGAGGTTATTTGATCATGATCCTAAGAAACCATTGACAAAAAAATGAAGCTCCTGGAATTGAAGAGAAATTATTGAGCCAGTTTGGATATTGCAAGATGGCAGGATTAGTGCATAGTTTACTAAATTATGATGAGTGGAACTGAGCAAGGGTCTGCAGTGGATTGTCACCTGCTCAGTGTATTAAAAAATAAATGCAGGTGCTGGAAATTCAATTTATAAAAGACTCTCTGACAAGGAGACTTCAACTTGAAACATTAACTCTGTTTCTCTTCCCACACGTGCAGTCTGACCTGCTCAGAATCACAATCAGAATCAGGTTGATTTGTCATGAAGTTTGTTGTTCTGCAGCAGCAGTACAGTGCCAAACATAAAAAGTAAATAAATAAATAGTGCAAAAGAGCAGCAGTTTTCATGGGTTCATGGATGATCCAGAAATCTGATGGTAAAGGTTCTTCAACATTGAGTGTGGGTCTTCAGGCTCCTGTATCTCCTCCCTGATGGTAGTACTGAGAAGAGGGCAGCTCCCAATACTTTTCACGACTTCCAATACTTCCCAATACTTGCTTTGTAAAATTTTACTCCATGTATTAATGACTCAGATGGCAGAATAGAGTGGTGCATCCAAGTGTGTTGATGATTGTGAACATCGCTGATGGAGCAGAAAACAACTGAAAGTGATGTCGATAGATCAAGTGAATGGGAATGAACTGTGGCAGTTGTTTACAACAATGTTTTGCACCATCCACTTCAGACATAAAAGAGATAAATCAGGATACTTTCTAAATGGTTAAAGGCAAGAAAGAGTGGAGGCCGAACAAATATCGTGGGTGCATTAAAGTGTCAAATCAGTGAAATAGACTGCCGGAGTGCAGAGCAATCCAGAGCAATAAAACAACGGGCAGTACAAGTTCGACAAGTCAGAAAGCCCTTGTTAGTCCAAAATACAACACTGTATGCTTTTCCTGGGAAAGATATATTGACGCGAATGGCTCAGACTGTTGGACCACTACAATGATACTGTGACATAAAAGATTCGACAGATTAGGGATACTCACCCCAAAGTTTCAGTTTATTTAAAACTTGATTAATACTTCCACAAATATCAATGAGTACCAATATAGTGGATTGGTTACTACTGTCTGCACTAGGTCTCAACCTGGAAATGATGGAGGCACCTTGAAAGGATTAACAAAGTCAAAGTAAATTTATAATCAAAGTAAATATATGTCACCAGAAACTACCCCAAGATTCATTTTCTTGCAGACATTTACAGGAAAAAAGCTATACATAAACAAAGACTGACAAAAACCAATGTGCAAAGAAGAAAAATCTTGCAAATAAAAATAGTACTGAGAACATGAGTTGTGGAGTCCTTGAAAGTGAGTCTTTATATTGTTTAGCTCAGAGTTGAGGTGAGTGATGTTACCCGTGCTGGTTCAGGAGTCTGTTTGTGGGGACCTAAGGCTCCTGTACCTCTTGTAGGGTGGTAGTAGTGAGAAGAGAGCATGGCCTGGATAGTGGAGTCCTTGATGATGAATGGGGCAGCGTTCATTGTAAATGTGCTCCATGTTGGGGAAGGCTTCACCTGTGACAGGGAATGCTTTTTTCACTGCTAAACATCAACAGGAAATTTGAACTGCCTGACAAATAGAAGGTGGTGCTAGGTCAATTAATGGATTCAATTGGTTCAGTGGGTTTCTGTTAACCAAAGCTATTGAGGAACATTGGGCAAAAAGCATGCATTTGGAGTTGGATGCAAGATGGGTCAAAAACTATATGGTAGGCAGTTAACTCGGATGGCTAAATAGCCCATGCCTTGTCTTTTAGTCCACAACTATATGAAGCTCTATCCCAATATTCCAGTATTGGGGTATCTAATACAACACATTACCAAATCACACCAGCACATCCGGACTCAAGAGTAAACAGAATCCAAATTGTGTAATATGAAGCAGCTATGATGAGTTTAGAGATATAGCACATTAACAGGCCCTGCCAACCCAACGAGCCCATGCCGCCTGATTGGGAGGAAACCCGAGCATACGGGAAAAATACTCAGGTGGTCATGGGAGAACGTACAAACCCATTATATTCTGCAATGGGAATTGAGCCCAGGTCACTGGCATTGGAAAAGTGCTACATTACTGTAGATGCAGCAAATGATTTTTCTGTTTGTAAATACTTCTGCTGTTCAGGCAATATTCCTTACTTTTATAATCTGGCACAAAGAAATTTATATCCATCGGACTGCCATCCTACGAGCCCGTTCTGAAATAACAAAACTAATCAAAATGACAATGTCTTCAATATCCACATCATAGCCCTTCACTAACTGACAAAGTTGGTGCTATTGTACAGCAACCAAATGTGTCAAATTGACTGAACAGTCACAAGTCATCTGGATATGGACCCATAGAACACCTGACACCATGGGTATCAATTGTTCAAGTAATCGCAGGAGCATGTACATTAATTGTTGCAGGAACAGTGAGCAATCTGTAAAATGATTTGTAAATCAGCAGACTCTCAGGACACATTTTGGATTTAATCTACTTTCTTCTCTGAATGATTAGATAAACTAGAAGCTTAAAATGGCCACTTTATTTGTTACCTCCTGAACCTAATAAAGTGGCCACCAGGCAATGTTCCCTCTAAGGTGTGCGTGTGTGCCCGTGCACACACATCTTTTGCTACTAATGCACAAAGGAATTTAAACTGCGCACAAAAGGTTGTCACCCTCTGCCTTGTTGGCATGTTAAGTATCTTTCATGGTCATACACAATCATATTTGCACACACTGGTCATTACAGACTAGAGGGAACGTCGTCAACAAGTTTATGTTCATGGCTTCTGCCTTTGTAGCCAATCCACCTCAAGATTCGACATATTGTGCATTCAGAGATGCTCTTCTGCACACCACCGGTGTAAAGTAGGGTTACTCCTGTCAGCTTAAACCAGTCTGGCTATTCTCCCCTGACCTCTCTCATTAACAATGCATTTTCGCTCATAGAACTGCCACTCACTGGATGATTTTTTTTTTGCTTTTCACATCATTCGCTGTAAGCTCTAGAAATGGTTTTGTGTAAGAATGCCAGGACATCAGTAGTTTCTGAGATACTCAAACCACCCCAGCTGGCATTACCACAACCACTCACTCACTCCACCATCAACACACAGTAACAGCAGTGTGTACCGTCTACAGGATGCACTGCAGCAACTCCCCCAGACTCCTCAGACAGCACCTTCCAAACCCACCACCTCTACCAGCTGGAAGGACAGGGACAGCAAAAGCATAGGGAACACCTCCGGCTGGAAGTTGTTCTCCAAGTCACACACCATCCTGACATGGAAATATATCACCATTCCTTCACCATCACTGGTTCAAAACCCCGGAACACGTTGCCTGAGAGCCCTGGGGGATATTATCACATTCTTAAGGGAACTAGAGATGCTGGATGCTGTGAAGCCCACATCCCTTGAACGAAAACTAAGGATTAAATACATGTTCAGAAAGTGTTACAAGCAAATTAAACATTCCCATCTTGGTTCAGGTTATTACGCAATTCCCTCGCAATTCCCTTAATAAAAGTGAATCCTAATGATAAATTTTGTGGACATTACGGTGCAAAATAGAGTCACAGAGCACTACAGTACAGAAACAGACCCTTTGGCCCATTAGTCTGTGCCCAAATATTATTCTGCCATCCCACTGACCTGAACTGTAGCCCTCCATATTCCTTCTATTCAAGTACTTATCCAAACTTCTCTTAAATGTTGAAATCAAATCCACATTCATCATTTTCACTGGCAACTCATTCCACTCTCACAACCCTCTGAATAATGGAGCTCCCCTTTCATGTTCCCCTCAAACATTTAACCTTTCACTCTTAACCCAAGACCTCCAGTTCCAGCAACATACATCAAAGTTGCTGGTGAACGCAGCAGGCCAAGCAGCATCTATAGGAAGAGGTGCAGTCGACGTTTCAGGCCGAGACCCTTCGTCAGGACCTCCAGTTCCAGCCTTACCAAAACTCTGTAGAAAAAGCTTGCTTGCATTTTACCTTAACGATACCCTTCATAATTTTGTATACATCTGTCAAATTTCCCCTCATTCTCCTATACTCTAGGAAAGAACATCCTAATCTATTCGTAGGTCTCAGATCCTGAAGACCCAGCAACATGCTGGTAATTTTTCTCTGTACTCTTTCAAGGGGTTTTGATGTATTTTAGAAACATAGAAAATAGGTGCAGGAGTAGGCCATTTGGCCCTTCGAGCCTGCACCGCCATTCAGTATGATCATGGCTGATTATCCAACTCAGAACCTTGTACCTGCCTTCTCTCCATACTCCCAATCCCTTTAGCCACAAGGGCCATCTCTAACTCCCTCTTAAATATAGCCAATGAACTGGCATCAACTGTTTCCTGCGGCAGAGAATTCCACAGATTCACCACTCTCTGCGTGAAGAAGTTTTTCCTAATCTCGGTCCTAAAAGGCTTCCCCTTTATCCTCAAACTGTGACCCCTTGCTCTGGACTTCCCCAACATTGAGAACAATCTTCCTGCATCTAGCCTGTCCAATCCCTTTCAAATTTTATGTGTTTCAATCAGATCCCCCCCTCAATCTTCTAAATTCCAGAGAGTATAAGCCTAGTTGATCCAGTCTTTTATCATATGAAAGCCCTGCCATCCCAGGAATCAATCTGGTGAACCTTCTTTGTACTCCCTCTATGGCAAAGATGTCTTTCCTCAGATTAGGGGACCAGAACGGCACACAATACTCATTGCACCTTCCCTTTTCCTAATCGGCCACCATTCAGATAATAATCTGTTTTCCTATTTTTGCCACCAAAGTGGATAACTTCACATTTATCCACATTAAATTGCATCTGCCATGAATTTGCCCACTCACCCAACCTATCCAAGTCACTCTGCATCCTCTTAGCATCCTCCTCACAGCTAACACTGCCACCCAGCTTCGTGTCATCCGCAAACTTGGAGATGTTGCATTTAATTCCCTCATCCAAGTCATTAATATATATTGTAAGCAACTGGGGTCCCAGCACTGAGCCTTGCGGTACCCCACTAGTCACCGCCTGCCATTCTGAAAAGGTCCTGTTTATTCCCACTCTTTGCTTCCTGTCTGCCAACCAATTCTCTATCCACATCAATACCTTACCCCCAATACCGTGTGCTTTAAGTTTGCACACTACTCTCCTGTGTGGGATCTTGTCAAATTTGAATCATCTTTTACACTTTTCTTGAATAAAACACTCATTAAACAGAATAGAGCAAAGCTGCAGAAAACACCTTCATTGTGCCAATAATATCCCATACCTACAGTATTGATGACACTTGAATGTCCATCACACTCAGTCTGATATACCAAGTTTCCACTCAATCCCAGAAGTTAGAATGCCAACCTGGATCCACTCCATACCCTCATCACCAATCCAAAGCTTTTGCAGGTGGCTCAATAACTCTCAAAAACCTGTTTGTAATGTATTACCAGGGCCTAATTGAATCAATATTGGATCTCATCTGCTCGACCTTCCTCTTGCATAACTCACATCTCTCTGGAACGCCCACTGGGGAAAAGTGAGACTGTTAAAATCTAAGCAAAACTCCCCCAGCTTTGCTCTGTCATTTTCAAAAATCTCAAAAAAAGCAGTCTTCCAACTGTAACAGTGATCTGTAATCAAATGCCAAGGTCAGAGGAGAATGAGCACAAATCTGCTTCCCTATCCATGATATTGTATCTTGTTTTGTGCTCCGAATATAAAGAATCTATAAAATGAAAATTACTTGTTCCACCAAAAAAATACCACTATAAATGAAGGGACCTCACACAGATCTCTCATTCCAACAGCAACGGATTTGTAAGTAATACTATTACTACTAGTTTTTATTGCAAAGTTCAAGTTCAATTTCAAGTTCAAGTATAATTGCCACTCAACCATACATGTATACTCATGAATATAGCCAAACGAAACAGTGTTCCTTCGGGGCCAAGGTGCAAGCAGAGTACTAACAGTCACCCATAGCACAAGGCACGTATAAGACAGCTGTAAGGTACAGTAACATGAAACTTCAGCATGGTCACTGCACAACACCGCCTCTGGCATTCCAGTGGAGTGGATCGACTCCGATTCCTCCACCTGCGCTACTGTCTTATTGGAAGTCAAAATGGGAATGTACTCACTTGTAGACAGAAGGCAGAAGGGATTGAAAAGTGCTGTGAGAAATCAATTCGAAACATAAAATATGGAAATCTGGAAACAAAACAAATATCTAGAAATACTCTCAAGGTCAGACAGTATCCGTGGAGACAGAGCGTAAGGCATAGGAGCAGAATTGTGCCATTCCATCATGACCGATTTATTATCCCTCTTGACCCCAACCTCCTTCCTTCTTTCCGTAACAATTGTCACCCTTACTAAAGAAGAACCTATCAGCTTCTGCTTCAAATATACGCAACGGCTTAGCCTCCACCGATATCTAAATTCCACAAATTCAACACCTTCTCCTAAAGAAACTCCTCCTCATCTCTGTTCTAAAGGGATGTCCTTGTGCCCTAAGGCATTTTGGCCCAGGGGGACAAAGATACCAGCTGTCTATCCATGCCTCTCTGAAGCTTGTAAATTTCTGTCAGGTGTCTGCTCAGCCCCCACAGAACATCCTTCTCTGAAACTTTGCTGTACTCCGATGACCCCACTTCTTCGGTATCTATAAATTTGTTGACCATACAATCACTGTTGGCAGAATCTCAGATGATGACAAGAAGGCGTACAGGAGAGAGATATACCAAATAGCAGAGTGCTGTTGCAGCAACAATTTGCACTCAACATCAGCAAAACCAAAGAGCTCATTGAGGACTTCCAGAACGGGTAAGACGAGTCCTCAAACACACCAGTCCTCTTAGGGAGGTCAGAAGTGGAAAGAGTGAGCAATTGCGAGTTCCTGAGTGTCATTATCTCTGGGGACCCAACAGCCACAAAGAAGTGAGAGTTGTATTTCATCAGGAGTTTGAGGAGATTTGGTATATCACCAAAAACACTTGTAAATTTCAACAAATGTATCATAGAGAGCATTCTAACTGGCTGCATCACTGTCTGTTACTGCCAGGGGTGGGGGTGGGGGGGGGGCGCTACTACACAGGATCAAAGTAAACTGAAGAGAGTTATAAAATTAGTCAGCTTCATCACAGGTACCAGACTCCACAGTATCCGGGAATTCCTCAAGGAGCAGTACCTCAAAAAGGTGATGTCCATCATTAAGGATGCCCATCACCCATGACATGCCTCTCACATGAGTATACATGTGCCTCTCACTGTTACCATCAGGGAGGAGGTACAGGAGCCCGAAGGCACATACTCAGTGATTCCGGAACACACACTTCCCCTCTACCAACGAAATTCTGAATGGATATTGAACGCACGAACACTACTTCAATACTTCTTTTAAATTTCTATATTTTTTCACTACTTAATTTAATATATATATATATATATATATATATATATATATGTAAATACACTCAGACATACCTATTATAATTCACAGAACCTTTCTCTCTAATAAATATTATGTATTACATTGTACTGCTGCCGCAAAGTTAACACATTTCACGACACATGTCGGTGACATTAAACCTGATTCTGGTTCTAATTCATAGCCTGAACAGTGGAGGTGTACTCAGTCAACATCACCTCCCCAGGGGCAGTTCAGAATAACATTAATTGTTGGGTTAGCTTGTCTGGTGAAAACAGAAAAAGAAAATGAATAAAAATCTACTTTTACTCCCTGGGTATAGGCAGAGACTGAAGACTGCAGTACCAGCAGTGAGGACCAAGAAGGTATGGACAAGGGAAGCACAGGAGCACCTACAGGACTGCTTTGAATCAATGGACTGGACTGCATTCAGGGATTCATCTTCGAACCTGGATGAGTATGCTACAGTTGTTACTGACTCCATCAAAACCTGCATGGATGAGTGTTTGCCTACACACTTACTGTATATTCCCAAACCAAAAGCCATAGATAAACCAGGAGGTACGTCGTCTGCTAAAGGCTAGGTCTGTGGCATTCAAATCTGGCGACCCTGGTCTGTACCAGGAAACCAGGTATGATTTGCGGAGGGCTATTTCAAGGGCCAAGAGACAATTTCAAATGAGGTTGGAGGCATCGGATGCATGGCAACTCTGGCAGTGTCTGCAAGGCGAAACCCAATACTTTATTGTCGCCAAACAATTGATACTAGAACGTACAATCATCACAGTGATAGTTGATTCTGTGCTTCCTGCTCCTTGGATTACAGATCAATAGTAAATATTAAAAATTTAAATTAAAAATCATAAATAGAGAATAGAAAAATGGAAAGTAAGGTAGTGTAAAAAAACCGAGATGCAGGTCCGGATATTTGGAGGGCCAGGATCCGTTCAGCAGTCTTATCACAGTTGGAAAGAAGCTGTTCCCAAATCTAGTCGTACGAGTCAATAGCATGAATGGCAGCGGTGCTTCACTACTAGAAAAACTCAACGCCTTCTATGACCACTTTGAAAGGGAGAATATAACTGCAGCTGTGAAGATCCCTGCTGCACCTGATGACCCTGTGATCTCCGTCTCAGAGGCCAATGTTAGGCTGTCTTTAAAGAGAGTGAACCCTCGCAAGGCAGAAGGTCCCAATGGAGTACCTGGTAAAGCTCTGAAAACCTGTGCCAAACAACTAGCAGAAGTATTCCACCTCTTACTGCTACGGGCAGAAGTTCCCACTTGCTTCAAAACGGCTACAATTATACAAGAATAATGCGAACTGCCTTAATGACTATTGCCCGGTAGCACTCACGTGATGAAATGCTTTGAGAGGTTAGTCATGACTAGACTGAACTCCTGCCGCAGCAAGGACCTGGACCCATTGCATTTTGCCTATCGCCACAATAGGTCAACGGCAGATGCAACCTCAGTGGCTCTCCACGTGGCTTTAGACCACCTGAATAACACAAACACCTATGTCAGGATGCTGTTCATTGACTATAGCTCAGCATTTAATACCATCATTCCCACAATCCTGATTGAGAAGTTGCAGAACCTGGGCCTCTGTACCTCCCTCTGCAATTGGACCCTCGACTTCCTAACAGGAAGATGACAATCTGTGTGGATTGGTGATAACATATCCTCCTTGCTGACAATCAACACTAGCACACCTCAGAGGTGTGTGCTTAGCCCACTGCTTTGCTCTATATATACCCATGACTGTGTGGATAGGCATAGCTCTAATACCATCTATAAATTTGCTGAAGATACAACGATTGTTGGTAGAATTTCAGGTGGTGACGAGAGGGCGTACAGGAGTGAGATATGCCAACTAGTGGAGTGGTGCTGCAGCAACAACCTGGCACTCAACGTCAGTAAGATGAAAGAGCTGATTGTGGACTTCAGGAAGGGTAAGATGAAGGAACACATACCAATCCTCATAGAGGGATAAGGAGTGGAGAGAGTGAGTAGCTTTAAGTTCCTGGATGTCAAGATCTCTGAGGACCTAACCTGGTCCCAACATATCGATGTAGTTATAGAGAATGCAAGACAGTGGCTATACTTCATTAGGAGTTTGAGGGATTTGGCATGTCAACAAATACACTAAAAACTTCTATAGATGTACTGTGGAGAGCATTCTGACAGGCTGCATCACTGTCTGGCATGGAGGGGCTACTGCACAGGACTGAAAGCAACAGATGGTTGTAAATCTAGTTAGTTCCATCTTGGGCACTAGCCGACAAAATACCCAGGACATCTTCAGGGAATGGTGTCTCAGAAAGGCAGCATCCATTATTAAGGACCTCCAGCACCCAGGGCATGCCCTTTTCTCACTGTTACCATCAGGTAGGAGATACAGAAGCCTGAAGGCACACACTCAGTGATTCAGGAACAGCTTCTTCCCATTACCATCCGATTCCTAAATGGACATCAAACCCTTGGACACTATCTCACTTTTTTTTAATATAACAGTATTTCTGTTTTTTGCATGTTTTTTATTCTATTCAATATACATATACTGTAATTGTTTTAATTATTTAATATTATTTTATTTTATTTATTATTTTTTCCCCTCTGTATTATGTATTGTATTGAACTGCTGCTGCTAAGTTAACAAATTTCATGTCACATGGCGGTGATAATAAAGCTGATTCTGATCTAAATCAATTCTTAGGGAGTCATTAACTGACTCCCCTTTCACAGATGTTGCCTGAAGGTATCCCAGGATTGTGCTTTTTTATTGCACATTTCTAGCCATTGAGTCAGAGTCATAGAGGTCTACAGCACAGGCAGGCTCTTCGATCCATCTAGGCCATGCTCAACTATTATGCTGCTTGGTCCCGTTGACCTGCACCTGGACTATAGCCCTCCACACCCCTCCCTTCCATATACTTAACCAAGTTTCTCTTAAATGTTGAAATCGAACCCACATCCATCACTTCCAGTGGCAGCTTGTTCCACACTCACACCACCCCCTGAGTGAAGAAGTTCCCCCTCAGAATATTTCACCTTTTGCACTTGACCTTTGACATCTACTTCGACTCTCATTAAAGTTGTTGTTTGATTCTCTTAATTGTTAAAATAATGTCTTTTTCATTAGACAGATAGCCCTGATCAGTTTGGAACTACATGCTTAGTTATTATTAGACATGGGTTGCTATGACTTTCTAGTGTAGTGTCAGGATTACACTGCACAAAGACAGGCATTTCATTTCATCTCATCTCACAATGTTTATCCAGTATCTACCCACATATACGAATTCCAATTACTTGGTGTAAAAAATACCAATTACTGCAGCAATTGAAGTATTCCTATTGCCGCTCCCCATTTCTTAGCAGATCAGAGGTTAAGCATTGCAGTGAACATTCTTCCAAATTTCAGCGGATGTACTATTGAAAATATCCCTGACTGTATCATGATCTGGCATGTCAATTCAAATGCGCAGGGTTGCAAGAAGCTGCAGACAGTGGACCCAGCCCAATACACCATGGGCACATCCTTCCCCACCATCAGTAGAACTACAGGAGACAATGTCTGTCATTAAAGATCCCCATTATGTGGGCCATGGCATTTTCTCTCAGCTACAGAATCCCAAAGTCCCATGCTACCAGGTTCAGGAACAGCTACTTCCTTTCAACCATTTGGTTCTTGAACTAACCAGCAGACCCCTAAACACTGTATCACTATAGCAAATCTATGTTAAATTTGTTCACTATACACAAGACACCTTTTGTTTCAACTCGTTTTTTTCTGGTACATTTTTCTATAATTTATATGAATTTGTTTTTGTGAACGCTGCTTATCTGATGCTATGTGTTTGTGATGCTGTTGCAGGTAAGGTGTTCATTGCATCTGTGCACTACACGATAATGAACACAACTCAGCGGGGAGCAGCACGGTAGCACAGCCGTTAGCATAAAGCCGTTATGGTGCCAGCAACCCCGTTTCAAATCCAGCCCTGTCTACCTTCTCCCCATCAGCATCTGTGTTTCCTCTGACACTCCTGCCTTCTCCCACATTCCAAAGGCATATGGGTTTGTGGGTCTAATTAGGTAGTCTGGGCTTATTGAGCTGCAAGGGCCTGCTGCTATTTCTCCAAAGGAAACTAAAACTTTGATGAATCTAATAAATATCCATCACCTTTATGTCTATTCAATTCAAATGCTTGCATAGGTCACATGTTCTGCGAGTTCACCACTGACTTAAGCAGTGCTTTGCAGATTCTAACCATCCACTGAAAAGACTCCTTGGATCTCTCCTAAACCTCTTTCCCCTGTCCCCACCCACGCCCCTTACCTAAACCTATACACTTTGTCACTGGGAAATTTTTCCTACCATCTACCATATCTGTCCCTCTCTACCTCAGTTACCTATCACTGACCACAGCAAACTGCTAGCTCACAAGGGAGGGTCACAGCTGAAGGGCCCATGTCTAAAAACTGCACCCAGTGTCTACTTTTCCAACACAGCCGCAGAAAAATAAAGTATGGGTAAATAGTTCAATTTAATTATTATGCTTCAGCACATTTTGTCAAATCTAATTTTAAAGATATAAAAAATATTGTTGGCCTGAGGCAGAATATCTTCAAATTCTCCGTTTATGATGGATATTCAGCACTGAAAATATTAATTATTACAAATGCTACTAGCAGGTTTTATAACCAAGTGTAATGTTTGAAAATGAAGTATATTAGATTCCAGGAATCTAATTTGCAATATCCATACACTTGTCACGTGACAATGTTCCAAATCTAGGATTCCTATTAAAGGCAGCTCAGCTGCATTAAATCCAACTGAAGTGTGGAGATTCGTCATTATGTTCCATTTTCATCTCTATCATTCACCTTCTCCCATCTTATTTACCATCTTATTTGCTAATACTATGACAGTTGTTTTAAAAAGAAACTCAAACTCTCAAATGACAAATGCACCTTTTTTAATCTGCTCTTCCATCACCGTAAACCGTCAATTTGGGATCGAAACTCATGGTGTAATTAACAATGAGAACTGCAGTCTTTAGATGTCGAAAGCCTGCTGACTTTATTTCCCTCTCTCCAAACTTTTCAATCTTCAAAGTTCAAATTAAATTTATTATCAAAGTACCTACATGTCACCATATACTACCCTGAGGTTCATTTTCTTGTGCACATTCACAGTAGAACAAAGAAATACAACACAATCAGTGAAAAACTACAGAGCTTGAAAAAGCTTTGTGCAAAACAGAAACTGTGCAAAACAGAAACTGTGCAAATACAAAACAAAAAACCATCCAATTCCTAAATGGACATTGAAGCTTTGGACACTACCTCACTTTTTTTTAAATATACAGTATTGCTGTTTTTGCACATTTTAAAAACTATTCAATATACATAATTGATTTACTTGTTTATTTGTTTTATTTTATTTATTATTATTATTTTTCTCTCTCTTAGATTATGTATTGCATTGAACTGTTGCTGCTAAGTTAACAAATTTCATGTCACATACCGGTGATAATAAACCTGATTCTGACACTCATGCAATAAAGTTCTCCATCATTCCAGAGTTGAAGCAGCTTTGTAGGAAGAATGGCCTAAAATTCCTCCAAGCCGATGTGCTGGATTGATCTACAGATATGGGAAATGTTTGGTTGAAGTTATTGCTGTACAAGGGAGTCATACCAGTTACTGAAAGTAAATACATGTAATACTGGATCATTATCTCAATAAATAAATGAAGTATATATTTTTTGTTATTTAATTGGGCTCTCTCTATCTAGTTTTATATGAAGATCTGATCATATTTTAGGTCATATTTATGTAGAAATTGAGAAAATTCTGCAGGGTTCACAAACTTTCTAGCACCACTGTACATCAAAGAGACCCAACATAGATTGGGAGACCACTTCACCAACCCCCTATGCTCCATCCGCCAGAGAAAGCGAGCTCTTCCAGTGGCCACCCACTTTAATACCTCTTCCGAATACCATGCTGCGTTGAGGCCACACTCAGACACTCAGGTTGGAGGAGCAACACCTTATATTCTGCCTGGGTAGCCTTCAACCTGATGGCATGAACATTGATTTCCTGAACTTCCGGTAATGCCTCCTACCCCTGCCACGTTCACCATTCTCCATTCCCATTTCCTCCTCTCACCTGATCACCTTGCCTCCCCATCACCTCCCTCTGGTGCTCCTCTCTCTTTTCTTCCATGGCCTTTTGTCTTCTCCTATCAGATTCCCCCTCCTCCAGCCCTGTATCTCTTTCACCAGTCAACTTCCCAGCTCTTTACTTCACCCCCCCCCCCGATTTCACCCATCACCTTGTGGTTCTACCTCCCCTCCTCCCACTTTCTCACTCTGACTTCTCATCTTTTTTTCCCAGTCCTGCTGGAGGGTCTCAGCCCAAATCAGCGACTATACTCTTTTCCATAGATGCTGCCTGGCCTGCTGAGTTCCTCCAGTACTGTGTGTGTTGCTTGCATTTCCAGCATCTGCTGATTTTCTCTTGTTTGAGATGAGTTCTACATATGACATGTGTAGACAGTTTAACATTGCACAAATTTGTGTATGCAGGTGCCTTCAAACATTAAATGATTAAATGGGACAATAGGAATGATCAAGAGAGTAAGAACTTAAATGAGATATGCGTAGGAGTAGGCAACATGATCCTTCAAATCCACTTCAAATCCAATTCTTCAAAACAGTGAAGACTGGCAAGACTCTTACTGCCATAATCAGATTTATTATATCTCAGGATCATGAAATTTGTTGTTCTGTTGCAGCAATGCAATGCAAAACATTTTTAAAAATTACCGTAAGTTATGATCGATAGACACAGCAAAAGTCCAATAAGTGAGGTTGTGTTCATGACCATAAAGAAATCTGACAGTGGAGGGGATTAAGCTGTTCCTAAGATATTGAGTGTGGATTATCAGGCTTTAGGATTTCAGCCAAACACTACCTGCAGCTGAACTTACTTTCTGGAAGGTACATCTGAACAACAAAGCAATGAATATTGATGCCAATATTTGTGAAAATGGTTACCATTTATCACAAACTGTCTATATTTCTCACTGCCTCAGTAAAGCAGCCAGCATAATCTAAGATCCCAGCCACCCGGACATTCTCTCTTCTCCCCCTCTCATCAGGCAGAAGATACCAAAGCACATGCACCAGGCTCAAGGACAGTTTCTGCTCTGCCGTATGAAACTATTGATTGCATCTCTTGTATAAGATGGACTCTTGACCTCACAACGGAGGCACAACAGGCTGCAGATACTGGAATCTGGAGCAGTAAACAGTAATGGGACGAGTTCACTGGGAGTTAAATCAGCTTCCTGATGCATTGCTTCAATCTGAAATGTTGACAATTTCTTTCCTCTCACAGAACCTGTTTGATCCTGAGTTTCTCCAGCCAATCGTTGCTCCTGACCTCACAATCTGTCCAGTCATGGCCTTGCACCTTACTGTCTGCCTACACTGTACCTAGAACACTGTATTTTGTTATACTTTTCCCCATTTACAATCTCCATGGACTAATGTGATGAATTATTTGCCTGAATGGCAAGCAAAAACAGTTTTTCACTGAACCTCAGTACCTGTGACAATAAATTGGGATGGATTTCCTCAGCAAATGCGCTGCTGCTCAAATTATATATTCCAGCCAAATGATTCCTTTTGTAAGAATCAGTAGGTGAAAATTAAAGTGATAATTTTTAAAATTAAGATCAAAAGTGCCAGCAAATATGGATATTTCTATACAAAATGGAAAATACCGAACCTGTAGATCAGTGTTGGCGCATGGCCAAGTGGTTAAGGAGTTGGTCTAGTGCAGGGGCCCCCAACCTTTTTTGCACAGCGGACCAGTTTAATATTGACAATATTTTTGCGGACTGGCCGACCGGGTGGGGGGGTGTTCAAGTAGGGTTAAACTCACCTCGACGTGTCTTTTACAGTTAGGGTTGCCAACTTTCTCACTCCCAAATAAGGGACAAAAGTAGCAGTCAAATATGGGACACTTTACCCCAGGAAAGACTACCATGACCATGAAGCCTTGCGCAGGCACCTGCATGCGCATACGCGTACCTGCCGAATTTTTCCCCACAAATCGGTTTTGCCTTCATCTTCCCGACTATACTGTACATACATTATTTCTACTTTATACAGGCTGTGTATTTATCATATCATTCCTGCTTTTACTATATGTTAGTGTTTCTTATTTTCAGTTCTATGTGTTATTTGGTATAATTTGTTAGGTTATTTTTTGGGTCTGGGAACGCTCAAGAATGTTTCCCATATAAATTAATGGTAATTGCTTCTTTGCTTTACACCATTTCGGCACGAACAGTTTCATAGGAACGGTCTACCTTAGCGGGGGAAATACGGGACAAGGGCGGTCCTGTATGGGACAAACCAATTTAGCCCAATATATGGGATGTCCCGGCAAATACGGGACAGTTGGCAACCCTATGTTCAAGTTCAACAGTGTGTGACAGGGAATGAGGAAAGGTGCAGCTGATTCACATCGCTTCCTCACGGCCCAGTAGTGGATGCTTTGCCGCCCGGTGGTTGGGGACTGCTGGTCTAGTGATCTGAAGGTCGCTAGTTCGAGCCTCAGCCAAGGCAGCGTGTTGTGTCTTTGATCAAGGCACTTAACCACACATTGCTCTGCGACGACACCGGTGCCAAGCTGTATCGGCCCTAGTGTCCTTCCCTTGGACAACATCGGTGGCATGGAGAGGGGAGTCTTGCAGCATAGGCAACTGTCGGTCTTCCATACAACCTTGCCCAGGCCTGCACCCTGGAAACCTTCCAAGGCGCAAATCCATAGTCTCACGAAATGATCAGATGCCTATATAAAAAAATCAGCCAGCAACAGTGAATCATAGGTCATTCTTTCTCCATCGCGTTTCACTGGCGAGATGAGTGCCTCCCATTTAGAATCAGAATCAGGTTTAATATCACTGGCATATGTCGGGAAATCTGTTGTTTTGTGGTAGCAACACATTGTAATAACATAATAAAAATCTATAAATTAAAGTATATATATATATATATATATATATATATATATATAAAAATATATAGGGTGGTGCCAAAATTGAAGTGGTGTTCATGGTTTCATTATCCATTCAGAAACCTGGAGATGTCCTGGACGCTGCAGAGACTCGTGCCCATGATGGAGCTGGCTGAGTTTAAAACTTTCTGCAGCTTTTTCCAATCCTATACAGTGTCCTCTCCATACCAGATGGTGATGCAACCAGCTAGAAAGCTCTCAGTGCATCTGTAGAAATTTGCTTTGGTTACATACCAAGTCTCCTCAAGCTCCAACAGCTGTTGTCATGCCTTCTTTGTAATTCTATCAATATGTTGGGCCCAGGACAGATCTTCAGAGATGTTGACACCAAGGAATTTGAAACTGCTCACACATTCCACTGCTTATCCCTCAATGAGAACTGCTGTATGTTCCCTCAACTTCCCCTTCCTGGATTCCACAATCAATCCCTTGATCTTACGTGGGGTGAAAGACTATTGTGGCAAACCCACTGAACTCACTAAAGTCCAGAGTTCTAGTTGGATTCATTCCCTTATGCCTAGAATATAATGAGTCCCTCTTTTTGCATTTTACATAGAACGTAGACATCTACAGCACATTACAGGCCCTTCAGCCCACAATGTTGAGCTGACCATGTAACCTACTCTAGAAACAGCCGAGAATTTACCTACCACAGAGCCTTCTATTTTTCAAAGCTCTATGTACTTATCTAAGAGTCTCTTAAAAGATCCTATTGTATCCACCTCTACCACTGTTGCTGGCAGTGCATTCCATGCACCTGTCACTCTGTGTGTGAAAAACTTACCCCCTGACATCCCCCTTGTACCAACTTCCTAGCACCTTAAAACTATGCCCCCTTGTGTTAGCCATTTCAGCCCTGCAGGAAAGCCTCTGACTATCCACACTATCAGTGCCTCTCATCATCTTATACTCCACTATATGATCACCTCTCATTCTCTGTCACTCTAAGGAGAAAAGGCCAAGTTCACTCAACCAGTTCTCATAAGGATCACTCTCCAATCCAGGCAACTTTCTTGTAAATCTCCTCTGCATTCTCTCTCTATAGTACCCACATCCTTCCTGTAGTAAGGTGACCAGAACTGAACACGGTACTCCAAGTGGGGTCTGACCAAGGTCTTATATAGCTGTAACATTACCTCACGGCTCTTGAATGCAGTCCCCTGGTTGATGAAAGCCAACACACCGTTCGCCTTCTTAACAAGAAGTGTGAACCTGTGTCAACCTACACAGCGGTTTTGAGTATCCTATGGACATGGACCCCAAGATCTCACATCCCCCAAATTGTCAAGAGGCTTACCGTTTGTATTATATTTGCCTTCAAATTTGACCTACCAAAATGGACCACTTCACACTTATCTGGGTTGAACTCCATTTGCCACTTCTCAGCTCAGTTCTGCATCCTATCAATGTCCCAGTGTAACCTCTGACGACCCTCCAGACTATTCACATCAACACCAACCTTTGTGTCATCAGCAAACCTTTCTACTTACTTCTTCATCCAGGTCATTTATAAAAATCACAAAGAGAAGGAGTCCCAGAACAGATTCCTGTGGAACATCACTGGTCACCGACCTCCATGCAGAATACAAACCATCTGCAACCACCCTTTGCTGTCTGTGGGCAAGTCAGTTCTGGATCCACAAAGAAAGGTCTCCTTGGATCCCATAGCTCATTACTTTATGAATGTCTCTCCAAATGTTCATAAATCCTGCTTCTCAGGATCTTCTCCAACAACTTGCCCACCACTGAAGTAGAATTCACTGGTCTAGATTTCCTGGGTTATCTCTACTCCCTTGCTTGAACAAGGAAACATTTGCAACCCTCTAATCCTCTGGTACTTCTTCTGTCCCTACTGATGATGCAAAAATCATCGCTAGAGGCTCAGCAATCTCCTCCCTCATCTCCCACAGAAGACTGGGGTATATTTCATCCGAACCTGGTGACTTATCTAACTTAATACCTTTAAAAAGCTCCAGCACATTCTCTTTCATAATGTTTCTACACTCAAGTGTTTCTGTCTGCAGTAACTCATCCTCACAATTGCCAAAGTCCTTTTCACTGGTGAATACTGAAGTATTTATTAAGTATCCCCGCTCCCTCCTCTGACTCCGTGCACAAATTTCCACTATCGTTCCTGACTGGTCCTATTCTCACACGGCTCATCCACTTCCTCTTCACATACTTGTAGAATACCTTGGGATTTGACTTAATCCTGCTCACTGAGGCCTTCTGATTTCATTCCGGCTCTTCTGATTTAATTCTTAAGCTCCTTCCTGGCAGCCTTGTAATTTTCTAGAGCTCTAACAGTACCTAGTTTCTTGAACCTTTCGTAAGCTTTTCTTTTACTTCTTAACTAGATTTTCTACAACTTTGTACACCATGATTCTATTACCCTACCATCCTTTCCCTGCCTCAATGGAACATACCTATGCAGACCGGCATGCAAATGTTCCCTGAACACTTGCCACATTTCTGCCATGCATTTCCATAAGAACATCGGCTCATAATTTATGCAGCCAGATTTCTGCCTAATTGCATCATATTTCTCCTGACCACAATTAAATGTTTATCCAAATTGTCTGCTCCTATCCCTCTCCAGCGCTATTGTAAAGGAGATAGAGCTGTGATCACTACCTCCAAAATCCACTCCCTCTGACAGATCTGACACCTGACCAGGTTCATATCCCAAAGGCAGATCAAGTACAGCCTCTCCATTAGTTGGCTTATCTATATATTGAGTCAGGACACCTTCCTGAACACCCCATCCCAACCCCTTGCTCTAAGGAGATGCCAGTCAATATTAGGAAAGTTAAAATCACCCATCATAACAGCCCTATTATTATTGCACCTCTCCAGAATCTGTCTCCCTATCTGCTCCTCAATGTCTCTATTAATATTGGGGGGGGGGGGAATCAATAAAAAAACACCCAGTAGAGTTATTGTTCCCTTCCTATTTCTGACTTCCACCCATAATGACAGTAGGCAATACCTCCATGACTTTCTCCTGTTACGCAGCTATACTACCCCTGATTAGCAGTGCCACTCCCCCACCTCTTTTGTCTCCCTCCCTGTCCTTTTTGTAACATCTAAAGCCCAGCACACTGCAGCCATTCCTGCCCCTGAGACATCCAAATCTCTAATGGCCACAACATCACATTTCCAAGTACTGATCCACGCTCTCAATTCATCCGCCTTGTTTATGATCTCCTTGCATTAAAATAAACACATCTCAAACCACCTGGCTGAGTGCATCTTATCCTTCCTCACAAACTCCCTACAAGCTGTCTCTACTTGTGCACCAACTACTCCATCCTCTGCCTCTTCACTTTGGTTTCCAACCCACTGCAAATCAATTTTGTACCCTCACCAATAGCATTAGCAAACCTCCCTCGCAGGATATTGGCTCCCCTCCAGTACAGGTGTAACCCGTCCCACTTGTGCAGGTCACCCCCTCCCCAGAAAATGTTCCAATGATCCAAGAACTTGAAACCCTGCCACCTGCACCACCTCCTCAGCCCTCGTCTGCGCTGTCTTCATGTTCTGACCTTCCCTAGCTTCTGGAGATTACCACCTTGGAGGTCCAGCTCTTCAGTCTCCTTCCTAACCCCCAAACTCACTGCGCAGAACCTCTACCCCTCTCCTGCCTATGTCATTGGTACCAATATCTACCTCAACCTCTGGCTGCTCACCCATCCCTTCAAAAATATTCTGCAACCACTCTGAGACACTGTTGACCCTAGCACCCAGGAGGCAACACGCAATCCTGGCATTTCTTTTGCTGCCACAGAATCTTCTTTATGCCCCACTAACTATCGAGTCACCTCTGAATGTTGCTCCACTGGACTTCAGCCTACCCTTCTTAGACTCAGAGACCATCACCTTGGTCTGGCTGCTGTTGTCTTGTCCACGTAGGGAATCCCCCTCAGCAGTATCCGAAGGGGTATACTGTACTTGTTGCTGACGGGAATGGCCACAAGGGGACCTTCTCCCTTTATCTCTCTCAGTGTTCACCCATTTACTCCCTGAATTCTCAACTCTGGGTGTAACCACCTGCTCAAAAGTCTTATCTATCAATTGCTCTGCCTCCTGGATGATCCTTAGTTCATCCACCAGCTCCAGCTCCTTAGTGCTGTCTTTCATGAGCTGGAGTTGGCTGCACTTCCCGCGGGTGTAGATACCAGGGAAACCATCAGGTTCCATGAATTCCCACATCCTACAGGAGAAGCACTCCACTGCCATATCTGCCATCCTGCCTGCACTGTATGATGGGCAGCCAACACCAAATCAGCACTAACGAAAGGAAAAACCTACCCTTATTGCCCATTTCTTTGGCTTTATTTAGATTAATGCAAAAATAAAACAGTAAACCTACATATTGTTTTAAAAAGCTGAGTGCTACATGCCAGTCTTTTCCAAGTATGTTCATAATTTAAAACTGTGTCACCTTGAATACGGAGGGAACAGTGCTTCCAGGAAATTGTTTATGAATAAATTTGGGAGGTGACGTGTAGATTAGAAAGATTCCCCCACCCCTTCCCCAGCATAACAGGTATAACAAAGAACATTAAATGTGGCTAGAAGATGGGGTTTATTTTACAGAAAAGTTTCAGTGATCTCTTCGTGTTTCTCATTTGCTGGAATTAGTCTGAGTGTTCTAAAAAAAAACTTGGCCATTTGAATAATGTATTACATATGAAGTTAATAATCCCATTTTTGACAGCATAAATGACTTAAAATCAAGAAATCTTAATACATTTGCATGTCCCTTAAGGTTGTTATGGCCAAGGGTGGTAGTAAGGCATTCGTGTATGGTTTAGACACCAAACCCGGTTGAACTATTTCTGCTGACGGGACAAGGCCAAAGACAGGTTACCGATGCCTTAAAAACCAGTTAGCAGCTCATCTAGGAGAAGGAAAACTCTGATCTCAAACCTGCACTGCCTTGCAGCTATAACCACTCATAGGGAAGTCTTCGCAAGTAAACCTTGAGGAAAAATTCAGAGCTGGAGCCCCTCAGGCAGTCTTACGTTGCATTCAACAGTGATTGGCAACTTGTGCAATGCCACTGGTATCAAACTGTATGGGTTTTTGCCGTTCTTATGGATTCATCAGCTGCATGGAGAGGGGAAGCCTGCTACATGGCCAGCAGTTTGTTCTCCATATCATACTGCCCTGGCATGTGTACTGGCTGGCACACCACATAGGCAGCTGGGACATACAGTTACATCCATGGCCAACACAGACCTACGGAGGGCCTTAATGGCTTTGCAAAGTTGCCATACTTTCTTTATAAGATTTTGTTTAAAATAGTTTCAGAGTCATACAGCTGACCCTTCGATCCAACTCAGACATGCTGAACGAGGTGTCTACCTAAAGCTGGTCTCACATCCCTCTCTCTGATCAATGCAGCTGTCCAAATTTCTTTTAAACACTGCAACTGTATCCATCTTTGCAGCCTTCTCTGGCAGATCATTTCATGTACCCATCCAGGCTCTATGCTAAAATCTATGAGATCCTCCCTCATTCTTATAAACTCCAGTGAATACAGGCCAAGAGCCATCAAATGTTTTTCCATTTTTGGGATCATTCTCATGATCCTCATGAGGACCCTCTAAAACATTAATACCACCTTTCTTAGATAAAGGGCTCACAATACTCTAAATGTGATCTGACTGATACTTTATAAAGCCTCGATATTACATCTTTGCTCTTACATTCTAGTCCTCCCAAAATGAATGCTAACATTGACTCAATCTGCAAATTAATCTTGAGGCAATCCTTCACGATGTCTCCCCAACCCCTTTGCACCTCTGATTTCTGAATTTGCTCCCCATTTTGAAGATAGTCTATGCCTATCAGAAAATAGAAAATAGTTTATTCCTTTCACCAGACTGTGTGGCCATACACTTCCATATATTCTACCTGCCATTTCTTTGCCCATGCTCCTAATCAATCTAACTCCTTCTGCAGACTCCCTGCTTCCTTAATACCACACGTTCCGTCATCTGTCTGTGTATTGGCTGCAAACTTGGCCACAAAGTCACTGACTATGGCATTCAAATCATTGACATATAATGTCAAAAAAATTGTTCCCAACACTGACCTATATGGACTACCACTAGGCACCAGCAGTCAACCTGAAAAGGACACCTCAACACCTCTTGCCAGTCCATAAACCCTCTATCCAAGCCAGTATCTTTCCTGTAATACCATGGGCCCTTATCTTGTCTGTGGATTTTGATTTTAGCTCTTTCCTTTCCTGGCTTTAAGATTCCTTCCCTAGATGAGATTACCTTGCTCAATATTCTCATTAAGCGGTCTTACAGACTGGCTGATGAAACCTAGCAGGATTGTAGAAATACAGCAGAAACACACAGTAGTTCAGGCTTCACAACTACACCCCTTCATTATAAGTGGCAACCAGATCCACAGAACACTATGATAGGCAGTTGTCTATGAATATCATGTTCAAGGACTGTAGAAGACACTTCTACCTAAGGCAACTGCTCTGCTCTTCACACTCAGAATGTGTAGAAGGTAGTAAAGACTACTCAGTCCATCACAGGCTCATCACTTCCACCAATCCAGTCCATTTTTATGGAGTGTTGCTCCAGGAAGGCTAACAGGATACCTGCCACCTTGGCCAAACCCTGTTCTCTCTGGGAGAAGATGCAGAAGCTTAAAGGCCCAGAAGATCAAGACACAAGAACAGTTCTTTTCCCACTGTGATCGCACTTGTGAACCAATCGGCTCTATCACATCTCCTTGCCAGTGGTCCTGCTGAGTTCTTATCCTCTCAACTCTCACTGTCAATTTAACAGTTCTTTTTGCACGACTATACCTTCCACCCTTATCTTGTTCTGTGCCTTTGCTGTATTAAGTAACTTGTTCATCATCACCATGCAGACTGTGTATGCTTTGGGCTTCACATGAGCAACAAATTTCACTGTTATAATTTCTACGGGTGTACCACACAGAATATTCTAAATGGTTGCATCACTATCTGGCATGGAGGGGCCACTGCACAAAATTGGAAAAAGCTGCAGAGTTGCAAACTCAGCCAGCTCCCTCATGGGCATTAGCCTCTCAACCATTGAGGACCCCTTCAAATGGCAGTGCCTCAAAAGTTGGCCTCCATCATTAAGGACCCTATCACCCAGGACATGCCCTCGTTTATTTAGTCAGCTCCATCTTGGGTACTAGTACCAAGTACACAGGACATCTTCAAGGAGCGGTGTCTCAGAAAGGAAGCATTATTAAGGACCTCCAGCACCAAGGGCATGCCCTTTTTTCACTGATACTATCACATAGTGGGTACAGAGGTCTGAAGGCACACACTCAGCGATTCAGGAACAGCTTCTTCCCCTCTGCCATCCAATTCCCAAATGGACATTGAACCCTTGGACACTACCTCACTTTTTTTTTATTTTAGTAAGTAGTATTTCTGTTTTTGCACAATTTTTAATCTATTCAATATACTTGTATAAAGTATACTGAATAAGATTTATTATTATTATTATTTCTTCTATATTATGTATTGCATTGAACTGCTGCTACTAAGTTAATAAATTTCACGTCACATGCCGGTGATAATAAACCTGGTTCAGATTCTTCTTACTACCATCATGAAGGAGCCTGAAGACACACACTCAATGTTTTAGAAAGAGATTCTTCCACTCTGCCATCAGATTTCAGAATGGTCTGTAAACCAACCCATGAACACAACCTCACTATTTTTGCTCTCCTTTTGCACTATTTTAAAAATATATATCTTATTATAATTTATAGTATTTTATATATTGCACTGTACTGTTGTTGTAAAACAAATTTCACAACATGTCAGTGATTCTGACACATTGTCCCCTGGTGTCTATGACAATAAACTGATCCAAATAAGACCCTACACAACATCCAAGTCTGATTCATACCGGCCTGAGCTGGTCTACACTGCTTTCTTAATGACATCCTCACCTTGATCAGCTAAAAGCCTTCCTTGTCCCTCAAGAAGGACAGAGGCAGACTTTAAACAATGAGATTTGACATGAACTTGGTGACTCATTGCTAAACAAACCAACAGAATACACCAAAGGCAATAAGGAGAGAAAAGATTAAGTATAAAGGTAAGCAAACCGACAATATAAAAGACAACACCAATATTTATTTTCACAGATATGTAAAAAGTAAAAGAGAGGCAAGAGTGGACATTGGACCACTAGAAAATATCACCAAAAAGCTTGTAATGCGGGACAAAAAAAGTTAGCAGATCAGCTGAATCAATATTTAGTGTCAGTCTTCACTGTGGAAATCACCAGCAACATGCCAGAAATTAGAAATTCAAGAGTGTTGGGGCATAATATATAGGCATCCGTTAGTCTCCTGAGACCACGGATGTGCGCCTTGGAAGGTTTCCAGGGCGCAGGCCTGGGCAAGGTTGTATAGAAGACCGGCAGTTGCCCATGCTGCAAGTCTCCCCTCGCCATGCCACCTATGTCGTCCAAGGGAAGGGCACTAGGGCTGATACAGTTTGGCACCGGTGTCGTCACCAGTGTGTTGGGGCAGGAGTGAGTGTAAAAGCAGAATGTGCATGAGAAGCTGAAGTTAGACTAGTCACTTAAACCAGGTGGACTACACCTGAAAGTTCTGAAAAAAGTAGCTGAAGAGATTGAGGAGGCATTACTAGTGATTGTTCAAGGATCACTAGATTCTGTAAAATGTTTAGGAGACTGCAAAATTGTAAATGTCACTCCACTCTTTAAGAGGGGAAAGAGGCAAAGAACAGAAAATTATAGGGCAGTCATGGAGTATGTTTGAAGTGGAGGTTGACATGTTCTTGATTATTAAGGGTGTCAAAGAAGGAGAAAGGGGTTGAGAGGAAAAGTAAATCAGCCATGACTGAATGGACCAAATAGCCTGATTCTGCTCCTATGTCCTATGGTCGTTGAGACATGAGGCTGCAATGGAATTTCTAGCTCCATAAGCTCAGGAAGAAGGATTGGAGCAGAGATTCTGAAAGAGCCAGATGCTGATAATGAACATGTCAGAGGAGCAGATGGTGATAATAATCTAGACTTCAACAAGGAGAAACTGATTTAATAAAAAATCTTTACTAATGCATTTATTTGTTTTAAAATTATTTAATGTTAGGTTTACCTCCAAATTAATGTATCCAGAAGACGTGTTTCCCAGGCCAAACAGGTAGATTTTATGACTAAGCTGATTGGTTCTGTTCATAAGCTAAAGTCTGACTGACCTAAAGAGTCGCCCATCTCGTTTTCTCTCAGTTATCACAGAATTGTGGTGGCTGGCATTGGGAATAAAATTCATTGCTGATCCCAGTGTCGATGGCCTCAGGTTCATCTCCAGTCTTTATCCACTTGAAATCACACCAGGGAGAACCATAATCAAAAGGAATTGAAGAAATCCAAAGGTAACATCACCACAATTTTTAGGAGATGGTTTTTGGCCTACTGCTTATTTCTCTCAACATGAATGAGAACCTGTGGGTCATACAACACAGAACATGTTCAGCACAGTACAGGCCCTTCACCCATGATGCTGTGCCAACCTTTTAACCTACTCTAAGATCAATCTAACTCTTTCGTCCTACTTAACTCTCCATTTTTCTACTATCCATGTGCTTATCTGTTTCTTAAATGTCCCAAATGTATTACCATCCTGAGCATGTTCCACACTCACCACGCTCTCAGTTAAAAATGTAACTACTTCTTATATTTCACTCTCTACTTTCCTCCAGTCACCTTAAAATAGCCATTTCCTTCCTGGGAAAAAGTCTCTGGCTATTCACTCACTCTATGCCTCTTCCAATCTTATACACCTCTCTCAAGTCATCTTTCATATTCCTTTGCTCCAAAGAGAAAAGCCCTAAGAACTCAACCTTTCCGTATAAGATATGCTCGCTGGTCCAGGCAGCATCCAGCTAAACCTTCTCTGCACCCTTTCTAAAGCTTTATGTCCTTCTTATAATGAGAAGACCAAAACTAACACAATATTCAATTTAAAGTGTGGTCTAACCAGGGTTTCATTGCGCTGCAGTGTTTCCCTCTCAGCTCTGGGATTCTCCCCACTTTCAGCTGCAGCTGCTTCACTTGGAGCAGGGAGGTTATAGATGCACTCCTCATGGTCTGCTTGTTGCTGGTGAGTGCAACATTCACTGCCTGAACCTACATGCTAATTAGACAGGTGGAGTCCATGAGCTGCTGCAATGCTTCGAGTGAAGGTGCTACACTCAGAAATGTCAGCAATTGTTGCATCCTGCAACTGTTGGCATAACAGAGTGGAGAGCCAGTGTCTTTTTACCAGGGCAGCAATGGCCAGTACCAGAGAATGTTCATTAAGGTAAGCAGAGGAGAGCATTAGGGGAGGTACAGGGGATAGTACACAGAGAGTGGTGGGTGCCTAGCCAGTGGTGGTGCTGGTAAATGCTGATACAATAGGGCCATTTAAAAGTCTCTTAACCACATGGATGAAAGAAGAATGGAGCATTATGAGCATGTTGGAGGGAAGGGTAAAAATGATCATGGAGCAGGTTATAAGTTTGGCATAACGCTGTGGGCCGAAGGGCCTGTTCTGTGCTGTTCTATGTTCTAAAATCAACTAAAGTGTGTACTTCGGGATGCATTGCTTGTGTGTCTTCTTGCTTACTAATGCAAGCAGTTCTGTTCCTCAAATGATTAATAAGAAAGTGGAAGGTCTATAACTTGACAAATAAAAATATAATAAGATCTACCCAGAGGTACAATGGGTGAAAGATATAACATTGTCATTTTGGTAGTAAGCATACAGCTTAGCTGCTTTGGAAAATGGCCAGCATTTGTTCCCATTGATCTTTGTGTTTAGTTTAAATTTAGACAGGTTATGTAACCATCAGGCAATAAACCCTGTCAGCTATAAACCAAGTAGGGAAGTAAATATTATTGGTATCATCTCTGTGGCTGCAAAGTTCTGCATTATCATTTGAGTTGAAATTGGAAGAACATGGAATAGTGGCAGCTAAAGAACATGGTATTCTAAGCACCTTTTCACTTGCCTGTGAAGCATCTCTGAACTGACTACTCAGGGTCACCTCATCTGAAACTTTCCCCATTCTACATGTATGGCCAATATCGAAAGCCTGCTGCTGAAGATCGAAATCCCTAAGAAAATGGGCAGTGCACCTTTCACAATGTTTGTCAGGAAGCTTGAAAAGACAGGTTTGCTAAAAATGGAGCTCATGTAGAACTAGACCCTCAAAATCATGCAACAACAATGGAGAGGAATAAACAACCGACATTTTGGGCAGAGACCTTTCATCAGGATCCAGTCAAAGGGTCTTGGCTTGAAACACCAACTGTTTTATTCCTCTCCATAGATAGTGCTTGACATGTTAAGCTTCTCCAGCATTTTGTATATGTTACTCTGGACTTTCATCGGCAGAATCTCGTGTTTAGAACCAAACCTTTGTAGCTTTATTTTAAAACACAAACTTTTGATCATGTGACATGCAACAGTGTCTCTGATCCTGGTGTGCAGATGACAAGAAGAAAATGGAGTCTTGCAAATAAGGGATAGGTTCAAAACTGTTGGAGTACACCAACAGGGTACTCCTGGAAGACAGGAAAGATTAGATTTTATTGTTGGCACAATTATAGTCCTAGTGTGACTCTGTTAATAGAGTTCACTGTCTTGCTCCGGGTAAGGGCATCAGTTATGCTTTCTTGCAGAAGAATGAGCTAAAGCTCATTGATGAATGGAGCTGTATGCTGGCACTCCAAATGAGGTGACGACATGGTGAAGCTGTGACGTGTGTACACCACACAGCTTGTCATAGGCAGAGGGAAGTGCACCCTCAACAGCTTGGATCACTTCTACCATGGTGTAGTCAATATTAATGGTGGCTGTATAAACAGCTAACAGAAGGCAGCTGGAAGGAGATCCCCAACCCTGAAGAAGATGTGGGTTGGTCGGAACAAACCAAGGCAGAGGCTGAAATATTTGCAACCTGCCTGGCCTTGAATGTCAAGTGGATGATGCGTCTCAGCTCCCTCCTGAGATCCCCACCATCATAGTAGCTGAGCAGTGGCCAAGTAGATTCATTCCAAATAACATCGAAGAGCTGATATCTCTGAAAATGGCAAAGGTTGTGGAACCCAAGGACAATCCAGCTGGATTACATGACACCCAGAAAAAACCTGCCTCCCCATCTAGGTATGTTCCTGTGCAGTTACTGGATCAACATTAAATAACAGCATTTATTATGCAACAGTCTAATATATATTTAAAAGGTGTGCTTGGATATTTATGAGCACAGTCCAACTGCACAAAAAATCTGCAGGTCTGACATCAAATTACCAGTGTTGCCAGATCAGAGTTTTACTGCATTGAGCCCCAGGGTAAATGCTATTTTGTAAAGGCTTTGCTCAGTTACCTGCCTTTATCCTCTTTAACTCACATTCCTTCCTACAGGTCAGCTGGGTGCCTAACTAATTAACAAATAACCATCCTAGTACACTTCATCAAGTCCACTGGGAACACTGAAAGTACAAAGACCCAACACCAATCAATGAGGAGAGACTCAGCTTCACCACCACTGCCATTTATCATGAATAAAACAGTATAGTGTTATACTGTACAAAATACACTACAGATCACAAATATGTACATACAGCACATATATAATTGATAGTGAAAAAGAGCAAAAGTAGTGAGGTAGTGTTCATGGACTGCTCAGAAATCTGATGGTGGATGGGAAGAGGCTGCTGTAAAAGCATTGATTGTGTGCTTTCCGGTTCCTGTAGCTCCTCTCTGATGGCAGCAATGAGAAGGGGGCATGACCTGAGTGGTGGGGGTCCTCAATGATGGTTACCGTTTTTCTAAGGCATCGCCTTTTGCAGCAAGACTGTGCTCTCATAGCTGAATTGCATTGATAATTGGATTTAGTCATAGTCATACTTTATTGATCCCGGGGGAAATTGGTTTTTGTTACAGTTGCACCATAAATAATAAATAGTAATAGTAATACTACTATTAGTAACTAGTAAATAGTAATAGTCATGGAAATAATAAATGGTAATAGAATAGCTTTTGAAAAATAGTAATAAATAGTTAAATAGTAATATGTAAATTATGCCAGTAAATTATGAAATAAGTCCAGGACCAGCCTATTGGCTCAGGGTGTCTGACCCTCCAAGGGAGGAGTTGTAAAGTTTGATGGCCACAGGCAGGAATGACTTCCTATGACGCTCTGTGCTGCATCTCGGTGGAATGAGCCTCTGGCTGAATGTACTCCTGTGCCCACCCAGTACATTATGTAGTGGATGGGAGACATTGACCAAGATGGCATGCAACTTAGACAGCATCCTCTTTTCAGACACCACCGTGAGAGAGTCCAGTTCCATCCCCACAACATCACTGGCCTTACGAATGAGTTTGTTGATTCTGTTGGTGTCTGCCACCCTCAGCCTGCTGCCCCAGCACACAACAGCAAACATGATAGCACTGGCCACCACAGACTCGTAGAACATCCTCAGCATCGTCCAGCAGATGTTAAAGGACCTCAGTCTCCTCAGGAAATAGAGATGGCTCTGACCCTTATTGTAGACAGCATCAGTGTTCTTAGACCAGTCCAGTTTATTGTCAATTCATATCCCCAAGTATTTGTAATCCTCCACCATGTCCACACTGACCCCCTGGATGGAAACAGGGGTCACCGTACCTTAGCTCTCCTCAGGTCTACTACCAGCTCCTTAGTCTTTTTCACATTAAGCTGCAGATAATTCTGCTCACACCATGTGACAAAGTTTCCTACCATAGGCAGTGTTACAAAGCAACACTGTCTAGTGTAGTAGAAATCCCATCACAGCTAATTCAATTATACAGCAATATACACAGGGAAAATAGAACTTCCTGGATGCATTACGTCACATCCTTCCCCCTTTCTACAAAACATCAATCAAGATAGGCTCACTTATAAATCTAGTTATATGCACACCAATTAGTGAAAAGGCTATCCAAATGGGCTAAATTTACACAAGTTCTATTTGGCCCCCGTTCTGTTCAGTCCAAATCACCCTCAATCCATTTTTAAAGGCATTTAAATGACCGCTATTTCCCTTCTCCAACATTTCTCAAAACAAACACCTTTAAGAGACTGTACATCTCACTGCTATTTAATCCCAATCTATCCACCCTCCGTGTCACATCAGATTTATCCCATTCGGCAGGTAAGAAGAGTTTATGAAGAATAGGATATTTTGTCCAATAAAAGATCACTGATCTGAAATGTTTACTGGGTCTCTTTCCAAAGATGTTCGAGGCCTCTTGCACATTTCCAATATTCTATTTTTATTTCAGGATTTTCAGCATCTGGTTCTAATGAAGGGACACTGACACAGAACGCTGGGTGTTTCTCTGTACAGATGCTGACTGACTGCACTACAAATTTAATTATATATGTGCTGTATGTATTTGTAATCTGTAGTGTATTTTGTACAGTGTAGCACTATACTGTTTTATTCATGATAAAAGTCAGTGGTGGTGAAGCTAAGCCTCTCCTCATTGATTGGTGTTGGGTCTTTGTACTTTCAGTGTTCCCAGTGGACTTGAAGTGTGCAAGGATGGTTATTTGCTAGTTAGTTAGGCACCCAGCTGACCTGTAGGAAGGAATGCTGACTGGAATTGTGCAATTCCAGCTTCTAGTGATTTGATTCCAGATTTCCAGCAACTGCACTACCTCTCAGAAGTTTTGCTTTGATAAGTGTGTGTATTATAAATAGATTATTGCCAGACAGAAGTGGTTGAAAACTACCAGTCACCTAATTGTTAAGTGTCAGGCACAGTTGACAAGTTTCAACTAATTAATCAAGGGTTCCTTCTTGTGAGAAAATGTTAATATGGTTGCATTCCACAGACTCAACATTCTCAAAATAGTTGTATTTCTATTTTTCATGGCACGGAGATACTGTAGTCCAGATACTTCACGTTTATATAACATTATGGCCGTCACTGAAACTTGACTAAAGGATGGCTGCCATTAGGAGCTGAACATCCAAGGATATACGGTGCATCGGAAAGCTAGGTTAGTAGGCAGAGGGGGTGGTGTGGCCCTGTGCATAAGAAATAATATTAAATCATTAGAAAGGGATGACATAGGATCAGAAGGTGTAGAGTCTCTATGGGTTGAGTTAAGAAATGACAAGGGTAAAAGGACCCTGATGGCAGTTGTATACAGGCCTCCAAACAGCAGCCAGGAAGTGGATTACAAATTATAGCAGGAGATAGAAAAGGCCTGTCAGAAGGGCAATGTCATGATAATCGTTGGGGATTTTAACATGAAAGTGGATTGGGAAAACTAGACCAGTATGTAGAGAGAATTTGTAGAATGTCTAAGGGATGGCTTTTTAGAACAGCTTGTTGTTGAGCCCACCAGGGGATCAGTTGTGCTGAATTGGGTGTTGTGCAATGATCCGGAAGTGATAAGACAGTTTAAGGTTAAGGAATCCTTAGGGATCAGTGATCACACTATGATCAAGTTCACTTTGAAACCTGAGAAGGAGAAACTAAATTCCAATACAGGTATTTCGGTATTTCAGTGGAATAAAGGAAATTACAATGGAATGAGAGAGGAATTGGCCAAGGTTGACTGGAAAACCACTAGCAGGAAGGACAGCAGAGCAGAAATGGCTGGAGTTTCTGTGATAAATGAGGGAAGTGCAAGACGGATATATTCCAAATAAAAAGAAATTTTTGAATGGAAAAAGGACACTGTCGTGGCTGACAAGTGAAGTCAGAGCCAAAGTGAAAGCAAAAGAGAGGAAGCCAAAGCTAGTGGGAAGCTATTAAAAACTTGCAGAAGTAACTAAGCAGGTCATTAGAAAGGAAAAGATAAATTATGAAAGGAAGCTGGTGACTAATATCAAAGAAGATACTGAAAGCTTTTTCAAGTATATAAAGAGTAAAGAGAGTTTAGGGTAGATATAGGACCAATAGAAAATGATGCTGGAGATATTGTAATGAGAGACACAGAGATGGCAGAGAAACTGAATGTGTATTTTGCATCAGTCTTCACAGTGGAAGGCATCTGCAGTATACCAGACATTCATGAGTGTCAGGGAAGTGAAGTATGTGCAGTGAAAATTACGACTGAGAAGGTGCTCAGGAAGTTTAGTGATCTGAGGGTGGATAAATCTCTAGGACCTGAGTAATGCACCCTCAGGCTCTGAAGGAAGTAGCTGTAGAGATTGTGGAGCCATTAACTATCAAGAATTGACAGATTCTGGCATTGTACTGGATGACTGGAAAGTTGCAAATGTTACTCCACTATTTAAGAAGGGTGGGAGGCAGCAGAAAGGAAACTATAGACCTGTTAGCCTGACATCAGTGGTGGGGAAGTTGTTGGAATTCATTGTTAGAGATGAGATTACAGGGTACCTGGAGGCACATGACAAGATAGGCCAAAGCCAGCACGGTTTCCTGAAAGGAAAGTCCTGCCTGACAAACCTACTGCAATTTTTTTGAGGAAATTACAAGCAGGGTAGACAAAAGAGATGCAGTAGATGTGGTGTACTTGGATTTTCAGATGGCCTTTGACAAGGTGCCGCATATGAGGCTGCTTAGCAAGATAAGAGCCCATGGAATTACAGGGGAGTTACTAGCATAGGTGGAGCATTGGCTGGTCGGCAGAAAACAGAGAGTGGGAATAAAGTGCTGCCGGTTACCAATGGAGTTTCACAGGAATCGATGTTGGGACCGCTGCTTTTTACAATGTATGTCAATGATTTGGACTATGGGATTAATGGGTTTGTGGCTAAATTATGGTAGAAGAATGGGTATTGTTGAGGAAACAGAGAGCCTGCAGAGAGACTTAGATAGTTTAGGGGAATGGGCAAAAAAGTAGAAAGTGAAATACAATGCTGGAAAGTGTATAGTCATGCACTGTGGTGGAAGAAATAGAGGGGCAGACTATTAGATGGGACGAGAATTCAAAATGCAGAAATGCAAAGAGACTTGGGATTCCTTGTGCAGATACCCTAAACATTAATCACTAAGTTGAGTGGGTTGTGAAGAAGGCGAATGCAAATGTTGGCATTCATTTCTAGAGGTAGAGAACAGTGGTCCCCAACCTCCAGACCGCGGACCGATACCGATCCGCAAAGAATGCAGGGATGCAGTGGTAGCCGGGATGCACCCAGCACATCGTTAAGAAAAAAGCCGAAATAAACAAGCTAATTAATTAGTGCATCCCAGCTGCCGCTGCACCCCTGCGTGCTTCGCGGATCAGTATCGGTCCGCGGCCCGGTGGTTGGAGACCACTGGTATAGAATATAAGAGCAGGGATGTGATGTTGAGGCTCTATAAGGCAGCAGTCCCCAACCATGGGGCCGCAAAGCATGTACTACTGGGCCGCAAGGAAACGATATGATTTGGCGATATGAGTCAGCTGCACCTTTCCTCATTCCCTGTCACGGCCTCTGTTGAGCCATTATGCATGCAAGGTCATTACCTGCGCGTCATCCATGTCAGCGCGGGAAGGAGATCAACTCCTCGAGCTTGCAAATGACGGCGGGCTGAAAAGTACTGTACGTTTGACATAACATCTCTGCCGGCATTCTGGATCAAAGTCAAGGCTAAATATCCTGAGACAGTCACGAAAGCACTGAAAACGTTGCTTCCATTTCCAACATTTTTCTGCGAAGCGGAGTTTTCTGCAATGAATGCAACGAAAACTAAATTGCAGAATAGACTGGACATCAGGAACCCCCTTCGAATATCACTGTCTCCCATCACCCCTCGATAGGACTGTCTTGTTGCAGGGAAACAAGTCCAGGGCTCCCACTGATTCAGCGATATTGGTGTGTTGCAATGATTTTATATGTTCATACAGGGAAAATATGTGCTGTGTGTTTAATATCCAAATGTTATTTAAAATGTTATGATGCTATTGACTTATAAGTGACTTATATAACTATATAACAATTACAGCACAGAAACAGGCCATCTCTGCCCTTCTAGTCCGTGCCGAACCCTACTCTCACCTAGACCCACCGACCTGCGCTCAGCCCATAACCCTCCCTTCCTTTCCTGCCCATATACCTATCCAATTTTTCTTTAAATGATAATATCAAACCTGTTTCTAACACTTCTACTGGACGTTCGCTCAACACTTACTTCAAGCTCCCCTGTCCTCCCCTGACTTATCACTATATTCATGCCAGGAAAATATGCACTGTGTGTTTAATATTAAATTCGTTAGAGAAACCCTTTTAGAAATGAAATTGAGTGTATTAGCCACTTATCTTCTATATTCCGGTCGTGATTAACATCACCACCCGCCCCCCCGAACAGAATCGCCAAAAACGATTTGCAGGGGGGGGGGGGGAAATCGGCAGGTACACACATGCACAATGGTGCCTGCGCAAGGCTTCATAGTCATTGTAGTCTTTCTCTGGGTAAACACAACGTATTTGACTGCTACTCTTGTCCGTTGGCAACCCTACCCCTCAGCCCACTGGGTTGGTCGGTTTGCAAGAATATTAACAATATTAAACCGGTCCGCAGAGCAAAAAAGGTTGGGGACCCCTGCCATAAGGCATTCATGAGACCACACTTGGTGAATTGTGTGCAGTTTTGGGCTCCTTATTTTAGACAGGATATACTGACATTGGAGAGGGTTCAGCAAAGATTCATGAGAATGATTCCAGGAATGAAAAGGTTACCATATCAGGAACATCTGGCAGGCTCTTGGGCTGTATTCCCTGACGTTCAAGAGGATGAGGGGGGAATCTCATTGAAACATTCTGAATGTTAAAAGGCCTGAACAGATTAGATATTGCGGTTATTTCCCATGGTAGGGGAGTCTTGAACAAGAGGGCACGACTTCAGGATTGAAGGACGTCCATTTAGAACACAGATGCAGAGAAATTACTTTAGTCAAAGTGTGGTAAATCTGTGGAATTTTTTGCCATGAGTGGCTGTGGAGACCAAGTCATTGGGTGTACTTAAGGTAGAGATAAATAGGTTCTTGATTAGCCAGGCATCAAAGGGTATGGGGATGAGTGGAAGAATTGGATCAGCCATGATTGAATGGCAAAGCAGACTCAATGGGCCAAATGGCCTACTTCTGCTATATCTTATGATCTTGTTTCATGATGAGAGACATCGATGTCTCAGACCTAGATGCTAGTTCTACGTTAGTATTCACCCTGGGGGCCCATCTTCCAAAGGGACCTCCAACTTCACTCTGTAGCAGAGAGCAAGTGTTAGCTCCCACAGTCTGAATGCACAAATTGTTTCCTTTTGAGAAACAGTTAAGGCCCTGGTGATCATTATTTAATAGTTCAGAAACTGTGATGGCTCAGCATCCTACTCACAACCCACCCCACTTCCCATGCTTCTACTGAAGTCACACTCCCTTTTAACTCACCATCTTGACTGGATAGTTTAAACTGACATACAGTGAAAGTGAAATTTTATTTAGTAATACAGTACGGAGTGAACCCTTCCGTCCCTTTGAAAAAATGCCACCGCAGCAACCCCCGACTAATCCAATTAACCCTAACCTAATCACGGGACAATTTATAAGATAGTGACCCCAGCGCACACTTCGACCATGGGAGGAAACTGCAGAAAACACACGCATTTCACGGGCAGGACATACAGAGGCTCCTTACAGATGGCACCGGAACTGACCTTCTAACTTCAGAATGCCACAAACTGCAATGGTATCGCCCTAACCACTACACTACTGTGAGCTGCAGTGGTAACTGGAATATGTGTCATCGTCGGTGAATCCTGGGGACAATATATACCCTACAACCACCCCCCCCCCACCGAGTCCGCTGGGGAAGTCAAAGACCCAATGTCTGCAAATCCACGAGTCCACTGAAGAAGGCTGCCTGTCCTGGGGATTAAAGGAGTGTGTAGGTGCAAGTGTCGGTGAGTGAGAGGGAGGGAGGAAGGAATGGGACTTGGTCTGTTACAGTATTGCCACTTTGCTGTTCTGCAAAGCATAGAGACCTTGTTATGTCGGCACCAAAATGTGTGGCCACACTTGCAAACTGCCTCTAGCATATTCTTGGCTGACACAAACAATGTATGTCACTGTACATTTCAGTGCACACATGATAAATAAATCTGAATCTGATCTCTAGTAGTTTGGAAAATCTGAAGGTCTACAGCATCAAAGTCTGTGATGGAAGATAATTGGCATTTTACTGCAATACAGAAGCTGAGCATAGTTCTCCTCTTCAAAAAGGGCAAAACAAGAGAATTCTGCAGACGCTGGAAATTCAAGCAACACAAATCAAAGTTGCTGGTGAACGCAGCAGGCCAGGCAGCACCTCTAGGAAGAGGTACAGTCGACGTTTCAGGCCGAGACCGTTCGTCAGGACTAACTGAAGGAAGAGTTAGTAAGAGATTTGAAAGTGGGAGGGGAAGGGGGAGATCCAAAATGATAGGAGAAGACAGGAGGGGGAGGGATGGAGCCAAGAGCTGGACAGGTGATAGGCAAAGGGGATACAAGAGGATCATGGGACCAGAGGTCCGGGGAGAAAGACAAGGGGCGGGGGAACCCAGAGGATGGGCAAGGGGTATAGTCAGAGGGACAGAGGGAGAAAAAGGAGAGTGAGAGAAAGAAAGTGTGTATAAAAATAAATAACAGACGGGGTACGAAGGGGAGGTGGGGCATTAGCGGAAGTTTGAGAAGTCAATGTTCATGCCATCAGGTTGGAGGCTACCCAGACGGAATATAAGGTGTTGTTCCTCCAACCTGAGTGTGGCTTCATCTTTACAGTAGAGGAGGCCGTGGATAGACATGTCAGAATGGGAATGGGATGTGGAATTAAAATGTGTGACCACTGGGAGATCCTGCTTTCTCTGGCAGACAGAGAAAGGGTCCTGACGAAGGGTCTCGGCCTGAAACGTCGACTGTACCTCTTCCTAGAGATGCATTGATCAGCAACTTTGATGTGTGAAACAAGAGAATGTGTTTGTTCCAATGTTCATGTTTTTTTTAATCTTACAAACCAATGAAGTGGACAGCGCAGAGTGGTGCTACCTTCGCAACTTTTAGCTTCCAAACTGACAGCAACCTAATACCATTTCATGGTTTTCTTCCTAGAAAAATTTACATAGGTTAATTATGTAATACCATGCAATTTACTTTGGGGTTAATTATAAATTATATAAAAATTGTAACATATCTGCGCTCGACCAAATTAGGTTGGTCATTTTAATTCTGCACATCTGAATCCAGTTCTGCTCCCATATCTTTTAACTGCCTTGCATTAAATTTGAACCTATTTTTGTTCATAAATGTTGACATGGTCCCTGTTTTAATCAGCAATTCCGGCATTGCATTCCATTGTTTCATAAGTCTCTATCTCCATCCATTTAATCTTTCATTTAAATCACCTCAATTACTGGGTCTAGTAACGCAATGAGATTTTAGTCACATATAAACAAGAAAAAAATCAAGTGTGTGGATTCCCAAAGCTGGCGAGAGATCTCAATGGGATGATGTCCCAGGGCCCATCAAGAATTAAGAATAATTTAAGCAGGATTTTAAAAGGATGATCATCTCTGGATTATTACCAGATGCATGTGCTAATTAGCTAAATACAGGATCATTATACTGTCACACGGCACAGTTTTACTTTCAGAGTAAAACAGGGGCAAATACTTTTGGAATGAGAACATGGAACCAAGTGTTTCTATCGCATTGTACAGGGCACAGCAGGAAGCTGTCAGTTCATGAAGCAAGCATAATTAGTATCCCAATCGAACTTTGATTAACTTTGTTACATACCTCAAGGAGATCTTGTGACTTTCTTGTGAGAATGATGTAATGATCTTTTGGAGGTCACCTGATGTAATTTTCCCACCAATGTGAGGTCATGTGATGACATGTTCGCCACGGGTATAAAAGGGAAGACCCCTGGTGGCGCAGTTGGTTTTCCAGCTAGAACATTAGCCTGAGGCTCCACTCCATTGCGTGTTTTTTTTATGACGCAGTTTCATTTTTAAAACGGAGTTTTACGTTCTATTGTAAGGTACAATAGTGCTGGACTGGCAGTTTACCCATTTCTGCCAGATTTGTTGATGTACCTTTTCAGTAGTATTGGAGAGTGAAGACTTTATCGAAGTACAGGACCTGAAGGATTAAGAGAAGTTGGTATAGTTCGACAGTTTAACAAAGGATCGACCTTATTGAGTCTTCGTTGAAGAAGTAGCGACCTGCATCGAAGATAACTCCTGCCAAAAGAGAAAGGTAGTTCATGCAGGATTTGCTTGCAGAAGGTCAGTTGTTTTAAGTCGTTTATTTCCTCCATCGTGAATCCTTTGGACAAAACCAGCAGGAAAGTCGCATCTATGAAGAAATCCTTCTCCAGAGAAGTCTCTCCCAATTGAATGTATAAATCTGTTGGACTTTCGAATTTACCATTTTAAGAACTGTATTTGACTTTACCGCTTTAAGAACTGTTTTTGCATTTATCGCTTTAAGAACCAGTACTGAGTGGCGATTTGTTGAACGGCCGCATAGCGGTTAACTTCCAGTTAAGGTTTTCGTTTTTTTTTTGTTGTTTATCCGTGTTTAATAAATGTTTGGTTGTTTTTATATAACCTTACTCAGTTGATATTCATTGTTGCCGGTTATGTAACAACTTGTATAGACGCAGAGAAGAGAGTATCCTAACCAATAATATCATGGCCTCGTATGGAAATACCAATACCCAGGAATGGAAAAGTCTACAGAAAGCGATGGATGCAGCCCAGTCCATCACAAGGGAAGCCAGCCCCACCTTGTTTACAAGGAGCACTACCAGAACCGTCTGCATGGACTCCACTCTCACACCCTAACCCACTGGAAAGGAGGTCCCACACCACCAGGTTCAGGAACAGTTATTACCCTACAGCCATCAGACTCCTGAAACAATGTAAATAACTTAATTGATCTGAACTGATTCCAAAACTTATGGACTCACTTTCAAGGACTGTCTACAACTCTTCTTCTCATAGTATATGGTAACATATACACACAAAATCTCAACAGATTAGGCAGCATCCATGGAAAGGAATAAACAGTCCATGTTTCCGGTCGAAACCCTTCATCAGTCCTATCCACGAATGCTGCCTGATCTACTGTGTTCCTTCAGCATTTTGCACGTTGCTCTGGATTTCCAGCTTCTACAGAATCTCTTGTTTATGGTAAAATATATAGATTCTGATAATAAATTTATCAAAGTAGCCATCAGGAGATGGTGATGGCTTAGGAGAGCTAGTTACAGTAAATTTATAGATTAAGGACTACAGTGAGTTTAAAAAGAAGTGCTTCAGAAAACTTTTTGGCGGCATGGTAGCACAATGGTTAGCACCATGCTTTACACTGCAGGCAACCCCGGTTCAATTCCCGATGCTGCCTGACTAGGTTATCCTTTTATACAAATTACTGATGCAATCAGAATTTTGTATAACTGAGCAATTGCACTCAATTTCTCTCTCAATTGCTCAGTTTTACAAAATTCTGATTGCATCAGTAATTTGTGTAAAAGGATAATCTAGTCATGGGGGAAGGATGTACTTGAAGTAGAGTGAGTGAGACCCTTGGATGGCAGGTTTATTCTCTGAGGGGTGAAGGAGACTGGGTGATTGGGAAAGTGAATTGTTACAAGGTTGGACAAGGTAAATAGGGAGATAACATTTACTTCTCCGAGAAAAAAAATGGGAAACTGCCCTCGCTGGGAATAAAAATGAAATTCTGAATATAGCTGAAGCAATGTCTGTGTAGCATATTCAGTGTCTCAGTACTCACTGATGGAATGTGTAGTTTGCATCTGAGCTGCAGTAAAGTGGTAAAATCTGTGAAGAAGTTGAGGTGGGGAGAATAAAGAAGAATGCATTCATGTAGCATTGGTGTAAATGGGTGCTCAGGAATATGGCAATGGGCTGACTGAGCTCTGTTTGAGCTTTCCATCTAGTCATGATGGCACTGAGCTGTGGTCTCTGTTGAGATTGTGGCTGAGGCTCAGTTATTTTTTTTTTAAGTTTGCAGGGTTAGTTTTGGGGACAGACAGAGGAGTCAGGGGTCAGGTTAGAGTTTTGGGACAGGGATGTGGAGGAGTTTGAGGTTAAGCCTCCCCTCTTGACTCAAAGTCCAATGACATGGATGGATGATGAAGGCTATCGTCATTCTGGGCGTGGATTCTGATGATCAAAGCTAAAGTCAATCAGTAATTGAAGGTGGAAACTGAAGACCAGGAGGCTTGCCCTGGAGTTGGAGGACTGCTCATGTATGAGGGAGGAAGGGAGGAAGGGAGGGAGGGAGGAAGGGAGAGGGCTTGTTTTGCTGTTGTTTTGTTGTTGTAATCTGTGTTCTTCTGCCAAGCATTGTGGGCATGCTGCGTTGGTGCCAGTATATATGGTGACACTTGTGACTGTCCCAAGCATATCTTGTGTTGGTTGTTAATACTAACAGTGCTTTTCCCTGTAGGTTTTGACATACATGTGATAAATAAATCTGAATCTGTCTCTCTCTATAACCACTTCATTAAATTCTGCCACCCATCTAGCCTCAGGATAATTTACAGTGGCCAACTAATCTGGTTGTAATTTTGGAGGAAACTGACCTGCGAAAACTCCACACGGAAAGCACTCAAGGTCAGGATCGAACTTGCGTCACTGGAGCTAAGGAGCAGCAGCTCCACTGGCTACTCCACTCAGCCGCCCACTCACCAAAGTGAGGAGCCAAAACAGGCAATGATGTAGGTCCAGGCAATGAGGAATGATAAAGGCATCAATAGATCACAAAGGAAATGCTGCAGAAAAATTGAGATTACAGCAATATTAAAGCACAGTAGTGTAGCAGTTGTGTAATAGTGGCAGAGATCACCAACTGGAGTTCAATCCCCACCATTGCCTATGTGTTCTCCCCATTACTGAGTGAGTTTCCTCCCACATTCCAAAGACAGAGGGTTTCAAGTTGCTAAGTGTAGACATGCTGCATTGGTCACATAAAACAGAGGAACTCAGCAGCTCAGGCAGCATCTATGGAAAAGTGCAAGTCCCCCTTTAGCAGCACGAAGCGCCAACTGTTTATTCTTTTCCGCAGATGCTGCCTGACCTACTGAATTGCTCCTAGACTGTGTGTGTTGCTTTGGATTTCCAGCATCTGCAGACTTTCCCATGTTTGTGTTACGTTGACGCTGGGAGCACGGTGATACTTTGCAGGCTGCCTACCCTCTGCATCATCCTCGTTGATTTGATTTGATGCAAATGACACACTTCACTGTATGTTTTGATGTACATGGGAGAAAAAGTTCATCTAAAATCTAATCTAGAAAGAGAAAAAAAAAAGGTAGTTAAAACCTACAAGGTCCCTCTAGACACCAAACAATTAACACTGGAAATAACCATGCGAAATCTTGAATAAGTGCATCAGTCTTCATTGTGAGGGTGTGAACTGTAATCTGGATAGTTGAAAGGAATTTGATTGTCAACTGGGGACTGGGATTATCTATAAAGAGTTGAAAGAACAAAATAGGTGTAAAAGGTACAAGAGATTCTGCAGATGCTGGAAATCCAGAGCATCACACTCCAAATGCTAGAGGAACTCAGCAGGAATGCAGCATCTATGGAAGGAAATAAACAGTCAACATTTTGGCCTGACTCCCTTCACCAGGACTGGAAAGGAAGGGGGAAGAAACCACAATAAAGGTGGGGGGGTAAAGGGAAGGAGTAGCAGCTGGTGTTGTAGTAGCATCCACACCAGACTTCGAGGGGAGTGGTCCTGGGTTCAAATCTGGCCGGCTCCTTGCACGATCTCCATCCATGCTGGGTTGAGCTTTGAGCTAGCAACTCGGCCTCATAAAAACCAGACAAAAATAGTCTAAAATAGAGAAATATAATAGTATTTATGAAAAACTATACATAAATAAAGACTGACAAACAAATGTGCAAAAGACAAACTGTGCAAATAAAAAATTAAATATTAAGACACAAATTGTAGAGTGCTTGAAAGTGGTTGTGTAGGATTTGGAATCAGTTCTGAGATGTGGTAAGTGAAATTACCCACATCTACACCAGTTCAGAAACCTGATGGTTGAAAGGAGAAAATTTGAACAAAAGGGGAATTCATTCATAGAAAATCGTCGCTGGTGTTTCATTACATCCGAAATGGAGACACGTTTCAACATTAGACTACATCCACTGTGGCCTGCCCTCTTTGTGGTCTTCAGGTTGGTTGCTTGGAGATTCAGTCTATGAATTAGACAGCAGCACTGATGCTGAAGAACTTCAGACAGAGATGAGTAACATGTTTTAGGCTACCTAATTAATACAAGTTATTTTTTCTTTGCAAAGTACTTAAAATAAAAAAAAGCTCCTGTTTGAAATACCAACAGGAAACATCTGCTCAAAATCTCCTCTTAATTACAAGTGAGGATGCAGGGAGCATCCTGCTGTGTGCATCATTACCAAGGCAAATAAATGCCAAGCATGATCACTCAAAATAAACGTGCATTATGATTTCTAGCAGTTAATGCAGAAAACTTAAAAAATCCTCTTTAGTTCGATGACACTCAATACTTCTCACACTAAGATTCTCCTCTCAGTGCCAAAATGCATTTGTCAGGCTCCTTCGGAAGCTGCATGCTTTCCAGAACCAAGGGATTCCGCAACTAATAGATCAGAGCAAAGCTCTATGTGTTTGGCAGATTGAGTTGTGAATGATAGTTCATTAAGCAACCAGACACATTTACAACCAATCCCAACCTCAGTAATCACATATCCTACAGTACTCTGCAGCTTGATTTGGACACCATAATGAAAGCCAAACAAATGTAATGGAGTTGCTGACATTCTCGAAAGCCTGGTGGGAGGGATGACCTACATCCTGACAATAGGCACACAAGACATACCTTCAAGATTCAGGGGAATAAATTTAGGACAGAGATAAGAAGGAACTGCTTTTCCCCAGAGAGTGGTGAAACTGTGGAAGTCTCTGCCCAATAACAGTGGAAGCTACCTCAATAAATACATTTAAGACAAGGTTGGATAGATTTTGGGGAAAAGGCAGGTAGGTGGAGATGAGTCCATGGTCAGATCAGCCATGATCTTATTGAATGGTGGAGAAGCTCGACAAGGATGGCCTAATCCTGCTCCTAGTTCTTATGTACCCATGTTAAGACACAGCAGATCCTACAGGCTGGAACTCTTGAGTAATACAAACTGCTGGAGGAACTCAGTAGGACAGGCAGCATCTATGGAGGGAAATAAAGTCGATGTTTCAGGCTAAGACCATTCATCAGGACTATAAGTCGGCACATGAAAAATGTCAAGTTGAAAGTAATCATGGAAATCTTTTTACTGCACAGATTGTAGGCTGGCAACACAAAGAAACTAAGAATGGATTATGAATGCTGCCTTCATCCACATCTGGTGCTCAGGCAAAGGAACAGAATACACAAATCAGCTGAAGGCATTCCCCAGAGAAATGACGAAGGTAAGTTGGCTATTTGGCTGATTGTCCAAGCAGTCACCATATTCCTCGGAGCTAGAAATTCAGGTCTCAGTTTTGAATGGATTCAGTAATTGAACTTCGATAGAGAATTCCAAAGAGTTATCAGCCTGGTTCAGAACAGTTCATTTCATTTCAGTCCTACACAGTCCATTCCTTATTCTGAGACCAACACCACAACCCCCCACCCCCCCCCCACTCTAGGTTCATCGTCAGGAGAATACACCCTATGGAGGGTGGGAGGGAGGAATGGTGCTTACTTTGCTGTTGTTGCTTCGTTCCTTGTTGTGTTCTGTGTTTGTCTGCCAAACATTGTGGGAATGCTATGATGGTGCCAGAACGTGTGTCAACACTTGTGGGCAGCCACCAGCACATCCCTGGGTGTTAACACAAATGACCCAGCCCACTGTAGGTTTCTAGGTACGTGAGAAAAATGAATCTAAATCTGAAGGGAATGGTGGACACATGTAGAGAACTGCACAACAGAAGGAGAGAAGCACACAAAGCAATGGAGAACAAGATAGGTAAGGAAATTTCTCTCCCACTTTCCAAAATTCAACCTGCAGCTACTTATGGGATATTACTCTACTAGAGCACCAGCTAATATTTACTTGAAACAAAAAGGCAGCAGAGGATGGTGAGAGGCAAGTGCAGTCATGAAGGCCATAAGCAGAATGAAAAACCAGATCTTTTCCCCAGAGTAGGGGAGTCAAAAACTAGAGGGCTAAGACTTAAAGTGAATGGGGAAGCATATAGTGTTATCTGCACGTACATGGCCATGAGTTTGCTGTGAGCTTTCCATTGTACCTGCAACTCAATGTCCCTGTGCACAGGACAATGGACTTGACTCCAAGTGATTGACTTCTGGAGCATTTGAGGCCTTTGTTCTTGATTCTATACGATAGTCCTTGTGTTTTGGACCCAAAACAAGTGTTTTGGACCCAAAACAATCCCAGCATCACCACAATCCCTCAGTGATTGCACATTGCTATTTGCACTTGATTAAACTTTGATGCACATGTATCTAAATCAGAATATGATTCAAACCCTCTAAGAATTTTAAGGTAATTTTATTTTTTAATCTTGTGACTACGGGCCTAGCCTATTCAAAATTTCCTTATGATTGGCTCACCATGCTAGGAACCAGTCTCTAACCAGTTTTGTTTTACTGCTGTTATTCCAGAGAAAGATTTCATTTAAGCTAAGGGTATGGTCTCACCAAGGCCACAATTAATGCATCAAGCAACAGTGTTTGCATCCAATCAATCCAGGATGGATTTTGCTAATCACCTCACAACCACCCAGGTCACAGCTAATTCTGTCCCTGATTAGCATTCCTGGAATTTATTTTAGCTTAACCTGTGATCTGTAGTCATTGAAGTTATTCCCAAACAGTGTAATAATTTCAGTTTCCCTGTCTGGCAATTTCCCGGAATCTATAGGCATTTGCAAGATTATAATCTACCAGACATCCCACCTCTCCCGGAAGTTCCGGGAGTCACCCGCATATGAATAGTGGCTCCCTGATGCCCGCAAATTATATACAATATCACGGAAATCAATTTTTTTTGAGAGCAAGTGAGAGAAAGCGAGAGAGAGCGCGAGAGTGACCATGAGAGAGAGCGCGTGCGAGAGAGCGAGCAAGCAAGCAAGAAAGCAAGCGAGAGCACTTGAGAGCGCGCGAGCGAGAGCGCGCCATGGCAGAGTGTTCCAAAAAAAAACATATGTCACCCCAGACTACACTAAAGTGTACTCCTGCCTAATAGGGGTCAAAATAATGACAGTGTTGCTCGCTGCACTGTTTGCAACAGTGACTTTTGTATTGCCCATGGTGGGTTAAAACTGTAAAAGACATGTTGAGGTGTGTTTAACAGGTGTCATCCGTTCATTAGCGTAGCTGACGTTATTTAAGCTAGCTGGCTAGCTGCTAAGGAGCTACTCTATTGCAGACATCCCACCTCTCCCGGAAGCCTCCCGTAAATTGATGGGGCTACCTCCCTGAAATGAGTTTTTGCAGGGTGGGATGTCTGATCTACATTCCTCAGAAACCTCGCATCCATCCCATCAGTACCAGGTGGTTAGCCAGTCTTCCCAGCATCACCTTTTTTTAAAACCAATTTTCAGCCCATTCAGAATGGCAACTATATTTTCTGAGGTGTAATTTGCCCTCTTCCACTATGAGATATCTTTTTGAACTCCAATGAACCCCGTCAAGATAAAGATTAGCTTTGTCACCAGTACATTCAAACACAGTAAAATATATCTTTTGCATCAAATCAAATCTGCAAATTCTGTGCTTGGTGCCATGCTTCCAGTGTCAACGTAGCAGGCCTGCAATTTACTGACTCTAACCGCACCTCTTTGGAATGTGGGGGGAATCTGAAGCATCTGGAGGAAATCCATGTTTTCAGAGGAAGAACTTCAACTCCTCACAAACAGCGGTGGGAAATGAACCCCGACTGGAGATCTCTGCTGCATTAGTCATTATGCTATCCTTTCCTGTCCACATACTTAAAGAACACCCAGGATTCCCTTTTGTGTTAGTGCCAGTCTTATCCAAATGCTCTTTCTGCACCTCACTTGACTTTTCATGGAATACACAAAAGGGAAATAATCAGCCTGATTCTTTAATGATGTGACACCTGTCATATGCTTTCTCTACCCCTATTTAACTCTCTTCGGTTAGCCAGGGATCTCAAGATTCAAGTTTATTGATCACATGTACATTAAAACATACAGTGAAATGCATCATTTGCATTAACACCAACACTCCAGCAGCTACACAGCATGCACAAATGCTCAGTGCAAAATACAACAGCGCAGAACACAACAAACTAGAGAAAAGTAATCCCCATTCCCCCCTCCCTCCCCCCCACGCACACGGACAGCCTGCTAACCCCAGGACAGGCCATCTTTCTCAGCCTACAGCAGCTTCCGATTCAGACTCAGACTCTCAGACACTGGGCCTTCAATGACCCCAACAGACTTGCAAAGATCTGCAGACCAATGGACCTCGACTTCCAAACTTCCGATATGACCCCTGGGCCTCGATCCTCAGCACTGATACCAATTTACTCAGGCACAATCTTCTCATCCTTTTGCATCCCCAAACAAGTACTTTTTACACCTTCCATAGCTTATATTCTTTTCTAAAGATGGTTTCAGCCATGCTTCTCTGATTGCTGTTACTTAGATGCTTTCCCATTGATACACACTTCATAAGACCTAGTTCATTTCCTAGAATTCTGCTGTCCAGACAAACCACAGGTTCATGAGAACAGCACAAATGTAACACCAGTAACTCAAGCTCCGCAACTGAGGAAGAGCTGAACTGGCTTAAATCAACATGATTTTGGGAAACGAACAACAGAAGAGACAGAAGGCAGAAGTCCTCTTTTGGATGAGAAACAAGGTAATGCTGCCTGTAATCTTCCGCTGTTTCAGTTGGAGAGAGGACACCGGATTAGACAGAACTAACAAAACTGTAACACTCTGACAAACAGAATGAAATTGGAGCATCTCAGTGTACAAGCAGTGAAGCCAAAGTCCAATCATCACAGAAGTGGATGAACCTACATGGGAAATGTGGAGATATTCAGGATCAAGAGGAGCACCATGCCAGCATTAGTTCAAGATGCGTAACTATCCAGATTGACTATTCAGCGAGTGTCAGGCGAAACCTTGTGGCCATATGTACAGAGTTATTCATATATGAATTGCATACTTACTGTATGCCCAAACTATATGAATTGCATGTTTGTAACTGAAATACCTGTAACTATTCCAGTAATATTGCCTTCTTCATTGGACCACAGATAGAAACATAGAAAACCAACAGCACAATACAGGCACTTTGGCCCACAAAGCTGTGACAAACATGTCCTTACTTTAGAAATTACCTAGGGTTACCCATGGCGCTCTATTTTTCTGAGCTGTAGGTACCTGTCCAGGAGTCTCTTAAAAGACCCTATCGTATCCATCTCCACCACCATTGCCGGCAGCCCATTCCACGCACTCACCGCTCTGTGTAAAAAACTTACCCCCCACATCTCCTCTGTACCTACTTCCAAGCACCGTAAAACTGTGCCCTTTCGTGTTAGTCATTTCAGCCCTGGGAAAAAGCCTCTGACTAACCACACGATCAATGCCTATCATCTTATACACCTCCATCAAATCACCTCTCATCTTCCTTCACTCCAAGGAAAACAGGCCGAGTTCACGCAACCTATTCACATAAGGCATGCTCCCCAATCCAGGCAACATCCTTGTAAATCTTCTCTGCACCCTTTCTATGGTTTCCACGTCCTTCCTGCAGTGAGCCGACCAGAACTGAGCACAGTACTCCAAGTGGGGTCTGACCAGGGTCCTATAGAGCTGCAACATTACCTCTCGGCTCCTAAACTCAATCCCACAATTGACGAAGGCCAATGCACCGTATGCCTTCTTAACCAGAGTCAACCTGCGCAGCAGCTTTGAGTGTCCTATGGACTCGGACCCTAAGATCCCTCTGAGCCTCCACACTGCTGAGAGACTTACCATTAATGCTATATTCTGCCATCATATTTGACCTACCAAAATGAACCACCTCACACTTATCTGGGTTGAAATCCATCTGCCACTTCTCAGAACAGTTTTGCATCCTATCAATGTCCCACTGTAACCTCTGACAACCCTCCACACTATCCACAACATTCCCAACCTTTGTGTCATCAGCAAATTTACTAACCCATCCCTCCACTTCCTCATCCAGGTTATTTATAAAAATCATCAAGAGAAGTGGTCCCAGAACAGGTCCTTGAGGCACACCACTGGTCACCGACCTCCATGCAGAATATGACCCATCTACAACCACTCTTTGCCTTCTGTGGGCAAGCCAGTTCTGGATCTACAAAGCAATGTGCCCTTGGATCCCATGCCTTCTTAATTTCTCAATAAGCCTTGCATGCAAGTACCATATCAAATTCCTTGCCGAAATCCATATACACTACTATATCTACTGCTCTACCTTCAACGTGTTTAGTCACATCCTCAAAAAATTCAATCAGGCTTGTAAGGCATGACCTACCTTTCACAAAGCCATGTTGACTGTTCCTAATCATATTATGCCTCTCCAAATGTTCATAAATCCTGCCTCTCAGGATCTTCTCCATCAACTTACCAACCACTGAAGTAAAGACCCACTGATCTATAATTTCCTGGGCTATCTCTACTCCCTTTCTTGAATAATGGAACAACATCTGCAACCCTCCAATCCTCCAGAACCTCTCCCATCCCCATTGATGATGTAAAGACCATCGCCAGAGGCTCAGCAATCTCCTCCCTTGCCTCCCACAGTATCCTGGGGTACATCTTGTCCGATCCCAGAGACTTATCCAACTTGATGCCTTCCAAAAGCTCCAGCACATCCTCTTTCTTAATGTCTATATGCTCAAGCTTTTCAATCTGCTGTAATTCATCCTTACAGTTGCCAAGATCCTTTTCCATGGTGAATACTGAAGCAAAGTATTCATTAAGTATCACTGCTATCTCCTGCAGTTCCATATACACTTTTCCACTGTCACACTTGATTGGTCCTATTCTCTCACATCTTACCCTCTTGCTCTTCACATACTTGTAGAATACCTAGGGGTTTTCCTTAATCCTGTCCGCCAAGGCCTTCTCATAGCCTCTTCTAGCTCTCCTAATTTCTTTCTTAAGCTCTTTCTTGCCAGCCTTATAATTTTCTAGAACTCTATCATTAGCTAGTGTTTTGAACTGTTTGTAAGCTCTTCTCTTCTTCTTGACTAGATTTACTACAGCCTTTATACACCATGATTCCTGTACCCTACCATCCCTTCCCTGTCTCATTGGAACATACCTATGCAGAACTCCACGCAAATATCCCCTGCACATTTGCCACATTTCTTCCGTACATTTCCCTGAGAACACCTGTCCCCAATTTATGCTTCCAAGTTCCTGCCTGATAGCTTTATATTTCCCCTTACTCCAATTAAACGCTGTCCTAACTTGTCTGTTCCTAACCCTCTCCAATGTTATGGTAAAGGAGATAGAATTGTGATCACTATCTCCAAAATGCTCTCCCACTGATGTCCAACATAGAATATTTGTCTTTGCCAATACTGCTGCTCCCTCTCCATTACTTACTCTTACATTTAATCAAAATAGGACATTTTTCCAGATAGGAAAATCATGATAAAATCACAAGTCTTGTTTCTTGTGTTCTGAGCAGTTTAGTCCCCCTACTTTTCAGCTCCCTGTTACACAGGTGTAACAGATAGAGTAGTAACACTAAAGCACAGTATTGACCCTTCAGCCTGCCCGATTGCGTCAACCTTTTAAACTACTTTATGATCAATCCAACCCTTCCCTATTACATAGCCCTTCATTTTTCTATCAACCATGTACCAAAATGTCCTTAATGTATCTATCTCCACCGCACCTGGCAGGGCAATTCACACCCACCACACTGTGTACTGCTAACATACCCTTATGCTTTCCTCCAATTACCTTAAAATTATGCTCCTCATATAAGTCATTCCTGCCCTGGGAAAGAGTCTCTAGCTCTCCACATGATCTCAGCCTCTTACAGTCATAGTCATACTTTATTGATCCCGGGGGAAATTGGTTTTCGTTACAGTTGCACCATAAATAATAAATAGTAATAGAACCATAAATAGTTAAATAGTAATATGTAAATTATGCCAGTAAATTATGAAATAAGTCCAGGACCAGCCTATTGGCTCAGGGTGTCTGACCCTCCAAGGGAGGAGTTGTAAAGCTTGTTGGCCACAGGCAGGAATGACTTCCTATGACGCTCTGTGCTGCATCTCGGAGGAATGAGTCTCTGGCTGAATGTACTCCTTCATGGCAGATGCAATTTAATGTGGTTAAACGTGAAGTTATCCACTTTGGTGGCAAAAATAGGAAAACAGATTATTATCTGAATGGTGGCCGATTAGGAAAAGGGGAGGTGCAACGAGACCTGGGTGTCATTATACACCAGTCATTGAAAGTGGGCATGCAGGTACAGCAGGCGGTGAAAAAGGCGAATGGTATGCTGGCATTTATAGCGAGAGGATTCGAGTACAGGAGCAGGGACGTACTACTGCAGTTGTACAAGGCCTTGGTGAGACCACACCTGGAGTATTGTGTGCAGTTTTGGTCCCCTAATCTGAGGAAAGACATCTTTGCCATAGAGGGAGTACAAAGAAGGTTCACCAGATTGATTCCTGGGATGGCAGGACTTTCATATGAAGAAAGACTGGATGAATTGGGCTTGTACTCGTTGGAATTTAGAAGATTGAGGGGGGATCTGATTGAAACGTATAAGATCCTAAAGAGATTGGACAGGCTAGATGCAGGAAGATTGTTCCCGATGTTGGGGAAGTCCAGAACGAGGGGTCACAGTTTGAGGATAGAGGGGAAGCCTTTTAGGACCGAGATTAGGAAAAACTTCTTCACGCAGAGAGTGGTGAATCTGTGGAATTCTCTGCCACAGGAAACTGTTGAGGCCAGTTCATTGGCTATATTTAAGAGGGAGTTAGATATGGCCCTTGTGGCTACGGGGGTCAGGGGGTATGGAGGGAAGGCTGGGGCGGGGTTCTGAGTTGGATGATCAGCCATGATCATAATAAATGGCGGTGCAGGCTCGAAGGGCCGAATGGCCTACTCCTGCACCTATTTTCTATGTTTCTATTATGTAGTGGATGGGAGACATTGTCCAAGATGGCATGCAACTTAGACAGCATCCTCTTTTCAGACACCACAGTGAGAGAGTCCAGTTCCATCCCCACAACATCACTGGCCTTATGAATGAGTTTGTTGATTCTGTTGGTGTCTGCTACCCTCAGCCTGCTGCCCCAGCACACAACAGCAAATATGATAGCACTGGCCACCACAGACTCGTAGAACATCCTCAGCATCATCCAGCAGATGTTAAAGGACCTCAGTCTCCTCAGGAAATAGAGACGGCTCTGTCCCTTCTTGTAGACAGCCTCTGTGTTCTTTGACCAGTCCAGTTTATTGTCAATTCATATCCCCAGGTATTTGTAATCCTCCACCATGTCCACACTGACCCCCTGGATGGAAACAGGGGTCACCGGTACCTTAGCTCTCCTCAGGTCTACCACCAGCTCCTTAGTCTTTTTCATATTAAGCTGCAGATAATTCTGCTCACACCATGTGACAAAGTTTCCTACCATAGCCCTGTACTCAGCCTCATCTCCCTTGCTGATGCATCTAACTATGACAGAGTCAACAGAAAACTTCTGAGAATGACAAGACTCTGTGCAGTATTTGAAGTCTGAGGTGTAAATGGTGAAGAGAAAGGGAGACAAGACAGTCCCCTGTGGAGCCCCAGTGCTGCTGATCACTCTGTCGGACACACAGTGTTGCAAGCACACGTACTGTGATCTACCAGTCAGGTAATCAAGAATCCATGATACCAGGGAAGCATCCACCTGCATCGCTGTCAGCTTCTCCCCCAGCAGAGCAGGGCGGATGGTGTTGAACGGACTGGAGAAGTCAAAAAACATGACCCTCACAGTGCTCGCTGGCTATTATCAAGTCAGCTCTCATCCTCCTTCACTCTGAAGCGAACAGCCTGGTTCACTCACATCCTTATAGGACCTGTTCACTGAACCAGGCAACATGCTGGTAAATCTCCTCTGCACCCTCTCTATAGCTCCCACATCCTTCCTATAATGTGGTGATCAGAAATGAAAACATCATTTTGAATGTGATCTAGCACCAAAATTCCTCTGTGAGTGTTGGAAAATTTGATTTCCTCCCGCTCAGCCTGAAGTAACTCAGATTGCATCACCTACAAATTTATAGAGATCAGCTAATTCTGTAGATTACCCAGTGAATTGTAGATCAGGAAGACTATCAGGCATTTGCAGATTTCGTTGTGTAGACTCTACAGATATGTCTATGTGACAGGTATCTATCTGCATGGTGAGCAAACTCAATGGGGAAACCACTTAGATACATGACAGATGGCAATTCCCAAATGAAGGGTGTTTGACAAAAACAAAAATCACAAATTTAATACATTATATGTATTAAATTGAAAAAACTGGAAATTAAATGTGAAATACACACATAAATAAGCATGAAACAGCATGTAATTATATCAAATAAACAATTTTAAAAATTCAATCTAGTGAAAAATTGTAATGCACAAAACTGTTTATTGATGAATCAATTAATGCACTTCTGTGCACAATTCTTTTTGGCGAAACATTCAGGGCAAGAAACAATGCCCATCTTGCCCATCCTCTGGGTCACCCCCCCCCCCCCGTCTTTCTTCCCGGACCTCCTGTCCCATGATCCTCTCATATCCCTTTTGCCTATCACCTGTCCAGCTCTCGGCTCCATCCCTCCCCCTCCTGTCTTCTCCTATCATTTTGCATCTCCCCCTCCCCCTCCAGCTTTCAAATCCCTTACTCACTCTTCCTTCATTTAGTCCTGACGAAGGGTCTCGGCCTGAAACGTCGACTGTGCCTCTTCCTATAGATGCTGCCTGGCCTGCTGTGTTCACCAGCAACTTTGATGTGTGGGGCGAGAAACAAGTATCCTCACTCAATGTGCAAGGCAGTGTGAAAGCCAAAGTCCCTCATGGCAGCAGTAGGTGGGACATATTTGCACACTGAGACAGCAGATTCTGCATACATGGGCAATATTGAGCTCAACACACATACAATCGTGGTGGAACACAGCAGGTCAGGCAGCATCTATGGAGGGAAATGAATAGTCGATGTTTTGGGTGAACAAACTCCCCTCTATTATCATCCCAGCTTTGTTTTCCTTCATTCTGGTGTCCCTCTCACACATTCTCCTCTGCTGGGCTCATGACCTGTCCATCTCTCCCTCTTGCTTCCCTTATTCTGTTGTTCACTGTCTTCTATCAGGTCTCTTCTTCAGCCCGTTACCTCTTGCATCTACTACCTCCTAGCTTCTCATATCATTTCCTTCCACCCTCCTTCCCTCGCCTACCTCCCCACCCCCTCCCATCCTTCCCCTGGACTCACCTTGAGCTGTCATTCTGTGCTCACCCCCCTCCCTCCCCACCTTTTTATTCTGGATTCTGACTCTTTCCTTTCCTGTCCTATGAAGTCAAAGCAGTCAAAGTAAACGTGTTACCAAAGTACTTCAAGTTACTGTAGATTACCTTGAGGTTCAGTTTCTTGCAGGTATTTACAAAAAAGTAAATACAATAGAATATATGACAAAATCTATACATAAAGACTGACAAATAATGTGCAAAGATGACAAATTTTGCAAATTCTTTAAAATATCCAGAAAACAAGTTGTAGAGTCCCTGAAAGGGAACAGTTCAAGTTGTGGAATCAGTTCGGAGTTGAGGGGAGTGGTTACCTATGTCATCTCAGGAGCCTGACGGTTCAATGGTCTCAACTCTAAAAGTTGACTGTTCATTTCCCCCCATAGTCGTTGCCTGCCTTACTGAGTTCTTTCAGCATTGGGTGTTGCCCATGTTTGCACACTGTAGACTTAAGCCTGACTGGGTGCTGAAAGAGCAGAATTTAGATGCCACTGAGTTATACAGTTCTCAGTCCAGATGCCCACCAGTACACCGCGGCTCAGAAGTACGCCACTAGTTTCTGTAGCCAATGGACAAATGAATTGGGATGATTCCACACCAAGGGGCTGGGTATACTGGTGAGTGCAACCACACTCATTTGAATATGCTTGCTAAATTTCATTACTACTACCAGGGAGGAAGTCCAGGAGTTCAAAGTAACACACACACAGACACAATGTTTTAGGAGCAACTTCTTCCCCGCTGCCATCAGATTTTTCCAGTCAATGAACCCATAAACACTGCCTCGCTATTTTTGATCTCTTTTTGCACTAATTGTTTATATACAGTATATTCTTTTCCACAGCTGCAGGCTGAATTTTGGAAAGTGGGAGGGAAATTTCCCTACCTATCTTTTTCTTCATTGCTTTGAGTACATCTCTCCTGTTATGCAGTTCTCCACACATATCCACCATTCCCTTCAGATTTATCACATGTACAGTACATGGAAACCTACAGTGAGATGGGTCATTTGTGTTAAGGTATTCTGGGGGCAACCCACAAGGGTCACCACACATATCAGCACCAATATAGAAGGCCCAAAATACTCAGCAGAACAAAACAGAATATACCAAGTAACAAATGAACAAAAGCAAAATAAGCCCTTTTTCTCTCTCCCACCCACAATTTCTTGAGAACACATGCAAAGCAGCTGTTATACCAAGTTGAGATGCATCTAGATAAGAGGTTTCCTATGGTTTGCCAATAAGAATAGTTAAGAGTCGACAGCGATTTGTCAAATTTCTTCAGCCTCCTAAGGTAGTAGAGGCATTGATAAGTTTTCTTGGCTGAGGTTAGACCAGGATAGACCAGGTGATGTTCATAGCTAGGAACTTAAAGCTCTCAATCCTTGTAACTAAAATACTGTTGTGAACCATTCTCCTTTCTCCAGTTATTGACCAACTCCTTTTCTTTGCTGACATTGAAGGAAATGTTGTTGTCATGACACCAGCTCTCTATCTGCTATCTTTACTCTGACTCTTAGTTTGTAATGAAGCCCACTATGGTGGTTTCATTTGCAAATCTTTAGGTGCAACTAGATCAGGTCCTGAATCTGATCATCTCTGATGGCTTTATGGAGCCAGAGATGCTAAGAGACATGACCCACCTAAGGCTTATTGATTTGCTAGTTGCTTTCTTTCCATTAATCTAAAGTCTTCAGTCCTATCCTACAATCATCAGGTTCCTGAACCAGCATGCATAACTTCACACACCGCATCTCTGAACCGATTCCACAACCAACACACACAAAATGCTGGAGGATCTCAGCAGGCCAGGCAGCATCGATGGAAAAAAAAAGTACAGTTGATATTTTGGGTTGAGACCATTCGGCAGGACTGGAGAAAAATAGATGAGGAGAAGATTTAAAATATGGGGGAGGGGAGAGAGAACCACAAGGCGTTAGGTGAAACCAGGAGGGGGATGGAAGTAGTAAAGAGCTGGGAAGTAAATTGGTGAAAGGGATACAGTGCTGGAGAAGGGGAGAGTCTGAGAGGAGAGGACAGAAAACCATGGAAGAAAGAAAGTGGGGAGGAGCACCAGAGGGAGGCGATGGGAGGTGCGAGAGGAAAAAGGAGATGAGGACTGGTGAAGGGGTGGGGGTGCTGGGGACAATAATACTGGAACTTCAGGAAATTGATGTTCACGCTATCATATTGGAGACTACTCAGGTGGAATGCAAGGTGTTGCTCCTCCAACCTAAGTGTGGCTTCGTCCCAGCAGTAGACGAGCCATGGATTGATATATCAGAATAGGAATAGGAAGTGGAATTAAAATGTGTGGCCACAGGGAGGTCCTACTTCTTTTGGTGGACGGAGCAAAGGGGCTCGGCAAAGCAGTCTTCCAATCTATGTCGAGTCTCCCGATATACAGACGGCCATTCCTGGAGCACCGGACACAGTATATGACCCCTACAGACTCACAGGTGAAGTATCACCTCACCTGGAAGGACTGCTTGGGGCCCTAAATGGTAGTGAGGGAGGAGGTGTAGCACTTGTTCCCCTTACAAGGACAAGTGCCAGGAGGGAGATCAGTGGAGGGGGATGAATGGACAAAGGCGTCACTTTGGGAGCGATCCCAGGAGAAAGGAGAATGTTGGGGGGGGGGGGTGCTGGGATCCCACTGGAGATGGCAGAAATTCAAGAGAATTATGCACTGGACATACAGGTTGGTGGGGTGATAGGTGAGGCCAAGAGGAACCCTATCCCTGGTAGGGTAGTGGGAGAATGGGACAACAGCAAAAGTGCGTGAAATGCAAGGGATGCAGTTGAAGGAACCTCTGCCATCTCCAGTGGGATCCCACCACCAAGTACACTGAAAACATAGAAACCCTACAGCACAATACAGGCCCTTTGGCCCACAGTGCTGAGCCGAATGTGTTCTTACTTTAGAAATTACCGAGGGTTACCCATAGCCCTCTATTTTTCTAAGCTCCGTGTACCTATCCAGGAGTCTCTTAAAAGACCTTATCGTATCCACCTCCACCTCTGTTGCCAGCAACCCATTCCATACACTCACCACTCTCTGCATAAACAAACTTACCCAACATCTCCTCTGTACCTACTTCAAAGCACCTCAAAACTGTGCTCTCTCATATTAGCCATTTCAGCCCTGGGAAGAAGCCTCTGACTATCCACACGATATACATCTCTATCACCTTATACACGTCTATCACTTCTCATCCTCCGCTGCTCCAAGGAGAAAAGGGCAAGTTCACTCAACCTATTCTCATAAGGCACACTCTCCAATCCAGGCAACATCCTTGTAAATTTCCTCTGCACTCTCTCTATAGTTTCCACATCCTTCCTGTAGTGAGGCAACCAGAACTGAGCACAGTACTCCAAGTGGGATCTGACCAGGGTCCTATATAGCTGGAACATTACTTCACGGCTCTTGCACTCAATCCCACAATTGAAGGCGGCCAATGCACCGTATGCTTTCTTAACCATAGTGTCAACCTGTGCAGCAGCTTTGAGTGTCCTATGGACTCAGACCCCAAGATCCCTCTGATCCTCCACACTGCCAAGAGTCTTACCATTAATGCTATATTCTGCCATCATATTTGACCTGTCAAAATGAACAACCTCACACTTCTCTGGGTTGAACTCCATCTGCCACTTCCCAGCCCAGTTTTGCATCCTATCAATGTCCCACTGTAACATCTGACAACCCTCCACACTATCCACAACACCCCCAACTTTTGTGTCATCAGCAAATTTACTAACCCATCCCTCCACTTTTTCATCCAGTCATTTATAAAAATCACAAAGAGAAGGAGTCCCAGAACAGATCCCTGAGGCACACCACTAGTCACTGACCTCCATGCGGAATATGACGCGTCTACAACCACTCTTTGCCTTCTGTGAGTAAGCCAATTCTGGATCCACAAAGCAAGGTCCCCGTGGATCCCACGCCTCCTTACTTTCTCAACAAGCCTTTCATGGGGTACCTTATCAAATGCCTTGCTGAAACCCATATACACTACATCTACTGCTCTACCTTCATCGTGTTTGGTTACATCCACAAAAAAATTTAATCAGTCTCAAATGGCACGAGCTGCCTTTGACAAAGCCATGCTGACTATTCCCAAACATATTATGCCTCTTCAAATGTTCATAAATCCTGCCTCTCAGGATTTTTTCCATCATCTTACCAACCACTGAAGTAAGACTCACTGGTCTATAATTTCCTGAGCTATCTCTACTCCCTTTCTAGAACAAGAGAACAACATCCGCAACCCTCCAAAAACTCTTCCATCCCCATTGATGATGCAAAGATCATTGCCAGAGGCTCAGCAATCTCCTCCCTCACCTCCCACAGTAGCCTGGGGTACATCTCATTCAGTCCCAGAGACTTATCCAACTTGATGCTTTCTAAAAGCTCCTGCACATCCTCTTCCTTAATATCTAGATACTCAAGCTTTTCAACCTGTTGCAAGTCATCCCTACAATCGTCAAGATCCTTGTCCGTGGTGAATACTGAAGTAAAATATTCATTAAATACCTCTGCTATCTCCTCCTGTTCCATACACACTTTTCCATTGTTACACTTGACTGGTCCCATTCTCTCAAATCTTATCCTCTTGCTCTTCACATGCCTATGGAATGCCTTGGGATTTTCTTTAATCCTGCTCACCAAGACCTTCTCATAACCCCTTTGGCTCTCCTAATTTCATTCTTAAGTTCGTTCCTACTAGCTTTATAATCTAATTATCATTACATAGTTTTTTGAACCTTTTGTAAGCTTTTCCCTTTGACTAGATTTTCAACAGTCTTTGTACACAACAGTTCCTGTACCTTACCATCCTTTCCCTGTCTCATTGGAATGCACCTATGCAGAATGCCACACAAATATCCCCTGAACATTTGCTATATTTTTGCCATTAATTCCTCTGAGAACATCTGTTCCCAATTTATGCTTTCAAGTTCCTGCCTGATAGCTTCATATTTCCCCTTACTCCAATTGAACACTTTCCTAATTTGTCTGTTCCTATCCCTCTCCAATGCTATGGTAAAGGAGATAGAATTGTGATCACCATCTCCAAAATGCTCTCCTACTGAGAGATCTGACACCTGACCAGGTTCACTTCCCAATACAATCCTAGATCAAGTATAGCCTCTCCTCGTGTAGCCTTATGTACATATGGTGTCTGTAAAAAACACCCAGTAGAGTTATTGACCCCTTCCTGTTTCTAACTTCTACCCACAGAGACTCAGTAGACAATCCCTCCATGACATCCTGTTTCTGCAGCCGTGACACTATCTCTGATCAGCAGTGCCACACTTCTACCGCTTTTGCCTCCCTCACCATCTTTTCTAAAGCCTGGCACTCTAAGTAACCATTCCTGCCCCTAAGCCATCCAAGTCTCTAATGATCACAACATCATAGCTCCAAGTACTGATCCACGCTCTAAGCTCATCCACTTTGTTCATAATGTTTCTTGCATTAAAATAGACACATCTCAAACAATCAGTCCGAGCACATCCCTTCTCAATAACATGCCTATTCTCCCTCTCACACTGTCTACAAGCTTTCTCCATTTGTGAGCCAACAGCCCCTTCCACCGTCTCTTCAGTTCAGTTCCCACCCCACAGAAATTTTCGTTTAAACTCTTCCCCAACAGACTTAGGAAACCTCCCTGCCAGGATATTGGTCCCCCTCAGATTCAAGTGCAACCCAACATTTTTGTACTGGTCACGCCTGTCCCAAAAGAGGTCCCAATGATCCAGAAAACTGAATCCCTGCCCCTTGCTCCAATCCTTCAGCCACACATTTATCCTTCACCTCACTCTAACGTGGCACAGGCAGTAATCCCGAGATTACTACCTTTGAGGTCCTATTTCTCGACTTCCTTCCGAACTCCCTGTAGTCTATTTTCAGGACCTCCTCCCTTTTCCTACCTTTGTCGTTGGTACGAATATGTACCATGACCCCTGGCTGTTCACCTTCCCATTTCAGGATATCATGAACGTGATCAGAAACATCCTGGACCCTGGCACCCAGGAGGCAAACTACCAACCGTACATCTATCCTGCATCCACTGAATTGCCTGTCTGACCCCCTAAAGAGTCCCCTATTACTGCTGCCATCCTCTTCCTTTCCCTACCCTTCTGAGCCACAGGGCCACACTCTGTGCCAGAGGCGTCACCACTGTTGCTTCCCACAGGTAGGCCGTGCTCCCCCACCCAACAGTACTCAAACAGGAGTACTTATTGTTAAGGTGGACAGCCACAGGACTACTCTCTAGTATCTGATTCTTGCCCTTCTCTCTCCTGACTGTTACCCACTTATCTGTCTCGAGGCCCCGGTGTGACTACCTGCCTATAGGTCCTGTCACCATCTCATTTTCCCTGACCAGACGAAGGTCATTGAGCTGCATCTCCAGTTCCCTAACTCAGAACCTAAGGAGCTGCAGCTTGATGCATCTGGCATAGATGTGGCCATCCGGGAGGCTGGGAGCCCACAATACAGAACACCAGCCTCACAGTCATACTTCCTGTTTCTATTCTTCACAGGCAAGCTACCTCGCCTCGACCCATTTTTGCCGAAGCCCCGTTGAGCCAAAGCCCTCCAACTCTGACTCCCTCTACTCTGTCACCCGCTCCTCCGACGCCTGTCTCCTTTGCTTCCTCCCTACTTCTGCTTTTCGCCAGAAGCGGAATCTCATATTGGCCACCCATTTTAATTCCACTTCCCATTCACATTCCGATTTGTCAATCCACTACTGTCACGATGAGGCCACACCCAGGTCAAAGGAACAACACCTTATATTCTGTGTATGTAGCCTCCAACCTGATGGCATGACCAGCAATTTCTCAAACTTCCAGTAATACCGCCCCCCCACATCTCGTCCTCTCCTTAATTATTCCCCTTCACCATTCCACATCCCCCTTTCTCACCTTATCTCTTCTCCCCTTTTCTTTCTTCTATGGCCTCCTGCTCCCTCCTATCAGACTCCTCCTTCTCTATCTCGGTATCTCTTTCAGCAATCAACTTCCCAGTTCTTTATTTCATCCATGCCCCTCTAGGTTTCACCAATCACCTTTTGCTTCTCCCTCTACAATCCCAGCTTTTAAATCTACTCATCCCTCTTTCTCCAGTCCTGCTGAAGGGTCTCTTCCTAAAAATGTTGACTCCACTTTTTCCATAGATGTTGCCTGGCCTGCTGACTTCCTCGAGCATTGTGTGTGTTGCTTGGATTTCCAGCGTCTGCAGATTTTCTCTTGTAGGTTGTAGTCCAATCACAAACAAGACTCATTCTGAAGGACCTGACAACTCAGGCCCTCCGTATTATTCATTTTTCAGTTGCATAATTTGCATTCTTTTGCACATTGGTTGATTGTCAGTTTTCATCTTCAGTTTGTTTTTTTAAAATTTCTATTGTAGTTCTTTATTTTGCTGCAAATCCCTGCAAGAAAATGAATCTTAAGGTTTTGATAATACAAGTACATTCATCCTTGAATTTGCCGAGATCAGCTGATACTATATGCACACAGGGAGAATACCAAGCATCTGCAGATTTCCTTTTGGGTCCTTTACCTCCTTTGTCAGCCATCCCTATCCCAATCAACTCCCAGCTGAGAGCAGCCATTGAGCCCCGAGACACTCTGAAGTGCAGCCCTAGAAACACCTAGCAGCATCAGGTAGCCAGGAAAGGCGTTCATGCTCCAAGCCCAATAAAGGCTGCTGGATACATATCTGAAATAAAATTGGTCAGCATTCTGGCATCTGCAGGTTTTATTTTTGCTTGTTTGAAATTCATCCACATTCTTTCCAATCTGCCATTGTCCCAGTGCCATTCCAAAGTTGTTTGCTCCAAGAAATTAAATTCTAAGACAGTGTCTGCTCATGAATATTAGTAATGATATCTCTGACTCGTGGGTGCAAGGAATTAACACTAATCTTCAGAAATGTCAGCAAATGCAGATGGATAATACCTTAATTTTTAAAATTCAACCTCTGCAAGTCTCGCCAGCAAATCATCTGAAATAAAATACCCCAAAAGACAAGAAGGTTCAACAGAATCAAAAATTGATGGCACAAAGTGGTGTATTTAGGTTAATCCCATTTGTTAATTCTTGGTCCATATAGGTATTGCAATGGGAGAGGTCTTTAAGTCTGACATGGGGTGGGGGGGTGGTAAAAGAAGCCACAGAAGACAACAAAGAACATGGCAGAATTAGTAAGATATATATTCAGTCCATCAAGTTGAATAAAATTTTGGAGGAGGGGGAGCAGCACAAGCTGCTCTGATAGGTGAACCTCAGTAAGAGGGGACAGAGTGGAGGGAGTGGCAATGCTGTGAGAAACTAGGATAGGAATGCTTTTCTGTTTCATTTCTCATTAACTACAGAATAACATTATCCATGGACATTTGTTCTTAAGAAGTTGGGAGTAAGAAATTGCGAATGGCTTTGAGCATACAAACCCTCACCCCCACATCTTGACCTCACGTTCAGATACATTGATCACATATAACCATATAACAATTACAGCACAGAAACAGGCCATCTTGGCCCTTCTAGTCCGTGCCGAGCTTTCTCTCACCTAGTCCCACCAACCTGCACTCAGCCCATAACCCTCCATTCCTTTCCTGTCCATATATCTATCCAATTTAACTTTAAATGACAACATTGAAAAAGCCTCAACCACTTCTGCTGGAATCTCGTTCCACACAGCTACCACTCTCTGGGTAAAGAAGTTCCTCCTCATGTTACCCCTAAACTTTTGCTCTTTAACTCACAACTCATGTCCTCTTGTTTGAATCTCCCCTACTCTCAATGAAAAAAGCCTATCCACGTCAACTCTATCAATCCCCCTCATAATTTTAAACACCTCTATCAAGTCCCCCCTCGACCTTCTACAAAGAATAAAGACCTAATCTATTCAACCTTTCTCTGTAACTTAGGAGATGAAACCCAGGCACCATTTTAGTCATCTCCTCTGTACTGTCTCAATTTTATTGACATCTTTCCTATAATTCGGTGACCAGAACTGTACACAATACTTCAAATTTGGCCTTACCAATGCCTTATACAATTTCAACATTACATCCGAACTCCTAAACTCAATGCTTTGATTAATAAAGGCCAGGAGACTTCCGGTAGCGCTCATGGAGTGAAGTCGCGTTCTTGACTCGCTCCATTACCTCTGAGTTTTTTTTCTCTATGGTCAGCTATACTTTAATTAACCATTAAGGCATCAATTTTTACAATACTTTGAATTAAACTGAATTCTCTGACAATTGGATGATACTTAGATCTGCTATGTCTAAGAACGGGAAAAACGGCAAGAATGGTAAACCTCCGGTTAAACCGAAAGCTACGGATCTCCCCCCGACTGAATCACCGGTGACTTTGAAAGCGATATGGGAGTTAATTCAGAGGGAAATTTCAACTTCTGTTAGGGAGATGATTCGTACGGAAATTGCAGGCTCTGTTAAAGACCTGATTCATACGGAAATCTCAACTAATTTCCAGAAAATTGCCGATTTAATTGATAAGATGCAAACATGTATTGCGGAACATCAGTCGGCTATATCTGATCTTCAAAAATTCGCGCAACAAAGTGAGCTTAAGATGGGGAAAATCGAAGAAACAATTAATGTAATGAAGAAGAAACTTGACTTTTTGACTTTTAAAAACTCTAACTTGGAATCTAGAATGCGACGGCAGAATTTACGAATGATTGGCGTGAGGGAAGCTGTTGAAGCCAACAACCCCATGAAATATTTCTCTCAACTTTTAAAAGATGCATTCCCTACTGTATTTCCTGACCAACCACCGCTACTGGATCGTGTTCACAGAATCCCATCATACTCGTCTAGGTCAGATAGACCTAGGCATGTTATTTTACGTTTTCATTATTTTCAAGACAAGGAGAGACTGTTTCGATTCGCTCGATCTAAAGGTTTCATTGATTTTTCGGATCTTAAGTTCCGATTCGTGGAAGATTTCAGTAAACCAATCTGGGACCAACGGGTCCATTACAGATCCATGATGTCGGAATTCTATAAGATGGATTTAAGACCAGCGCTGCTGTACCCTGCACGTCTAAGGATTCGCATGTTAGATGGAGCCCTTCGTTTTTTTGATTCTCCATCGGATGCCCAGAGTTATCTGGATCAACTTTCATCTTCAACATCTTAATTGCCTTTTTTTAATTATCTCCGTTGATCGGAGGCTGTGAATTGGTTGGTTTTAACTTTTCTGTGCCCTATTTGGGCAGAAAAGTTTACTTTTGATTTCTTAATATGGCTGCTAAACTTTCTTTTTAACTGCGTCATTTCTTTCTTTTCCCAGGGGATTCTGGGTGGTTACTTCCCTTTTGTCATCTTACGTATTTCCTGTGCGGCCTTAAATTTTGTAGTTTTTTTTTAAATTTTATTCTGTTTTGCTTTTTATAATCATTTTATGTTAATAATCCTATTTTTTTTGTTGCTGTGTCTATTCATGAGTTTGAGGTTTATTGTGGTTTTTTTTTTAATATATACTTTCCGGCTTCTGTTCTGTGTGTATTTTAATTGAGCTAACTTTTTTTTACTTATTTTTTTACTGTTTTACAATTAGCTGATCCTTTTCATATTTATACCTTTTTTTTAGGGAGCGTATACCGGAAGTCATGGGGGTAGTTTTAGCGCTTGCTTCTTTCTGGCGGGTCTGCTTTAGATTTTGCCTTTGGGTCTTGGGGTGGGGGGTGGTGGGAGGGGCTTCACGTTTTAGTTTGTTTCTCTTTGGGCTATATACATTATTGAAGTACTGGTTGCGTCCTTTTCCCCGGTATCTTTTGTATGTTCTGTTTCCTCTCCGGGTTTGTGGGTCGCGCCTATTGTCAATCCTCCTTGTTGTGGGTTGACTTTAGGATTTATGGAGTCTATTATTAATTTTGTCTCCTGGAATACTAATGGTCTTAATCATCCTATTAAAAGGAAAAAAGTTTTTAAAGTGTTCCGGAGACTTAAAGCACAAATTTTATTTTTACAAGAGACCCATGTACGGAGGGGGGACAGACTACGTTTTTTCAAATTCTGGAAGGAACAACAATTTCATTCGAACTCCAATGCTAAGATTCGAGGCGTCTCTATTTTTATAGACTCCTCAGTTACTTTTATACAACAGGATATTATCTCTGATCGGAATGGTAGATTTTTATTGGTTAGTGGTTTACTATTTAATAAAAAAGTAGTTTTGGTTAATGTTTATGCTCCTAATATGGATTGTCCGGAATTTTATAAATCATTGTTTGATCAGTTTCCGAATTTGAACGAGTTTTCATTGATTTGGGGCGGAGATCTTAATACCTGTTTATCTCCAGCTTTGGACCGTTCGGCTCCTTTACGGACTTTACCTAATAAATCTGCAAATTTGATTAATTTTTTCCTTTCTGATTCTGGGTCGACGGACATTTGGCGTTTTCTGCATCCTCAGGAAAAAGATTTTTCCTTCTTTTCACATGTTCATCATTCCTATTCAAGAATTGATTATTTTTTCATTGATTCTCGTCTCATTCCTTCAGTGATTAAATGTGATTATGATTCTATAACCATTTCGGATCATGCTCCACTTAAGCTTTCTATTAAAATTATGGCCAATATACCAAACAATAGACAATGGCGTTTTAATTCGCTGTTGCTTCAGGACTCGGACTTTGTTAATTTTATGAATGAACAGATTGAGCTTTTTTTTACAATTAACCATACAGAAGATATTTCGGTTAACACTCTTTGGGACACTTTTAAAGCCTATATTCGGGGTCAGATTATTTCGTATTCCGTTGCTTTGAGGAAGAAACAGAAGCAGGAGGAGATGGCAATTGTGGACAAGATTAAAGAAATTGATAAGAAATATGTTATGGCTCCTTCTGAGGAGCTATACAAACAAAGAACTGAACTTCAAATGGAACACAGTTTACTACTCTCGTCCTCAATTGTAAACCAATTAAAGAAAACAAGAAGTGATTTTTATGTTCACAGTGATAAAATTGGCAAGCTGCTGGCTAATCAATTGAAATCTAATTATGTTAAATCTCAAATCAATCAGATTTATAACCAAAATGATCGATTGATATTGGATCATGTGGGGATTAATCAAACCTTTTGTGATTTTTATTCTTCTTTATATCAATCAGAGTCTCCTCGAGATTCTAAATATATGAATGATTTTTTAGATAAGTTAGACTTCCCTCAGATTTCACAGGATATGTCTTCTTTATTAGATACTTCCATTACAATGGATGAGATTAAGAATGTTATTTTTTCTATGAATCTGGGGAAAGCTCCTGGCCCTGATGGGTTTACCGTTGAATTTTATAAATGTTTTGCTTCTTTATTGATTCCTTGGCTCTATAAGGTTTTTGAGGCTTCTTTGAAACTTGGTAAACTTCCGGAATCTTTTAATAGAGCATCAATTTCTTTAATACTAAAGAAGGATAAAGACCCTGCTCAATGTGCATCTTATAGACCAATATCTTTATTAAATGTTGATTCTAAAGTTTTTTCTAAGTTATTAGCAAATAGACTAGAAAAAGTACTTCCTTCTATTATTTCGGAAGACCAAACGGGTTTTATTAAAGGTCGTTACTCTTTTTATAATATTCGTACATTGTTAAATATCGTTTATACTCCCTCACAAAATGTTCCTGAGTGTGTTATTTCTTTAGATGCCGAGAAAGCTTTTGATAGAGTAGAATGGCCTTATTTATTTAAGGTGCTTGAAATGTTTAATTTTAGCTTGAAATTTATATCCTGGATTAAACTGTTATATCACTCCCCTGTAGCCTCGGTTCGTACTAACTCCTTAAACTCACCTTTTTTTCCTCTCTTTCGTGGTACTCGACAAGGCTGTCCTCTTAGTCCCCTATTATTTGATATTGCATTAGAACCTCTTGCAATTGCTATTCGAGAATCTTCAAATATTACTGGGATAACTCGGGGATTAAAGTCCCATAAATTATCACTCTATGCTGATGATTTACTTTTATATATTTCTAATCCTGAGAGATCCATTCCTGCTGTTTTAGAGTTATTAGCACAATTTGGTCTTTTCTCAGGTTATAAATTAAATCTTAGTAAGAGTGAACTTTTTCCGATTAATAAACATCTTCCCTTATATTATAAATTTCCATTTAAATTGATTAATAATTACTTTTCATATCTTGGGATTAAAATTACTTGTAAACATAAAGATTTATTTAAGACTAACTTTTTACCATTAATAGACCATATTACTCAACTTTCATCTAAATGGTTTCCCTTATATTTAACTTTGATTGGTCGTATTAATGCAGTTAAGATGTTTTTTTTGCCAAAATTTTTATATGTGTTTCAGGCATTACCAATTTTCGTTCCTAAATCTTTTTTTGATAAAGTTGACTCTAAAATTTCTTCATTTATTTGGCAGAATAAGAATCCGAGACTGGGTAAAATACATTTACAGAAAGCTAAGAGAGATGGAGGTTTAGCATTACCTAACTTTAGATTTTATTATTGGGCTATTAATATTCGACATATGAAATTTTGGTTACTTGACCGGGACATACTATCTATTCCTAAATGGGTAGCATTGGAATTACAATCTGTTCAGGGTTATACACTTGGTTCTATTTTAGGTTCCTCTCTTCCTTTTGATTCGAAACGCCTTAAGCAGGTCTCTAACCTGATAGTTAAATATGCTTTGCGCATTTGGTTTCAATTCAGAAAATTTTTTGATCTTAATCAATTCGGGTTAGCGATTCCTATTTTAGGTAACATATTTTTTCCTCCCTCTTTTACGGATCGCGCTTTTCAAACTTGGAAGACTAAGGGTATTTTACGGTTTTTGGATTTATTTTTAGATGGTTCCCTTATGTCTTTTGAACAATTATCTAATAAATATAACTTATCAAGAATACATTTTTTTAGATATTTACAAGTTAGAAATTTCCTAAGTACTATACTTTCTTTTGGTTTTCTCAGACGATTTTATGTTTGAATTTGGAGAAAATTAGAAGTAACCTTTATGATTCTTCATTTAAATTTGAACAGATTTGGGGACCTTTTATTCGATATTTTCATTTAATGTAATATTTACCCTTCTTGTTTTTTTTTCACTGTTTTAATGGAGGTCGGGATTGAGGACGTGATTTTAAGTTTAACTCTGTTTGGTTTCAAGTTAGCCCATTGCTTTGCCTTGCTTTTAGTTAGCTGCACGGTGGGTTTTTTTTTGGGGTTTTTTTTTTTCTTTTTTTTTCCATTGATATATATAAAATTTAGTATATTATTATGTTATCTTGGTTTCTTATGCTTAAATTACATTGTTTGTAGTATTTTCTTTTTGGTATTGTTATCTTTTGGAATTTTATTATACTTTAACATTGTATTAATGTTTATATGGCTTACCTTTTTTGTATACTTACTCAATAAAAAGATTTAAAAAGAAAAGAAAGAAAGAATAAAGGCCAGCATACCAAAAGCTTTCTTAACCACCCTACTCACATGCGATTCAACCTTCAGGGAACTATGCATCATTATTCCTAGATCCCAGTACAGATCCCTGAGGCACACTGCCACACACCGTCCTCCAATCTGACACACAGTTATCCACCACTACTCTCTGGTGTCTCCCATCTAGCCACTGCTGAATCCATTTTACTACTTCCATATTAATGCCTAACGATTGAACCTTCTCAACTAACCTTCCGTGTGGAACCTTGTCAATGGCTTTACTGAAGTCCATATAGACAACATCCACTGCTTTACCCTCATCAACTTTCTTAGTAACCTCATCAAAAAATTCAATAAGATTTGTCAAACATGACCTTCCATGCACAAATCCATGTTGACTGTTCCTAATCAGACCCTGTCTATCCAGATAATTATATATACCATCTCTAAGAATACTTTCCATCAATTTACCCACCACTGACATCAAACTCACAGGCCGATAATTGCCAGGTTTACGCTTGGAACCCTTTTTAAACAATGGAACCACATGAGCAATACACCAATCCTCCAGCACCATCCCCGTTTCTAATGACATTTGAAATATTTCTGTCAGAGCCCCTGCTATTTCCACACTAACTTCCCTCAAGGTCCTAGGGAACATTTTGTCCAGGCCCGGAGACTTATCCACTTTTATATTCCTTAAAAGCGCCAGTACTTCCTCTTCTTTAATTGTCATACTTTCTATAACTACCCTTCTTGTTTCCTTTACCTTACACAATTCAATATCCTTCTCCCTAGTGAATACTGAAGAAAAAAATTTTTCAAAATGCCCCCCATCTCTTTTGGCTCCGCACATAGCCATCCACTCTGATACTCCAAGGGACCAATTTTATCCCTCACTATCCTTTTGCCACTAACATAACTGTAGAAACCCTTTGGATTTATTTTCACCTTACTTGCCAAAGCAGCCTCGTATCTTCTTTTAGCTTTTCTAATTTCTTTCTTAAGATTAGAAACCATAGAAAAACTACAGCACAGAAACAGGCCTTTTGGCCCTTCTTGGCTGTGCCAAACTATTTTCTGCCTAGTCCCACTGACCTGCACATGGACCATATCCCTCTGTACACCTCCCATCCATGTATCTGTCCAATTTATTCTTAAATGTTAAAAATGAACCCACATTTACCACCTCGTCTGGCAGCTCATTCCATACTCCCACCACTATCTATATGAAGAAGCCCCCCATAATGTTCCCTTTAAACTTTCCCCCCCTCACCCTTAACCCATGTCCTCTGGTTTTTTTTCCTCCCCTTGCCTCACTGGAAAAAGCCTGCTTGCATTCACTCTATCTATACTCATCATAATTTTATATACCTCTATCAAATCTCCCCTCATTCTTCTACGCTCCAGGGAATAAAGTCCTAACCTATTCAACCTTTCTCTGTAACTGAGATTCTCATTCTTTTTACATTCTTTATATTCCTCGAGCACCTCATTAACTCCAAGCTGCCTATATTTATTGAAGATCCCTCTCTTTTTCCGAACCAAGTTTCCAATATCCCTTGAAAACCATGGCTCTCTCAAATTTTTAACCTTTCCTTTCAACCTAACAGGAACATAAAGATCCTGTACCCTCAAAATTTCACCTTTAAATGACCTCCATTTCTCTATTACATCCTTCCCATAAAACAAATTGTCCCAATCCACTCCTAAATCCTTTCACATCTCCTCAAAGTTAGCCTTTCTCCAATCAAAAATTTCAACCCTGGGTCCAGTCCTATCCTTCTCCAGAGGTACACTGAAACTATGTGATCACTGGACCTGAAGTGCTCCCCAACACATACCTCCATCACCTGCCTTATCTCATTCCCTAACAGGAGATCCAACACTGCCCCTTCTCTAGTTGGTACCTCTATGTATTGCTCCAAAAAACTATCTTGCACACATTTGACAAACTCCAAACCATCCAGCCCTTTTACAGAACGGGCTTCCCAGTCTGTGTGTGGAAAATTAAAATGTCCCACAATCACAGCCTTGTGCTTACTATAAATATCTGCTATCTCCTTACAAATTTGCTCATTCAGTTCTCGGTCCCCATTAGGTGGTCTATAATACACCCCTATAAGCGTCACAACATCTTTCCTATTCCTCAGTTCCACCCAAATAGCCTCCCTAGACGAGTTCACTAATCTATCCTGCCAGAGCACTGCAGTTATATATTCTCTGACAAGTAATGCAACACCTCCCCCTCTTGCCCCTCCTATTCTATCATGCCTGAAGCAATGAAATCCTGGAATATTTAGTTGCCAATCACACCCCTCCTGCAACCATGTTTCACTAACAGCTACAACATCATATTTCCAGGTATCAATCCATGCTCTACGCTCATCCACCTTTCTTACAATGCTCCTAGCATTAAAATAGATGCATTTTAGAAAATCTCCAACTCCCACTCTCTGTTTATCCTTAATGGAGCAAGCAACTTTGTTATCTTTTTCTTCCTTTTCCCCTACATCTTTGGTCTGATTGCTCCTGATCTCTGTCCCCTGTCTATCCTCCCTCACACACCGCCTACCTGCCTTCTCCACTTGCAAACCAACCCCCGCTCTCCTAGTCTCCTTAATTTGATTCCCTCCCCCCAACCATTCTAGTTTAAAGTCACCTCAGTAGCCCTCGCAAATCTCCCCACCAGGATATTGGTCCCCCTAGGATTCAAGTGTAACCTGTCCTTTTTATACAGGTCACACCTGTGCCAATAGTGGTCCCAATGATCCAAAAACTTGAATCCCTGCCCCCTGCTCCAATCCCTCAGCCACGCATTTATCCTACATCTCATTTCATTCCTACTCTCACTGTCGCGTGGCACAGGCAGTAATCCCGAGATTTCACACGTACAGTGAAATGCGTCCTTTGTGTGAACAAGCTAGGAATATGCTGGGGGCAACCGCATATCTAGGGGGCACCAGCCCTCATCCCATCTGCCCACACGGAACTCCCGCAGATGACTCGCTGTCTGAGCCATCAGCCCTCATCCTTGCTGGACTGCTTGCCTGACATCTGCCCACAGATGTCCATCTTCTTGTCTTGATAACGAAGTTCTGTTCTGTCATACATCCACATCACTGGCCTTCAAATATGGAGTGGAGGCCCATGTTCTAGCCTGATCTCTAGTTCCCCCACCTTCTCGTCCCTAAATTCTAAGCAAACTCTCTGATGGTGCTGACAATCAGTGGTATCAGTTCCAAATCACCCTTAGCCCACGACACTGCAGAACCCAAGACGCATTCTGACACAACACCAATGTAGTCAACATCTCAACAGGCTGAGAAGCTAAATGTACACTTCCATCAGAATCACGTTCAATATCACTGGCTGTCATATGTCATGAAAATTGTTAACTTAGCTGCAGCAGTACAATGAAATAGATGATTATATAAATCATTAATCATTAAATTAAAAAGTGTAAAAACAGAAATAATACAAAAAAAGTAAAAAAAAAAGAAAAAAGTGAGGTTGTGTTCCTGGGTTCAATGTCCATTTAGGAACCGGAAGGCAGAGGGGAAGGAGCTGTTCCTGAATCGTCAAGTGTGCACCCTCAGGATTCTACACCTCCTTCCTGACAGTAACATTGAGAAGAGGGAATGCCCTGGGAGATGGGGTCCTTAATAAGGGGCACCACCATTCTGAAGCACCACTCCTTGAAGATCTCTTGGACACTACAGAAGCTAGTACTGAAGATAAAGCTGACTAAATTTACAACTTTCTGTAGCTTCTTTTGGTCCCGTGCAGTCGAATCCACCACAACCTTCCTCCCCCCCCAACCCCCAGCCCATACTAGTCAGTGACTCAGCCTGTCAGAATGCTCTCCACAGTACATCTGTAAAAGTTAGAGTGTTTTAGGTGACAAACCAAATCGCCTCTATCTGCTAATAAAATAAAATTGCTCTCTCACTTTCTTTACAGCTGCATCAATATGTTGGGAACAGGTTAGATCCTCTGAGATCTTGACTCCCAGCAACTTGAAATCGCTCACTTTCTCCTCTTCCGATCCCACTTTGAAGATTAGTTTTTGCTCATCTTACCCTTCCTGACGTCCACAATCAGCTCTTTGGTCTTAATGATATTGAGTGCAAGGTTTTTGCTGTGACATCACAGTTAGCTGGTATAGCTCATTCCTGTATGCCTCTCATTTCCAACTGAGATTTTGCCAACAATAGTATCATCAACAAATTTATAGATGGCTTTTGAGCTACACCTGGCTATGGGTATAGAGAGTAGAGCAGTGGGTTAAGCACATATCCCTGAGGTGTGCCAGTGTTAATCGTTTGCAAGGAGGAGATATTATTACCAATCCGCAGAGATTGTGGTCTTCCAGTTAGGAAGTCCACAAGACCACAAGACAAAGGAGCAGAAGTCAGCCATTCGGCCCATCAAGTCTGTTCCACCATTTTATCACGAGCTGATCCACTCTCCCATTTAGTCCCACTCCCCCGCCTTCTCCATAACCCTTGATGCCCTGGCTACTCAGATACCTATCAATCTCTGCCTTAAATACACACAATGACTTGGCCTCCACTGCTACCCGTGGCAAAAAATTCCATAGATTCACCACCCTCTGACTAAAAAAATTTCTTCACATTTCTGTTCTGAATGGGCACCCTTCAATCCTTAAGTCATGCCCTCTCGTACTAGACTCCCCCATCATGGGAAACAACTTTGCCACATCCACTCTGTCCATACCTTTCAACATTCGAAATGTTTCTATGAGGTCTCCCCTCATTCTTCTAAACTCCAGGGAATACAGTCCAAGAGCGGACAAACGTTCCTCAGATGTTAACCCTCTCATTCCCGGAATCATTCTAGTGAATCTTCTCTGTACCCTCTCCAACGTCAGCACATCCTTTCTTAAATAAGGAGACCAAAACTGCCCACAGTACTCCAAGTGAGGTCTCACCAGCGCCTTATAGAGCCTCAACATCACATCCCTGCTCCTACACTCTATTCCTCTAGAAATGAATGCCAACATTGCACTTGCCTTCTTCACTACTGACTCAACCTGGAGGTTAACTTTAAGGGTATCCTGTACGAGGACTCCCAAGTCCCGTTGTATCTCAGGACTTTGAATTCTTTCCCCATTTAAATAATAGTCTGCCCGTTTATTTTTTCTGCCAAAGTGCATAACCATACACTTTCCAACATTGTACTTCATTGGAATTTAGAAGATTGAGGGGGGATCTGATTGAAACGTATAAAATCCTAAAGGGATTGGACAGGCTAGATGCAGGAAGATTGTTCCCGATGTTGGGGAAGTCCAGAACGAGGGGCCACAGTTTGAGGATAGAGGGGAAGCCTTTTAGGACCGAGATTAGGAAAAACTTCACACAGAGAGTGGTGAATCTGTGGAATTCTCTGCCACAGGAAACAGTTGAGGCCAGTTCATTGGCTATATTTAAGAGGGAGTTAGATATGGCCCTTGTGGCTACAGGGGTCGGGGGTATGGAGGGAAGGCTGGGGCAGGGTTCTGAGTTGGATGATCAGCCATGATCATAATAAATGGCGGTGCAGGCTCGAAGGGCCGAATGGCCTACTCCTGCACCTATTTTCTATGTTTCTAATTGCCACTTCTCTGCCCATTCTTCCAATCTATCCAAGTCTCTCTGCAGACTCTCCGTTTCCTCAGCACTACCGGCCCCTCCACCTATCTTCGTATCGTCAGCAAACTTAGCCACAAAGCCATCTATTCCATAATCCAAATCGTTGATGTACAATGTAAAAAGAAGCAGCCCCAACACTGATCCCTGTGGAACACCACTGGTAACCGGCAGCCAACCAGAATAGGATCCCTTTATTCCCACTCTCTGTTTCCTGCCAATCAGCCAATGCTCTATCCACGTATGTAACTTTCCCGTAATTCCATGGGCTCTTATCTTGTTAAGTAGCCTCATGTGTGGCACCTTGTCAAAGGCCTTCTGCAAATAAAAATAAAGTCTAGGATCTAACTGCAGATGCCCAGATTCTGTAGCTTATCAATCAGAATTGTGAGAATGATGGTGTTAAACACTAAGCTTAGTCAAAGAACTCATCCTGATATAGGTGTTTGTATTGTCCAAGGCCGTGTGAAGAGCACTGAGATTGCATCTGCCTTAGACCTCTTGTGGCGACAGGCAAATTGCAATGGGTCTTGCTGAGGCAGGAGCTCATTCTAGCCATGACCAACCTCTCAACACATTTCATCACTAGATGTGAGTGCTACTGGACAACAGTCATTAAGGCAGTTCACACTACTCTTCCTAGGCACTGGTACAATTGTTGCCCTTTTGAAGCAGGTGGGAACTTCTGACAGTAACAGTGAGGTTGAAAATGTCCTTTGAATACTCTCACCAGTTTGGTTGGCACAAGTTTTCAGAGCCTTACCAGGTACTCCGTTGGGACCTTCCGCCTTGCGAGGGCTTACCCTCTTGAAAGACAGCTTGACGTCGGCCTCCATGATTGAGATCACAGGGTCACTGGTGCAGCAGGGACCTTAACAGCTGTAGTTATACCCTCCCTTTCAAAACAGGAATTGAAGGCATTGAGTTCGTCTGGTAGTGAAGCATCGCTACCATTCATGCTATTGGGTTCTTCTTTGTAGGAAGTAATGTCCCGCAAACACTGCCAGAGTTGACGTGCATCCGATGTCGCCTCCAACCTCATTTGAAGTTGTCTCTTTGCCCTTGAAATAGCCCACCGCAAATCATACCTGGTTTTCTGGTACAGGCCTGGGACACCAAATTAACCTTCAGAAATGCCACAGATCTAACCCTCAGCAGACAATGAACCTCCTGGTTCATTCACAGCTTTTGGTTTGGGAACATACAGCAAGTTTTTGTAGACACACACTCATCCACACGTTTTTAATGAAGTCGGTAACATATGCGGCACACTCATCCAGATTCGAAGATTCGGATCCCCGAATACAGTCCAGGTTACCAAGCAGTCCCTTGTCCATACATTCTTGGTCCTCACTACTGGTTCTGCAGTCTTCAGACTCTGCCTATACTCAGGGAGTAGAAGACTTTCTGAAGTGCGGGCGTGGAATAGCACAGTAAGCACTCTTGATAGTGGTGTAACAATGGTCCAGTGTGTTGTTGACTCTGGTACTACAAGTGATTTGTTCTACTGTAGTACCTTATGAGCATACAATTTCAGAAAATGTATGCCAAGTGTGAAGGTAGGATCTAGAATGTGCAACACAAAAACCTTCTCCAGGAGCAGTCAAACATTTCCAGCAGGAGGAACCAGTGTCTCCTCTCCAGCACTATTTGTAGCTGCAGTCTGGTTCACAACAAAGGAAATTTCTGCTCCTTTCAAAGTATTAAGTGAGATACATAACCTTTACTCCATGATTACCCCAGGTTGTGTTTTCAAATAAAATGGGATTTTCTAGCATTGAAAAATGCAACAGACATGTTCTTCTTCTGAGATAAACTATCGCTTTCCCCACCTAAAGATATTTGCATAGAATCAATACAATTTCAGAAGGCCTCTCCGGCAAGCTTCACATCCAACCAAATGTTCCAAGAGTAATTCTCCACAATTCTACCATCAGCACACTCAGAATGTACCTGGGAGAAGGATTAGACTAGACAGACCCAAATGTTGTACTTTTTCCTGCTCTGAGATAGGATCATAGTTGATCCTTCACCTTAAATGGGAAATTGGACAGAACGTTAACTTCCCTAGCGACCACCTCAGTCACTGAATCTATTCAATAGCTGAGCATCCACAGGAACCAGGGCTTTTCTTCCACAATGCTGAAGGAAGAAACCTCAGCAACTCAGTTCTTGGTGACAGGTGCCCAATCCTGAGACTCTTCCACCCCATGAGGAGGAACAACCTCCCAACAACTACCTTGTGAACTTGTCAGAAGGATCATCTCCATCTCATCCCATCTAAGTGTGTAATTTTCCACATCACTGCCCTGACATCAAGCTGTATCCAACAGGCAACCATTGGGAGCAATATGAAAAATACACTGACTCCAAGTGCACAGGCTTGGCAACACTTTTCACTAAATTTATTTAAATCTGATTTGTTATTCAATGGCTGCTTTTCTTTGTCCTAAACTGTATATAATTCTAATCCTGCACAGGTTGAATAACAGCAAGATTGAGCCCAAGACACCTTTATCATCCACTTCAATGCAATCTGACTATATCGAGGTAGTGGGCTTATCCACTGCACCCTCTGCAAAGCCCAGAAGATTTAACCAAGCTTACTTTAATCACATCCAGGGGAAACAGTACCACTGCCACATTCCTCAATCGTCCTTTGCTGAGTGCACGTCTAATTATGGAGCAAAGATTTATCATGGCCAAATGGCTTGACTTCTTGAAGATATTGAAGAGCCTAACAACATTAATAACAAGAGCCTGTGAAATTTACAATCATTAAGAAGTAGTAAAGTTGCAAGTGCAGAGGAAATGTATTTTAAAATGCTGCACAATAGGAAACAATTCTTGCAAATACCGTTGCCTCCTGCTGTGTATCTGTACACAAACAGCAATTTAAACAGGCTAAGAATTATTAACAGACTCACCCAAATATGAAAAGAACGCTCAGGCACTGAATCAAAATACCATCAGCAGTGCAGGTTGTGGCTGCTGGTTTTGCTTTTCACTCAACACTTGAACCAATTCTTTCTCTTGTTTGTATATTAAATGCGTAACGTGGAGAAAGAGGCCAGTCTTCCTGAGAGCTCAGTGACTGAAGTCCAACAGGCAAAGAAAGGCCCAGCTTCTGTTATTTGGAATCCATCTTCAACTGGCTATTATTAGCTTCACTATATACTTTCACTTAAAACTGGAAAGAACACTTAAGACAATTGCATGTAAATGATCTGAATGGGGAGCTGGGGAAGAAAGAGGAAAGGAAACATTGCTATCTAAATAGCCTTTAAACAACAAACGTGGACATTGCCCAACTTATTAAATGGGGAAAAGGGTCAGAATTTAAAAAGCATTAATGTCTGACTAGTCAGTCATTAAAGAGACCACAATAACATAGGGAGAGGACACAGAATCCCACCGTGTTAACATTGAGGCACAGAAAGGTGGCTAGCTGGAGAAACATTTCAATGCAACACACACAAACAGGCCACTCAGCATCTGTAGAAAAAAGTAGTTGACGTTTCGGGCTGAAACCCTTTGGCAGTGCTCGAGAAAGGGTTTCGGCCCAAAATGTTAACTGTACTTTTTTTCTCTTAGATGCTGCATGGCCTGCTGAGTGCCCCCAGCATTTTGTTTGTGTTGCTCAGATCACCAGCACCTGCAGATTTTCTCTTGTTTGTGTTTTTAAACATTTCACTGGTTTTGTTACTGTAAAGACAGAAAGTATACGGGTTGAGGTTAAACATCTTCCCAGCAGGGAGAGCAGATCAGTCCTCAGAAATATTGTGGTTGAGTTGATTGATTGCCTTTCAGACACCTTGACAGCTATACAAACATACCCCAAAAACCTGTCATTGTAGAGAGCCAGAGCATATTGAGGACACAGGACATACATATACAAAACAAGAGGCCCCACAGTGCCTTTTACATTGCTCAGGCTTGACAAGAAAGAGCCAATTATGGACAGCAATATCCTTTACAGGAAGGATTTTGATGCCTTAGAGAGGATACAGAAGAGGTTGACCAGGATGCTGCCTGGACTACAGAGCAGGTGCTACAAGGAGAGTTTGGACAATTTTGGGTTGCTTTCTCCGGAGTAGCAGAAACTGAGTGGAGATCTAGTGGAAGTTTAAAGTTATGAGGCATGTATTTAAAAGATGAGTGGGGGCCTTCAAAGGAGACATGCAGGACAAGACTTTCACAGCAAGAGTGCTGGGTGCCTGGAATGCATTTTCCAGGGGTGGTGGCGGAGACAGAGGCAGAGAATGAAAGGATCTATCCTGAAGATCCATCCTGGGCTGACAGTGATGCAATTGCAAAGAAAGCATATTCTGTTAGGGGTTTGAGGAGGTTTGATATGTCACCAAAGACTCTTGTAAATATGTACAGATGTACCATGGAGAGCATTCTAACTGGTTGCATCCTACTGCACAGGATTAGAAAAAGCTGCAGAAATTTGAAAATTCATCCAGCTCCTTCATGGGCACAAGCCTCCTCAACATGGAGAGATCTTCAAAATGCCATGTCTTAAAAAGGCAGCATCATTAAGGACCCTCAACACCCAGGACATGCCCTCTTCTCATTGCTACTATCAAGGAGGTGGTACAGGAGCCTGAAGACATGCACTCAACACTTCAGGAACATCTTCTTTCCCTCCACCATCAGATTTCCGACTGAACAATGAACCCATTCACACTATTTCACTATTTTTTCTTTTCCTTTTTGCACTGATTACGTTTATTTTTAATATACATTTCTTGTAATCTACAGTTTATTTTGTGTTGTGCTGTACTGCTACCACAAAACAACAAATTTCATTACATATGCTAGTAATATTAAACCTAATTCTATTTCAGGTATGCACCTTGTGTGGGCAAAGGGGATTCGTTTAGTTTTGTTTAAGTTTTTAATTGTTTTACCATAACATTGTGGACTGAAGAGTTTTCCTTTGTCTTACATTTCTAGATCTAAATAAAATAACTACTTTTTAAAAAAGTAAATAAACCAGTTTAGTCTTAGACATTGAGGGTAGGGGATAAATATTGACCAGGAGACACTTGGCTCTTCTATTACTTGACAGAGATTTGGCCTATTGAATGAAAAGGCAGAACTCCTGATACTACATGAAAATGCTTGGGGGAAAAAAAAAATCATTCAACTTCAAGTCCTTAAGGGCCAAAGTCAAAATTTATTTTCAAAATATATATATGTCACCGTATGCTACTATGTGAGTTTTTTTGCAGGCATTTACAGGAAAATAAAGAAAAACAATAGAATTTATGATAATGTATATATAAACAAAGGACTGCAAACAACCAATGTGTAAAAGACACGAAAGCGAGTCCGTGGGTTTTCTGATCAGTTCATAGTTGAGGTGAGTGATGATGTCCATGTCAATTCAGGAGCCTAATAGATGTAAGATAATAACTGTGCCTGAATCTGGTGATGTGGGACCCAAGGCTCCTGTACCTCCTGCCCAATGGTAGTAGTGAGAAGGGTATGATCTTGATGGTGGGGTTCCTTGATGATGGGTGCCACTTTCTTGCAGTAGTGATCAACGTAGATATGCTCAGTGGTGGACAGGGTTCTTCTATTGATGGAATGGGCTGTAAGCACCACTTTCTGTTCACTTTCCTCTTCCTGGGGATTGGCGATTCCATAGCAGGTTGTGATGAAGCCAAGCAAACAGCAGTGGATGATCATAGTAAAGTGCCATTTGGCAACACAGTACCCATCTAAGGATCATGCCATGAGGGCAAGTTTTACTTTTGAACTTACAGGTCAAGCAAAAATGGGAAAACTTGCTTAAAATAAAAATCCTCTTTTGTGAAGAGATACAAACTAGGTAAAGACCCTCAAGTGCAATGATGTCATGAAAACAGAAACATTCATTCTAAACTGGCAGGGTAATCTCTCCTTCAGAAAGTTGCACTAGTTACCTTGTTTCAAACTATTTCTAAAGCAGTGCCTCAGGATCGAGGATGACCAGTTTCTGTGGGTCTAGTGACCAATGAGGGAACTGTGAATGGGGTGAGCCAGTGGGATGTTCTGTGATAGTGCACGGCTTTTTCAGCAATCATGGGGTTCACAAGGATGATGTTTTTGCAGGGAAATGTACTATGGACATGTGGTCGATGTTTAGAGATCTCTTGCAGGATGTTACGGATAAATTTGTCCCGGTGAGGAAGATAAGAATGGTAGGGTGAAGGAACCATGGGTGACAAGTGAGGTGGAAAATCTAGTCAGGTGGAAGAAGGTAGCATACATGAGGTTTAGGAAGCAAGGATCAGATGGGTCTATTGAGGAATATAGGGTAGCAAGAAAGGAGCTTAAGAAGGGGCTGAGAAGAGCAAGAAGAGGGCATGAGAAGGCCTTGGCGAGTAGGGTAAAGGAAACTCCAAGGCATTCTTCAATTATGTAAAGAAAAAAAAGGATGACAGGAGTGAAGGTAGGACTGATTAGAGATAAAGGTGGGAAGATGTGCCTGGAGGCTGTGGAAGTGAGCAAGGTCCTCAATGAATACTTCTCTTCAGTACTCACCAATGAGAGGGAATTTGATGATGGTGAGGACAATATGAGTGAGGTTGACATTCTGGAGCATGTTGATATTAAGGGAGAGGAGGTGTTGGAGTTGTTAAAATATATTAGGACAGATAAGTCCCCAGGGCTTGACGGAATATTGCCCAGGCTGCTCCACGAGGCGAGGGAAGAGATTGCTGAGCCTCTGGCTAGGATCTTTATGTCCTCGTTCTCCACGGGAATGGTACCGGAGAATTGGAGGGTGGTGAATGTTTTCCCCTTGTTCAAAAAAGGCAGTAGGGATAGTCCAGGTAATTATAGACCAGTGAGCCTTACGTCTGTGGTGGGAAAGCTGTTGGAAAAGATTCTTAGAGATAGGATCTATGGGCATTTAGAGAATCATGGTCTGATCAGGGACAGTCAGCATGGCTTTGTGAAGGGTAGATCGTGTCTAACAAGCCTGATAGAGTTCTTGGAGGAGGTGACCAGGCATATAGATGAGGGTAGTGCAGTGGGTGTGATCTATATGGATTTTAGTAAGGCATTTGACAAGGTTCCACACGATAGGCTTATTCAGAAAGTCAGAAGGCATGGGATCCAGGGAAGTTTGGCCAGGTGGATTCAGAATTGGCTTGCCTGCAGAAGGCAGAGGGTGGTGGTGGAGGGAGTACATTCGGATTAGAGGGTTGTGACCAGTGGTGTCCCACAAGGATCTGTTCTGGGACCTCTACTTTTCATGATTTTTATTAACCACCTAGATGTCGGGGTAGAAGGGTGAGTTGGCAAGTTTGCAGATGACACAAAGGTTGGTGGTGTTGTAGATAGTGTAGAGGATTGTCGAAGATTGCAGAGAGACATTGATAGGTTGCAGAAGTGGGCTGAGAAGTGGCAGATGGAGTTCAACCCGGAGAAGTGTGAGGTGGTACACTTTGGAAGGACAAACTCCGAGGCAGAGTACAAAGTAAATGGCAGGATACTTGGTAGTGTGGAGGAGCAGAGGGATCTGGGGGTACATGTCCATAGATCCCTGAAAGTTGCCTCACAGGTAGATAGGGTAGTTAAGAAAGCTTACGGGGTGTTAGATTTCATAAGTCGAGCGATAGAGTTTGAGAGTCGTGTGGTAATGATGCAGCTCTATAAAACTCTGGTTAGGCCACAATTGGGAGTACTGTGTCCAGTTCTGGTCGCCTCACTATAGGAAGGATATGGAAGCATTGGAAAGGGTACAGAGGAGATTTACCAGGATGCTGCCTAGCTTAGAGAGTATGCATTATGATCAGAGATTAAGGAAGCTAGGGCTTTACTCTTTGGCGAGAAGGAGGATGAGAGGAGACATGATAGAGGTGTACAAGATATTAAGAGGAATAGATAGAGTGGATAGCCAGCGCCTCTTCCCCAGGGCACCACTGCTCAATACAAGAGGACATGGCTTTAAGGTAAGGGGTGGGAAGTTCAAGGGGGATATTAGAGGAAGGTTTTTTTTTAACTCAGAGAGTGGTTGGTGCGTGGAATGCACTGCCTGAGTCAGCGGTGGAGGCAGATACACTGGTGAAATTTAAGAGACTACTAGACAGGTATATGGAGGAATTTAAGGTGGGGGGGGTTATATAGGAGGCAGGGTTTGAGGGTCGGCACAACAATGTGGGCTGAAGGGCCTGTACTGTGCTGTACTATTCTATGTTCTACATTCCTATGCTTCTGAAATGTTCACAATGGGATCTCAAATTCTCCTTCTCAACTTTAGACATTCATCGGCCAGGAATCCCAGGGTTCAGTGGGGATGTTGCATTTATTTATTTTCCTAGGAAGCCCCGAAGAACATCCCTGAATCTTTTTCTGTTGACCGGGTAACTTCTACCTACTTGAAAGCAGCAGTGGTGCAGCTGTTAAGTATGTTGTATTACAACTTCACAGGTTCAATCGTGCCCTCTGCCACCTCCTGTGTGGAGTGTGCACGCTCCCCCCAGGAATTTGTTCCAGTCCAGTTTTCTCCAGGTGCTCTGGTTTCCTCAAACATCCCAAAGACCATATGACCACAAGACATAGAAGCAGAATTAACCATTCAGCCCATCGAGTCTGCTCCGCCATTCCATCATGGCTGATCCCAGATCCCACTCAACACCGTACTCCTGCCTTCTCGCCATAACCTTTGATGCCTGTCTAATCAGGAAACTATCAATTTTCACTTTAAATATACCCACGGTCTTGGCTTCCACTGCAAAGAATTCCATAGATTCACTACTCACCAACTAAAAAGGTTCCTCCTTAACTTTGCTCTGAAGGGTCACCCCTCAGTTTTGAGGCTGTGCTCTCTATTTCTGGATATCGCCACCACAAGACACATCACCTCCACAGCCACTTTATCTAGTCCTTTCAACATTTGCTAGGTTTCAATGAGATCTTCCCCCGCATTCTTCTACATTCCAGTGAGTACAGGCCCAAAGTCTCGAAACACACTTCATATGTTAACCCCTTCAATCCCAGAATTATCCCCGTGAACCTCCTCCGGATTCTCCAATGACAACACATCCTCTCTGAGATATGGGGCCCAAAACTGTTGACAATACTCAAAGTGCAGCCTGACTAGCATCTTACAAAGCCTCAGCGTTATTTTTTTGTTTTTATATTCTATTTCACTTGAAATGAATGCCAACATTCCATTTGCCTTCTTTACCACAGACTCAACCTGTGAATTAACCTTCCAGGAGTCTTGCACAAGGATTCCCAAATCTCTTTGCACCTCTGATGTTTGCTTTTTTGCCCCATTTAGATAATAGTCTGCACTATTGTTCCTTTTTACCAAAATGCACCATCATACTTTTCCCAACACTATTCCATCTGCCACTTTTTTGCCCTTTTTTCCAATATGTCCAAGTCCTGCTGTAATCACATTGCTTCTTCAGCACTTCCTACCCCTCCAACTATCTTCATATATCTGCAAACTTTGCCACAAAGCCATCAATTCTGTTATCTAAATCACTGACAAACAATGTTAAAAGTAGTGGTCCCAATACTGACCCCTGAGGAATACCACTCGTCACTGACAGACAACCAAAAAAGGCCCCTTTTAGTCCCACTCGCTGTCTCCTGCCTGTCAGCCATTCTGCTATCCATGCCAGTATCTTTCCTGTAATGTCATAGGATTTTATCTTGTTAGGCAGCCTCATGTGTGGCACCTTATAAAATGCCTTCTGAAAATGCAAGCAAATAACATATTTTCTTTCTCTTTCTCTCTCCCCCTCTCCCCTTTGTCTACTCTGCTTGTTACTTCCTCAAATAATTCCAAACGGATTTGTCAGGCAAGATTACTCTTTGCAGAAACCATGCTGAATTTGACTTATTTTATCATTAGTTTCTAAGTACCCCAAAACCTCATCCTTAATAATAGACTCCCAACAATTTCCTATCCACTAAGGTTGGGCTGACTGGTCTATAATTTCCTTTCTTTTGCCTTCCACCTTTCATGACATTTGCAATTTTCCAGTTCTCTACTTGATTCCATGTCAGAATCAAGTGATTCTTGAAAATCATAACTGATGCATCTACTATTTCTTCAGCAACCTCTTTCAGAACTCTGGGATGTAGTCCATCTGGTCCAGGTGACTTATCTACCTTAAGACCTTCCAATTTGTCTAGCACTTTCTTCCTTTGAAATAGCAACGGCACTCATGGACCTCTGGGACACTGCTAGTGTCTTCCACAGTGAAGACTCATGCAAAATACTCAAGTTCCTTGCAATTTCTTTGTTCCCCATTATTATCTCACCAGCATCATTTTCCAGTGGTCCAATAACAACTATCACCTCCCTTTTGCTCTTTATATAACTGAAACATCTTTTAGTATCCTGCTTTATATTATTAGCTAGTTTGCCCTCACATTTCATCTTTTCCCTTCTTAAGGCTTTTTTTAGTTGACTTTTGTTGGATTTTAAAGACTTCCCACTACATTATATGCCCTTTCCTTGGCTTTCATGCAATCCTTAACTTCCCTTGTCAGCCACAGTTGCCTACCCCTTCCATTTGAGAACTTCTGTGGGACATGACTATCTTGAACCTTGTGAATTATTCCTAGAAACCTCTCCCACCTCTGCTCTGCTGTCATCCTTGCCATATCCCCTCCAATCCACCCGGGCAAGCTCCTCTCTCATATCTCCAATTCCCTTTTTTCCCTTGTGATACCGATACATGTGACTTGCGCTTCTCCTTCTCAAATTGCAGAATGAATTCAAATATATTATGATCACTGTCTTCTAAATGTTCCTTCACTTTAAGCTCCCTAATAAAATCTGGATTATTACTCAACACCCAATCTAATATAGCTTTTCCCAAGTAGGCTCAAGCACAAGCTGCTCTAAAAAGCCATCTCGTAGGCATTCAACAAATTCCCTCTCTCTTGCGATCTGACACCCATTTCCCCAATCCCCTTGTATATTAGTCCCCCATTGCAATTGTGACATTACTCTTATTACATACCCTTTCCAGCTCACTTTCCAATCTCAACACCACATCTTGGCTACCATTTAGAGGCCTATATATGATTTTCATAATAGTTTTTTTTACCCTTGCAGTTTCTTAACTCCACCCACAAAGATTCGACATTCTCTGACCCTATGTCACCACTTTCTAAAGATATAATTCCATCTCTTACCAACACAGCCACACCACTTATTGCTGAGGGGGAACTGTCACAGGGGCGCTCTCCACTATCGGATGTTCTCCCTTCCTTCTCTTGACAATCAGCCAATTCTGTATTGTCTGTAGCCTTGGGATGACTACCTCCTTGTAGCTCCTGTATACTACCTCACTTCCCCTATCAAACCCAAGGTCAGCTCCAGTTCTCCAACACAGTCTGCAAGGAGCTGCATCTCAATGCACCTGGTGCAGATGTGACCATTTGGGAGGCTGGAAGTCTCCTGGAAATCCCACATCTGACACCTAGAACCAAACACTGGCCCAGCAGACATACCCTGTTCTTTCAAGAGTTAAACCAGAAAAAGAAATGAGAAATAAACTTACCTTGTCTCCGCCTGGCCTCGCTGAAGCCTGTTGAGCCAAAGCCTTACCACTCTGACTTAGACCACTCCAACAATGACTGGTCCTGCCAGACAGTACCTGTCTTTTAAGGAAAATGGGTATGTCCAAGCTCTGCTCTGGACCTGTGGGGAATGCTTCTACTGTGTCTGCATCATTGTCTAACCAAAAAGACTCCCGCTCAAACTGGCTGCTTTTTCAAGCTCTGCTACAGACTTGCTCAAGAATGCTTCAACTGCAGTCCAATCAAAGAAATACAGTTTGTCAGGTTAATTAGCCACTAAACTTCCCATAGTGAACAACTCCGGGTAGACTGCGGACAGCAATTGATGGGAACATGGGGCAGATAAAATGGGATTAGTGGCAGTCGAGTTTGACGATCAGCACAAACTTCATGGGCTAAAGGGGCAGTTTCAATTACTCTATGACTCTGTGACTGTGTGCTGTGAAAGCAATTATTTAACATTTGAAATGAGATTAAAAATGAGGAAAGATATATTTGCTAAATTTCCACCCACATAACCCAAGGCATCAGTGTAGCAGTTTCTACAAGAACATGCACAGAGTTAAAAGGGCACATATTCCCAGCAGCTAAGATTTTATTATCTTTTATGTTAAATCTCCACTATGTTAGCATTTACTTGCAAGAATTTAATTCCCTCCCCCTTCCACCCACTCACAAATAACAGCTCACAATCCCATCTGAGATTAAATCTCAAAAGTTGTCACTTTAATATACAAAAGCAAACTCTCTCTCTCTTCAGTGATCTGTTTAATCTTTGACATCTTTACTTGCACTCCCTTAAAAAAAAGGATTAGCAAAAACAACTGCCAATGCTGGGAATGAAATACAGAGAATGCTGGAAATATTCAGCAAGGCAGGCAATATCTATGGAAAAAGAAACAACATTAAAATTTCAGGTCTGAAAACAAGTCCCAAATCAATGGCATTAACTCTGTGTTTCTCTTTGCAGATGCTGCCTAATTTTCTGAGTGCTTCCAGCACCTGCATTTTAAATTTTAGTGAAAGGTTTAGCAGTTACAACACTACTCATTGTGGTGTGGTATGGCAACTGCTCTACCACAACAGACTGCAGAGAGTTGCGGACACAGATCGGCACATCATTTCGCAGAAACCAGCCTCCCTTCCATAAACTCTTACACATCTTGCTGCCTTGATAAAGCAGCCAACATTATCAAAGATCCCGCCCACCCCAGGCATTCTTTCTTCCACCCGTTTCCATTGGGCAGAATACAGGAAGGCCTTAAAGTACATACCACCAGGCTCAAAGACAGCTTGTATCCCTCTGTAAAATGAGTGACGAACAGTCTCCAATTACTGTACAATAAAATGAAGTCTTGACATCATCACTTACCTTGCAATAGCCTTATGCCCTATTGCTTGCCTCTACAACACTCTCAATAACTGAGACACTTTAATCTGCACTTTGTCATCACTATCTCGGAGTACTAATGTGATGAAATAATCTGCAGGCAAAGCAAAGTTTCTCACTGTACCTCGATACATGTGACAATAATAAACCAGCTCACCCATTTACTCTTCACTAAGCAGAGACTTCCTAAATCTCCTAAATAGCTTTTCTTCCAAAACTGACCACCCCACCCTCCATGCCTGCCCCAGTTCACCATTCTGTGGTTCTAAGGAAAAAGCCATCCCTAATATGTTAATCCAGTCACAGTTGTTTCAAATAACTTGACCAAAGCAACGAGTGGTAGTGCCACAGTTAAGCAAAGTTAATGTTATTCTTGCTTAGCTTCACCCTTGGTGGGTATTAATTTCCCATCAGACTGGATCAAAAGCACCAGCAATCCCATAGAGGGACAGATAAATTCATCTCGGAATCTGGGTAACTTCCAACCTGACAGTGTGAATATCAATTCCTCTCCCCCACCCCCCTCTCTCCTTTTCCATTCCCTATTCTCCCGTTACCCCTTGACTTCTCCTCACCTGCCCATCACCTCCCTCTAGTGCCCCACCTACCCTTTCTCATGTGATCCACTCTCCTTTATTTCTTCCATCTATCACCCCCCAGCTTCAATGTTCCATCTAATTTGTAATGACCTGTATGCACAAAAGGCTTGTGCTGTGCAATGTTTTGCCCAGTGACAATAACATGTGCGCACTGAATTTTATATACAGTATAGAGGTATGCATTTTAACAGCTAGCAAAACACTCTCAATAAGAACCTTGATCTCCTCTGGGTTTAATTGCTTTCACTCTCACAACTTTTGCATCACAACAATACACACAGGTAACACCAGTTTCTGTATTGTACAGAAATATTTCTCATAGCTGCACTTTCCTGACCTCACGAGCTTTCGGTGTAGCAGTTTCTACTGTTTTGTTAAGTCACTCCACTTTAAAATGAACTAGCAGTCCTTTTGTGCTTCACACCCTTTGCTTCTTTGGAATTCAACATTGTGAATCAATAATTTCTCCAATAAGAACAGTACAAATAAGCCAGTTCTAAAATCTACAGACAAATCATTGCAAACTCCATGTTGTCAACACAATCCGCATCAGAATCCAGAAAAGGAAATGGAATTGTGTACGATCATGAAATATATTTAACATGCCAATGAGGTAGAGGGTGACAACCTTTTGTGCACTAGTAGCTAAAGATGTGTGTGAGCACACACATACACCTTGGACAGAACATTGCCCAGCTCCTCACTTCATCCCTACCCACACTTCCCCCACCCTCCAACCCCAACCTGGTTTCACCCATCACCTGCCAACTTGTTCTCCTTCCCTTTCCGGCTCCTCTGCCCTTCCTTTCCAGTCCTGGTGCCGGGCCTCAGTGTGAAATGTTGACTGTTTATTAGACGTTGCCTGACCTGCTGAGTTCAGGAATACTGCTTATGTCAAGATGACGACAAACGGGATATGAAGGGAATGTGGGAGCATTTTCAATGAAGGCAAGGTGTCCCTCATTCCTGTAGCCTCTATTAAAAAGAAAAGTTGCAAGAACCCTTGTGGACCCCCTTCCATTTTTCCTCTGCCATTAAACAAGTCACACACACTCTCCTGTGACAGCTCCTACTGAAATACTGCAAAGCTGTTCCTTGCAAAAGAGAAAGACAAGACAGAGGCAGACAGGCCCTACCATTTGTAACCTCTCATCAATTAGGTCAGTATCATTTAATTCCATACCAATGCCTTGAGCCAGGGGTTCCCAACCATTTTTATACCAAAGTTCAAAGTAAATTTTATTAACAAAGTAAATATATGTCACTGTATACAACTCTGAGATTCACCTTCCTGTGGGCATACTCAGCCAATCTATAGAATAGTAACTATAACAGGATCAATGAAAGATCAACCAGAGTGCAGAAGACAACAAACTGTGCAAATGCAAACAAATACGTAGCAATAAATAATGAAAACATGAGATAATGGGATAAGGAGTCCTTGAAAGTGAAATCATTAGTTGCGAGAACATTTCAATGATGGGGCAAGTGTGTCTAGTTCCCTTTTATCTAAGAGCCTAATGGCTGAGGGGCCGTAACCGTTCTTGAACCTGGTGGTACAAGTTACAGGTCCTGATGGCAGCACCAAGAAGAGAGCAGAACCTGGTGGGGATCTCAGCCAGGGACCAATACCATTAAGCAATGGGTCCGTGGGTCCCAGGTTGGGACCCCCTACACTAAAGCCTTGTTCTCCGAAGCAGCAGATGTCTTGAACAAGAGTCAAGACCTGACGGGACTGAAATGTATGACGTGGGCCATTTGCTTTCACAGCTAACATTTTCAAGCACATTCCATCCACCAATAGACTTAGGAATTTTTTTTTTGTTTAAAAAAAAGTTATATTTGCTAACCTAGGGAAAGCTCTCTGTTGAAAACAGATCCATCTTCAGACCAGATTTAACTTTTGATTTGCAGGCAGAGTTTAACATGGGATCACTTGGCAGCTAGAAGTATCCACTTCCAGATACAAAACAACTCTCCTTGTGAATACCTGAAATAAGTAAACAACTTTAAACTAATTTGTGAAAGAGCTGTCAGAACATTTGATTTAAGTGAGCTATTGGCACTGGAAGTTTGCCAATGCACACATCTTGATATATTCCCTGGTTAATAGCGTAAACGTGCTCAGATTTCAGCTGAACTGAAAATGTCACTGTGCTCAAGGCCTATGAGCTATGTGACCTTTACTGTGGGAATAAAGAATTAAACCTAGTGAGGAACAACAGAAAGATTAAGGTTCTTTGGGGTGCTTTGACCACGTTCTTGGATGTTTTGGTTGTTTAATGCACATGGTACATTCCAGCAACAATCAGTGGGGATGCTTTAAAAAAAAAAGGCTCTGTGGCACATCCTTGAATACTTTACTTGATCCACTAGGTAACCTCACTATAATGTACCTTGGACAGAGCATCATCTTCAGGAGTCTCTCACTTAGCATGAATAGCTACCCAATGGAGGTAGCTATTAGACAGCTCATGCCTGAAACAAATTGTGGCAACAAATTCCACAGATTCATCATTGCCCTGGCTGAAGAAATTCTTAGTCATCTCGGTATAAAGGGACTTTCCTTTATTCTGAGCCTATGCCCTTGGAATTCAAGACTGTAAGATTCAGCTGGCTGGCCTGCTGAGTTCCTCCAGCATTTTGTGTGTGTTGCTTGGATGTCTAGCACTTGCAGATTTTCACTTGTTTGTGACTGATCCACAGATTCATCACCCTCTGGTTGAAGAAATTCATATTCATCTCAGTATAAAGGGACTTTCCTTTATTCTGAGCCTGTGCCCCTGGAATTGAAGACTCTCCCACTAAGGAAACATACTTTTCCTGTCCACTCTATCCAGATCTTTCAATACTCTATAGTTTCAGTAAGATCTCCACTACTCTTCTGGACTCCATATGACCATAAGATATAGGAGCAGAATTAGGCCATTTGGCCCATCGAGTCGGCTCCACCATTCAATCATGGCTGATCCTTTTTATCCCCCTCCTCAGCCCCACTCCCTGTCTTTCTCCCTGTAACCTTTGATGCCATGTCCAATCAAGAACCCACTGAACTCTGCATTAAATACACCCAATTACTTGGCCTCCACAGCTTCCTGTGGCAACAAATTCCACAAATTCACCACCCTCTGGCTAAGGAAATGTCTCATCTGTTTTAAATGGACATCCCTCTATTCTGAGGCTGTGCCCTCTTGTCCTAGATTCCCCCACCATGGGAAACATCCTTTCCACATCTACTGTCTAGGCCTTTCAACAATCAAAAGGTTTCAATAAGAAACCCCCTCATCCTTCCAAATTCCAGCAAGTACAGATACAGAGCCATCAAACATTCCTCATATGATAACACTTCCATTTTTGGAATCATCCTTGGAATTACCCCCGGACCCTCTCCAATGCCAGCACATCTTTTCTTACATGAGGAGCCTAAAACTGTTCACAATACTCAATGCCTCACCAGTGCCTTAGAAAACCTCAGCATCACATCTCTGCTCTTGTATTCTAGAACCTTTGAAATGAACGTTAACATTGCATTTGCCTTCCTCACCACCGACTCTACTTGCAAGTTAACCTTCAGGGTGTTCTGCCCCATGACTCCCAAGTCCCTTTTCATCTCACTGTTTTGGATTTTCTCCCCATTTAGAAAATAGTCTTCACATTTATTTCTACTACCAAAGTGCATGACCATGCATTTTCCAACACTGTATTTAATTTGCCACTTTCTTGCCTATTCCCCTAATCTGTCTAAGTCCTCTGCATCCTACCCGTTTCCTCAACACTATCTGCCCCCCACCAATCTTATGTATCATCTGCAAACTTGGCAATAAAGCCATCTATTCCATCATCTAAATCATTGACACATGGCATAAAAAGTAGTCCCAACACCAACCTCTTTCAATGCCTCCACAATCTCCAACACTACCTGTTTCAGAACCCTAGGGTGCAGTTCAACTGGTCCAGGTGACTTATACCCTTCGATCTTTCAGCTTTTTTGAGCACCTTCTCCCTTGTAATAGTAACTGCACTCACTTCTCTTCCTTCACACACTACATCTGGTACACTGCTGGTGTCTTCCACGGTGAAGACTGATACAAAGTACTCATTTAGTTCATCTACCATCTCCTTGTCCTCTGTTATTATTTCTCCGGCCTCATTTTCTTGCAGTTCTATATCCACTGTCATCTCTCTTTTTCCTTTTACATAATTGAAAATGCTTTTACTATCCACTTTGATATTGTTTGTTAGTCTGGTTGCATATTTTTCTTTTCCCTTCTAATGATTCTTTCAGTTGCTCTCTGTAGGATTTTTAAAACTTCCCAATTCTTTATCTTTCCACTAATTTTTGGAATATTGCATGCCCTTTCTTTTGTTTTTACAATAACTTTGATTTCCTTGTCAGCCACGGTTGTACTATTTTGCTAAACCCAGCACCAAATATTCCCCATGTATGAATCCTTTCAGTCCTGGATTATTCTTGTGAATCTTCTTTGGAACCTTTCTAGGGTCAGCACCTCTTTCCTCAGATACAGGGACAAAAAATGGCTACAGTATTAATTTACTGTTAAGATTATTTTTATTTGTTGCATATGCATCAAAAAATACAGTGAAGTGCATCGTTTGCATCAAATCAGATCAGCGGGGATTGTGCTCAGCAGCCCACAAGTGTTACCCACTTCTAGCAGCAGCATAGCATACACAAAACTTAATAAACCTGACCCAAATACCTTTTAAATGTGGAAGAAAATTGGAACACCAGGAAGAAACCCACACAGTTAACGCAGAATGTCCAAACTCTTTACGAAGAGCGGTGGGAATCAAACCATGTTCTTCCAGCTGGCACTGTAAAGTGACTGCACTGACCGCCATTCTACTGTGCAAGTGGAGACTGCTTATCTGGTCGACAAACACCTTTTCCTCCACAGGTGCTGCCTAACCTACGACAAGTCCCCAGCAGTTTGATAACGCTGTCCCAAAACCATACCTCCCAAATCACGCTTTTAATCTCTCCTAACTATTGTCAATAGTCAAAGGTCAAAGTCTGTCCCGAGCCTTGTGGCCCATCAGGCCAGTGCTCATACCGGTTTCTGTGGCGTGAAGTGACCAAGAGACTCCTCCCGCCGGATAGGATGCCAGTCTATCACGAGGTTAACCCCCAGCATTTGCCGGTACCCATTTTCAGCTGGGTGGACTGGAGCAGTGTGTGGTTAAGTGCCTTGCTCAAGGATACAACACGCTACCTTGGCTGACCTTCAGATCGTGAGCCCAACACCCTAACCACTTGGCCATGCGCCACACTCCTAACTATTGTACTAACCATCAATAGAGGGATCTCTTTTTGTGGCATTGATAAATGTCATTCATATTAGAATATTCTATCAATTTGACCTCGGCATATATGAGAAAATAGCCCAACAGCAAGCCTATCCCGTAAAAACCCAATGCTACAAAACTACCAACAGAAACTCCAAATACTTGATCTCTGGGAGAGGAAGGATTTTCAATGGGCTACTGAAAGACTGGCCAAGGACAGGGGGCTCTAGTGAGCTGCTGTCAGCGGGTTTATGCCCCAGCAGGGGCGATGGGCCTAGGAAGAGGAAATATAAAATGTATCCACTAATCAATTAAAACAAAACACTGCCAACAATTCAATAGCAGGACTTCCTTATTGGATGATCAGTCAGTACAGATCAGTGATAACGTCACCCCCTGGCTGACAATTAACAATCAAACACCCACGCTTATCTCACTGCGCTATTCTCTCTACACGATGACTCTTTGGCTAAGTACAGCTCAAATGTCATCAAAAAATTTGTTCACACCATCCACGTTGCAGATGAAATCTCAGATGGTAACAGGTTATTTATGAATGAAATTGACTAGTTGAATGGTGTCACAACAACCTTGTACTTAACATCAGCAACACCGAGGAACAGATTGTGGAATTCAGGAGATTCAGTATATAATGTGGGGTGAGCAGTAGAAAAGGCAAGCAGCTTCAAGTTCTTGGGCTCAAACATCTTGAGCCATCTTTCCTGGATTTAACACATAGCTGCAGCAAGTGGTATTTCAACATAACACTGGGAGTTGTGAAAAAAAACACTGCAGATGTCAGTGTGTCTACTTCATTAGCAGTTGAGGGGATTTGGTAGGCCCCCAAAAACATTGACAAATTTCTATATGGTGGAGAGCATTGACACTGGTTGCATCACATCTTGGTTTGGAACCTCCAATGCACTGAATCAAAAGAGGCTACAAAGGGTTGTAGATTCAACTAGATCCATCACAAGCAGAACTCTCTCCACCATGAGGGCATCTTCAAAAGGCAGTGCCTCAAGGCAGCACCATTCATCATGAGGACCCTCATCACCTATGACGTACCCTCTTCTCACTCCCACCACCTGTGAGGAAGTCCATGAGGTGATGTCCCTCACTCAACAATTCAGAAGCAGCTTCTTTCCCTCTGAATGGTCCAGGAACACCAACTTGTTTTGTACAATTTTTGAAATTTATAGTAGCCGTATGTATTTGCACCCATTGCTGTCACAAAATAACAAGCTTCCCATCACAAGTCGGCGAGAATAAATCTGATTCCAAGGAACCAAAACACTCCTAGTCAGTTTTGATGACAAGCAAGCCCACAAAAACCCTGACCAACATACAGTACCTTCCTTTCCACAGGAACATTATCTTGGTCACTTACAGTATTTACTAGCTCTGGATAAATTGAGTTTCATGATCTCTAATCTATCAGTAACTGTCCTTTAAAAAATGGCCAGTAATAAAGCAACGTAGGACATCAGCAATTAGTAAGATAATGTTTAAATACAAGATCTTTTAATCCATAGGAGGTATTGATCTGAAAGAGCCGAGTTCAATGCAAAACCACAGTCCAATAACCAATGTGAGGCAGTGCCTTTGAGAAGCTAATGCTGAAAGTAGAACACAGCTAATTAGTGAGAAGTATGACACTAGACTGGAGGGATTATGCAGGCCCAGGAGGGATGAAAACTTAGATGCTGATTTAAAGAAAAGCAACTAAATGAGCTGGATGCTGAAGCTAACTAAACAGCTACAGTTGCTGGTGGATTTGATATTAGGAGCATCGTGACTTTTTTTTAAGTTAGATATCTGTATAAACAAGTGGTACTTCAATTTAGTTGTACAAAAATAATACACTGCAAATGCTGTGAATCTGTGACAAAATTACAAAAAGCTGAAACTATTCAGCAACTGTGGAGAAATTTCTGTGGGGTGAGGACTGAACACAAATCCAGCTTTGAACTGAAGGGACCATCTATAATGATGGGAGAGCGTTATCGGAGAAAGGGATGGCCACGGATAACAAACAAAAGAGGAAAAGTCTGTTGGAACAGAATCAAAATGAATCTCTCTCTCCCCCTGCCCCCATGCTCTTTTGCTTGATGACTCTCTGCTGCTTGACACAGAGTGTTTGCAATCACTTCAGAATTATCAGCATATATGGCATGTTGCTTTTGAACTTTTCTGCACTGCTTTCTCAGTAACACAACACAATACAATACTTTACTTTCCTGCTACCTGGCTTAGGTGTTTAAATAAAAGCAATTAAAAAGAGCAGCGGTTTGGAAAGCGATGAGCTGAGACAATGAGGTACATGCAGGCAGCTTCCTAATTACAACACCTGGTAATGGCAAGCTTTCCGAGAAAAAATTATTTCCATTCCATTTCCACTTTTTGATGTCTTCCATTTTAATTTCTGGGCAGGATAATTAGCACAAATTAGCATGTTTAGATAAAAATACAAATTGTCTGGCAATTGTAAACATGTCGAATGTGGTATTCAGGGTTGGTGCTCCCAAGAACATGTCTTGCTGCTGGTGTTTACTCAATCCTCGCTGGATTACTTCACAGAATATTAAGGGTAGGCATAACTATTCTACAGCTAATCAGTGAATCGCTCAAATTGATTCTAATGTAAACACTTACTTTCCCTCAAAATGGCAAGTGTCTTCACAAAATGTTTTAGCTGCCCTTGGCAGATTAGCAGAAGAATAGGGTAGGTCTGTAATCTAGTGTAGTTTTTGTGTTGTTTTAGGTAGTTCAGTGTAGTCTTTGTATTGTTTCATGTAGCACCATAGTCCTGAAAAACATCGTCTCATTTTTACTGTGTACTGTACCAGTAGTTATAGTCGAAACAACAATAAAAAATGACTTGACTTGAATGTTTTGTACCAAGAGTGTGCCATTATTGGCGCAAGTCCACTCAACAGATCTGAGTATAATGAATAAAGGTTGTTTTGCACTGCATCTCGATAGAGGGCAATACTGTACCAATACAGACACTGTACCATTTTACCCAATATTTTGCCTGTTGTGCATTAGTAAAAAGAGGGGTATATGGGGCTTCCAGGAAGGGGTTGCACCTCTGGAGAAGGGGTTTGTCTTGTCCATTCCTGAGCAGTTTACTTACCTTTGGTACTCAGGGGCGACTCTGCTCTCACCGGTTGCTCCAAGTAACTGCATGTCACAGTGGCCAATGTCTGGTACGTTGCTTCGACAGGCAGGCTAAACCAGGAGAGCCGGCAGGCCTTCTAGCCCAGTGTGACAGGGACTCGCCTCTCCTGGCATGCAACTGGACAGATGAGATCCGATGACTAGGAAGGTGCTTCAGCAACACATCACGGAGAGCGAAGGGCATGACAAAACCGGAATTAGTCATGGTTATCCACAGCAAGAAAAGATCCTAGTTGTGATGATTACTTGTATCAATAGATCTAAAATTCCAAGGTTGAGAGCGTGGAACTGCCCCAGTCCAATGATTTCTCCCCCACTTTGAAAACTCTCCCAAGGACGGACAATTAATCATGATCATAGCGTTTTGGTGGTTCTTTATTGTTTATTCAAAACCTGCACAAAGCCACATTTACTGCTCGTTTCTCATTGCTTGCTTAGCCATTCAGAGTCTACCATGCTGCTAATGGTCCGGAGTCACGTCAGGCAGATTCCTGCTGCTTAAGGATAGGCGTGAACTAGATAGGAACCCTGGTCGAATTCAGAGACAAGAAATTCTGCAGATGCTGGAAATCTTCAGCAACACACACACAAAATTCTGGAGGAATCAGCAAGTCAGGCAGCATCTACAGAAGGATTAGAAGAATACATCCCACAACACTTTGAACGCACCTCAGTCATGTAACCTGTTAACAATCAACACTACAGACACCATCCTGATGAAGGGTCTCTGATGGAACATCAACTGTTTCTTTCCCTCTATAGATGCTGCCTGACCTGCTGCATTACTCCAGCAGTGCATGTTTAGCCTCACCTAATAACTAGCTGTAAGAACCGAACGTAAACACCACACACTCCACACTGGGTTGTAAGCTCTGGTTTCTGGACTTTTGATCCAGACTACTGGTTTACAAATCCAGAGACTGCATCACTACCGGATTTGTGCAATGCATAGATCCACTAGTAATGGTGGGCTGAGAGAACGACAAACACTCCACTTAAACAAAAATAAAACTTCATATGCTGGAAATTTGAAGTCAAACAGAAAATGCTGCTGGGCAACATCTATGAACGTACAACCAGACTTTAAATTTCAGGTTAGAAAGCCTTCATCACAAACTCCAAACTGAAGTAATGAGCTTTCCCTATTCTACTGATGAGTCTGAGTCTTTCCAGTATTCTGTATTTCTAAGCAAAGCACATTATAAATGTTACATTATTTTATAATGGCCTCATGGCTGAAAAATTACAAATTAAGTTATTGTTCAAGAGGGAGAAACCTTGCTTTATGCCCTGCTTGAGTGTCATTCCAAGGAAGCAGGGTGCAGCCAAGCCTGTTGTTGTACAACAGCACAGAGACATATGAGATATTCGGCTGCCATAGGCACGTCAAGCCAGTTTGTAATCGATCATTACGGTAAGTCTGGTAATCCGGGACAGAGACTGATGGGGACTGCAAGCAATTCTGAGATGCCGATCAGAGAGAAGATATGGAATCCGATAGGCATCTCTAGCTCACAGGAACACTGCAGATTAAAACCTCTGAATACGTATCTTGCCTGCCATTTGACTAAGCCCCTCATAGCCCACCCCCCAATCTCTGGCATTTCCTTCTGTTGCTGCAGCCATGCCATCCAGAGTATCTTTCATCTTAGGCATCACTCACAAGGTGTGATAGTACATATTGGGAAGATTGGCAAGGAAGGTGACAAGAGATGTTGCCAGGTTATGAACACTGATTTTTCTAACTCCTGCTAATTTTTCCTGCTCCCACTTTTTTCTCATTCCCCATTTGGCTCCCCTCTTACCCATTCTTTTCTCACCTACCCATCACCTCCCTCTGGTACCCCTCCTCCTTCCACTCTCCTGTCCAATCAGATTACTTCTTCAACCCTTTACCTCAATCACCTATCACCTCCACTTCAACACCTCCCCCTCACCTAGTTTCACCCACCACCTGCCAGCTTGTATTCCTACCCTGCCCCCCCCACCCCCCACAGCCCCTACCTCTGTATTCTGGTTCCTTCCAATGGTCCACTCTCTTCCTCCATCAGATTCCTCCTTCTCTCAGCCTTTGCCTCTTCCACCTACCTGCTCCCAGCTTCTCACTTCATCCCCCACCGACCTCTCCCCACACCTGGTGTCACCCATTATCTTCCCCATTCTTTTCTGGCCCTGATGAAGGGTCTCAGCCCAAACCACTGACTCTTTATTCCTCAGCATAGATGCTGCTTTGCCTGTCGTGTTCCTCTGGCAGTTAAATGCTATTGCAACACACTGGTGGAGCAGAGGTCAGAGATGCTGTTGCCCTAATCTGGGCTCCTGTGCTTAGAAGTTTTTGGGCTATACAAGTGGATACCTCAACTCTTGTCTATCAACCCACAAACTGCTTTCCGAATCTTTAACGTATTTAATCAGGACTCAAAGTCAGACAGCACAGATGTTGCACAGCGAAGGGGATGGGAATCCATGCTGGGTACAGTCAGCAGGCATATGGAGGCTAACTCCTTAACACTGAAACTGGCTTTGCTGGATAAACTAAACATCCAATACATTAATGTACATTAATTTCATTTGTATTCTACATGCTAATTCCCAATGTGATCACCATTTTTTAAAAAATATTTATTCACAGGTAAATTATCTGCAATTTGAATCTATTAAATCAGCCTCTTCCAAGTCAAGCACATGGCCAGCCACCTAGCAGTTACTTTCCCCCATTCAGTTCTACTCTGCTTTTCAAAATTAAGGCCAATATACAATTTGCCACCGTAATTGCTCACTGCGTACGTATGTATGTTTTCAATGGCTGCTGTTCAAGGCCACCCGTCTCTGTAAATCATCCCTTGTCAATCGAACACATTTCATTATATTCCTTTTCTTAGACATTTATACAGTCTGTCTGAGTCACCTTGAAGTTTCTTTGTATTCTCAATTTCTAACACCTACAGTTCAATATCATTGGCATTTTTCAAACTATTACATCTGGTTCAATTATTAAATTTTCAAACTATTACATCTGGTTACATCATTTCAATTATTGATATACAATGAACAGCTGAGCCCCAAGCACTACCCCACAATCCCCACTATTTACAGATTACCACCCATTTATAACCATTTTCTGTCTATCAAGCAAAGTTCAATCCAAATGAAATACATTACTCCAATACCTTGCACTTTAATTCTGCAGATGAACATTCTGTTGGTTTCTATCAAAAGCTTTCTGAAAATCCAAGTACATCACATCCTTGGTCTTTTCCACCAGTAATATCTCTCCTCCAGGTTTGTCAGATGGTGATGGGATTGAAAGGGTTAATAAACTAGCTATGATGGAATGGTAGTGCAGACTCAATAGGCCAAATGGCTCAATTCTGAACCTATATCTGATGGAATTCCCTCTCAGAAATTTATGCCAACTTTGTCTAATCCTGTTAAAATATTGCAAGTCCACCGTTACCTCATGCCCTGTAAAAGCCTCCAGCATTTCCCCACAATTGATAAATGGCAAAGCAGGTCTTTGGCATTTGGTTTTCCCTCTCCTTTCAATACATAAAAGATAATGGCCTCTCACCCCAATCTGAAAAAATAATTTTATAATCTTTCGATTTCTGCAAAGAAAGAAAGGCAACCATTGCATCCACAGTTTCTGCAGTTATTCTGTAATGAAATTGTGCATGGACATTTATTAGCTTGCAAGTCATTACTTTCTCTAGTACTGCTCACTTACGAACACGAACTTCCCCAAGCTTTTCTATGAAGGCAGAAACAATCTTCACATGACTTGTCCATAAGTCCATTAGACATAGGACAGAATTAGGCTGTTGGCCCAGAGTCTGCTCCCCCCAATATATCTTTATTCCCCCCCCCCCGGCTCCACTCCTCGGCCTTCTCCCTATAACCTTTGTTGCCATGGCCAATCAAGAACCTATCAAACTCCATTTTAAATACACCTAATGACCAGGCCTCTACAGCTGCTTATAGTAACAAATTCACCACACTCTGGCTGAAGAAATTTCTCCGCATCTGTTTTAAATGGATGCTCATCTATTCTGAGGCTGGGCCCTCTTGTTCTAGACTCCCCCACCATGGGAAACATCCTTTCCACATCTACTCTGTTTAGGCCTTTCAACATTCGAAGGATTTCAAAGAGATCTGCCCTCATCCTTCCAAATTCCAGCAAGTACAGGCCCAGAGCCATCAAACGTTCCTCACATGATAACCCTTTGATTCCCAGAATCATCCTTGTGAACCTCCTTTGAACCCTCCCCAATACCAGCACATCTTCCCTTAGATAAAGGAGCCCAAAACTGTTCACAATGCTCAAGGTGAGACTTCATCAATGCCTTATAAAACCTCAGCATGGCACCTCTGCTCGTGTATTCTAGACCTCTTGAAATGAATGTTAACATTGCATTTGCCTTCCTCACCACTGACTCTACTTGCAAGTTAACCTTTAGGGTGTTCTGCACGAGGACTCCCTAGTCCCTTTCCATCTCAGATTTTTGGATTTTCTCCCTGTTCAGAAAATAGTCTGCACATTTATTTCTACTACCAAAGTGCATGAACATGCAATATCCAACACTATTTCATTTGCTACTTTCTTGCCCATTCTCCTAATCTGTCCAAGTCCTTCTGCAGACTTCCTGGTTCCTCAACACTACCTACCCCTCTACCAATCTTTGTATCATCTGCAAACCTGGCAACAAAGCCATCTATTCCATCACCTAAATCATTGATATACAGTATAAAAAGAAGTGGTCCCAATACCAACCCCTGCAGCCAACCAGAAAAAGATCCTTTTATTCTCACTCACTGCCTCCTACCAATCAGCCAATACTCTAACCATACTAGTAACCTTACTGTAATATCATGGGCGCTTAACTTGGTAAGCACCCTCATGTGTAGCACCTTGTCAAAGACCTTCTGAAAATCCAAATATACAATATCCACCTCATCCTCTTATCTATCTTGCATGCAATCCCCTCAAGAAATTCCAAAAGGTTTGTCAGGCAAGATTTTCCCTGAAGTAAACCATACTGACTTTGTCCTGTCTTACCCTGTGTCACCAAGTACTCCATGACCTCATCCTTAACAATTGACTTCAACAACTGAGGTCAGGCTAACTGGTCTATAATTTCCTTTCTGCTGCCTCCTTCCTTCTTCAAGAGTAGAGTGACATTTGCAAAATCCTTTCTAGTGTCCACTTATGTTCCCCACAAAATATTTGTGCTCTATTAAATCAACCTTTCCTAAAATTAAACTATTCCCAATCTTCAAGTTTGCTATGTTGATACATGTTTTCTGTTGTTATTTTATGGTTTGTTGTGTTCTGTGTTGTTCTGCCAAGCATTGTGGGCACACCATGTCAACACCGGAAAGTGTAGCACCCCCTCACCAACACCCCACCTCCCAGCACATCCTTGGGTGTGTTCATTGTTAATGCAAACTGAAGATACTAGAAATCTGAAATTAAAATAAAATGCTGGAAATATTCAGGTCACACCATGTGTCTTTCCACAATTACTGCCCGACTTGCTGGGTGTTGCTGCGATTTTGTTTATGATTCAACTGTAATACTCAGATGGTTTCTTTTGTCTCCCATGGTCTTGTTAGTCAAATCTAAGAAAGAGACTGTCACGGTCCCGACTGTTAATTCCTCTTATTATCCTAAATCCCTTTTCCCCCATGTTCTCCTGGGCTCCTTGATTGCAGCACCTGATTTTCATCTAAACCTGCAGCATAAAAACCCCAGCTTTGCATCCACTCATTGCCAGACCGTTGCTTCAGCCAGTACAGGAATTCACGTTCCCAACTGCTTAGAACGGTGTATTCTAAGTTTTACTTCAGTACCGAGGTTTACCTGTGTAACTCCGTCTCTCCGTGTTAAGAAAAGTATTGTCTGCTGCTTGCCTTTCTATGCTCTATGTCAAGATAAGATTTGCCTGCCGCCTATTTCCTGTTTGCCGTTCAGCTCCAGCAACCCTGTGTCAAGAAAAGTTTTGCCTGCCTCCTGCTCCTCCGTTCACCTGCGTTGTTTGCCTGTGTTAATTCTGTCTCTTGACCGCTTAGAATTGTGTATTCTAAGTTCTGTTCCCATGCTGTTTTCCGGTGTTAACCCTGTCTCCCGACCGCTAAGAATTGCGTATTCCAAATTCTGTTCCCATGCTGTTTGCCTGTGTTAACACTGTCTCTCTGTGTTAATAGGAGCATTGCATGCTGCCTGTCTTCCCGTTCATCCTTCTGCCTGTTCTCCTCAAGCCACGCTCACACCCTGGTCTGCATCCCTGCTCTGCCTCGTTCTGCCGCACTCCTACTCCCTCCGTTGGCTCAGTAGTTAAACGCCGCGTTCCCACCATAGCGACCCGGGTTCAATCCCCGGCCAAGCCTCCCTCACTCCTCGGTTTTCCTCTGCCTAATCCTCGCTCCCCAGCCTTCCCTGTAACCGTTAATAAACACTTTAGATTATTCTACCTCCGTGTCTGTGTCCTGCGTTTGGGTTCGCCCCATTCCATAGCAACAGACAGTTTCTTATAAATCAAGTAAAAAAATTCAACGGAAAGTTCAAGGAGGAATTGACAGTCTCCTTTCAGACCGAATATTCTGCAGACAATTACTGACCTTCATTGCACAGCACACTGCCATAACCAACCTCACACTCCCCTAACGTGAAATGTTGCTGGAGTCCACTTACTCAGTCCAGTGGGTTTTGCCAGCACTGAATACTGTCTTTTATGCTCTTGAAATCCTAAGTTGTGGAAGACATTCTCGCAATTCTGTATTCAACTGCATTCAGCTTGTATGTGTTTCCCTGAAGTGCCAAGTGCTTCCCCTGAGATCCCGAGCAAAACCAAGGCCAGTCTCCAGTCAACCTGGGAATGGTTGAGACCACCAGACAGAAAACAAAGGCTGTCAGACCCATCAAGAGCACTGAACTCGAGTTCAAGAACTAACTGCACTCTTAGCCAAGTTGGGTCAGTGCAGTTATCAACCTTGGTATTATCCGATCAATACCAAAATTTGCCCTGGTTATTACCTAGTCACAATCTGGACAAATGCATTCTGGCTGATTAATGGTATTTAAGTGGACTGATTTGACTTTAAGGTGACAGAAGACATAATTGGCAGTCCCACCACCAACTCTTTGATAACCTGCATGTACATGGTTCATGTTTGTCTCCAGGACCACTCGGTTTCTAATGCAAAGAACAAACTACCATGCTGACGGCTGGAGCCGTCACCTGAACAACGGAAGGTGGTCGCAGCTGCTGAAAGTTCATCTCATTTCTGGGACTTCAAAGCAGGAAGCCTTCAGGTTAGTGTCTTAGCTTGCTTTATTGGGAATGTTCTTTCAGTCATAATTGGGTATGTTCTCTGATGACTACACAATATAATTTCCATTCACTACCTCATGTGAGGTTCAGACTGGATACTTATAAGCAGGTTATTGGGGAGCAAGTGACAGAACTGTCAATGACATCTTGCATCACTTTACAGGTAGACCTACACAACACACTGACATGGGGTGATGAATGGTACGTGACTTAGTGCCAGACAGTCACCATGCAGATGGTACTGAATCACCAAGTCCCCCATCACCAAACATCCTGGGAGCCTTGGTCAGCAATGATTTAACAACTTAATGTAGCCAGCCACTTAAGTGACAGCCTAACCACCATCCTTGATCCTCACTGGCATTGCCATGTTGAAACTCAACCCTCAAAATCCTTGGGAGGGGAAGGTTCAGAATTTTCCATAAAATATAATCCTATTACTTGCCTAGCTGCTCCAATTGCCTTTCCTCAATGTGAAACCTCTTGCACCACAATGAAGGCAGAAGGCAGATGGGACCACCACCATTCCCAGGCTCCCCAAGTTGCACACCAACTTAGAAATGCTGTGTATTGTGGTCTCTTCTGGAAATTCTTCCTCACTAGTACTGAGTACACACTCGCAGGCAGGCAGACACACACCCCAACTTAAAAATACTGTGTATTGTGGTTTCTTCTGAAAATTCTTCCTCACGAGTACTGAGTGCACCTTCTCTCTCTCACACTCACACCTGTACCACGTACGAGGAAAAAGAAACAGGCTATTCAGCCATTCTAGTCTACTCCCACCATTAAATATGATTATGGCTACACTATACTGGCCTCAACTCTTCTTCTGTGCCAGTTCCCCATAACTTTTAATTCTTCAGTCAAAAATTTATTCACCCCTTTTTAAATACCTTGAGTTAGCTAACCTGCCAAGAAAACAGAAAATCCCAGAGATTCACCATCCTCTGCAAGAAACTCACAAGTATATTCCATCTGGATAACCTCCAAGCTGACAGAGTAAACATCAATTTCTTTAACTTACAGCAATTTCACCACCTCCCCATTTTAGCTCCGCTCGTAACTCTTCCCTTCCCACCTGTCCATCCCCTCCCTCTGGAGTCTCTTTTCCATCCTCTTTTCCCCATGGTTCAGTCTCCTCTCCTATCAGATTCCTCCTCCTTCAGTCCTTTATCTCTTCCATCTATCATGTCCCAGCTTCTCACTCATCCCCCTTCCCCACCCACCCACCTGGTTTCACCTATCACCTGCCTTTTTGTAATGCCGTCCCTCTCCCCACCTTCTTATTCTGGCTTCTTCCCAGTCCTGATGAAGGGTCGCAACCCAAAATATCAACTGTTTATTCCCCTCCGTAAATACTACCTGACCTGCTGAGTTCCTCCAGCATTTTGTGTGTCTTGCTCTAAATTCCCAAGCACCCCTGTTTTAAATCACCACCCCTCATTCTTGTAACTGTGTCCTCTCATTCACAATTTCCCCCGATGGAGCAAACATCTGCACAGGCACCAAGACAGGGTCCCGTGTTTCAATCAGATTTTCTCTGGATGGGGTTTGAATAATGCAAATGTGAACAGCAAAGAATTTCTAAAATTAACTCAGTTCCTTTTGTGAAGACAATATTTAGATCTAACATTTTCTTAGGAGATTAATTGTTTGGATTGGGCTCATGGTGGAAAAGGTTGTACATGATGACAGAGTGAGATTGTGACTGAAACTGCCTTATTCATTTATAGCTTGATATTTCTTCAAACTAAATAAATCTTGGATTCTAATAACTTCATGCCGATCACAGACACTCTGAGGACACACACTACAAGCTTGCATATGCATGGTCGATTATAAGTGTGAGAACAACATTATGGTGGAGCAGAAAAAGTGAAGTGCTAAATATTGGACTTCAAAATGGGAACAGGACAATGTACATGCACCTTTCCCAAATCTATTATTGATGTTGCTGTATATTCTTGCATTATATTGTATTGCAGTGAAGCTTCAGTGAACCAGTTCATTTATTACTTTATTCATGAATGCGTACAGCACAGAAACAGGCCTTTCTGCCCAACGAGTTCATGCTGATGGACATGCCCATTTGTCTACATTTGGCCCATATCCCTCAAACTTTCCTATCCATGCACCAAAGTATCTTTTAAAAGTTGATATGATATTTGTATCAACCCCTTCTTTGGGCAGCTCATTCGATTAGCTCACCCTCTGTGAGAAGTTGCCCCTCAAGTCCCTTTTAAATCTTTCCTCTCTCACTTGAAATAAGACCACAAGACATAGGAGCAGAATTAGGTCATCTGGCCCATCAAGTCTGCTCTGCCATTCAAGCATAGCTGGTCCTTTTTTTTTTCTCCTCCTCAACCCCAGTTCCCGGCCTTCTCCCCGTAACCTTTGATGCCATGTCCAATCAAGAGCTTATCAATCTCTGCCTTAAATACACCCAATGACCTGGCCTCCACAGCTGCATGTGGCAACAAATTCCACAAATTCACCACTCTTTGGCTAAAGAAATTTCTCTGCATCTCTATTTTGAAAGGATGCCTCTCTATCCTGAGTCTGTGCCCTCTTGTCCTAGACTCTCCCACCATGGAAAACATCCTTTCCAAATCTACTCTGTCTAGGCCTTTCAACATTCAAAAGGTTTCAATGAGATCACCCCCACCCCCATCTTTTTAAATACCAGTGAGTACAAACCCAGAGCCAAACATTCCTCATATGATAATCCTTTCATTCCTGGAATCATCCTTGTGAACCTCCTCTGGAACCTCTCCAATGCCAGCACATCTTTTCTAAGATGAGGCCCAAAACTGTTCACAACAGTCAAGGTGAGCCCTCACCAGTTCCTTACAAAGCCTCCATGCTTTCCCCCAGCCATCCCCTTTTCCCTGTGATAAGGACTGTCAGCATTCACCCTATCCATGCTCCTAATGATTTTGATACATTTCTATAAAGGTCACCCCTCAGTGTGCAAGGAATAAAGTCCCAATCTGCTGAACTGCTCCCTATAACTCAGACCCTTGAATCCTGTAACACCCTCGCAGATTGCACTTTTTCAGCGTAAAGATGTCTTTCCTATAACGGTGTCACCAAAATTGTACACAATATTGTCCAATCACCCTTCCCACCCACTCTTCCCCCGCACACACTCAGTCCATGTCTTAATTTGCCAGATAAAGAAAGCTCCACACAACACACTAGTAACAAGAATACCTGAAGACCAAATTAAATTACTACTCTTCTGCAGCCTGTAAGATAGGAGATAACAACCAAGAAGAGGAGGACTCCTGGGCCCTCATGTCAGCCCACCATTCAATACAATCCTGGATGATCTACACTAGGCCTCAACTCTCCTCCTGTGCCAGGTCCCCATTGAACTCTATTCTTCCATCTTTCAAAGTATTTACTACAAGACTTCTTGGTTACAAACAGTTTGCAAGTCAGACACCTGGCTATACAAATTAATCGAAAACACAAGCCAACCACACGCAATATGCAGTTGAACTCTACTTTGTTGCAAGATACAATAATATTACCATTGACAGAGTTCACACCTAGAAGGTGCTTGCAGCCCCACAATAACCAACAAACCTATCCCACCAGTCTCTCAAACACTCGTCTGTAAAATCTCTCCAAATGTGAGATGTTGGTAACCTGGAGAGGACCCATACTCCTTTTTCAAACATGTCCAGGGACTCAGCCTCCACAAATCTCTGGGGCACCAAATTCCAGAGATTCATTGCCCACAATGAGAAGGTCCAACATAGCCCAGTGTTAAATAACCAACCCCAATATTATAACTATGTCATGCTTGTTCAAGTCTTCCACAACAGAAATGCCTGAACATCTGCCGTGCCCACTCAATACTCAACTAGATTGCACCTCATTCAATTTTAAGAATGCAGAACATCTGCACCAAATGACATCCTGAGGGGTTAAAAGCCAGATAATACATCTTTCCTTTGCAGCACTTTTCAAAAATGCCAACAGCCATTTTGATTGGACGGACAGTAATATTTTGCATTGCTATGCATACTTATTGTGAGCACTAATTGATTTCTCTGTATACATAGATGATTTACTGTCAGATTAAAGAGCAAAGTACATCTATAAAGTATGCCATTTAATCCAATTGCCCTTTTGAATCCATTGTGCAACAGTATCAAACATTAATTTCCAAAACGAGAAAGGATCTTCTGAAGATGCCAAAATATTTAAACATTTGACTGAACTGTTTAGTGATAAATTGTGATCAATTGGAGGAGAAATGAGGTCAGACTAATCAAAACTCTTCTTCCCAGAAAGACTGCTGCACAATTCTCCGCAGCTTCAAGGCCTGAAGAGAACTCCATGCACAGACACGCCTTCTGGCAAATACTCAATTGTTAAAACATTCCTCACATTGCCTATTATAAAACTGTCTCAGCAGAGTTTTGCAAAATACAGGCCAGGCAGTCTCTCATTTTAAAAGCTACTAAACATTAACAGACATCCCACCCTGCAAAAACTCATTTCAGGAGGTAGCACCCCCCTCACCTCATATCTTAACCCCCCGGTCGACCTCCAAGGGTGTATGTAATACATTGTTTAGTGATTTTGTCTAATCTGTAAACCAAGTTGGGTATATACAGAAAATGTGACATTAAAATATGTACTTATATTATCCTGGAGTCGTTTTTTTAAATACTACTACAACTTTAAGTCTACAGGGAGCTTGGCCTCATCACGTAGGACGTCAATAGAGTAGCTCTTTAGCAGCCAGCCAGCTAGTTTAAATAAGGTTAGCTATGCTAATGAACAAATGACACCTGTTAAACTCAGCTCAACATGTCTTTTACATTTTAACCCACCATGGGCAATAGAAAAGTCACTGTTGCAAACAGTGCAGCGAGCAACACTGTCATTATTTTTGAGGTGAACTATAAAGCCCGCCCACAGAGAAAACTGATAGGTCTACTTAGCACAAAGAGGGACCAATCAGGATACTCGCTCTTGCTCTCCCTCTCAAAAAAAATCGATTTCTGAGATATTGTATATAATTTCCGGGCGTCAGGGAGCCGCGAAACTTCCGGGAGAGATGGGATGTCTGCATTAACCATTAATTTGCAAAGCTGGGGGAGAAATGAAGACTAAGCCTTGCTTAACTGTGAAGTGAAGACCCTCGTACTGATAGCAAGGGTGGCTGCATGTAGACTACCAAGACATTGGAACAAATTACCTGTCTTCATCACAGTGAGGGAGTATACAAACTCTGATCAATAAGCTAACAATAGAGCATAGTTAGGTGACAGACTAAATTTAGTATCACAGTACATATACTATCTTGAGATTCATTTACTTGCATGCATTTACAGGAAAATAAAGAAATACAATAAATTTTAAAAATATATACATAAAGACTGACGAACAACCAATATGCAGAAAACAAATTGTGCAAATAAAAATTTACATAAATAATACTGAGAACATGAGTTGTAGCATACTTGAAAGTTAATCTGTAGATGGTGGGGGTTGAGGTGAGTGAAGTTATCCACACTGGTTTAACAGCCTCGTACCTGTTCCTAAACCTGGCAGTGGAGGATGAAAGGCTCCTGTAACCTCCTCATATTTGAGGCCCTCACTGATCCTTGCAAGTAAATAAACCAGATTTGTGACATCAAGAAACTTTTCCTAGACTCCCTCCCTCACCTGGTTCCATCCATCACCTACCAGCCTCCTTTTCTATTTTTCTCCCTCTCCCACCACGCTTTACCTTGCTGAAAGGAAAGACAAAAGGATTCTGTAAATGTTGAGCGACACGAACAAAATGCTGGAGGAATCAGCAAGTCAGGCATCAAGTATGGGGGGAAATAACTATCAATATATCAGGTCAAGATTCTTCATCGGGTCAGGAACTTAGAAGAATAGGGTGGAGGGGAGAGGTAAATCTTATTGAAACCCACTGAATATTCAAAGGCCTGGTTGAAGTGGACTTGGAGAGGGTGTTTCCCATAGTGAGGGAGTGGAGGACCAGAGGGCACAGCCTCTGAATGGAATTACACAATTTTAGATAAAGAGAGGAGGATGAATTCCTTTGGCTGGAGGGTGGCAAATCTGTGGAATTCATTGCCACAGATGGCTGGGGAGGCCAAATTATTGGGTATATTTTAAGTGGAAGCTGAGAGGTCCTTGATTAGTAAAGGTGTTAAAGGTCATGGGGAGAAGGCAGGAGAATGAGGTTGCAAGGGTATACAAATCAGCCATGATCAAATGGCAAAGCAGACTCAATGGACTAAATTGTCTAATTCTTAATTCTACTCAAGCTAATTTGACAGCTGTAGAAGGCTTGAAAACCTTAAAAATGTCCCCATTTAAAAACTAGTCAAATAATCTTTAAAATTTAAAGCACTATAATAATTCAGAAGCTAAAAAGTGAAGCATACACCCTCCTCTGGGCCTGCCAGTGGTGTAGCAGTATCAGAACTGGACTTCAAGGCAGATGGTCCTGAGTCCAAATCCAGCTGGGTCCCAGCCTGGAGAACAGCAAGACGGCACCAGCTGGGTTTCTGCGTGGAAGAAACAGCTACCCATAGGGTCAACCCTGAACTCAACAACAAGATGTCTTCCTCCACAGAGTCTATGACCTCTACAATCTGAACGTCAACCTTCTTGATGTCACGCTTCACATGTCACCCCCCCACAACTAGATGCAACAGTAGACCACTTCCCTCTCCACTATCCTCCAAGCCGCACCTGCCAAGGTGCAAACAGCTGCCTTTGGCACCACCAGTTGTCAGCACGCTAAAGAGCACCGTATCCAGGTACTGTGCATCTCACAACTTGCATTTGTTTTAGGCCACCATTCGTGTTGCTGATCTCAAAATGAGTTTCAATTAGCAAATGTTCCTCCTTGTTGTGCTGACAATAGTGAGGTAGTGTACGTGGACCATTCAGGAATCTAATGGAGGAGGGGAAGAAGCTGTTCTCAGAATGTTGAGTGTTTGTCTTTAGTCTCCTGTACCTCCTCCCTGACACTAGTAATAAGAAGAGGCCACGTCCTGGATGGTGGGATCCTTAATGATGGATGTTGCCTTTTTGAGGCATCGGGTTTTGAAAATATCCTCAATAATGGGGAGGCTAGTGACCATGATGGAGCTGGCAAAGCTTACAATCTTTTGCAGTTTTTCCACAGTTGTGCAGTGTCCTCTCCATACTAGACAGTGATGCAACCAATTAAAATGCTCTCCATGATACATATGTAGAAATTGGACAGCCTTTGGTGACATACAAAATCTGCTCAAACTCGAGGTTTTTGTGCCACCCCACCATCAAAGGTCAGCTCTGAGCCCTATGCTCATTCCTTGGATCACATCGCAATACTGAGGATAGCCATCACAGGGCCATCAGAGAGGAGAAACTGATATAAATGGTTAATATTCAAAGGCAGAAAGGGCTCCTTTAAAGCCTCAATGACAGATTAATCTACAATTCTGTAGCAGAACAGTTATCCTCACAGGCAGTACCTGGTATCTGAACACATGCAAATCCCCACACAACAGTACAGAAATCACCAGCTATAAAAGTAGAATAAAAAGCTGTCCTTCAAACTCTGGCTGCAAGTTACTTTTCCTTTGGCGTGACTATTAAAGACATAAAATTAAAAGTTCTTTTCCTTCTAAAGATTAGACAGCTTGTGAAACCTCTGGGAGGCTTTATTTTCAAATTCAAAACAATTATTTTAGAATTTATTTATCGAGATACATGACAGAGCACTCCCTTCCAGCCCTTTGAGCTGCGCTGCCCAGCAACCCCAATTTAACCCAAGCCGAATCACTGGACAAATTTCCAATTAGGTGGATTGCGGCAGAGAACTGGAGCACCCACAGAAAACCCATATATTCCACAGGGAAGCCATACAGACATTTTACAGACAACTTCAGAATTGAACTCTACCCCAAGCTGCAAAATTGTCATGCTATCCACGAGCTTTCGTGAATAACCTCAACTTTTAACGATTTCAATTTAAAATGGATCATTCCAATAGGTTTCAAATTAAGTACTGTATACCTGAAAACTTGACTAGCAGGACAGTGCTCTTCAGGATGGGGAAAAAAATTGTGAAGGGGGAGCAAGAGACAAATAGAAGGGAAGAAACACACAAACAGTGACCCCAGCTTTACATCAATTGTTTACTGATGTCCTATCATTTCAAAAACAATTCAAAATAATAACAGGGGCATTTGATGTCCCTGGGCCTGTACTCAGTGGAATTCAGAAGGTATGGGGTTGGGGGAATCTCACTTAAAGCATGCAGATGTTGAAAGACCTGCATAAAGTAGACATGAGGAGGTTGTTTCCATTAGTAGAAGCACCCAGGATCCAAGGGCATAGCTTTGGAATAAAAGGAACTGAGGTGGAGGAATTTCTTTAGCCAGAGGTGGGGAATCTGTGGAATGATTTAAGGCAGAGATTGACATATTCTTGATTGGTAAGGGAGTTAAGGGTTACAGGAACAAGGCGGGAGAATAGGGTTGTAAAAGCTGTATTGGAATGGTGAACAGACTTGATGGGTCAAGTGGTCCAATTTTGCTTCTACATCTGTAGTCAGCAATCAAATGCTGATGTTTGTGAAGAAGCAGAGGCAAGAAAAAAAACTGGATGTTTCATATTTGTATAAATCTCATCCAAAACTGAATTTTTAGAAACCAATTCACTATCTGTACATGGCTCTTCCATTTCAAGAACCTAATGAAAACTTCAGCAAGAACTTAATGAAAACTTCAGCATTTGGCTAAACGTAGTCATGTTAATGAAAATAAAGGACAATGCAGGACCAGTTGGCAACGCGCTCACCATATTAGCATTCACTTCCCCTAGCAGCAGCACAGCTGATCTGTATTGTGTACCAGCTTCAAGTAGCACTGCGCTAGCTTGCCATGGCTTCAACACTTGCAGCTCCCAAACTCTTGACATCAGCCAACCACAAGCACAAAGGCAGTAGGTACATGAGGACAACCCCTCCATCCAGCTACACATCACCTCAAGAAGCCTGAACCAGTTAATTGGGTTTACCTCCTCTACTAGACCCCTGTGGACAGTAAAAGCAGGGGTTTTGAATAAAGATAAACGCACCTCCGTTCATGGGCTCAACCACATGCCCAGGCTTAGTACAGGAATCTGAATTGTAAGACAAATGCCAAGTATAGAGCATTAATAAAAATTGCTAATGCAACTTTAAAAGCAATGCCTATTCAGATGGATGCCAAAGGTTCCAGGCAACAAGTAATAGGGTCCCTCGTCCATTAATGGAAAGTTCCCATCCATTAATAGTTACAGGGCCTTGCCATGTTAAAGATTGGACTCTATACAATTAGCTGTCACACTTGCTCACGAAACAGAAACTACTTTAAAAATCAACACCACAGTTCTAAAATGCATTTCAAGATGTTTTGTGTCACTAGAGTCAGTATATGAATTGAGGAGCTCAAATGTATCCAGAACCTTCCATTAAAGCAAAAAAAAACATAGCATTTGACAATAATATTCATCTCAAACTTGACTCAAAAATTCAGTTATATTTTATATACTGATTGTCTTGTACAATGATTTATCCAATTCCCTGTCAAACGTCATCATTTAACCTGCTTCCTCTAACCAGTTCAGGAATGATCCTAATCTCATCAGAATGGGCTATCTCAACTCAGTGATTCCACTAGTATTTCACTTTTCAAGATTTCATTAAATGTTGAAAGATATAGCTTTAAGATAACCCAGAAAATGGATTCATTTTGGAGGGTCAAATTTGAAGGCAGAACGGTGGGTTCACGGCAGGATTCTTGGCAGTTTGGAGGAACAGAGAGATCTTGGGGTCCACGTCCATAGATCCCTCAAAGTTGTTGCACATGTTGATAGAGTTGTTATGGTGTGTTGGCCTTCATTAGTCAGGGGATTGAGTTCAAGAGCCATGAGGTAATGTTACAGCCTGATAAATCCCTGGTTAGACCAGACTTGGAATATTGTTCTGGTTGCCTTATCATAGGAAAGATGTGGAAGTTTTAGGTAGGGTGCAGAGCAGATTTACCAGGATGCTTACCGGATTAGAGAGCACGTCCTACGAGGATAAACTGAGCAAGCTAGGGCTCATTTCTCTTTGGAGTGAAGGAGGATGACAGGTGACGATCGAAGTGTAAAAGATGATGAGGTACAGATCAAGTAGATAGCCAGAAATTCCCTCCAGGGCAGAAATGGCTATTAAGAGTGTGCATTATTTTAAGGTGATTGGGAAAAAATCTAGAGAGGAATGGCAAAGGTAGGTTTTTGATTTGTGCACAGAGAATGGAAGTTGCATAGAACATCCTGTCAGGGGTGGTGTTAGAGGCACATAAACAAGAAACATCAAAAAAAATTCAGACACATGGATGATAGAAAAATGTCGGGCAATGTGGTTGGAGGGGATAGATTGATCTTAAAGTAGGCTAAAAGGCCAGCACAAATCATGGGCCAAAGAGCCTGTATGCCTCAAGATTATACATCCTATAAACGATTAGAAGGGATAGCAGCTGTGGAAAATTCACAATTGTTGGTGGGGTAGTGGAACTCTATTAAACAGTGGTGCTTTAACTAAACAGTGATGGAAGCAGCAGATCCTCACCATACGGATGACATCTGGTTGACAAAGATTTATAGATCAAGAACTGCGAACCTGAAATAAAAGTTCTTTGGAAGCAGTCAGCAGTGGAGGCAGTGCCTGTGGAAGGAGAAATTTGTAACAATTTGGCTCCAGGACGCTTCAAGAAAACCAAGTACCAGAAAAAGAATCAGACTGCGAAGCATGGAATAGATGGACCGAATGTCTTCCCTTTGCATGCCATGCTTGAAATATCTCTTATAACATTCATTAGCTGCACTTTCCTTGCAAACCACTTGTGTCATCGGCTAGTCCTGTGTTCCAATACCAGAGACCAAACAAAAATCTAGAAGTCAAATCAGTTTATACCTGAAGACTAGAGTCTGGAGGCCTTTTGTAGAGTTAGAGTTCTGTGTGTTTGTGGGTGGGTGGGAGTAGGAAATGCTGTTGGTATTTTGCTGCATTTAGTATTGTTCTGCCAAGCATTGGGGTCATGATGTGCTGGTGCCAGAATGTTTAGCAACACTTGTAGACAACCCCCAGCACAACCTTTAGTTGTGTTGGCTGTTAATGCAAAGGATGCATTTCACTGTATGTTGCCATGTAAATATGATAAATCTGAATATGAAAATTGCCATCTTAGAGTATGACATGTCAGCAGACTTTTTCTAAAAAAACAAATGCATAACAGCAATCTCCCCTAGAGTAATTCATTATATACCAAATTATTTGACATTTTGTAAAGAAGCGGGGATCTTACATAAAGTGTACCATGTGAGGCTGTTAATGTGAAGTACGTGCTTTACTGCAGAATTTTTGTAAGTCAAATAATGTTCAAGGCATGGAGGATTCACACCTGTTTATATGTTGACTGTTAATAAGTACATCAGAATTCTGAATGAAATACTAGCCTTCTTGCATTCCCAAAGGAAATCACATTTCATAATTCAGGTTAATCTCAAATTACAGACATATCAACCATAAAGTAACTTTTGGCTGGCTGCTAGAATTTCTTTACATTGTGAAATGACCAACTGAAACAATTTTTGTCCAAATAACACACCCACAAGTCAGAGTGCAGGTGGTGGCATACAACTTTCTCTGTCTCTCTCTCCAGTGTACTAATGCAGTGTCAGGTTATGGTCATTAAACATTCCTCCAGAAAATAAACTTATTACAGCTTGGCTCAAATCATAACTGGAGCAACAAATACTGTGCTTCGGAACTCAACCAGCTGGATAGTACCTGTGGAGAGGAGTGGAACTGTCCATGTTTCAGGTCAAAAGCCTGCATCAGGATTGAAATACAGTACCACCAGTTCTTGCCTCGTCACACCCACTTGCAGATGATGCTCAACCTGCGAAGATCCTCCAGTGGATTGCATGCTGCTCCAGATTCCAGCATCTGCAGCCTTGTCTCCAACTTTAACTGTTTGATTTAGAAGTTTCTATAACTGCTCAGAACCATCTTACGAAAAGGAAATGTTTCTGCTTTATTGTGTGCAATGGAAATTCTCTCCCTTCATTTAATTCTCTACAGAAAGAGGAGGTATACTGAACAAGCAACAAGTTGTATGTTAAGTCCCAATGAAGGATTTTGGCCCAAAATGTCAACTGCTTATTCCTCTCTATGGATGCTGCCTGAGTTGCTGAGTCCCTCCAGCATTTTGTGTGTTGTTCCATCAAGCGTTAGCTTTCAACAGGGTGACAGGGCATCCTAAAGAGAAAGTAGTGTACAAGTACACCCAAGGAACTTGAATGCTCTTCAGAATGACAGGGGTCTGGCTCAGACAGTCACTCTACACTGCCATCATATTGTTGCATATAGTAATGTGCAAAGGAATATTAAAAACCAACTTCTCTCTGGCCAACTGCCTCCATAAAGATCAGCAAATCAGTAACTACAAAACTATCCATGTTATCTCAAATCCTATTTAACCATAGAGTGATTACTGGCTTCTACCAGCACTGGGAACATCACTGCAGGCTGGGGCAACGCTGTCGCTCTTCAGCTACGCCTCCACAATAGTGCTGGACAGGCTGCAGAGGACAGTCACCAGAATGTTGCCTGGAATGAAGCATTTCAGTTATGGCAAGAGAATGGATCTGTTCTCTCCAGAAGAGAGCAGCTGGTTAACAGGAAGTGGGATTTATGCTCTCTTTAAAAGAGTACCAGGGTAACACTTTCTGACCTTTACAAATTGCACTTCAGAAGGTAGGAGTGAGCTGCTTTCTTAAATGACTGCAGTCTCTCTGGTGAAGGTACTCAATGTCATTGAGAACAATGCTCCATAATGTAGAGCAAGTGGAGATGAAGGGTCAGGTGCCAGCAGTCCAGTTTGCAGGTGGTACACACTTTCGGTGCTGTGCAGCAGTGAGCTGTGCAGGATGTTGATGGGACACCGATTATGTGGACATCTCTGTACTAGATGGCATGAAGCTTAGAGGGTTGGAGTTGTATTCTACCATACAAAAGGATATTACACATTGCATTTCTGATTGCACCTCATAAGTGACAGAAAAGATTTTGGGTGTCAGGAAGCAAATCAGAATCTGCAGAATACCCAGTCTCTGGGCTGCACTTGATTCTTGGACACTGAGATGTCGGCTAACAGTATCGACAGTGGGGATCAGTGACAGCAGACCACTGAATGCCAAAGGTAGCAGCTAGATTATCTTTTGTTAGAGATATTCATCGCCCATAGTGTGAGTATTGTGTGCCAGATAAACGACTGAGCAGTACTCACTGAGTTTAACAATGGTGGCCTCCAGAGGTGTATGCAATTATAACGGAAATAGATCAGAATCAGACTTACTATCACTGACATAGAACAGTACAGCACAGTACAGGCCCTTCGGCCCACAATGTTGTGCCGACCCTCAAACCCTGCCTCCCATATAAGCCCCCAACTTAAATTCCTCCATATACCTGTCTAGTAGTCTCTTAAACTTCACTAGTGTATCTGCCTCCACCACTGACTCAGACAGTGCATTCCACGCACCAACCACTCTCTGAGTAAAAAATCTTCCTCTAATATCCCCCTTGAACTTCCCACCCCTTACCTTAAAGCCATGCCCTCTTGTACTGAGCAGTGGTGCCCTGGGGAAGAGGCGCTGGCTGTCCACTCTATCTATTCCTCTTATTATCTTGTACACCTCTATCATGTCTCCTCTCATCCTCCTTCTCTCCAAAGAGTAAAGCCCTGGACATGTTGTACAAATTGTTGTTTTGCAGCAGCAGTGCTGTGCAATACATAAAATACACCATAAATGATACTAAAATATAGTCAAATACATTAATTACTACAAGTGAGCAAAAATTGAAGTCACAATTTCTTGCTCTGTTCAATAACTTAACAAAGACCACATAAACAAAGATTCTGCAGATGCTGAAAATGCAGAGAACACACTCAGAATGCTGGAGGAGCTCAGCAGGTCAGGCAGCATCTATGGAGAGGAATAAACACTCGAGGGTCTCGGCCCTTGATTCCCCTTTATTTCTTTCCATTGATCCTGCCTGACCTGCTGAGCTCTTCCAGCATTTTGTGTGTGTTAATAAGGTGGACACAATTAGTTTTCTCCCCAGGGTAGGGGATTCTAGAACTAGATGATACAGGTTTAACGTGAAATGGAAAAGATTTTAAAGAGGACCTGAGGGAAAACATTTTCCACATGAGGGTGCTGGGCATGTAGACAGGGGGTGATGGGGATGTAGATAGAAGGGTGAGGGTGTACATTAATGATGTTTAAGAGATATTTGGACATTTACGTAGATAGAAAAGGCTTGGAAGGAGATGGGGCAAATGCGGACATCTGGTCTAGCATGGATGCTGGGCTAAAGGGCGTGCGTCAGTGTTGCTCAACTCCATGCTGGGGCTCCAAATGTAATCTTCTGCAACAGCAAATATTCCTCTTCTGACCTGGTGATAAATGAAGAGTTTGGGCCAGAATACTGCCCAAGGAGTTCCTGCAGTGATGTGCTAGCACTGGGAGCACTGACCACCAACAATCACAGTCATCTTCCTTTGGGTAATGCGGATAAAGTGCACACTTCAGCTGAAAGAGGGGGAAAAACGTTCCTTAAGTAATATTAAAAGAAAAATACTCAAATGTTGATGCACTGATTCACATGATGTTGAAAGAAACAGGAAGGCCAATGTTCTGCTAGTTTTAATTCAACAAATCTGCAATACCAAACTGAAGTCACCCTACAGGATTCTGGTGTGAGCAAACTTGAGTATTGGTACAATTGTGCTGTCTGTAACTAAAGGGGGGGGGGGATACAGTTGTGCAGATCCGTTAGGTTGATCCCAGGATTGAGGATATTGTTGTTTGGGAGTAGAGATTAAATGGGGTCAGACTGCACATACCTACTGCAGCCTGGAAGACTGGGAGGTGGTCACTAGAAACCGAAGCAGCCAAGAAGGGGCTCAGTTGAGGACTCGATACAGGATGGTTGTAAAAGCTTTCAACTTCCCCGGTTTAGAGTTCATGGATGCTCAGACTGAGCTCATTCAAGGCAGAAACCAATAGCATTTCAAAATCAGATTTAGTATGACGGGCATGTGTCATGAAATTTGTTAATTTAGCAGCACAATGGGATACTTGATAATATAGGAAGAAAAAAAATCAATTACTATATAAAATGTTTTGTACAGAAAAGGAAAAAAATCTGACGGTATGGGCATTAGGGAAGAATTTGAACTCAAGACAATCTGAGTGGGGAAGATGGCAGCGCGACGCAGATCGCAGCGGCCACTCTGGTGGTGATGTTTGTAATTTGTCAAGTAGGGTGCCGTGCACAATCCCGATTTGATGGAGACGGATATGAGAGCACGGAGGAACATCTGGTGAAACTTCTGAAATGCCTGCTTCACTGCTGCTGCTACTGTGTGATCCAGAATCTCCGGAGGAGAAGGCCCAGAGTCCTCGGCTTTGCTTGTTGCTCGGCGGCCGGGGCGGGGTCGAAGCGCTCAGCAGAGGATGGTGCTCGGAGAGGCTGGGTCGGAGGCTCGAAGTTTTCAGACGGACTCAGAGTCCGCTGCGATCGGGTGCTTCCAATGATGCTGCATCGGCAAGTTGGCGGCGCTTGGAGGTTCATGGCGGGGAGAGTTTCTCCCTTCTGCTGCCTGCGTGGGATGATGAGCCTAATGGGACTTTGAGACTTATTTTTTAAAACCATGCCCATGGTCTGCTCTTTATCAAACTATGGTATTGCTTTGCACTGTTGTAACTATATGTTATAATTACGTGGTTTTGTCAGTTTTAGTTTTGGTTTGTCCTGTGTTTTCTTGCGATATCATTCTGGAGGAATGTTGTATCATTTTTTAATGACAATAAACGGAACTGAACTGAACTGAAGACAGAGGGGCAGCCACTGATGAGATCAGCAGATTCTGTGGCCACACAGACTGCACTACCAGCTCGATGTTATATCATCAGGTTGTTTTATTGCCAAGGCAGGACACGTTGCAGGGCTGGAAATGGAGATCCTAAACCTCTCCATCGCTGCTGAGAGCAGAATTAAACAGAGCACCGTTAAATCAAAAGGCAGTGACAGTGTGTTAATGGAACGATCTCCAATGTCAGCATAATCACTTATAGCCAAAACCTCGATTTAATCTACTAAATGCTTCTATTAACTTTGTTCACCACCACAAGTAAGTTATCACTTACCACTGACATTTGCAATTATTCATAAACAGGAGATAACAATTATGAACTTTACCTTTTATACTTCTGCCCATAGATCACTAAAAAGGATTCAACTTTGAGCAGGTTTTAGCTGACAGAAAGGTTAACAGCCTGGAATGTTCACTCTTTCAGCTCGTGATGCTGCCTGGTGGGGATCTCTTTCCCCTCCACCCACACAAAAGCTTATTTAGTACAACTTTTCCAAACACTTCACTTGTTTCTTCCACATCATCTAGCACTCTGCTTATTTTACTGACCTTCCAATTTATTTGAAGACACGATATCCAATCCTTTGCATATTTCATTAGTGGATTTACTTTAAATGATTAATGCATTAAAATCAGGTACAGGAGCCTGAAGACACACAATGTCTTAGGAACAAGTCAAGTCAAGTTTGTCATTTCGACCATAAGCTGCTGGTACAGTACACAGTAAAAATGAAACAACGTTCCTCCAGGACCCTGGTGGAGAGTAAGAACAGCTTCTTGCCCTCCAGCATCAGACTTCTGAATAGACAATGAACTCATGAACACCATCTAAGATTCTGGCTTTCTTTTTGCATTATTTATTTTTTTATATACATTTCTTATTATAATTCAGAGTAGCTTTTTAACTGTTTTGCATGTGCTCTGCTGCGAAATAACAAATTTCAAGACATATGTCAATGATAATATACCTGATTCTAAGCACTCCCTTCCTCAGCGGTGTTGTGTTGTCATGGACCTGTACTGTCTTTGCAAAGGGGTCATTAAACATAGAAAATAGGTGCAGGAGTAGGCCACTCAGCCCTTCGAGCCTGCACCGCCATTCAGTATGATCATGGCTGATTATCCAACTCAGAACCCTGTACCAGCCTTCCCTCCATACCCCCGATCCCTTTAGCCACAAGGGCCATATCTAACTCCCTCTTAAATATAGCCAATGAACTGGCCTCAACTGTTTCCTGTGGCAGAGAATTCCACAGATTCACCACTCTGTGTGTGAAGATTTTCCTAATCTCGGTCCTAAAAGGCTTCCCCTTTATCCTCAAACTGTGACCCCTCGTTCTGGACTTCCCCAACATTGGGAACAATCTTCCTGCATCTAGCCTGTTCAATCCCTTTAGGATTTTATACATTTCAATCAGATCCCCCCTCAATCTTCTAAATTCCAACAAGTATAAGCCTAGCTCATCCAGTCTTTTATCATATGAAAATCCTGCCATCCCAGGAATCAATCTGGTGAACCTTCTTTGTACTCTCTCTATGGCAAGGATGTCTTTTCTCAGATTAGGGGACCAAAACTGCACAAAATACTCCAAGTGTGGTCTCACCAAGGCCTTGTACAACTGCAGTAGTACCTCCCTGCTCCTGTACTCGAATCCTCTCGCTATAAATGCCAGCATACCATTTGCCTTTTTCACCGCCTGCTGTACCTACATGCCCACTTTCAATGACTGATGTATAATGACACCCAGGTCTCGTTGCACCTCCCCTTTTCCTAATTGGCCACCATTCAGATAATAATCTGTTTTCCTGTTTTTGCTACCAAAGTGGATAACTTCACATTTATCCACATTAAATTGCATCTGCCATGAATTTGCCCACTCACCTAACCTATCCAAGTCACCCTGCATCCTCTTAGCATCCTCCTCACAGCTAACACTGCCGCCCAGCTTCGTGTCATCCGCAAACTTGGAGATGCTGCATTTAATTCCCTCATCCAAGTCATTAATATATATTGTAAACAACTGGGGTCCCAGCACTCAGCCTTGCGGTACCCCACTAGTCACTGCCTGCCATTCTGAAAAGATCCCGTTTATTCCCACTCTTTGTTTCCTGTCTGCCAACCAATTCTCTATCCACATCAATACCTTACCCCCAATACCGTGTGCTTTAAGTTTGCACACTAATCTCCTGTGTGGGACCTTGTCAAAAGCCTTTTGAAAATCCAAATATACCACATCCACTGGTTCTCCCCTATCCACTCTACTAGTTACATCCTCAAAAAATTCTATGAGATTCGTCAGACATGATTTTCCTTTCACAGATCCATGCTGACTTTGTCCGATGATTTCACCGCTTTCCAAATGTGCTATTGTCACACCTTTGATAACTGACTCTAGCAGTTTCCCCACCACCAATGTTAGGCTAACCGGTCTATAATTCCCTGGTTTCTCTCTCCCTCCTTTTTTAAAAAGTGGGGTTACATTAGCCACCCTCCAATCCTCAGGAACTAGTCCAGAATCTAACGAGTTTTGAAAAATTATCACTAATGCATCCACTGTTTCTTGGGCTACTTCCTTAAGCACTCTGGGATGCAGACCATCTGGCCCTGGGGATTTATCTGCCTTTAATACCTTCAATTTACCCAACACCACTTCCCTACTAACATGTATTTCCCTCAGTTCCTCCATCTCACTGGACCCTCTGTCCCCTACTATTTCCGGAAGATTATTTATGTCCTCCTTAGTGAAGACAAAACCAAAGTAATTATTCAATTGGTCTGCCATGTCCTTGCTCCCCATAATCAATTCACCTGTTTCTGTCTGTAGGGGACCTATATTCGTCTTAACCAATCTTTTTCTTTTCACATATCTATAAAAGCTTTTACAGTCAGTTTTTACGTTCCCTGGCCTTAATCATGGCCTTGAATATTTTATCTGCTCATATTGGAGAAAGGATCAATACTCTACCTTTAGTATATAGAAACATAGAAAATAGGTGCAGGAGTAGGCCATTCGGCCCTTCGAGCCTGCACCGCCATTTATTATGATCATGGCTGATCATCCAACTCAGAACCCCGCCCCAGCCTTCCTTCCATACCCCCTGACCCCCGTAGCCACAAGGGCCATATCTAACTCCCTCTTAAATATAGCGAATGAACTGGCCTCAGCAGTTTGCTGTGGCAGAGAATTCCACAGATTCACCACTCTCTGTGTGAAGTTTTTCCTAATCTCGGTCCTAAAAGGCTTCCCCTCTATATAGAACAAAGGCCCGCAAGCAGGTTTGTGCCATCCAACCACCAACTTGAGCTCTCCTTAACTGCAACGACTGAGGTCAGTCCTAACGCTGGTGTCTGCTTGGAGCGAGAAACTGAAGCTGCCTGGAAGGTGGTGGGTTGCCTCAGTGTCTCAGGACTGTGTTGAAAGCATGCACTGAAGCACACCCAGGGGGCGGCTGCCTACATTCATCATGCCATCATTGATGAAGGTGTGGGATCCGTGACTGGCTACAAAGGAAAGTGCATTTACCATGTTACCATGATTAAACACCACACTGCCAGGGCAAATCAGAAACCATAGCTGACTGCAGGGGATAGGATGGCTCCAAGGCCAGCAAGGGCCATGCTCTCACATTCCATCAGGAAGACAAAGCCAGAGTACTCGGCAAAATTGACAGCCAATGTGACACCAGGGACACGCAACGCATGTGGCAAGGTATACAAACCATAAAAGTAATCGCTGCATGTCAATGACAGCGAAGCCTCCCTTTGTGATAGGCTGAATACCTTCTCTGCACAATTGATACAAGAATGATGTGACATCGAGGAAAGACCCCTCTCCCCCTGAGGAACAGGCACCCTGTCTGGCCACAGCTGAGGTGAGCAAGATCCTAGCCAGAGTAAAATCATGCAAAGCTGTGGGGCTGACAACATATCTGGTCAGGTGTGAGGGATTGTGCAGCCTAGCTAACAAAGGTCTTAATGGACTTCTTTAATATCTCTGTAACAGTCCACTGTCTGTGCAGGCTTCAAGGCAGCCCCATTATTCTGTGCCCAAGAGGGTGTCAGTAACTGGCCTTAACAATTACTGCCCAGTGACACTGACCTCAACAATCATCGAGTGCTTTAGATGGCTGGTAATGGATCATACAAAATCCCACCTTTCAGCAACATTGGACTCTTTACAGTTCACCTACCACTCAAACCGGTCTACTGATGATGCATAAACTCTGCCCTTCACTCCGTCCTGTCCCACCTGAAAAACGATCCCTCTTGCACCCAGTTGTTGTTCATCAACTACATTTAACACAATTATCTCTCAGAGGCTGGTGGGTAAACTCTCCTCGTTCTGTTTAACAACCACCTCTGTAACTGGATCTCGGATTCTTGACAGAAAGAGCCCAGACAGTCCAACTTGGCAGCAACATCTCAAGTTCCATCACACTGAGTACTGGTGCCCCCCAGGGTTGTGTGCTCAGCCCACTGCTGTTCACACTGTTGACTCACGACTACACTGCCATATCCAGCTCAAGATACATGATGATCCTACAAGTTCACGATGATGCTACAGTGGTTGGCCTCATCAGCAACAATGATGAGCTGGCATACAGAGAGGAGATAGAGAGGCTTGTCAAACTGTGCGAGAACATAACCTGAGTCTCAGGCTAAACAAGACAAAAGAGATGATTGTGGACTTCAGCAAGGTACATGTCAACCATTCTCCATTGCACATCAATGGTTCTGCCGTGGAGAGTAAAGAGCAAGAAGTTCCTTGGTGTGTGCATAACAGACTATCTAACCTGAATCCCACAACACATCCTCATTCAATAAGGCACAGCACATCTACACTTTCTCAGCAGATTGAGGCATGCAAGGCTCCTCGTCCCCATTCTAACAACTTTCTACAGCAGCACCATCGAGAAGATCCTTTCTGGCTGGTATGGAAGCTGCAAGGCATCAGACCACCAGACCCTACAGAGGACAGCAGAAACTGCCGAGTCGGTCATCAAGGTTTCCTTCCCCTCCTATCGGGAGCATTGTATACAAAGGATCCAAAGCATTGTTGAGGATCCCTACCACCCACTGCACAATCTCTTTGATCCACTACTGTCAGAAGGTAGTACAGGATCATCAGAACTGAGACTGTCAGACTGAGTAATAACTTCTTCCCTCAGGCTCTGACACTAATGAGTGCCCTGCCACCACTGTGGCTTCATTGCTAGGAGAGCAAACTGTTTACTGTGTACCTGTGATGCACACTAGATGCACTTTGAATTGTATTTTAACAACTTATTTGTGGTGACATTTTGTTTTACGTGCTGAGAGAGATGCGTGTCTTGTGGATGCACCAAAGTCCAGAGGAATGTTGTTTCTTTGGTTGTATATCTGAGTCTTTGAATAGTATTCTATATTTGAATAGTATTCCTTCACTATTACTTCAGGATTTCCCAAGCCATTAATTATCAGCTGTATGGTTCTCCAACATTTTGACGCAGAATAATATCAGAAACATTACTGTTTCTGATAACCCGATTTTGACAACTTGGTTTCTCTCCAATCCTTCTGTAGCTTCTCCATTGTTGCAAAGTACATTTCACAGCCTAGTTGCTCACCGATAGGGATTAACTTCTTCAGTCAGATTAGTTCTACACTATTGTTATGTTGACAACATAACATTCCTCAGCAAATCACAGGTTCGGACATTAAAGGAACAAGGTTCCTTATCAACAAAGATTGGAGGAACTGAACTCAGATGAGCAGAGTTTGTGGAAGGAAAAGGATAATTGACATTTCAGGTCCAGTCTTAACGAGTACAGCCATTAGCAGTAAATATCACTGCACAGTAAGTATTATTGCACCCAGAACCCCACCCACAGTTTTTTTCTGTCACATTAATTCTGTCACCTGTTTCTGTGCTGTAATTGTTAAATGGTTATATAGGTCGGTGGGACTAGGTGAGAGTAAGAGTTCGGCATGGACGAGAAGGGTCAAGGTGACCTGTTTCCATGCTGTAATTGTTATGTGGTTATAATGGAAACATGAGACTGCAGATGCCAGAATTTGAACAAAATAACAAGCTACTGGAGGAACCCAGCGGATCGTGGAGGGAAACAGACAGTCAATGTTTAAAGTTGACACTCTTCATCTAGGTTTCTCTCCACAGATGCTGCTTGACTCAAAGGGTTCCTCTAGCAGTTTGTTGTTGTACATTCCAGCATTTGCAGAATCTGGAATCTGCATTTCCAGATTCTGTGCACTAGCTGATGACATCCAGCCTTGCCTCTCAACATTGTGCTCTCAAACTGACCACCCCTCTCACAATGCTAAGACACCACCTTAATTGTCAAAGTCTATGGTCGGCATGTACTGATGGATGATAGTAAACATCTCAACAAATATTGAGGAAGATCAAAGTTTGGGTCTTTAGCCCATCTTCTCCAATTACCAACTCATCCATCCCCTTGACAAGTGCATGTGGCAGAATTAAACAACCTACACCTTGAAAAGTGTATGTGACTGAGATAAAATTTGACATTCAGTCCACCATAGCACAGAGTTTCATTATTTCTGCCTGCTTCAAGCCTGACATTCACCGGCTCCTTATACATTGATGAATTTGGGGATCTTCGTCTTTCAATCGTTGATAAGATTTTGGTCAGCAGTCTTCCTCGTTGTACCTGATAAACAAAGTCAATGATAGCTAGCTGCCATTGCCCAACCCTGCTGCAATCTTGCCACCTCTGGACCTGCTAACTTTGGAAGCACTTTTTGTGTTCCAGTCAATGAAGAATGAGACCATAGAGCAAAACACCAAAGAGCAGATAATGGAACTCTGAGAAAGTGCTGGAAATACGTGGGCAGCATCTGTGGACAGAGAAAGAGTTAATGTCATGACCCAACAAGAGAATAACAGCCTGATATTCAGCTGGCCCAAACGTCTGGAATTCCTCACACCCTGCCTTCTCCAAAATTAATCCTGCCCTTTCCCATCCCTCCTACAGTAAATGGCTGGAAGGCAGTACAATTTTCTAAAGTAAGCCTTACAATGTAGGATAGGCTAGATGGACCAGATGGCCCATTCTGACATTCATTGTGGTTACAATATATGTGACAGGCCAAACTGCATAAAAACCCTCCATCAAATTTGCTTCACTGAACTCAAACGGCAACTCCTTCACCCACCCTTAGGGTTGTTCTGCCGTTCCATCTAATTACTTAGCTGCAATGTTTCTGTAACTTTGCATTTTCCTAATAAGGGAAGTGACTTCCACACAGAAGCAGTCTTTATACTTACCCAATTTTACACTAAGCTTTAAGTAGCACATTGTACCATCACAAGAAAATGACTGCAACCAGTTTCTTGTGTTGCCTGGCTGTGGTCTCCCACCACTTCCCTCTTCACCCCCCCCCCCCCAGCCATGAGAATACAGCACAGTCCAGGTCCTTCAGCCCAGAATATTAAGCTGACATTTTAACCTAGTCTAAGATCAATCTAATCCTTTGTTTCTACATAATAATCTATTTTCCTTTATCTATGAACCGAAGAACGTTTTAAATGTTCCTACATTATGTGGCTCTACCACCACCCCAGCAGGACATTCCATCCACTCATCACTGTGTAAAATGTCTGCCTCTGGCATCCACCCCACCAATTCTGAACTCCAACCACATTAACACTAAGCTATTTCCATCCTAATCTCCAGTTGTACACTTTCTTATGCCTCTGTCTTGTACACCTTTATTAAGGTACCCTTCAGCCTCCTCCTCTCCAAAGAGAATAGTCCTAGCTTATACAACCTATCCTCATTAGATACATTCTCTAATCCATGAAGCATCCCGGCAAATTTTCTCTGCACCATCTCAAAAGCTTCTAAGCCTTTCTTATAAAGAGGTGACCAGAAATGAACATAATATTCCAGGTGTGGATTCTTATAGAGCTACAACATTACCTCATGGCCCCATTATTAATGAAGACCAACACAACATATGCCTTCCTAACCACTTGCATGACAACTCTGAGGGATCTATGGATATGGACCCCAAGATCCCCCTGTTCTTTCACACTCAGAATCCTACCATTAACCTTGTACTCTGCCTCAAAGTTTGATCTTTCAAAGTGTATCCCTTCACACTTTCCAGATTAAATACCACCTGACACATTTGAGTCCAACTCTGCACACTGTCAAAGTCCTGCTGTAATCTACAACAACCTTCTATACTTCTATAACATGAAGCTACTGGGGTCCTGGGATTTTGCCAGGAACTCATATTCCACTAAAGTAAGTGGAAAATCTAACGTCATTCAAGAGAACAAAAACAAGCTCATTTCCATCACCACAAAGAACCAGACTACTAAAGATCCAAAGGCCAGATCATTCTCCCATCTGACTGGAGTCCAACGTGGCTGACTTTAAACTATCTCCTCTGTTCAAGGGCAATTAAAGGTGGGCAACAAATGCTGGCATTATGACTACTGGTCCATTTTGTAGAAGATGGACCTTGTAAACTGCATTTGATTCTTTTGCTCATCCCATAAATGAACAAATTTGATCTTTGTCATTGCCTTTTTGAACTGATCAAGACTTAAGCTGGGGCTAGACTCTCTGGAAGACCAACCACTCACTCTTCCTCTGCTAGTACATCCTCTTTTGAGGTACCTCCACCGATGTACCTATGATCAGAGACAAGACCCTTAACACTGACAATTTTAACTATAATCAAGTTTAAACACCTTACTAAGAGAGGAGGGCTCCTGTCACATTGGTGTTCCTACCCTTGGCAATTAGTTCATCGCTACTATTTGTCCTCCCCTGGAGCGCTTACAAGAATCCCACACTTGGCCAGTTCATGAGCAACATTAGTCTCCACTTCCTTCTGGCTAGCACGTCTAGGGTGTGAACTAGTTGATGTGGTCCTTCATCTTCCAGTGGCAGAGATGCTAATGAACCCAGATTTTTCGACTGCAGTACACCTCTATCCAAGACAAAGCAATGTGGCAGATTGGGACTCAATCTCCCCTCAGCAGATTACCACATTGCTGAGTCAGTCAATCAAAGCATCACCAATTTGCCACTTTTTCTTTGAAGCAACTCCTAACTCTCAAGAACAAGGTACTGTAGCAGATAAGTTGCTTCCATTTCAGTTCCAGTGGAGTAGATTCGATCCTGGCCTCTAGTGCTGTGTGGAGTTTGCATGTTCTCCTTCCGCCTGTGTAGATTTTTTCTCTAGGTGCTCCAGTTTCATGAACCCATGAACACTACCTCAGTATTGTTTCCTCTCTCTTTTTGCACTACTTATTCAATTTTCTTTTGTTCTGATACATACATTGTAATTTACAGTTTTTATTACGTATTGCATTGTACTGCTGCCACAAGACAACTTTCATAACATGTACCAATGATACTAAACCTGATTCAGATTCTAATTCCCCTCTACTTCCCGAAAACATGCTGATTGATAAGTTAATTGGTAACCAAGTTACCCCTAGTGCAGTTAGGTGGTAGAAGAACCAGATGAGCACGTTAGAGAAGTGTCAGAGAAAGTCAGTGGGGGTGGGGGGGGGGGCTTGGATTGCTCCATTCATGTATTGGCACAGTCGGCTAAAATGACATGCAGTGGGTTGTAAACTCAGTCAGCTCCATTGGGCACAGGGGCCTAAAGACACAGATGTAATCAGATTTTTGAATGGTCTATGAATCCATAAATACTAACTCACTGCTTTTGCACTACGTTTTAACATTTTCAGTGTATATTTTATTGTACATTTTATGTATTGCATTATACTGCGGCAAAACAACTAATTTAATGACACGTGTCTTTGGTAATGAACCCAATTCTGATCTTGCAAGCAATACTGAAACCCTAGCTACGAGGCTGGTTACACTAACAATTCCACTCCGTATCCTGATTTTTAAATATCACTTCCTCAAAGCCCTTGGTTCAGGACTCCTTCCCAAGGGCAATGTACAGAACCCTCAATACCTAGACTACAACTGTTCAAGGAAGCTCGAGTAGGATGTGCAGGGCCCACACACTACAGAAGGGTTAATTAGATTGGGACAACCGCTGGTCGGTGTTGTGGGAGTACTGTAGCAAAGTGATTAGATTTATGTCCACTGTAGACACACTGAGCATGCTTTAAGAGAATTTACATCTGCAGTTTAAGCTCTATTGACATGAGACTAAGGGGGGAAATTAGAATCAATCTATTATTGTCATATGGTACCAAAACAGTGAAAAGCTTGCCTTGCATACTGTTCACAACATCAAATCATTGCATGGTGCACTAAGGCAGAACCAGGTAAAGCAATAACAGAGTGCAGAAGGAAGTGACAGCTACAGTGGAAGTGCTGTGCAGACACACAATAAGGTGCAAGATCAGAACAACTTGCATTGTCAAGAGTCGAGCCCATTGCACTAGACAAACCATTCAACAGTCTTATAACACTGGGTCTGAAGCAATCCTTCAGCCTGCTAGTACATGCATTTAGGCTTTAGTATTATCTGCTCAACGGAAGAGGGAAGACTAGAGGACATCAGGGTGGGTGACATCTTTAATTATGCTAGCTAATTTACTAAGGCAGCAAGAAGTTCACACAGGTCCTGTAGAGGGGAGGCCGATTTCTGTGATGTGCTGAGCTGTGTGAACAGCTTTTCAGTTTGTGGACTCATGCAGAGCAGATCCATATTGAGCTATGATGCATCCAGATCGGATAGTCAGAACTCCTCTGATTTACAGACAGCTGTCTCAGGAATCGGGCCTCCAGCCCAATGTAACTTCTAGCACAGAGGAGTAAAATAGGACCACCTGCACTTGGGTAGGAACAGTAGGAAAAGTAGCATCAAGAGCAAGGTGAAAGAGCAAAGAGAACAGAAATCAGGAAGGTGCACAGGCTAGGAATAGTGAGACATGGACATGCTATGCTGGTACCGAAATCATGGCAACACTTGCGGGCTGCCCCCAACACAACCTTCATTCATTGATTTCAATCCTCATAAATTTGATTTGATGTAAACAATGCATTTCTCTGTATGTTTTGATGTACATGTGACAAATAATAGTAATCTTTAAACTTTGGTTGCAAGCATGATGCAAGGAGCAATGTATATCCATGGGTTTATGACAGAATGAATGGCAAGTACTAATATGAACAAAATAATCTACCCTTAATGGGTAAACATGAGAGCATGAAGCAAAATAAACCTTTTAGCAAAGAGTATAGATAGGCGGGGTTTAATGAGCCAGTTCACAGAAAAAAAATAAATCCCATACTGGTTTCTCTCCAATTTTGTGGGATATCCAATGCAGACTAGGAAATAAGAGCAGGGATGAAGCCTGCAGTTACTTGGTCTTAAAGCAAAGTAAAATATGAAGTGGACCATTAGATTTTAAACAAGCAGTGAAGCAAGCTTCTTTAACTACAAAAGGGTTTTAAAATCACAGCTAGAAAAATAACTTGAATATATGTGAAACAAAAAAAAAGTATAAAGACAACCTAATGTAAATAGCTGGTTCATCCAGTGTAGATGTTGCTATGGTTGAAATTACTGCCCTGCCATATCAAAATACACTCAGTGGCCACTTTATTAGGTACACTTGCTCGTTAATGCAAACATCTAATTAGCCAGCAACTCAGTGTGTAAAAGCATGTAGACATGGTCAAGAGGATTAATTGTTATTCAGATCAAACATCAGAATGGGGAAGAAATGTGATCTAAATTACACATTTGACTGTGGATTAATTGCTGGTGCCAGACAAGGTGGTTTGCATATCAGAAACTGCTGATCTCCTAGGATTTTCACACACAGCAGTCTCTGGAGTTTACAAAGAATGGAGCAAAATCACATTCAATGAGCAGTTCTGAGGATGAAAATGTCTTGTTAATGAGAGGGGTCAGAAGAGACTGGCCAGACTGGTTCAAGTTGACAGGAAGTTGAAGGCAACAGTAACTCAAATAACCACACGTTACAACAATGATGTACAGAAGAGCATCTCTGAATGCACAACATATTGAACCTTGAAATGCGTGGGCTACAGAAGTAGGAGACCACAAACACACCGAAATACATTCAGTGGCCACTTTATGCAGCTCAGGAGGTACTTAATAACATGGCCACGGAATGCACAATAACTAAATATCTAAACATAGGAGAAACTTTGATTTTTACTTTGACTTGCTGAACAAGATCAAACATTAAAGAAATTGGTTGACAGATGTAGAAGTGAGTGATGGGTCAAACACTGAACTGCATTAAATTGCACGACGCACCCCATGAATTACCAAGCAATACTTCTGTCTCTGAGAGAAGAAACAGGATTTCAGATAATACAAGTTGTTTAGAGGGTACATGGGATGGATGGCAAGGAAACTTGTCATTTGGAGCGGGAAAAAAAATAAAAAGGCAGAGTATTTCAGCCACATGCAAGATACAGTTTTTCATTGTGCTTCCCATTCTCTGTACACAAGCCTACAAAGCAGACTATTTTGTAAAAATTATCTATATACAGTACATAAATTCATAGCTCCTTACAGTTCCAATGACAGTGAGGCTAAACACAGTTCCCAAGCCATATTCAAATTAGCTGACGACACCATTGTTCTTCGAAACAAAGGTGGTAATGAATCAGCATATAGGAGGGAGATTGAAAACCTTGCTGAGTGGTGCAACAAAAACAACAACCTCTTACTGAACCAAGAGCAAGGAGCTGATTATTGACTTCAGATGAAGAAAACCAGATGTCCATGAGCCAGTCCTCAGAGGAGGAGAGGGTCAGCAACTTTAAATTCTTAGGTGTTATTATTTCAGAGGACCTGTCCAGGGCTGAACATGAAAGTGCAATTGCGAAGAAAGCACAGCAACACCTATATGTGCTTAAAAATACTGGTGAACGTAGCAGTCCAGGCAGCATCTATAGGAAGAGGCATAGTTGACGTTTCCGGCCAAGACCCTTCGTCAGGACGAAGGGTCTCAGCCCAAAACATTGACTGTACCTCTTCCTATAGATGCTACCTGGCCTGCTGCGTTCACCAGCGTATTTTTTATCTGTGTTGCTTGAATTTCCAGCATCTGCAGATTTCCTCATATTTATCTGTATGTGCTCATCAGTTTGCAAAGATTCAACATGACATCCAAGACTCTGACAAGCTTCTGGAGGTGTGTGGTGGAGGGTATATTGACTGTCCACATCACATCTTTGTATGTAAACACCAATGCCATCGAAGGGAAAATTCTACAAAAAAGTGTACAAGACCCAGTCCATCACAGGTAAAGGCCTCCTAACCATTGAGCACATCTACATGAAACACTGTTGCAGGAAAGCAGTATCCATCATCAGGGGCCCCCCCACCAACCAAGCCATGCTATCTTCTCACTACTATCATCAGGAATGAGGTACAGGAGTCTCAGGACTCACACCACCAGTTCAGGAACAGCCATCAGGCTCTTGAACAAAAAGGATAACTTCACTCAACTTTACTTGCCCCATCATTGAAATGCTTCCAGTTCAATGGCTCTTCATCTCATGTTCTTAATATTTATTATTACTTTCTTTTTACTTGCAAAAAAAAATCTTAGGATTGTATGTGGCAACGTATATGTACTTTTTACAATAAATTTACTTTGAACTTTAAAAGCCACTTACCACCCCTTACAACAATCACTAAGGCACTGTTTACTTTTGCAATGCAGAAGATTCCCTGGTATTGTACATACTTACCTCTTTACCAGAATATGCATTGATGCAGAAATGGGTGGGATTCTTAATCTGATTCCCTTCAACTACTTTACTATGCTAAAGCATGAACCCGAATATCTTATATTTAATCTTTAGGGTGCAGGGATATCTCTGATTGGGTAGAATTTTGTTTGAGCCATTTCAATCAGTCTTGATCTCAGCAGCCCCTCAGCATCCTTCATTGTCCCATGCACTCTACAGGATTTTGGCTGGTAATGGTAAACAGACAGCAAAATATTTCCAGGTTAGGCTGGTGTGCGACTTAGCTTACACTCCACATCTTACACCTACACTGACACAGTCACTGCCCCCCTCGGTTTTTATATGTGTCGTTGCTACCTGGAAGTGTTCCTCTTGCCAAGAGTCAATGAATCATTTTCCTAGCACTTATCTTATGTGCAGACACTCCTGCAGCTAGGACCACTTTATGCACATACAGTCTACATATATGGCCACACTCAGTTACTTGTACATTTTGTTTTGTAGGATTGCTTTTACATTTTTTGTGCTTATACTTATTTTTGATGCTATATCTGATCCAGAGTAACAATCATTTTGTTCTTTTTTACAGTCACATACTGAAGAATGACTTTAAGCAATCTTGAATTCCTACTGTCCTTCCGGTGAACATGTACTTGCAGCAAATTTGGGGAGGACTTTCCAGGATTTGGGCCAGTAACAGTGAAAGAACAGCAACATATTTCCAGGTTAGTCTGGTGTGTGACTTTGGGGAACCTGAAGCTGGTGGGGTTCTCATGTGCCGGCTGCCCTTGAACTTGGAGTTGGTTATGGTTTGGATTTCGAAAGCACTGTTGGAGCAGCAGAGAAAAATAATGGGAGTGCAAGTCACCAATAACTAGCCAACAACTCCCCAAGAACATTGATGGCTGGATGAGCCAATGTCAGTGTGACAAGGGCACAGGAGTTAAGGTATGCATGCAGCTGGTTATGCCAAGTCTTTAAGTCAATGATACCATGATACCCAGATGGGAGACTTGGCAATTCAATACGAACAGTAGGTGCTTGGTCATGGGTCAATGTCTGGCACCAAGTCATCAACCCATGCCAGTGTGTTGTGTAGGTCTACCTGTAAATAGATGGAAGGCATTATTGACAGTTCTGTCACTTGTTCTCAATAACCTTGGTCACACATGCCCCATCTGAACCTCACATGCTATGGGTAGTTATGACCGGAAATGGCAATGTGCACACAGTGAACATGATGGAAAGGTCCCCGATATAGTACTGGAAGATGGTTGGGTCTTGCCCCACACTCAGCAAGTCAGAAATAACTTCTTCCACTACGGCATCAGATGTCTGAACAGTCCATAAATGTGAGCTCAGTAATCCCTCCTTTTTGCAGTTACTTACTTTGTAATTTATAATGTACTCTCCTCGGCTTACAGAGGCTGCAAGGAAGACAGCTATCAGAACCACCACAGAGGCTGCTGAGTGAGCCAGCCTCCAGGTGGCTATGGATCAAGAGGTGTGACCCATTGATTGATGCTGCTGGGACACAAGCCAGGGCCTGATCAACATTTGCTGGGTCACCTGGGCAAGCGCCAGATGTTGAAAGACCCAAAACACCCAATGACCCCAGGTTACGTCACTGATGATGCGTCCCAGTATATCCCAGGAAGCGCCTCAGGATCATAGTAACTTGATGCTTTTGCACCCATATTGCTGCTACAAAACAGATTTCCCGTCATACAAGGCAATGATGGCAGAGCAGAATGGGATCTGCTGTATTCAGCAGGCCACTCTGACTGAGTAATGAGTATGAAAAGCTATCATCTCCCTCCTATGAGACTTTGTACACATCAGCTCCTCTTCCATTTTGTTAATGACTGCATGAAAACAGTCCAACAATTGTCAATTCAATAGTGTTGACTTCAGCCAACACGGGCTACAATTTTGGATCAGCTTCAGACTCCATACCAGAACCGCATCACTGAGGCTCAGCTCAATGCCCTGGTTTCTCACAAGGAATGCTTAGCCTTTTATTTTGTGGTGGATGAAAGAGTTCTCCATTCAGTTCCTATAAGGAACAACTTTGATTTCTCAGCCATCACTGTAGTGGCGAGAGATTATCCACTGTGCAAAGAGTGCAGACAATGCATCTCAAAACATAATTGTTTTAAGCAACCTGCAAATAGACTCCAGAATTAATAGCATACTCAAAAAAATCCAAAAAATGTATCAATGTCAAACAGGTCAGTTTATACAAGGGGAAGGATAATCAGCATATTGCACACCTGAAATAGCATTTGCTGCAATCTTTGGAATGGTATGTGCAAAATACACATTGTGAAAACTATCACCTTGCCCTCAACAAATCTTGTGATTCACTTAGAATAGGAAAAGCTGGGCTCTTCTGAATACAAGACAGCAGTTGATTTTTCAACATGACTGGGAAAATCTATTTAAAGTTCAAAGTAAATTTATTATCAGAGTACACGTCACCAAACCTTAATATTCATTTTCTTGCAAGCAGTCAGAGTAGAACAAATAAATCCAACAGAATCAATAAAAACTATACACAAAATGACTGACAATTTGCAAAAGACAGACTGTGCAAATGCAAGCTATAATAATGAACAAGTAAATAAATAATACTAAGAACACAAGTTGTAGAATTCTTAAAAAGTGTCCATTGGTTGTGGAATTCTGGATAGTGAAGATACAATAAAACTGATTCCACAATATTCTTCAGTAATGCGATGTGAATAATTCTATCAAACTTCCATACATTACCCTGTAATTAACTGCCCTGTCTGTAAGTTATTAAGAGTCAATAACGAGTGGAAGCAAAATACCATTGGTGATGGTCCTAACATGCATCCAAGGAGGGCATGCAATTTATAACCAAATTGTTTCAAGGTCACCATGAGTGCACTCATCTCTTCTGCAACTCTGGAATAATTTATTAAATAAATCAGTTATTATGAGTATCAGCCTTGCCTCAAATCAATAAATCAGTCAGCTGATTTTGTAATCATCATGATTTAGTATTGGTAATAATTCAAATATTGTTGGAAAGAAATTAGGATTTAAAACTAAACTTGTTCTGAGTGAATACAGTGGAAGTGGAAAGATAATTTTCAATTCCAGATCAATCTCAAGATATCAGCTCATCCATTCTGTGGCTTGAAGTACACATGCCTTCCCCCCTCGCCCCTCCCCACAAATCTTTTGTTCCAAAGAAGGTGACATTAGGAACATTTAGACTTTCTAGACATGGAAATGAAAAATAGAACCAGAGGTAGACCATTCAGCTGTTCTTGCCTGCGGTGCCTCCTGCTACAGTTGTAACCAGACATTGATAATAAACTGAAAACAGATCTGGTGAACATTGCTTATTTAATTGTTGAAAATGGGAGAAATTCCATTATTATTTGCAGGTTAATGTACAAAAATGATGCAAGTCAATTAAGTCTACAACATGCTATAGACATTTTTGTTTCTTTACATTATTATGAATGCACATAGTCAAAGCTATTCAAAAATCTTAATTTGAAAGTGGTCCGTTCCTTCACTGATGCTGAAAACAACCAAAAGAGATGTTAGGAGACAGAGAGCATTTGCCTTGATTAAAATGTCATTGATGCAGCCTGGTAATTACACAAACCGTACATGCTCAGATTCGATGAATACTCTGCCATCTACTCTTGCCCTGAGCAGCGCTGTTAAAAAAGGTCCAAGCAGAGGCTGATTAGTTTTGAAATTTCAACTTGGAGGGGTAATTAATTTGATGCATAAATATCAGAAATCTACAGAAATCATGAATTCAAATTTGACAACCTTTGAAATTTCAATCAGATGACAAAATTTCAGCAAGCACAAGTTTTTGCTCATTAGAAATGACCTGATAAAGCACATTGGTGCTAAAAGGACAGTGATGACATAAAAGCAGAACAATTTAAAAAATGCTCAGGTTTGGGGACACAAATTAAATAAATGAGACTTCACATTGCCTTGCTAGCCTACTAACTGGCCAAAGATTTACCTACGATGATAAAACTCATGTGCACCATCAACAATATTTAAGTCACTGGTGAACTACGATGTACAATTGTTACTTTCCTTGTAATTTAACTTTCCTGTGCCTGTATAATTCTTCAGTGGATTTTCAGTGGTTCCATTTGCCTTTTTTTCTGGAAGCTTCTTTGTTTCAGTGGCAGAAGTCACACGAATCTGATTCTTTATTACTTAACGCTATTGATGGAATTTCTGTAATCTCTAGATTGGTATGAGAAGGCCATACTACATTTAGTCATTCTCTTTTTATGTCCTTCACCATGTTTCTTTCTATTCTTTGCTCTTGCAACACTTCATAAAACAATCATAAGCAACAAGTTTTATGCCTCATTCTTGACTTTTGAAGAACCTTCGTATCACAAAAGCATCAGGATCCAATATCACCCACCTCACTCACTCCAAACCTTGTAAACACAAAGCTGCATTCTATGACATCCAAATATGAAAGGACCCCTATATTTTTGTTTATTATATTATTTCAATTAATGAGATGGTTATTTAGACAACCAGTGGAGTTAAGTGTAATCCCCACTGACTATAGACTTGCTTTCTGTGCAGTTTAGAAGCAGAACAACACTACTAATATTCCAATCACTTAAGTACCATTCTTCCTCAACCACAATAATTCTAGATACATTTGTCGTTCTCTGTAGTGGGCAATCTTTTTTTAAAAATCCCAATATAGCATTCTTCTACCTCACCAACATGATATCAAAGACACAAGAGATTCTGCAGGCACTGGAAATCCAGAGCAACACACACAAAATGCTGGAGCAATTCAGTAGGTCAGATACCACATCATCTATGGAGAGGAATAAACAGTTGACTTTTCAGGCAGAGGCCCTTCATCAAGACTAGGGTATGCAAGATGTTCCCAAAACAAATTACCCTTGCACTTTCATGCTTTTCCACATCACCTGTGGATGGAGACTGCTTCACTCCTCAACAAGGTGACTGCATCCAATCATTTGTTCTGATGAGCCCACCCCCATGTTATTGTTAGGAAATTCAACTAGCTTCATTCCTACACCTCACTTCGTTAGAAAGCGAAAGGATAATACAGGTCCAGGCACAGCCAGACCAGCTATGATATACCAGACTAGTATATGGAGAGAATGAAAAGGAGGAGGAGTGTCTATCATACACAACTGTGGATGAAATTTAAGACAGATGCAAATGTTAACATATTGGAATAGCCACAATCAATCCTGTTCAAATATGGCTTTCCTGTATGCAATATGGTTTAGTGGTTAGACTGACCTAGAGGCAACATTAAAACCATTTTACCGATGTGCAATAATTTTCAGAAAAATCAATTACTGCCCAATCTCTAGGCAGGAATAAAAAAGACAGTTTAATATACTATGGCTGTTAAAAAACAAAGTTCTCTAATCAATTTGTTCCCCAGTCAGTCTTCACAAAATGGAACAATCATCTTCTGGAGAACTGATCTTAAGCCATGAAGATATCCTATACTCAGAGTCTCAGTCACTTTGTTATTTTTGCTTTAATCAATGGCTTGGAACACAAGTGACATAAATGGGGAAAGTGGGCTGCTGACAGGACTCGGTAGCCATGGCAACACAGTATGTGCATCAAGACTCAGTCTAACTAGCAGCTCCAAAACAAACGGAGGAGAATCAGAACATGTTGAAATACCCAGATACCTTTTCATCATTTATAAATGTGCTGCAGTTCAGCAGAATACCTCCCTGAGCAAACGACACATCATATTAAGTCTAACTACATGTTTGCTTGAGAGTCAATCTAGATCCAAATCATTCCTCAAAGCTTCCAGAGTGTCTACTTTGGAAAGGTAACAAGTGGCAGGATGAACAGGATAAATGATAAACTAGAATTTGAGTATCAGTAGGCTATTTGCCCCCCTCCCCATACTTACTACACCATTCAGATTGCAGCTGCCCAGACCCCAATTCCCAGTTTCCCAGCAGAAATAAGCTACTCACTCTCACCCTTGACCACGACTGAGCTGATTGAAGTCTCAATGTGGAGTTAGAAATCACAGAATGAGGCCCTTAAACCCACATGGATCAACAACCATCCACTTACACAATCCTATTTTATTCTCCCCAGATTCAAGCATGTCATTGGGATGTGGGGGAAATATGGAGCATTTCAGGGAGAAGGTGCATACACAGTTTCCAAGGTCAGGATTGAACTGTGCTGCTGGAGTAGAATGGATTCTATTCCTTGTACCACCACTATAGAAATGCTTCATCCTCTTCATTAGTCAAGGATCCATCTCTATCAGTTGCCAATATGTCTGTGAGAGAGATTTCTAACAAGTACCATTATAGCCCTATGGAGGCCGTGGAAACATCAAACAAGCCAAATCTCAAGTATCTAGTCTACAAGTTAAACACCGTTTTCCAACAAGAACCTTAAGCCAGTATATGTGCCAGCATTTACGGTGTGTTCTGGGCTAGCTGACAGAATAGAGAAGGGAACAAACTAGCCAAGTTTAAGAGCCAGTGAAACTAAAGATGCCTGAACTGAAAGCAGCAATGAGTTAGCAAGAGAGAGAGAAACACATACGGTAGTGACTAGTTAGGTTACAAAAGCATTATAGAATCTGTGCACTACAGAACAGAAACAGGCCCTTTGGTCTATCCAGTCCACACAAAACTGCCTAGTCCCATCAATACGCACCTCGTCCACAGCCTCCACTCCCCTCTTGACAATGCCTCTTAAATGTTGAAATCCAACCCAAGTCCACCACACCCTCCGGCAGCTCATTCCACACTCTGAGTGGAGAAGTTTTCCTCAGGATCCCCCTAAACATTTCAACTATCATCCTTAACCTATGACCTCTAGTTACACACCACAAACCCCCACCCCCCCAGTCTCCTATGCACCAGGGTATAAGGTCCTAACCTATATACTCTTTCCCGATAATTCTCATTCTGGTCCAACTCAAGCCTCTCTCTCCCCCAATTTTTAAAAAAAAATATATAATCACAATTGTAAGGGGTTTCTTCTTTTATGTTACTGCTGAGGTTAGAATAAAATGGCTTCTTTGTTATGTTAACTGCTGAGAAAGTTCTCTCTCTAGCAGCTTTTTTGGGTTATATTACTGATAATGAGGATTGTATTCATTTGCTAACCAGTTGGGATAGATGTTATTCTTTCCTGTGCGTCTGTAAGCTATTGTTGTTCGCAGGCTTTGGGGGAGAAGGCGGATGGGGACAGAGAGGAGATACGATGCTGTAAGCTGGGCAACGGGACGGACCCCGAGCGGGAGTCCAAGGCCCAGGGTTTGGGGAGGAGAACCAAAGAGGACTGGATGGGCTGGACGCGCTGTGGTCGAACACCATGGTTGGTCCCAGGCGGTGGGTCGAGGGGGTCGGAGGGGATCGATGGTGGAAAGAGGACCCCATTAACTGAGCTCCAACTGTGTGCACAAAGTGGTTGAACTCTGATAAGTTTGGCACCTTTCATTTTCCTTCAATGTTTTATCTCTATTAATTACATAGTTCCAGTAAGATCTATAAAGTGTAATCACTTAATCGTATCTGGTGTATTGTCTGTTATTTGGCGGGGTGGGGTACATCACACAGCATCCACACAAACTTGATTGCCCAGTTTGGCGGGGCTGAAGGCTGCTCCCCCTAGACAAAAGCGAGCTGAGCAAGCCTGAGGCTTACCAGGAGGCTATACAATGATAACAGCACTAATATTTTCCCTACAAATCTGATTCTGGACCAACTCAGGCCTCTCTCCCCCCAATTTTTAAAAAATATAACCACAATGATAACAGCACTAATACAGTTTTCCAAAGTTGCAATATTATCAATGTTCCAACCACTTTGTCGTGCTTCATCTCAGACTCTCTTAACCCTTCTCTGAGGTATACTATAGCTTGGGTACCAGTATCCAAACAGAACCATCCCAAAGAAACATCTTTATAGCTTACTTCCTGCAAGGAATTAAAAGATATAAACCCGGAGCAGAAGGACTCCAAATGGCTCCTTATGCTATTCTGCCATTTACTGTGATCATTGCTGATCCACGGCAAGTGTCAACTCCATCGTTACACCTCCCAGCTGGTCAAGTACCAATCTAACTTTGCCCTTAAATATATTCAAATTCTCTGCTTCCACCAGCCCATGAGGAAGAGATCCAAGGAGAGGACCATGACACTCAAGAAAAAAAAAATGCCTGATTCATTGCCCTTTGTTCTAGATCTTCCCACAAAACCAAACCTCCCATAATCACATCAAGACCTCTCAGGAACTTACGATTCCATCAAATCTCCTCACCTCATATTGAATGTAGTAAATAAAAGTCTAGCCTGTTCAACAATACTATATTCCCACTTTCTTAGCCTCTATTCCAGCTGCTGGTGGCACCTTCCACACTGAAGCATTTGAATCCTTTTTCCTCAACATTGGTTCCCCATCTGCAAAGTTTAGCAAGCATCTTCCACCTCCCACCAATAGCATTTCTGTTGTAGTCAACTTCCAGCTTCCACATTCAATGGATCACATCCAAGTTCTGATATCTCCAATCATCAGACACATCTTCCCATCACCATTCCCTTTGAATTTCCCTGATCTCCTCCATCTCCAACAATACTGACTTGTCTTCAGTTTTGTTCCTTTCCATCATTCAGGCACCCAAATACTCCTTCCTAGACAGAGCAGTTTATATTCATCTCCAATCTACTGTACTGTACTTCATGTTTGGGGAACTAAACACAGTGAGCCGCCATTTTGCAAAAGGAGATTGCAAGCCTCCAGTTGCTTATCATTTTAATTCACACTCAACTTCTACTTTCAGCTTCTGACACTGCTCCAACAAGGAACAGGACCCCATCTTCTGCCATGGTACATCACTGTATACCAGATTCAACATTGTTAGAATGATCACTTATTCCAGTCCTCTGTCTTCAGCTCCACTGCACCATTCCCTCCTCTGGTAGTTCTTATCTTGCATATACCTTTTCTCACCATACCAAGTTCACCTTTATTCCTTCTCGTCTACCTATCTCCTTCAGCCACTACTATCACTCTCATCATCATATCTCCACCCTATCAGACACCTACTGCTTCACTTGCTCTCCACCTCTGCTGTGCAACTTAAAAGGTTGCTCCATCTCTATGTTCTGATGAAAATTGAAGATCCTTGCTCCAGAGAAACTGCTCTGCCTGTTACAAGGATCCGGCACTTTTTAAACTGGTCATTCAGGATTGGGTGACAGCATCAACATTAAGTTACTTACCTTCCTCTACCTGTACCCACAGTAGAAATGATCAGAGAGTGTTGTAAAATAACACTAGATTGTCAGGGAAGCACAGCACTTACCTTGTCTTGTAAAACTCCCAATTTTAAAACGAGTTCTTCACCACAGATCATAGCACGGTACAATTCCAGTCACAAGTGACTCACTGAATGAGCCTTTTAAGAACAGGGCTGCCTCAAAGCACCAGGAGACATCTCCACTTACAGCTTCACTTAGCATCACCCAATGATTTCCCCAAGACCAACAGCTACCACAGTAGTCACTAATTCAGTATGTCACTTTTTAAATGAGAAATGAAACTTATTTTAATTTTCTTAGAAAGTTACTTCACTTTTCAAAAAGGTACCTGGTTCAGATACCACCTCCTGCTCCAAATACCTGAACATTTATTATAGACTAGAGATCTTTCAAGCATCACAAACTAGAGTTCATTTCTCGACAATAAAAAAAAACTGCAGATGCTGGAAATCAGAACTAAAAACAAAGTGCTCGTCAAGACAGTTTAGTCCAGCTTAGTTTGCTTTTTTCTCCCCCCTTTTATTTGGATATCGTGGGCTAGACATGTCCTGGTCAGCTAGACTATACACTACTTGGACTAATCAATAACAGTAGTATGTTATGCAGACTGGAGACCCTTAATGGCAACATTATTTCACGCTGAATAAAATTCTCTTTGTTCACTCACTGCCTTCACCTTCTTCTTTTCTGCTACCTGGATGAATATACTTTTATCCCCTCAGTTCTGAACATCTTCAGCTTGCTGCTCATTAACTTGTCGAAGAACACTCAAGATCTAAGCTACAATCGACAGTCACAGTGAATGGCATAACGTGCCTGCAGTAGGCGAAGAGTCTGCTTATAATTCTAGGAAGTTGACCGTTTACTACTGATTAATTTGAAGGTTAAAATATACATGGTATAATGTTATACTCTATAGGACAGCATGTAAATAATGTGCAGAAACAGCAGGCATTTATATTTTACTAGTTAATTAATTCTGCAAGTTAATTTATTGAAACCTGAAGAGACAATACAAATAACTGGGATAAAGCTAATCTTTGCTGGAATCGTAAGGATGGCTTTTTGCCAGTCTCTACACCTAGAGCTCAATTCCAGATCACATAAAGATCACAAACCACCAGCAGTTCACTGAATCTCACCTCACTTTTGTCGAGACCCGCTGTCTTCACCAGAATCCCTTGAAGAAAGATCGCTGTGTTTGTGAATTCATAGACAACAAATGGCTGAAGAACCAGTGCTTAAACAGTACAGGCAGCGCAGTGCACACAAGTTGGGACACAGCATACTCCACCCCTCTCCCCATGACAGTTTGAAAGTTGCTAAGAAAATGTTTTTGCAATAACCCACAGAGTTAACTGAACATCATATCACAAAATGTTTATTGACAGATATCTAAAGCAAATTTGACATGTGAAATTTGTCAATTCCAAACAATGGATACACAATTATTCAACTTCACTTGTAGGACACTGGGCACCAATAATTCAATTAATATTTCTAGTCACCACCCATAGAATTTGTCCATTTTCAACAACCTACAGAATGAAATTTCAATATAAAACTTCCAGAACAAATTTAAAATGGGCTACAGTCAGTTCATGACAGAATGCCCTCTATTACAACTCATTCTTGTGTTCCTTTGCCCATTAAGGGTAAACTATTTCTCACTTCATTCATATTTAACTAATTCCCCATCATACTTGTTTTTGAACTGGATCTAAATTATAAACAAGAGGCTTATCTACAAATTATAACTTGTAACCCATTGCAATCTTCCAGGCAATACAGATACACAAGCTTCAAGGCTGGTTAAACGGCCTTTTCCAGTGACATCAAAAGCTGGTTTCACTCAGTGTTCAAGCCAAATATTATACTTATTTCAATGGTTTCCTGTTCTGTTAACACAATACTAAGTTCAACAAAGACTACAAATTGGTCTTGCAAATGTACAGATATTGAAATGGTTTTCTTGGATTATAATGTCTTACAATTCTCTGTCCAGTATCTATATTACCTTTTAGGTATCACTGCAGTACATACTATTGAATGATTTATGATTAGATACATATTCACTCGCAACATTCATTTTTTTAAAAATGAACTTGTGAACAAAATGCTTCAAGTGAAGTTCTGCACCATGCTCAGCTATGTTCATTACAAGTGTATATTTTGTGATAAAGTGAACTGTAAGCACAAGTCCTGATCCACGAGTAACCGATAACGGAGAATTTATCTCGCACACAGGTCCCTTATGTGAAGCGCGTCAGAGAAATAAAAGGCTATCATGAACAAGGCTCTTTGCAATAATTTTGCACGAAAAGGCAGGCGCCAGGCTGTTTTATAAATATATATATAAACCTACCTTTATAAAAGCTCTTTCAACCTGTGAAGCATTGAACTATCGAAATCCCAGAGCGAGTCAGATAACGTTGGCTGGTGTGGTGTAGTTACCGCGTTGGCCACTAACGGGCTGAGTATCTCGCACACATTGCACTGCATCATCGATGTTCCTCATTAATTATGAAGCAGGCAGAGCCCCGTTTTGATGTATTGTTATTAAATAATTTGATATGCTTAATCGCATTAAGCTCCAAATATAATTAGACTACGCGGGAAGAAAAGCTAAGTCCTCAATTCAAAATTATTCAGAAAGGACAATTATATGCAATAGTATCCATTGCATCTTCCTTCCGTTAACAAGAGCAATTAAGCAATATGAACACATGTAGCAATTTCCTCTCAAAAGCGATATATTTTGGTGGCTGTGGGTATATTTATTCCTCAGTCTTCTTAAAATTGGGATTTTTTAATTTGTTGTCAGTTGGAGTCGAGTCCAGTTTTGCCTGATAATTAATTGCATTCAACACTAAGCGACTGGTAATCTGTTTACCCAGGGACACGATAGCTTTCAGCATTTTATGTATATTTCACACCCATACAATACTGACACTGAAAAGCCCGAAGCATCTGAAAAGTGACAATCAATAAATAACAGAAACAAACATGCGTTTTTTTTTGGGTTGGTTAGGGACTGCAAAGCACTCCCGATCTATAATCCAGCACTTCAGCAAGCGATCCGCTAACCATTAAATAACAGTTGAGTAAAATAATTAGAATTACAACGAGCTATTCCGCTGTTCACTCCAATCATTCTAATCTGCCGCCTCTCTGTTCAACTGCAACTGCTTAGAATCTGTTAATTCAAACTCGGATAAGCGTCTAATTTGCTTGGCGATCGCCACCGTTCACTAGAGAAGTTTTTTTTTAAAACAATGAAAACAAACACACTTTTCTTATTTTTTGTTTGCATTTCCTTATGAACTTCAAATGCAATTTTTTTTTAAAAAGGTAACATTTAAAATTTACTTTGAATTAGACATGTACTTTAACAATTCCCCCAATTATTCTAGTCCAACAGTCTAGTTCCTTAAATGATAACACAGCTCCAATATCATGAAATTGTATCTTTATTTTTATTCCCCATAAGCTTAATTAATATACAACATGAAGAGTTGGAGTTTGCTTAAGGTGCAGTTTATACTTGATTATTGTATTTCCAATCCGCAAGTTTTTTAAAAATATAATTGTGAAATCCCAGTGAATTAAAAACAAGAAACGAAAGGCGGTCTATAATCGCTATACCTTCATCCGAGTCGAAGAAATTCCGTAACAAAATGAGGGGGAAAAAAAGTACAGTTGATGTGTATGTAAGCAAAAAAAGACTCATCCAAAACTGCTTTTTAAAAGAGAAACATTTACATCAGCCTCTTAAGCAGTGAGTTACTAAGTTATTCCTTCAATGTTTTCAAATAATTTTGTAAACAAGTTTTTCTCAAGGGGAATTCAAAAAAAAGTTATGCATAAATCTACACAAAAACATTTTGCTGAAACACGGCAGTAAAGGAAAAAGGTGGAAATAGTTATTTTAAATTTCCATGGGGAAGGCGGGAAAGAGGGGTGTAAGTATTTCAGAAAAGCGCAAAAGCGCCTGCACTTAAAATAAATATACATACAGGTTGCAATACAACTGTTTTTCTATACACTGCATTGCGCCTCAGTGCCACTGATATAAAGTAAATTGTTATTTTATAAAAATTATTTATGCACGAACATACATTCCACATTAAAAGCAAAAAAAACGCACAAAAATACTGGATTACAACCATTCCATCAAAAAGCAAAAATATAACGTCGTTGCCGTTTGAAATTTCAAAGGCAAAAAATAGTGCATTAATATTTCAACAAGGAAAAAAATTCAAAAAGGAAGAAAAAAAAGCGAGTTTTGTCTGATTTGTCAGCGGCCCCTTGCTACTCACCAGCACAGTTTTTAGTATCTAGTGCAGACTGAGTTCAGTGTATTGCATAGAACACACTTAAAGAGAGACACAAGCGTCAGCTTTAAAATGGCGACCCAGTTTGTAACCATCAATTCGGGCAACCCATTCTATCTCGTCGTGTGGCGTCACTGGTGATAGGAGGTGGAACTGATATCTCTGCTCATGTCCACTGAGACTTTGTGACATATGGATGGCTCGGTTGCCAGGACTAGAGACTGGCAAGCCTTACAGTCACACAAAAAAAAAGAAACTATTTTGGTAATTTTAGACCCTCTCCTTCTCATCTTTGTGGTCAGGATTAACACCATATCACTATTATCAAAACAATTCTGCGTTAGAATGATTTTGCCACCTTCATGGGTGTGTGTGTTTGATAATAACAGTATGTACTGAGATACTGTGAAAAGCTTTAGTTTTCATGTCATCCAGAGAGACCATTCCATACAGAAGTACACTGAGATTGTGCAAAAAGAAATCACAGAATGCACAACATAATGTTATGGATATAGAAAACACATAGTGCAGGTGGACAAATAGGTGCAAGGTAGATTGAGAGATCAAAAATTCACTTTGTTCATATCACATCTGTTCCAGAATCTGACAAAAATACGATACAAGCTGTCCTTGCGTCCGGTGATACATACTGTATGCTGTGTGTTTGGGTCATGACGAGGTATTCTGATAGATGAAGAGTTCATGTAAGAGGTGCATTCAGGAGGCTGATAACAGAAGCTATCCTTGAACCTGATGGGAATTTTCAGACTGCATCGTCACAGTGGTGAATTATTCTTTTATCTGTAATGTTCTTCGCTGAATTGTTCATTGAACAGAAGTTTGGGAAGCACATTTTTAAGAAGACCCTAACAAGGTTTGGATGCTAACGTCTGGGGGGAAAGAAAGATTGAACGTGCGGCTATCAGCACAGGAGAGAACATGGAGGTACAGTAATTGTAAAATAAGCTCTCCACTGCTCAAGTGATTACCTACAAACACTGACTGGAGCAAGGGAAAATGATTGCATCGATAGTATGCCTTAAGACAAATCAACACATTTCACAACAGGTGTCAGTGATAGAAACATGGTATGATTCTAATTCTGATTCAGACAAGGAGTAACGTTTGGTGTGGTTTGGAGTTTACAGACCCAGCAAGCCTGCATGAAGCCACTACTTATGCTTCAACCATCAGGCTCCTGAACCAACGTGCATAACTTCACTCACCTCAACCCTGAACTCATTCAACCTATGAACTCACTTTCAAGGGCTGCCCAACTCATGTTCTCAGTATCATTTATTTAGTTATTTTAATATATTTGCACAGTTGCCTTCTTTTGCACATTGGTTGTTTGTCAGTCTAAGTGTGTAGAATTTCATTGATTCTATTGTTTCTTTGTTCTACTGTGAATGCCTGCAAGAAAAGCCACTGAGGGTAGTTTGTGGTTTGTACTTTGATAATAAATTTACTTTAAACTTTAGATGTTCAGGACATCTCCTGGTAAGATAGTGGCGTGCTCAGATGCAGCAGCCTCTCCGGGTCCAACCAAAGGTGTTCTAATCTTCTTTAAACATCTTATTTACAATTGCCAGGCAATGCTGGACATTATGTACTGCAGGTCTACCTCATCAGTGAATTGCTTATTGGCAGAGGAGCTAGACGAGCTGGACAGTGCGGACCATGTGAACGCTAGCTATAGAAAAGTGCCGGAGTCGATGCACAAAAGCGGTGTGCAGTCCAACTGCAAGTAATTGTCTTGGCCATTTTTCTTGTGATAGTAAAACTATGCTGAACACTGGTAATGTAAAATACTGCAAGTCTTAGGAAGAATGATGGCACCTAACGGCAACTCCTTTGACAATATAGACAGTAGACAATAGATGCAGGAGTAGGCCATTCAGCCCTTCAAGCAAGCACCGCCATTCACTGTGATCATGGCTGATCATCCACAATCAGTATCCAGTTCCTGCCTTATCCCCACAGCCTTTGATTCCACTATCTTTAAGAGCTCTATCCATCTCTTTCTTGAAAGCATCCAGAGACTTGGCCTCCACAGCCTTCTGGGGCAGAGCATTCCACATATCCACCACTGTCTGGGTGAAAAAGTTTTTCCTCAACTCTGTTCTAAATGGCCTCCTATTCTTAAACTGTGGCCTCTGGTTCTGGACTCACCCATCAGCGGGACCATGCTTCCTGCCTCCAGTGTGTCCAATCCATTAATAATCTTATATGTTTCAATAAGAACCCCTCTCAGCCTTCTAAATTCCAGAGTATACAAGCCCAGTCGCTCCAATCTTTGGACATATGGCAGTCCCGCCATCCCGGGAATTAACCTTGTGAACCTACACTGCACTCCCTCAAAAGCACGAATGTCTTTCCTCAAATTTGGAGACCAAAACTGCACACAGTACTCCAGGTGTGGTCTCACCAGGGCCCTGTACAGCTGCAGAAGGACCTCTTTGCTCTTATGCTCAATTCCCCTTGTTATGAAGGCCAGCATGCCATTAGCTTTCTTCACTGCCTGCTGTACTTGCATGCTTGCTTTCAGTGACTGATGTACAAGAACACCTAGATCTCGTTGTGCTTCCCCTTTTCCTAACTTGACTCCATTTAGATAATAATCTGCCTTCCCGTTCTTACCACCAAAGTGTATAACCTCACACTTATCCACATTAAACTGCATCTGCCATGCATCTGCCCACTCACCCAGCCTGTCCAAGTCACCCTACATTCTCATAACATATTCCTCACATTTCACACTGCCACCCGGCTTTGCTTGCATCTTCGGAAACAGCTCTATTTCTACCTTTACTATCTTTACTTTTCCTTTTAGGGTTCTTTTGAAAACCCTGACCTGGAGTTACACACCAGCTTTGGTTCTTTGTGGGAATGGGAGCAGTTCTTGGGGTTCCACGACTGGCTGCTATTCAACATGCCAAGGGTTTGTTCTGAGAATCTCGATTGCGTTCGGAAGCCTAAGATCTCGGGGCTCTGGAGGTGGGTGGATCGAGGGTCGGTGTCACAGCTGGAGACTCGTGTGTTGTCGGGGAGGCCGAAATATCTTTGCTGTGAGCCCGAGGACCCAAGGACTTTGCGATCTTCATACACAGAGCTTGAAAAGAGCGACGAAACGGACTTTTAAGATTGTAAACCAGCGCTCGCTATGAAAATGGGGAACACCTCCCTCTCCCTTGCCAGGGAGAGAGAAAATCTGTGGGTTGTCGAATTTGGATGAAATGTGAAGTTTTTGGGGTAACTGCAAGGCTAGTCTTTGCTATCGCTTAGTACACGCTTGGGCTCGGTGATTGTACCGATGCGCGTTTATTTTTGCTGGTGGGGGCAGGGGGGATCGTTGTTCACTGCCGCTCATGCGCAGGAAGGAGGGGAGCTGGGGTTCTCACGTTTAACTGTCGTTCATTCTTTGGGGCACTTCTCTGTTTATCATGGATGTTTTGCAAAGAAAAAGCATTTCAGGATGTATATTGTATTCATTTCTCTGACATTAAACTTGAACGTTTGATCCTTTGAAATCCGGTTCACTGGTTAATTGGTGTTACTGATGGTGTTGGGAACTGCGTGACCTCAATTGTAGTAAGGACTAGGCCTCATGCCTCGGGCTTGCCTTTTGCAGCAGTCCAGGACGCGGATGCTGGGAGTGGAGTAGCACTACATCCATACTGGTTTGCAGGGTGGCCCCTCCAGTGTTCACTCAGTGGAAGATAAGTTGGATCACGACCGCTGAGAACTGCTTGTCTCACTGACAGCACCCATGCAGCATCAAGTTACAGGATCTGTCACTCAGGAATTTAGGCTATATATTTTTTGTGTGACTATATGTTAACCGCTAACGTATATGTGCAGTGTGTGACTGTTGTTCTCTGTTTTGCAGCTTGTTTCATTTGATTGCATTCATGGGTATTCACGTATGGTTGAATGATAACTAAACAAGCTTAAAAGTATTAATTTGAACTCTATTAGACGCTGAAGTGGAACGTTGATTGGAAGGGGAGTATTCCACTTGTGGCAATCCATGTTGGAAATAATGCCAAGGATAGGATGGATATGGAGCTTTTGCTGAGGGAGTACGAAGAGACAGAGTCCAGGGTATAAGTATAACAAATTGGGATTTACTATCTGAGTCATATGCAAATTGGCAATGGGTTAATAAATTCAGAGCATCCTGGACTGATGAGAAACATTCATGAAGCACCACAGAAAGAGGAAGCTATTCCATTGAGAACAGCTTCTGTTGAACAGGGTCGGGCCACAACCTTACTGAATCAAATAGCTAGGGCTGTGAATGAGGTGTTAAATCAAATGCTGGTGGAGGAAGGATTGAAAGGTAGTTTAGAAGATTAAAAAGAAAGGACTAGACAAAATCACAGGATTGTGAAATGTGTAACGATAACCAGTGTGTGTCAGGAAGAGGCAGAATGTAACAACTTCGAGGAATACTCCAGTTACATATGAGCAAGGAAAGACTGTAAAAAGACAACATTCAAGGCTCTTAGAATAGAAATGGATAAAATCAACCTTTGTGGTTGCAAAGTGGCCAACGTTGAGAATTAAATGTTACAGGAAAGAGTTTTTTATTAGAAACACAAGAAAGTCTGCAGATGCTGAAACTCCAAAGTAACACACACAAAATACTGGAGGAACTCAGTAGGTCAGGCACCGTCTATGGAAATGAATAAACAGTTGATGTTTTGGGCTGAGATCTTTCTTCAGGACTGCGGGGGGGCGGGGGTGGCAGTGTGGGGGGGAGATGCTAGAATGAAAATGTGGGAGGAGGGGAAGGAGGCTAGCTGAAAGGTGATAGGTGGAGCCAGGTGGGTTGGAAGGGTCAAGGGCTGGAGAAGAAGGAATCTGATAAGAGAAGAGAGTGGACCATAGGAGAAAGAGAAGAAGAAGGGGACCCAAGGAAAAGTGATAGGCAGAGAAGAAGAGCAGAAGTAGAGAGTGAACTTTTTTAACTGGAAGGAGAAATCGATGTTCATACTATCAGGTTGGAAGGTACCAAGATGGAATATAAGGTGTTGCTTGTCCTCTCTGAAGGTGGACTCATCTTGGCATAAGAGGAGGCCATGGACCGACACATTGGAATGGGAATGGAATCACAATTAATGTTTGGCCACCGGGAAGTTCTGCTTGTAGTGGATATAGTGAAGGTGCTCAACAGAATGGTTCCTCAGTTTACGATGGGTCTCACCAGTGCAGAGGAGGCCACATAGGGAGCACCAAACACAACAGACAATCACTGCAGATTCACAGGTGAAGCGTAGCCTCACCTGGAAGGACTGTTTAGGGCCCTAAATGGAGTGAGGGGAAAGGTTTATGGGCAGGTGTAGCACTTTTATTAAACATTGGGAGAAATGGGAAAGAAGGATGGTTAGTCCAGATAACAAACAACGAGGTAAGGACAATAGATCAAGAACTAGGATCAGTTTGGGTGGAAGTAAGAAACAGCATCTCAGAGCAATAAAGATTCTGGATCGATTCCTAGGATGGAAGCCTTATGCCGTGAGGAATGATGAAACAGACTGACTCTGTACTGCCCACAGTTCAGGAGAGGTAAAGGAGATCTCAGTGAAATAATGTGGAAGCCTTATGAGGCTCAACAGGCTACATGCAGGGATGATGGTTATCTTAGCTAGGATGTTCAGAAAGCAGAGTCATAGTCTCAGAATAAAAGGCTTGCATTAAAACATAAAAATTAGGTACATTAGGTACATTGTCACATGTACTGAGCTGCAGTGAAGATCTTTATTTTGCAAGCCATCCAGACGGATCATTTGTCACCTCAGTGTATTGACATAATACAGAGGAAAAGGAATAATAGAGCGCAGATTAAGTTGCAACATCGTAACAAGGTAGAATGTGAGATTATGAGTCCATTTTACTATGTTATTGGACTTCTCAATAATTCTTTAACAGTAGGATACAAGCTGTCCTTGTGCCTGGTAGTACATGCTTTCAAGATTTTCTAATTTCTGCTGGATGGGATTGGGAAGAAGAGCAAATGTCTGGAGTGGGAGCAATCTTTGATAATACTGGTTGTTTTACTGAGGTGGCAACAAATTTTGGCAGAGTCCACAAGCCTTAAAGCTTGCTCCACAATTAATCTAGATCATGGTTTATATTTAATTTCAGCGTTAATTTTCCAGCACTATCCCCCTATCCCTTGATTCCCTAAATGACCCTCACCAGATTTGATCAGGGAGCTTAAGATCAAGGAACCCTTATGAGGCAGTGATCATAATTAGATGGAATTCATCAGGCAGTTTAAGAGGGAGAAGCTAAAATTAAATGTGGAGTAAAGAAGCCTACATAGGCATGAGAAAGGAACTGGCCAAATTTGATTGGAAAGGACTCTAGCAGAGATGATGATTGAACAGCGGTGGCTGGAGAGTCTGGGAGCAATTGGAAGGTGCAGGATTATTTTAAAGGTTGGATAAGTCAATCATAGCTGACAAGGGAAGTCAAAGGCAGCATAAGAACAGCAGAGAGGGTATATAATACAAAAGAAATTAGTAGTAAACTAGAAGATTGAGAAGCTTTAAAAGAACAACAGGGAGAGAAAAGATGAAATGTGAAACTAAGCTATCCAATAAGATAAAAGATGATACCTAAGACTTTTACATATAAAGAGTAAAAGAGAGGCAAGTGTGGACATCAGACCACTGGAAAATAACGCTGAAGAGATAGTAATACAGACAAAGAAACAGTGGGCAAACTGAATATGTATCAGTCTTCACTGCGGTAGCATGACAGAAATTTGACAAGTGAGTGTAGTTGTCAACAGTAAGGATTGTGGAGGCATTAATAGTGTTCTTTCAAGAGTCACTGGATTCTAAATTTGGTCTGGAGGTCTGGAAGTTTGCAAATGCCTCTCCACTCTTTAAAAAGAGAGGGAGGCAAAACGCAAGAAATTACATGCCAGTTACTCTGACTTCAGTGGTCGGGAAGATGTTAGAGTGCATTATTAAGGATGAGGTTTTGGCGTACTTGGAGACATATGATAAAAAGGCTGAAGTTGGCATGGCTTGATCAAGGGGAAATCTTGCCTGCCAAATCTCTTGAAATTCTTTGAGGAAATAACAGGCAGGATAGACAAAGGAGCATCAGTAGATATAGTTTACCTGGATTTTCAAAAGGCTTTTGACAAGGTGCCACAGCTGAGGCTGCTAAACAAGATAAGAGCCCATGCTCTTATTACAGGAAAGATATTAACATGGATAGAAGATTGGCTTACTGGCAGGAGGCAAAGAGGGGAATAAAGGGGACCTTTTCTGGTTGGCTGCTAATGACTAGTGGTGTTCTGCTGGCATCACTGTTGAGACCGCTTCTTTTCACCTTACATGTCAATAATTTGGATGATGAAATTGATGGCTTTGCGGCCAAGTTTACAAACGATATAAAGATAGGTAGTGTTGAGCAAGCAGAGAATCTGAAGAAGGATTTAGACAGATTGGGAGAATTGGGCAAAGAAGTGGCAGATAGAATATAGTGTAGGGAAGTGTACAGTCATGCACTTTGGTGGAAGAACTAAAGGCAAAGACTATTTTCTAAACAGAGAGAAAATTCAGAAATCAGAGGTATGAAATCACGTGAGAGTACTTGTGCAAGATTCCTTTGTAGTCAGTGGTAAGGAAGCCAAATGTAATGTTAGCATTCATTTCCAAAGGACTAGAATATATAAGCAAGGATGTAATGCTAGGTGTTTTTAAGGCATTGGTCAGACAGCATTTGAAGGGATGTTAGTGGTTTTGTGCCCTTTATCTAAGAAAGAATGTGCTGGCATTGGAGAGGGTTCAGAGGAGTTTTATGAGAATTATTCTAGGAATGAAAGTGTTAATATATGTGGAGCATTTGCTGGCTCTGGTCACCGTCTGCCCCTTCACCTATCTTCGAATCATCTGCACACTTGGCTACAAAGCCAACAAATTGGTTATTCAGATCATTGAGATATAATGTGAAAAGATGTGGTCCCAATTTTGACCCCTGCAGAGCACCACTAGAAGCTGGCAGCCAACCAGCAAAAGTCCCCTTTATTCCCATTCTTGGCCTCCTGCCAGTCAGCTAATCTTCAATCCATGCTACTATCTTTTCTGTAATGCAATGGGCTCTTATCTTGTTTAGCAGCTTTATATGTGATACCTACTTTCTGAAAATCCAAGTAAACAAAATCCATTGATTTTCCGTTGTCTATCCTACCTGCTATTTCCTCAAAGAATCCCAACAGATTTATCAGGCATGATTTCCCCTTTAGAAGCGTATGCTGCCTTTGGCTTATTTTATCTAAGTACCCTAAGACCTCATCCTTAATAATGGACTTCAGCATCTTCCCAAACACTGAAGTCAGTTCAACTGGTCTACAATTCCTGTCTTTTGCTTCCTTCCCTTCTTAAGTAGTGGAGTGATATTTGCAAATTTCCAGTCCTCTGGAACCATTCCAGAATCTAGAAAGATCGCTACTAATGCCACCACAATCTCCTCAGCTACCTCCTTCAGGACCCTGACATGTAATCCATTCCTCTAACTCAGGCAACACACACAAAATGCCGGAGGAACTCAGCAGCTCAGGCAACATCTTTGGAAAAGAGTAAACAGTCGACATTTTGGGCCGAGACCCTTCATCAGGACACATATTTACCCTCTAATTTTCTCCGTTCATCTGTGCTTATTTACTTCAAAGAGCTGATGGAATGTAGTCTTGAACAACAGAGTTTCGGCCATTGCAGTACAAAGCCCTGATAATGGCATGTGGGCCATTCAGGGCATGGAGCTGAGCCCTTAAATTACAGGGACAGAATTAATTATTGTGAGGAATGAACAATTTAGAGCAAAAAGATCTTTCTCAGCTGGTTATGTTGTCTAGGGCCAAGGATACTACTACTACTTCGACTCAAGCCTAGGGGAAAAAAGGCCAAGGATCCTGGTCTGAAAATTAGATTCAGTCTTTCCAGGAAGGAAATCGGGGAACTCTGCAGCACACAGAAGATGCACATACTTAGACTCTCTTTAACAAGGGGACTGGTTGATTTTTAAACTTGAGTCTAAGATTGATAAATTCTTATTCAACAAACGTGTTAAGGTTTATGGGGCAAGTTAACTATATAGACTTAGATCACTTTTACACTACTGTCCCATTTAACAGTGAAAAAGGTTGAAGTAACCTTCCCCTATTGGTAGATAGTAGTAGATAAATACTGTTTGTAGCTAGTAGATAGGTGAATACCTCTATAGGTGAATCAGTAAAACTGGAGTTTAGGACCTAGTGTTCAAGGTCAGGAAGTCTGAAATTCTAGTTCTGGTATTCAGTGATCTGAGTGTCCTGGGATCAATGCTGAAGATTGAGGCCCGAGACAAATAGAAAGTTCAGAAGTCAAAACCGGCTGTCCAGAGTCGAGTTTGTGAGTCCACTGGGGAAGTTGAAGCCCAGTGTCTGCAGGCCCGAGTTGGTGTCCACTGGAGGCTAGAGCTAGAGACCGGTCCTGGGGTGAAAGGACTGCGTTAGTGGTAGGGTGCAATGGGGCTGTTGTTGCTTTGGTGCCTGTTGTATTCTGCTCTGTTGTGTTCTGTGTAGTCTGCCGAGCATTGTGCCAGAATGAGTAGTGATACTTGGAAGCTGCTCCTCGTGTGTGTTGGTTGTTAATGCGAACAACGCATTTCAGCATATGTTTTGGTGCACGTGTGACAAATAAACTTCAATCTTGAATCTATTCTGTGATGCTTGTCTGTTTTTGGCCTTTATTGAACGGCTAACATTAGTGGAATCTGTCAAAGAAGGACCGACTTGAAAATCTGTCTGTACAGTAATCATAGAGAAGAGATCAGCCGTCAGAGTGAAAGGAGTCTGTGTGACTGCTTACATTAATTACAGGCCATTCATGATCTTATTGAACGCATATGTCACTGTCCTTGTGTTGAGCATTGATGTAATCAGTATTCTAGATTGTTGATGATTAGCCTTGAGGTAGGGTCAGCTTTAATAATGACAATTTATGAAGCAGAGCAGTCAGAGTGTGGTGATTAGGAGCATAATTTGAATATCATTGGGAAATATTCATTTAAATACATTATTTACTTTGTCTTTCTTGCTTGGCTCCACATTCATTACATTTAACTAATTTCTGGAACGTGGGTATGATGAGCAAGGCCCTTATTTATTACCCGACCCTAATTGCTCTGGAGCAATGGGCTGTAAGCTATCTTCCTGACCTACTGCAATCCTGCTGGTGAAGTGACACTGCTTACTGGGAAGGAGTTCCGGGATTTCAGCCCAGTGACAATGAAGAAACGGTGTCTCATGGTCCGATTTATCTGTCTATTTACTTATTTATTTCGAAATACAGCACAGAACAGACCCTTCCAGACCACCAAGCTGCACTATCCAGCAACCCAACTATTTAAGAATGAGGGGTGGTCTCATTGAAACCTATCGAATGGTGAAAGCTGATAGAGTGGATGTGGAGAGGATGTTTCTTATGGTGGGGGAGTCTAAGACCAGAGGCACGGGCTCAGAAATGTCCTTTTAGGACAGAGATGAGGAGGAATTTCTTTAACCAGAGACTAGTGTATCTGTGGAATTTTTTGCCACAGGCAGCTATGGAAGGCAAGTCTTTATGTACATTTAAAGCCAAGATTGCTAGATTCTTGATTTGTCAGAAGTGAAGGGTTATGGGGAGAAAGCAGGAGATTGGGACTGAGTGGAAAATTGAATCGGCCACGATGAAGTGGTAGAGCAGACTCAATGGGCCAACTGGCCTAATTTTGCTCCTCTAGCTTATGGTCTTAACCCTAGTGTATTCACATGACAATTTACAGTGACCAGTTAACCCACTTTGGACTATGTGAGGAAACCAAAGTAGCTGGAGGATGCATATGTGGTTCAGAGGGAGATTGTACAAACTGCTTACAGACGGTGCCAGAATTGAACTCTGAATGCCAGAACGCCCCGAGCTGTAGTGGTGTCACGCTAATTGCTACACTAGGGTGTATAGGTTATGGGGAGAAGGCAGGTTAGGGTTGAGATGAAAAATAAATCAACCATGATTGAATGGCAGAGGAGACTCAATGGTCCAAAGGGTGTAATTCTGTTCCTCTGTCTTACAGTCTTATATTTGCAAGTCAGGCTGGTGTGTGACCTCTAGCCGGTGTTGTTCCCTGCACCCACTTTCCTTGTCCCACTTGGCAGTAGAGGCTGTGAGTTTGTGAGGTTCAGTCGGAGTACTGTGGTGCATTTTGAAGATAGTCCATACTGCAGCCACTGTGTACTGCTCTCGTAGAGAGTGAATGATTAATGCAGTGGATTGGATGCCACCTCATATACTGCACAGCCATAACTAGTCCAAATACAAATTTGAACAATTTTTTAATTTGGAAATACAGCATGCTAACAGGCTCTTCTGACCCAACGTACCAATTACACCCCTGTGACCAATTAAACTACCAACCTGTACAGCTTCAGAATGTGGGAGGACACCAGCCCGAGGTCATGGGGAGAATGTACAAATTCCTTACAGACAACGCAGGATCTGGCACTGTAATAGCATTATGCTGGCCACTATGCTCCTGTGAAAGAGAAGTTGTATATAGTTAATCGTTATATATAGGTCCTCTGAACCTTGAATCCTTCCAATATGTTTACTCTGCAGCAGAGAGGGGAAGTACAAAGTTGGCATTCATTGGACCATGATACTATCCTAAACTGCTAAAGAACTGTTTAAATGAATTGCTGATCAAGCCTCAGGCAATGTGTTAAGAGAAAATTAATCTTTTCCAATCCCCGTATAGCACTTTACTCAATTTTTCTGAAAACCAAAGTGCTTGGACTTTATGAGGAGATGTTCTATTGATGTACAGAGCTTAGAGGCTCAATCTCATTCTGTGATAAGTGAAAGGAGTATTTGCATGTAACCTTGTAAGGATGATGCGGGTAGTGTTATCATCAATTCAGCTGTGGACAGTAGACTTTTCCTAGACTTTAAAATAAAATATTTATTTGGAGAATATAACATTCATGGAAATCATTAACTTTATTCACAGATAAAAAAAAATCTGCTGCGTGACTTATAAATGAATGGAAAAAAGCCTTCTAAAAATTAGAGTTACAAATATTCTGAATTATACACCAGAGCTCAGAGTTCCCATTTTTTATTTTCAGCTTCACTGTGCAAGAACCAAACATGCAGTAATACTTAGTCAGTATTTCATTGAGTCATAGAGTAAAACAGCATGGAAGTAGGTTCTCCTGTCCAACTGCTCTGAGTCGATCAAGCTGCCTGTCTACCCTAGCCCTGTTTTGCCATGTCCCTCTAAACCAGGTGTTCCCAACCTTTTTTATGCTGTGGGCAAATACTATTAAGCAAGGGGTCCATGGACCCTGTGTTGGGGAGCCCTGCTGTAAACGTTTTCTCTAAGCTTGCCAAAGTGGAGAGTGTCCTGCTGTTTTCACCATGTCTCTCTCAAAACCACCTCCATGCCCAGTATTTGTACCACCAATATGGATAAGACAGCAGGCACCGGGGCCATCATAAGCAGCAGATTTCCTCCAAACCTCAGAGAACCCCGATCTACAAATCTGTTACTATTCATTTCAAAATCAATGCAAGTACTCCCTTGCCCACAGGTGGATTTTAACAAGGAGGTGCTTCAAGATGGCAGCTCACCTTGTCATAAGGGCGGTGGCTGGGAACAGACCCAAGTGCAAGACACAGACACAGACACTGAAGTACTAGGGACAGGACTAGGATACAGGGCGATGGCAAGGACATGGACAGGAAAACCAGGAACCTGGAACAGGACTGGACAAAAGAGCTAGGTGCCCGGGCTTGGACTCCGAGCCAGAGACTAGACAAGGACTCAGTACTTGGGTCTTGCCTCTGGCTCGGACCCCAGAACTAGGCGAGGATGAGGCCTGTCAGGCAAGCGGGATGAGACTTGAGACCTGAGGCGAGCCGAGGCTGCAGGCAGGAGACTTTGCTCCTCCAGGGCAGGGCGCGGTTCACCTGGGCAGGCTGCGGATCACTACCCGACAGCAGCAAGGGACAGAACCAACCCCAGGTAACAGCGAGATGGCCTGGCTTACCTGGGCAGAGGCAAGGGACAGGAAGGGAGCTAGGAACAGGGTGGCTCCAGGACAAGACTGCAGGCAAGACAAGGCAGAGCAAGGGATACAAGAAGTGGGGACAAGAACCATCCAGCAACCATGCCCTGGTTGCTGGAGGTATTTATGCAGCCAGCCCCAACTAGCATCAGCTGCCACAATTAACCCAACAAGGACAGAAACAGGGTAGATAGGAAAACCTGGAGCAAGGGTCGATGGACCGGACCGTGAACCGGAATATGGACTTCACGGACCGGACTATGACACACCCCCACTGCCTCAAAGGCAATGGAGACCGGGCATTCAGTTCTGGCCTTGGCAATGCCCACATTTCAGAAATTAATCAAAATTGATGATTCTGACAGCAAATTACTGTACATCCAGCTGCAATCAATCCACCCCAATCTCCTGTGCTGCTTTAAACAACGTGGCGCTGGGAGCTGGATTCATTTGTAAATGAGCTAGAGGGCAATTTTTCCCTCCACTGAATGCTGTGAGTAATTGGAGGCCTTTAAGGAGGATATTAAAAATAACCTGGAGCTTCTCAGATTACATGCACTAATAGGCAAAGATAGTTTATTGCTTCATCTCCACAAGGCAAAAGGACACATCACTGGATCCAGTTTTGTCATCAAAAATATCAGCCAACACTCCTTATAAAAGGTAGTGTCATTACTCCAATATTTTTACAATCCTTCTTACTACATTGCTGCAGTTTACCAGCAAGTATCTCTGAAGTGAAGAGTCAATTTACAAGTCGGAAACTCTTCAGAATGCTCCATTGTCACTTCAAAGGCCGGGATGCTGGATCTCTGCCTACCAGTTTACAGGGTGCAGACGACACATTGCAAGACTGACTCATTGATGAGATGGTGCAGAGCAGTTGGCATCACAAGGGAATCAGGGCGCTCAGCTGCTGCTTTATAAATCTCTAGTTCGGTAGCAGTTGGAGTATTACATGCAATTGTAGTCACCCTGTTATAGAAAGGATTTGGAGGCCTTGGAGAGGCTGCAGAAGAGTTTTACCAGAATGAGGGGGCATTTGCCATAAGCTGAGATTTGACTCTGTGTGCTTTCCACCTTTCCTTTCTCTCATGGTCCACTCTCCTTTCCTATCAGATTTCCTCTTCTACTGGTCTTAAGCTTTTCCCTCCATCGTCTCCCAGATTCTCACTTTGTCATCCTTCCTTCCCCTCACCTGGCTTCACCTATCACCTGCTAGCTCAGACTCACACCCCCCCCCCACCCCCCAGCATTTTCTTCTGGCTTCAACTTTTTTCCTGATGAAGGGTCTCAGGCTGAAACATTAACTGTGTATTCCTCTCCATAGATGCTAAGTTCTTACAACATTTTGGATTTGTTCCTTTGGATAAGCTTGGGTTGTTTTCTCTAGGGAGGTGGATTTTGAGGGGAGATCTGACGGAAGTCAATAAAATTATGAAAGCAAGGTTAGGATAGAGAGCTGATATATTATTCCCAGGGTCAAGATGTCTAATGTTAGAGGAGATGCGTTTGAACTGAAAGGAGGAAAGTTCAACGGGGATGTGTAGGGCAGTTGTTTAAAGGGGAGAGTGGTGGATGTCTGGAATGCCCTGCTGGGGTGGTGGGGGAAGCAGACACAAAAGAGGCATTCAGATAGGCTTATGAATATGCAGAGAATGGAGGGATATGGACCAAGTCCAGGAAGAATGGATTAGTCAAATTAGTCATCATTAGCTAAATTAGTTGAACATAACATAACGGACTGATGGTATTATTAACTGCAAGTTTACGCACAACAACTGTCACTATTGTCAGCTGATCATTATTGTGCAGATAACATACAGATTGCTGAGTGAGTCCACTAACACCATGTGTGAGACAACCTTTGAGGGTTGGGGAAGGTGATAGGTAAGAATGACTATTGAGGAGGGGGTTAAAATTTGCTCCAACTCCAGCACCTCCCGGTGAGGAAATGGTCGGAGGAGGCTTATGAGGCGCTCCAGGGTTGTTCTGAGGTGACAGACTGGCAGGCACTCTGTGAGCCACATGGAGAGGATATTGATGGGCTCACAGAATGCATCAATGATTACATTAACTTCTGTGTGGACTGCAATGTTCTGACAAGAACTGTCCTTCGTTATTCAAATAACAAGCCATGGGTGACAAAGGACATTAAGGACATCCTGAATGCTAAAAAGAGGGCGTTTAGAGATGGGAATAGGGAGGAGCTGAGGGCGATACAGAGGGACCTGAAAGCCAGGATCAGGGAGGCTAAAGACAGGTACAGGAGGAAGCTTGAGTGGAAACTCCAGCAGAACAACATGAGAGAGGTCTGGAGGGGGATGAGGACCATCAATGGGTTTCGGCAAACTAGCAACAGAGGAGCTGAAGGCAGTGTGGACAGGACCAACGAGGGTTCCTGTACTGTGGAAGATGTCCTGCCTCGTCCCTGCACCGAAGACGCCGCGCCCCAGCGGCCTCAATGACTACAGACCGGTGGCATTGACCTCCAACATCATGAAGACTCTGGAGAGACTTCTTCTGGAGCTGCTCCGGCCTATGGTCAGGCCACACTTAGATCTCCTCCAGTTCACCTACCAGCCCCGACTAGGAGTTGAGGATGCCATCGTCTACCTGCTGAACCGTGTCTACGCCCACCTGGACAAGCCAGCGAGCACTGTGAGGGTCATGTCTTTTGACTTCTCCAGTGTGTTCAACACCATCCGCCCTGCTCTGCTGGGGGAGAAGCTGACAGCGATGCAGGTGGATGCTTCCCTGGTATCATGGATTCTCGATTACCTGACTGGCAGACCACAGTATGTGCGCTTGCAACACTGTGTGTCCGACAGAGTGATCAGCAGCACTGGGGCTCCACAGGGGACTGTCTTGTCTCCCTTTCTCTTCACCATTTACACCTCGGACTTCAACTACTGCACAGAGTCTTGTCATCTTCAGAAGTTTTCGGATGACTCTGCCATAGTTGGTTGCATCAGCAAGGGAGATGAGGTTGAGTACAGGGCTACGGTCGGAAACTTTGTCACATGGTGTGAGCAGAACTATCTGCAACTTAATGTGAAAAAGACTAAGGAGCTGGTGGTAGACCTGAGGAGAGTTAAGGTACCGGTGACCCCTGTTTCCATCCAGGGGGTCAGTGTGGACATGGTGGAGGATTACAAATACCTGGGGATACAAATTGACAATAAACTGGACTGGTCAAAGAACACTGAGGCTGTCTACAAGAAGGGTCAGAGCCGTCTCTATTTCCTGAAGAGACTGAGGTCCTTTAACATCTGCCGGACGATGCTGAGGATGTTCTACGAGTCTGTGGTGGCCAGTGCTATCATGATTGCTGTTGTGTGCTGGGGCAACAGACACCAACAGAATCAACAAACTCATTCGTAAGGCCAGTGATGTTGTGGGGATGGAACTGGACTCTCTGACGGTGGTGTCTGAAAAGAGGATACTGTCCAAGTTGCATGCCATCTTGGTCAATGCCTCCCATCCACTACATAATGTACTGGGTGGGCACAGGAGTACATTCAGCCAGAGACTCATTCCACCGAGATGCAACACAGAGCATCATAGGAAGTCATTCCTGCCTGTGGCCATCAAACTTTACAACTCCTCCCTTGGAGGGTCAGACACCCCGAGCCAATAGGCTGGTCCTGGACTTATTTCATAATTTACTGGCATAATTTACACATTACTATATAACTATTTATGGTTCTATTACTATTTATTATTTATGATGCAACTGTAACGAAAACCCATTTCCCCCGAGATCAATGAAGTGTGACTATGACTATGTTCAATCCTGACCTCTGGTTCTGCCCATGTGGAGCTTGCTCTTTTTCCCTGTGACCATGTGGGTCTCCTCTGGGTTCTCTGGATTCCTCCCACATACCAAAATGGTTGGAAGGCTAATTAGTTATTGGAAATTACCCTTAGTGTAGGTGGGTGTCAAGGAGAGTTAGGACAGTTGGTGGTCCTGTGTGAAGGAACAAACTGTAAGGACAATGAGTCAGGAAATGGGAGTGATGAGATTGGTTTGAGAACTAGCATAGATTTAGCAGGCTGAACGACTTCCTTCTATGTTGTAGGGAAATATGAGATATAAGACAATTCTGAAAGTACAAAGATTTTAAAAGAACCTTCGTCATCATGAGGGTGAAGAGGCTGAGCTTGACCATAAAGGTCAAGAAGAAGGGACCAGAACCACGTCTTACAACATGCTGGAGGAACTCAGCAGGTCGGGCAGCATCCGTGGAAAAGATCGGTCGATGTTTCGGGCCGGAACCCTTCGTCAGGTCCTGAAACGTCGACGGATCTTTTCCATGGATGCTGCCCGACCTGCTGAGTTCCTCCAGCGTGTTGTGAGTGTTGCTTTGACCCCAGCATCTGCAGATTATTTTGTGAGAACCACGTCTTGATGAATGAATGTCTGGGTTACTAACCTACTACTGAACCATTGACCCTTTGGGGTGCAACTTGTATCCTAGGACATCACAGGGACACAGGTGGTAGAGCCACTGCCTTGCAGCAACAGACAGTGGGCTCAATCCTACTCTCAGGTGCTGTCAATATGGAGTCTGCACGTCCTCCTGAAACTGTGTCGGTTTCTTTCCACATCCCAAAGACCTCCTGGCTGATAGGTTAGTTGGACATGTAAGTCAGCTGCTGTGTGGTTGAGAGTGATGGTGCTAGAATCAAGGAACAGCTGATGAAACTGTGGAAACAATAACATGGGATTAATGTAAATGGGTGCTTGACGGTTAGCACAGATATTGTGGGTGAAGTACTTTCTCTGTGCCAAATAACTCTCCAATTTATGAAGTCATTTTCACAATCACAAATAGTGTGCCAGTCTCCACCCACTAGAATAATTTGTGTTTTTTTTTCTGTCTTTCTGTTTATGAAATTTTGCTCAGTGATGTTTCTCCAGCTACACTTGTAAGAGCTGCAGCATGTATCACTGCTTTGCATCTGACTCCCAGTCAAGGCAATGCTTTCTCACAGCTACAGCTATCCAGTGGTCTGGAGCTTCTCAGTAAATGCAGCTGACCACACTTTGTTGCCTTCGAGGTCCATTGGTAATTGGTGCGACACACACAAAATGCTGGGAGAACTCAGCAGGTCAGGCAGCATCTAAAAAGAGAAACAAACAATCGATGTCTTAGCCCAAAGCATCGACTGTTTTTTTCTCTCCTAAGACGCTGCCTGACCTGCTGAGTTCCTCTAGCATTTTGTCCATTGCTCTGGATTTTTGCCATTTGCAGGATCTCCTGTGTTAACCATTAGTAATGAATAATTGGTTTTATTATTGTCACATGTATTGAGATTGAGTGAAAAGCTTTGCCTGCATGCCATGCACTCAGATCAGTCCATACATACATACATCAAGATAGTACAAAAGGAACACAAAAAACAGAATGCAGAATGTGTTGTTACACTTGCAGAGAAAGTGTAATGCAGTTAGACAAATGATGAGATAGATTGAGAGATCAAGAGCTCATCTTTGTTGTATCATTGAAGAGTCCTATATCAGTGGGATTGAAACTGTCTTTGAGCCTTATGGTACCTGCTCTCAAACTTCTGGCAACAGAGAGAGCAGAGAAAAGAGGATGACTGGGGTGGGAGGGATCCTTGGTTACGGTGTCTGCTTTCCTGAGACAGTGGGAAGTGTAGACAAAGTCCATGGAGTGGAGGCTGTTTGGTGAGATGGACTGGGCTGCATTCACAGCTCCCTGTATTTTCTTGCCCTCTCGGGCAAATCAGTTGCCAGACCAAGCTGCAATGCATCTGGGTAAGATGGTTTACACAGGCATTTGTGGTTCATCTGGGTAAGATGGTTTACACAGGCATTTGTGGTGCATCTGTAAAAATCGATGAGGGTCATTGGGGACACGCCAAGTGTCCTTCACCATCACTGAAATCATTGGCATGTTCCTTCCTTGCGGTACAATGCATGAGCTGATGCATAGGGTAACGTGATGAGTTTCTATCTCTATTTATGTGCAAGTACATGGTGAAGATACTTATTTTCCCATGAGAAATAAATGTATAAGGTCCACTTGTTCTATTCTAGAAATGGTCTTCCACTTGTTTATGAAAACTGAGATAAGATCCGTGCTCCCTAATGGTTCTTCCATATTTTTGTTTTGCAGGGAGCTGCAGCTGGATCTAATTCACCATTACACAGCAAAGTCCGCAGAGTGACTGAGGACATGTGGAATAAACTCACTGGGACAGGTTTCACTACACAGAAATGAACCATTAGATGCATTAGAATACGTTGTTATGAGGCATCCATATCATGTTCAAGGACTGTAGACTCTTGGTAATCTTTCGGTATGTAATATTTCAATAATGATATTTGAGTAATCTTGTGAATATATATATGTTGATTAAACATTCTTGTTCATTTAAATTACGAGGGGTGATTGATAAGTTCGTGGCCTAAGGTAGAAGGAGTCAATTTTAGAAAATACATTTAGTCTAGAGGTCATGGAGCATACAGATCCCTTCTTTGTAGAACTCGGCGTCTTGGACCTCCAGAAGTGGTCCACAGCAGGGGTGATTGATAAGTTCATGGCCTAAGGTAGAAGGAGATGAGTTATTAACTTCAAACTTTCTGTATTTTCACTCAAATAGTTGAACTGCACGTGCATGTAACGAGAGCTGTATAATTCATCTCCTTCTACTTTAGGCCACAAACTTATCAATCACTCCTGCTGAGGACCATGTGGAGATGCTCTTGTTACCTGCACGTGCTGTTCAACTCTTTGAGTGATAATGCAGAAAGTTTGAAGTTAATAACTGCTGACTACCGCTCCCTGGCCTTTAGCATTATCAGGGAAAAGGATAGAATCAGAGAGGACAGGAAAATTTTTAATTGGGGAAAGGGAAAGTATGAGGCTATAAGGCTAGAACTTGTGGGTGTGAATTGGGATGATGTTTTTGCAGGGAAATGTATTATGGACATGTGGTCAATGTTTAGAGATCTCTTGCAGGATGTTAGGGATAAATTTGTCACGGTGAGGAAGATAAAGAATGGTAGGGTGAAGGAACCATGGGTGACAAGTGAGGTGGAAAATCTAGTCAGGTGGAAGAAGGCAGCATATATGAGGTTTAGGAAGCAAGGATCAGATGGGTCTATTGAGGAATATAGGGAAACAAGAAAGCAGCTTAAGAAGGGGCTGAGAAGAGCAAGAAGGGGGAATGAGAAGGCCTTGGCGAGTAGGGTAAAGAAAAACCCCAAGGCATTCTTCAATTATGTGAGGAAAAAAAAGGATGACAGGAGTGAAGGTAGGACTGATTAGAGATAAAGGTGGGAAGATGTGCCTGGAGGCTGTGGAAGTGAGCGAGGTCCTCAATGAATACTTCTCTTTGGTATTCACCAATGAGAGGGAACTTGATGATGGTGAGGACAATATGAGTGAGGTTGACGTTCTGGAGCATGTTGATATTAAGGGAGAGGAGGTGTTGTAGTTGTTAAAATATATTAGGACAGATAAGTCCCTGGGGCCTGAAGGAATATTCCCCAGGCTGCTCCATGAGGCGAGAGAAGAGATTGCTGAGCCTCTGGCTAGGATCTTTATGTCATCGTTGTCCACGGGAATGGTACCGGAGGATTGGAGGGAGGCGAATGTTGTCCCCTTGTTCAAAAAAGGTAGTAGGGATAGTCCAGGTAATTATAGACCAGTGAGCCTTACGTCTGTGGTGGGAAAGCTGTTGGAAAAGATTCTTAGAGATAGGATCTATAGGCATTTAGAGAATCATGGTCTGATCAGGGACAGTCAGCATGGCTTTGTGAAAGGCAGATCGCGTCCAACAAGCCTGATAGAGTTCTTTGAGGAGAGGCATATAGATGAGGGTAGTGCAGTGAATGTGATCTATATGGATTTTAGTAAGGCATTTGACAAGGTTCCGCACAGTAGGCTTATTCAGAAAATTAGAAGGCATGGGATCCAGGGAAGTTTGGCCAGGTGGATTCAGAATTAGCTTGCCTGCAGAAGGCAGAGGGTGGTGGTGGAGGGAGTACATTCAGATTGGAGGATTGTGACTAGTGGTGTCCCACAAGGATCTGTTCTGGGACCTCTACTTTTCGACCTGGATGTGGGGGTAGAAGGGTAGGTTGGCAAGTTTGCAGATGACACAAATGTTGGTGGTGTTGTAGGTAGTGTAGAGGATTGTCAAAGATTGCAGAGAGACATTGATAGGATGCAGAAGTGGGCTGAGAAGTGGCAGATGGAGTTCAACCCGGAGAAGTGTGAGGTGGTGCACTTTGGAAGGACAAACTCCAAGGCAGAGTACAAAGTAAACGGCAGGATACTTGGTAGTGTGGAGGAGCAGAGGGATCTCGGGGTACATGTCCACAAATCCCTGAAAGTTGCCTCACAGGTGGATAGGGTAGTTAAGAAAGCTTATGGGGTATTAGCTTTCATAAGTCGAGGGATGGAGTTTAAGAGTTGCGATGTAATGATGCAGCTCTATAAAACTCTGGTTAGGCCACACTTGGAGTACTGTGTCCAGTTCTGGTCACCTTACTATAGGAAGGATGTGGAAGCATTGGAAAGGGTACAGAGGAGATTTACCAGGATGCTGCCTGGTTTAGAAAGTATGCTTTATGATCAGAGATTAAGGGAGCTAGGACTTTACTCTTTGGAGAGAAGGAGGATGAGAGCAGACATGATAGAGGTGTACAAGATAATAAGAGGAATAGATAGAGTGGATAGCCAGCGCCTCTTCCCCTGGGCACCACTGCTCAATACAAGAAGACATGGCTTTAAGGTAAGGGGTGGGAAGTCCAAGGGGAATATTAGAGGAAGGTTTTTTACTCAGAGTGTGGTTGGTGCGTGGAATGCACTGCCTGAGTCAGTGGTGGAGGCAGATACACTAGTGAAGTTTAAGAGACAACTAGACAGGTATATGGAGGAATTTAAGGTGGAGGCTTATATGGGAGGCAGGGTTTGAGGGTCGGCACAACGTTGTGGGCCGAAAGGCCTGTAATGTGCTGTACTATTCTATGATCTATGTTCTATAACTCATCTCCTTCTACCTTAGGCCACGAACTTATCAATCCCCGCCTGCTGTGGACAACTTCTATAAAAGAGGGATGCATATGCTCCACGACCGCTGGACTAAGTGTGTACATGTAGGAGGGGACTAGATTGAAAAATAAATGTGCTAGGTTTTCTAAAATTGACTCCTTCTACCTTAGGCCACAAACTTATCAATCACTCCTTGTATTAATTATGGGCTATATGTAAAGAAACATTAATTGCAACTTCATCATGCTATCAAATGGTACGTACGTGCCTTGTTTAAAGTAAACTAGAGTAAGTAAGCTGGACCTGTACTTCGGAGTCCCATGTCTTCCTTTGAATTAGTTTAATGTTTTGAAATTACAAAACATAACAGGAATCAAATCAGCCTTCACGTAAAATAGGTTGCGAAGAGGTTCAACATACATGAAAATAATTCTGTGAGATGAACAGCTGGTTGCTATGAGACAAGCCTACATGGACTACCTGCCAAAAGCAAGAATAATAGAAATATTCTTCCACTAATGGTGATCTCTGCTGAGGAGTAATTGAAACCCCACTTAAAACAAGAATGGTCAAATAATCCAAATATTATAGCAGCAAGTGGCATGTTGGCCAGTCAAGATCCTAAGGATCTTTTCCCTTAAGTTCTCTAAATCCCTTTGGAATGGTAGGGCTGCCTCAATGATGGCTGTATCGTATGTACTACTAATGTCTTTCTATTTCATCTCAGGAGCCAATTAGTCGCTTATCAGAAAGTCTCATGGGCCACAGATAAACAATTACAAAGAAGCACCTAATTTAGGACTCAACATTTTTGATTGTATGAAATTAATTGAAAAAGGTTTTCCACTGGAGAACATTATGGTACATAATGCAAAGTGTTTTTATTCTAAAGATGAAGAGGAGAACTCCTTTGCATTTTCCTTCTTGAATAGTAACATATAAGACACAGATGGGTGATGTTACATCATTTTCATGCATATAATAATTATAAGAAGGTCATGTATTGATTTGATTTTCAAAATTCATTTCTACATGAATGCAGAATTAGTCCATTCAGCCCACAATGTCTGTTCTCCCAGCCAGTAGGAACATAGCTGAATTTTAAAATTCAGAGCCATTTTCTTGCATTAACACTATTTCTCTTGATTCCCATAAGAATGTGGTTCCTCAGAGTGCTGGCTTTGACATATGAGCTTACACTGAGACCATGAATAGGACTGTAGATGTATCTCATCATGGGCTGTAGATTTAACAGAGTGACACCTGTCTGGTTTCACATAACCTACCTGCGTCTGTCAACTGATCATCTGTGCCTACATTGGATCCACCCAGCACCTAAAAGCCCCTGCCTCATGGATTCCCCTTCTCTTTGTACTGGCTACCTTCCCTCCATGTGTACAGTCCTGTTGCAGGGTCCACCCTAAAGTATTGACTATCACATAGCCTCTGCATAAGCTGCTTGACCCGTTGAGTTCATCCAGTAATTGGGTTTTGCTCTGACATTGATGCAGGTCAGGCAATTGTGTGGCAATTTCTGATATCTGTATAATTTATAGATTTCTGGTAATTGGTTTCTTGTTGTCACAAGCACTGAGGTACAGTGGAACGTTTTGGCTGTGTGCTAGGCAGATCATTCCAAACACAATTACACTGAGGTCTTAAAAATAAATCAGAACACAGAATGTAGTATTGCAGTTACAGAGAAGGTGCAGTGCGGACAGACAAATGAAGTGCAAGGGCATGATAGGTAAACTGGGAGATCAAATGTAAAAGAAGGTCATGTTTTAGTGTACAGGAGGTATATTTAACTTTATGAGAACGGCCAGTTAGAGGTCATCATTGAGCCTGGTGATATGTACTCTGGAGCCCAATGCTAAAGGGGAGAAGAGAGATTGTCTGAGGTGGAAGGAGTCATGGATTATGCTGGCCGCTTTCCTGAAGCAGTGGGTAGTGCAGACGGACTCCATGAAGGGGAGCCTGGTTCATGTGATCGACTGGGCTGTGCCCTCAACTCGCTGCAGTTTCTTGTGTTCTCGGGCAGTGCAGTTACCGTACCAAGATATGAAACATCCAGGAAAGATGCCATTGGTTGTGCACCTATGAGAATTGATGAAAGTCAACAGAAAAAGGTTGAATTTCCTGAGCTTGCTGAGGAAGTAGAGGCATGGTATGCCTTATTGGCTCTGGTATCTACCTGGCTAGATCTTAACAAATTGTTGGTGGTGAAGATCTCAACCATCTCCACTTCAGCACCATTAATGCAGACAGGGATGTGTACTGTGTCTTGCTTCCTAATGTCCAGGACCAAGGCTTTTATTTTGTTGACATTGAGGAAGAGGTTATAGTCTGGACACCATGCCATGGGACTGTCTATCTCCTCCCCATATTGGAAATGAAGTGCCTACTGCACTGTGTTGGAGGTCTTCCAATATCCTGGGTGGCTGCACATATAGGAAACATGCTGCTGGCACTTAGGAGTGAGGTGACTGAGAGGGTGTGGGTGGTTATCAGGCAGACAGGTAGTGCAGAGTCTCTGAGTCAGTCTCACTGTCTGACAGAATTTCCCTGCTTGATGTTGCTGGAGTGATGGTTACTGAGTGGTATGCAGTCACAAGTGTGGTCATCATGAGTAGCTCCACTGTGGAGGAGTAAGACAGCAATAATGCAAGGGGATTCAATTGTGCGGGGTTGGATCAATGTTTCTGCACTGTTATAATGAATCCAGAATGGTTAAAAGTCCAAAGTTCAAGTAAATATTTTATCAAAGTACATATATGTCACCATATACTGAGATTGATTTTCTTTCAGGCATTCACAGTAGAATAAAAAAATACAATGGATCAATGAAGAACTACACACAAACACAAACTGAGGAACAAGGTTCGTCCATTGTCATCGATGAAGACCTCGACACCATTAGTAATTTTTACGAGGTCGAGTTGCTAGCTTGACACTCAAACTGGCACATATGGAAAGCATGCCCGGGAGCGGCCCGACTGGATTCGGACTCGAATTCTTCGCTCCGGAGTCCGGCGCTGATGTCACTGCGCCACCAGCTGGATCTTGGTGTTGAGACTAGCGCTTGATTTGGATTTAAGTGAGGGAGAGTTGCGCAGCGTCAGCCTCACTCTCTCTTCCCAATTCCCATCTGGAGCCAGTGGCAAGACAAAAGTTGAGACGGCTGGAGATGGGACTAGGCGCAATGGATGACTAGGATGTCTTCTGTGTCTTGTCCTGCTCTACACGTTCCACGACGCTTGCAGAGACCAACTTCTTGACCGTTCGACCTTCCATTGGTCTCGTCCGCTCAATCCGCTGGAGTCTGTCTTCACATGTTGGGATAGACATCTCCCTATCTCACCGAGGGTTTGAGACCCGTCGGCTACCCTCAACTGGTTTAGCCGGCTTGTCGAAGCCGTTGCCCGGGGCGTGGCCGCTGTCGCATGCAAACAGCTATGGGGAGCCACAGGTGAGAGCTGAGTGCCAGGTGGGGACCAAAGGTAGACTAACCGCCCTGAAAAGGACGCGACATGTTCCCCCACCAGAGGTGCTACCCCTCCCTGACACCCCATACACACCATAAACTGAGGTACAATTAATGTTCAAAAGAAGACATTCTGAGCAAATACAATATTGTAATAAATACATGCATACATAAATAAACAAATAAATAAATAAATACTAAGATCGTAAGTTTAGAGACATTGAAAGTCAGTAAATAGAATCAGTTCAGCATTGAAATGAGTGAAATTACTACACCAGTTCAGGAGCTGGGTGGTTGAAGGGTAATAACTGTTCCTGAACCTGGTGGTGACCTACAGCACGTGATCTCCTTCCCAATGACAGCAGAGTGTGAGCTGGATGCTGGAGGTCCTCGATGAAGGATGCTGTTTCCTTGTGGCAGAGCTCCTTGTAGACGTGTTCAATCAACACACATCAAAGTTGCTGGTGAACACAGCAGGCCAGGCAGCATCTGTAGGAAGAGGTGCAGTCGACGTTTCAGGCCGAAACCCTTCGTCAGGACTAACTGAAGGAAGAGTGAGTAAGAGATTTGAAAGGGGGAGGGGGAGGGGGAGATCCAAAATGATAGGAGAAGACAGGAGGGGGAGGGATGGAGCCAAGAGCTGGACAGATGATAGGCAAAAGGGGATACGAGAGGATCATGGGACAGGAGGTCCGGGAAGAAAGACAAGGGGGGGGGACCCAGAGGATGGGCACGAGGTATATTCAGAGGGACAGAGGGAGAAAAAGGAGAGTGAGAGAAAGAATGTGTGCATAAAAATAAGTAACAGATGGGGTACGAGGGGGAGGTGGGGCCTTAGTGGAAGTGGTTGAGAAGGTTTTTCCTGTAATGAACTAGGCTGTATCCATCACTTTTTCTTGGCTTTTCTGTTCTTCGGCATTGGTGTTTCCATACCAGACCATGAATGGCGTTTATTGCCATTCTGTTTCCAGGGCCAATGATGACACTGAAAGCAACTTGAAAAGGGGAGGGTGAAAGGCCAACGACATGGCCTATGTTGGTATCAGCAACATACCTGCAGCTAGAAAATGTCCAACAGGTAGATATTAGAGATTGAGGAAAGAGGATAAGAAGCAAATCCTCAGAGATGTAACTTTGGCATTACTCCCAGCTGCCACATCCAATGTGTACAGAAAAAGGGGGTGAAAACAGGTGAATGGGTGGCTGGAAGAATGGTGTAGCAAGGGGGCTTTCAGAGGCATTGCAACAGTTTTTGAGATAGATGGGAGCGTGGAAACCCGAAGAGTTGAAACTCAGCAGTACGGGTCCAATACCTCTCCAGGAGAACTTATTTGCTCTATTGGGAAGCATTTAAAACAGCTTGCAGAGGAATGGAAACTCAATGGAAATCCAAGAGAGAGAGAAAGGCAAAGCAAGAAATGGGAGAATGATAAGTAGGAAGTGAAATAAATAAATGACAAAAATAAATTTGGAGAGAAAGTACAAGTTGATTGGCAACACATACAAAATGTGAAGTTATCCACTTTGGTGGCAAAAATAGGAAAACAGATTATTATCTGAATGGTGGCCGATTAGGAAAAGGGGAGGTGCAACGAGACCTGGGTGTCATTATACACCAGTCATTGAAAGTGGGCATGCAGGTACAGCAGGCGGTGAAAAAGGCGAACGGTATGCTGGCATTTATAGCGAGAGGATTCGAGTACAGGAGCAGGGAGGTACTACTGCAGTTGTACAAGGCCTTGGTGAGACCACACCTGGAGTATTGTGTGCAGTTTTGGTCCCCTAATCTGAGGAAAGACATCTTTGCCATAGAGGGAGTACAAAGAAGGTTCACCAGATTGATTCCTGGGATGGCAGGTCTTTCATATGAAGAAAGACTGGATGAACTGGGCTTGTACTCGTTGGAATTTAGAAGATTGAGGGGGGATCTGATTGAAACGTATAAGATCCTAAAGGGATTGAACAGGCTAGATGCGGGAAGATTGTTCCCGATGTTGGGGAGGTCTAGAACGAGGGGTCACAGTTTGAGGATAGAGGGGAAGCCTTTTAGGACCGAGGTTAGGAAAAACTTCTTCACACAGAGAGTGGTGAATCTGTGGAATTCTCTGCCACAGCAAACTGTTGAGGCCAGTTCATTAGCTATGTTTAAAAGGAAGTTAGATATGGCCCTTGTGGCTACAGGGGTCAGGGGGTATGGAGGGAAGGCTGGGTTCTGAGTTGGATGATCAGCCATGATCATAATAAATGGCGGTGCAGGCTCGAAGGGCCGAATGGCCTACTCCTGCACCTATTTTCTATGTTTCTATAAAATGCTGGAGGAACTCAGCAGGTCAGGCACCATCTATAGAAAGGAAAAACAGTGGACACTTTGGGCCAAGATGTTTCGCAGAGTCCTGAGGAAGGGTCTCAGTATGAAACATCAACTGTTTATTCATCTCCATAAACAGTGCCTGACCTGCTGAGTTTTCCCAGCATTTTGTGTGTATTATTCTGGATTTCCAGCATCTGCAGAACCTCTTGTAAATGATTGGTATATTGGTATACTGTAGTCACGTTACCAAGATACAATGAAAAACTTAGTTTTGCATGTCATCCATATTGGACAGTTCAGGCAACACAAGTACTTTGTAGTGCAAAGGGAAAAATAGCAACAGAGTGTTACAGAGAGTTACGTTTACAATGACAGAGCAAGTGCAGTGCAGGTTGACAATAAAGTGCAAGAGCCATAACAAGCTTGGCTGTGAGGTCAAGGTGTATTTCATTGCACAAAAAGTGTTCTGACTGAAAGTCTGCAGTGTTCTCAATGGTAGGAATAAATGGTGTGATGGATGTTCACTTTCCAGGGCCTGTTCAAAGTAAATTTATTATCAAAGTACATATATGTCACCATTTACAATGCTGAGATTCGTTTTCTTCAGGCAATCACAGTAAATACGAAAAGCATCATAGAATCAATGAAAGACCACACCCAACAGGATGAACAAACAATCAATGTGCAAAAAATTAATGAACTCTGAAAATACAAAAAGAAAAAGGAAAAAAGAAACAATAATAAATAAATATCGAGAAGATGAGATAAAGAGCCCTTGAAAGTGGTTGTGGGAACAGTTCAGTGATGAGGTGAGTGAATTTATCCCCTCTGGTTCAGAAACTGAATAGTTGAGGGGTAATAACAGTTCCTGAGTCTGGAGGCGTGAGTCCTGAGGCTTCTGTAGCTTCTTCCTGATGGCAGCAGCGAGAAGAGAGCATGGTCTGGATGGTGGTGGTCCTTGCTGATGGATGCTGATTTCCTGTGACAGCACTCAGTGTAAATGTGCTCCATGGGGCGGTGGGGGGGGGGGAGGGCTTTACCCGTGAGAGAGGAAGTTCAAAGGTAACACAGTCATCATCTTTTTATACAGAGAATGGTAGTTGCTGGAGCAGGCTGCAAGTTGTAGTGGTGGAATTAGATATGATAGTGCTGCTAATTGGACAGGCAGATGAATATGCAGAGAATGGGTAGATAAGGGTTAGGTGCCAGCAGAACAGATTTAGTTTTATTTTACATCACGTTCATCATGGGCCGAAGAGGCTGTTCCTGTGCTGTACTGTTCTATGTTCTATTAAAGAAGAGGTTTATAAAGTTGTCAGAAATAGCAGATAGGCCTGAGAATTGGGAATATTTTAAATATCAGTGGGGCATCACCAAGGAATTAATAAAGAAAAGCAAGGTAGAATGTAACTATAGACTCAGGAGAAACGAAGAAATGCACTGTAAGAACTTTACAGATTCATTGTGAAGAAAAAAAACTAAAACTAATAATGATAACATTGACCCCTAAGGACAGAGGCAGGAGGATTTACAGTAGAGTGGGGGAATTAGCAAATAGCAGACAAAGGAAATAATAACTGCATCTATCTTCATGAAACAACTTGCCAGATATATTAAAGAATCAAGGGTTGATTGGGAATGATAAACTAAAGGAATAAAGTATCAGTCAAAAAAAAAGTTGAGAGGAGTTTATACGCTTTAAAGCTTAAAAATCCCATGGACTCAATGCTCTACATCCCAGATTTTTCAAAGAGATGATGAAGGACAGAGGTGATGCCCTGGCAATAATCTTCCAAAGTTCAATGTATTCTGGAATTCTCTTGTGGATTGAGGAGGGGGGAGGGTGTGAAGCTGCAAAAGTGATCCCACTATTTAAGTAGAAGGAAGGAGGCATCAGGAAAATAAACTGAAAATTGTAAATCGATTATTATTGCCATATAGAGTCCGGCCCTGTAGCTAAGAAGGGTAGGGAACGAAAGAGGAGGGCAGTAGTAATAGGGGACTCAATAGTTGGGGGTCAGATAGACGATTCTGTGGATGCAGTCCGGAGACCCGGATGGTAGTTTGCCTCCCTGCTGCCAGGGTCTGGGATGTTTCTGATCGCGTCCAAGACATCCTGAAGTGGGAGGGAGAGGAGCCAGAGGTCGTGGTACATATAGGTACCAATGACATAGGTTGGAAAAGGGGAGAGGTCCTGAAAGAAGAATATAGGGAAGGGAGTTGAGAAAAAGGACCGCAAAGGTAGTAATCTCGGGATTACTGCCTGTGCTACACGACAGTGAGAGTAGGAATGCAATGAGGTGGAGGATAAATGCGTATGCTGAGGGATTGGAGCAGGGGGCCGGGATTCAAGTTTTTGGATTATTGGGACCTCTATTGGCGCAGGCATGACTTGTATGAAAAGGACGGGTTACACTTGAATCCTAGGGAGACCAATATCCTGGCAGGGAGATTTGCAAGGGCTACTGAGGTGACTTTAAACTAGAATGGTTGGGGGAAGGGAATCAAATTAAGGAGGATGGTTCACAAATGGAGAAGGCAGGTAGGCGGTGTGTGAGGGAGGATAGGCAGGGGACAGAGATCAGGAGCAATCAGACCAAAGATGTAGGGGAAAAGGAAGAAAAAGATAACAAAATTGTTTGCTCCATTAAGGATAAACAGAGAGTGGGAGGTGGAGAGTTTCTTAAATGCATCTATTTTAATGCTAGGAGCATTGTAAGAAAGGTGGATGAACTTAGAGCATGGATTGATACATGGAAGTATGAAGTTGTAGCTACTTGTGAAATGTGGTTGCAGGAGGGGTGTGATTGGCAACTAAATATTCCAGGATTTCGTTGCTTCAGGTGTGATAGAATAGGAGGGGCAAGAGAGGGAGGTGTTGCATTGCTTGTCAGAGAATATATAACAGCGGTGCTCTGGCAGGATAGATTAGTGGACTCGTCTAGGGAAGCAATTTGGGTGGAATTGAGGAATAGGAAAGGCGTTGTGATGCTTATAGGGGTGTATTATAGACCACCTAATGGGGACCGAGAACTGGAGGAGCAAATTTGTAAGGGGATAGCAGATATTTGTAGTAAGCACAAGGCTGTGATTGTGGGAGATTTTAATCTTCCACACATAGACTGTGAAGCCCATTCTGTAAAAGGGCTGGATGGTTTGGAGTTTGTCAAATGTGTGCAAGATAGTTTTTTGCAGCAATACATAGAGGAACCAACTAGAGAAGGGGCAGTGTTGGATCTCCTGTTAGGGAATGAGATAGGGCAGGTAACGGATGTATGTGTTGGGGAGCACTTCGGGTCCAGTGATCACAATACCATTAGTTTCAGTGTAATTATAGAGAAGGATAGGACTGGTCCTAGGATTGAGATTTTTGATTGGAGAAAGGATAACTTTGAGAAGATGTGAAAGGATTTAGAAGGAGTGGATTGGAACCATTTGTTTTATGGGAAGGATGTAATAGATAAATGGAGGTCATTTAAAGGTGAAATTTTGAAGGTACAGGATCTATATGTTCCGGTTAGGTTGAAAGGAAAGGTTAGAAGTTTGAGAGAGCCATGGTTTTCAAGGGATATTGGAAACTAAGTTAGGGAAAAGAGAGGGATCTTCAATAAATATAGGGAGCTTGGAGTTAATGAGGTGCTCGAGGAATATAAAGAATGTAAAAAGATTCTTAAGAAAGAAATTGGAAAACCTAAAAGAAGATACGAGGCTGCTTTGGCAAGTAAGGTGAAAATAAATCCAAAGGGTTTCTACAGTTATGTTAGTGGAAAAAGGATAGTGAGGGATAAAATTGGTCCCTTGGAGAATCAGAGTGGATGGCTATGTGTGGAACCAAAAGATATGGGGGAGATTTTGAACAATTTCTTTTCTTCGGTATTCCTTAAGGAGAAGGATATTGAATTGTGTAAAGTAAAGGAAACAAGAAGGGTAGTTATGGAAAGTATGACAATTAAAGAAGAGGAAGTACTGGCGCTTTTAAGGAATATAAAAGTGGATAAGTCTCCGGGTCTGGACAAGATATTCCGTAGGACCTTGAGGGAAGTTAGTGTGGTAATAATAGGGGCTCTGACAGAAATATTTCAAATGTCATTAGAAACGGGGATGGTGCCGGAGGATTGGCGTATTGCTCATGTGGTTCCATTGTTTAAAAAGGGTTCTAAGGGTAAACCTGGCAATTATCCGCCTGTGAGTTTGGCATCAGTGGTGGGTAAATTGATGGAAAGTATTCTTAGAGATGGTATATATAATTATCTGGATAAACAGGGTCTGATTAGAAACAGTCAACATGGATTTGTGTGTGGAAGGTCATGTTTGACAAATCTTATTGGATTTTTTGATGAGGTTACTGAGAGAGTTGACGAGGGTAAAGCGGTGGATGTTGTCTATATGGACTTCAGTAAGGCCTTTGACAAGATTCCACATGGAAGGTTAGTTGGGAAGGTTCAATTGTTAGGCATTAATATTGAAGTAGTAAAATGGATTCAGCAGTGGCTAGATGGGAGATGCCAGAGAGTAGTGGTGGATAACTGTGTGTCAGATTGGAAGACGGTGTGTAGCGGTGTGCCTCAGGGATCCGTACTGGATCCAATGTTGTTTGTCATATATATTAATGATCTGGATGATGGGGTGGTAAATTGGATTAGTAAGTATGCAGATGATACTAAGATATGGATTTTGTGGATGATGAAGTGGATTTTCAAAGCTTTCAGAGAGATTTAGGCCAGTTAGAAGAGTGGGCTGAAAGATTGCAGTTGGAGTTTAATGCTGAAAAATGTGAAGTGCTACATTTTGGTAGGACTAATCAAAATAGGACATACATGGTAAATGGTAGGGCATTGAAGAATGCTGTAGAACAGAGGGATCTAGGATTGATGGTGCATAGCTCCCTGAAGGTGGAATCTCATGTGGATAGGGTGGTGAAGAAAGCTTTTGGTATGCTGGCCTTTATTAATCAGAGCATTGAGTATAGGAGTTGGGATGTAATGTTGAAATTGTATAAGGCATTGGCAAGGCCAAATTTGGAGTATTGTGTACAGTTCTGGTCACCGAATTATAGGAAAGATGTCAATAAAATTGAGAGAGTACAGAGGAGGTTTACTAAAATGTTGCCTGGGTTTCATCTCCTAAGTTACAGAGAAAGGTAGAACAAGTTGGGTCTTTATTCTTTGGAGCGTAGAAGGTTGAGGGGGGACTTGATCGAGGTGTTTAAAATTATGAGGGGGATTAATAGAGTTGACGTGGATAGGCTTTTTCCATTGAGAGTAGGGGAGATTCAAACAAGAGGACATGAGTTGTGAGTTAAAGGGCAAAAGTTTAGGGATAACATGAGGGGGAACTTCTTTACTCAGAGAGTGGTAGCTGTGTGGAACGAGCTTCCAGCAGAAGTGGTTGAGGCAGGTTTGATGTTGTTGTTTAAAGTTAAATTGGATAGATATATGGACAGGAAAGGAATGGAGGGTTATGGGCTGAGTGCAGGTTGAAGGGAATAGGTGAGAGTAAGAGTTCGGCATGGACTAGAAGAGCTGAGATGGCCTGTTTCCGTGCTGTATTTGTTATATGGTTATATATATTGTGGCTCTGTGCAAAATGTGTTTGGTATGTCATCTACAGAGATAATTTATTTTTTTCTTTACAATTGCACATCAAGGTCATCCAAGGATACAAAATAGCATGCTGCAGTTTCAAAGAATGGATGACATGGTAGTATAGTGCTTTTACAGTGCCAGAGACTCGGGTTCAGCTCTGCCACAGAAAGGAGTTTGTTCATTCTCCCTGTGACCATATGGGATTCCTCTGGGTGTTCCTGTTTCCTCCCCCATTCCGAAAATGTTAGGGTTAGGGTTAGGGTTAGTGCTATGTTGTTGATGTCACTTGCAAGCTGCCTTCAGCACCGCCTTAGACTGCCACAATGAGGTAGATTGTGGGTCAAGATTCCCTCTTTTTGTACGCGGGACCGTTCAATAGTTGTATAACAGCAGGATAGAAGCTGTCTTTGAACTGGGCTTTCAGGCTTTAGTGTCATCTCTCCACTGAAGACACATCAGGAGAATATAGGAGAGAAGGTTGGGGGGGTGGGGTGGAGAAGAAAACATTTCCTGGATAGAAGAAGTTCTTGATTATGTTGGCTGCTTTACCGAGGCAGCAAAAAGTGTAGATAAGTTTACAGTGGGCAGGCTGATTTTCATTGCAGATCTGGTTGCTTAATGTCAGCGATGGGGAAAATGCTGAAACCCGTAATGAAAACTGCCTTGAAAAATATCGGACTGTGTGAAGTCAACATGAATTTATGAAGGTAAAATCACTATTTTTCTGAATGTCAATTGCCTGCAAAAGGTCCCTCAGGCTTAGGCTGCTCCACTATTAAAGATAAAGTCATCCAATGTTTGGTTTTAGTGCAGCTGCAGAGGAACACAGCTCTGATGGTGTGGCAAGTGCCTACTGTGGTTTCTGCCTGTTTAGAGCCATAAGTCTATAAGACCATAACATGTAGCAGCAGAATCAGGCCATTCAGCCCGTTAAGTCTGCTCTGTCAATCGATCACAGCTGATTTATTTTCCCTCTCAATTTCATTCTACTGCCTTCTCCCCATAACCTTTGACACACGTATTAATCAAGAACCCATCAACCTCTGACTTGAATATGCTCAATGACTTGGCCTCTACAATCCTCTGTGGCAATGAATTCCATGGATTCACCACCATCTGGCTAAAGAAATTCCTCTTTCTCTCTGTTCTAAAGCGATGCCCTTGTATTCTGAGGTTGTGCATTTTGGTCATGTACTCTCCCACTATTGGAAACATCCACAGCACATCTTCTCTGTCTAAACCTTTCAATATTCAATAGGCTCCAGTGAGATTTCCACTTCATTTTTCTAAACCCCAACAAGTACAGGCCCTAAGCAATCAAACATGCCTAGTACTACTTCTTCATTCCCAGGATCATTCTCATATATGTCCAATAGCAGCGCATCCTTTCTTAGATGTGGTGCCCAAAACTGCTCACAATACCACAAATGTGGTCTGATGGATACCTTATAAAGCCTTCAGTATTACATTCTTGCTTTTATATTCTAGTTCTCCTGAAATGAATGCCAAAATTGCATGGCCATTGAGCATTTCTCCTGGAGACCAGCAAGAGAATGAAATCTTCCTCCAGCTTCCTTGCACTTACACTGGGCAACCTGGCTGGGAACATTCTCTCTTCTGAGAATAAAAGAGTCCTTCTGCTTCAAAACGGTTTCTGGGGACCCACATTCAGAGGGTAATACTGTGTGAAAATTAAAGAGTGCCGAGAACACCAATAGGTTTCTTGTCTGCATGAGCCAAGTGCAAATTAACGGGGTTATGTTAATTGGATGACATAAAGCCAGGCAACTAAGCTAAATTATTTGCATCATTGTGAGGAGATCAGGGAATGTTCCAGACCATCTTATTTTGTCACCAAGCACATTCAACATGGTCACAGGTATGATCTATCAATGGCTGGGATATTTGTGTACTCACAACCTTAATTTTAGATGCTTGGGATCTCTGTCCCTAGAAGCTTTTACACCATCTGTGTGAATTACTTTGTTCCAACAAAGGTATCTGAGAAAAATCACATGCAAATAATGCCAACTAGTAGCAAAACGGTAGAAATGTTAGAAAGCATTAGTCATTGGGAATGTTAAGAGAATGACAGAAAGTAGCACTAGAATTTATTCCTTAGCCTTTGGTTTTGTGATGGACTACTGCTTTGTCTGCAATGCATTGGTATATCCTTTTAGCTTGTAAGAATTATACCTGTGTTTGGAAATCCTTTGTGGTTTGTAAATCTTTTGTAATTTGGAAATATTTTATAAATCTGAAATCCTCTGTGAGTGTTAAATGTGTATTAAGAACTATTTGTCTAAATTTAAGTGTATATCATTAAAAATAAAGTAAACGGTGCTTAAACTATTTTAATAGATGGAAGTATTTTTTCCTCGGTAGAGAGGGATTACATCACTCAAGCACTGGGTATTGGCAGCTAGACTTCACCACAGAGACTAGACAGGGAAGTAAGCTAGTCTTTGAAGAGCAGGTGGATACAGTATAACCTCCCAATTGTGAGGACACCCTTAGATACCTGTATCAGGTAGGGCTTAAAATTTCCTTTTGAGCGTAGGGCTTTGCAGATGGTGAACCCAGTGTAATCTGGGTTTTATAGAGCTTCAACATGACCTTGCGGCTTTCGAACTGAATCATTACAGGTCTGACTCATCACTATGTATAGCCTTTGACTTATTTACATTTTATGTAAACTATTATGAATTAGTATTACATGCTTGTATTTTGACGTACAGAAAGATCTTAGGGCCCAAGTCCATAGCTCCCTGAAAGTAGTTGCACATTAATAGGGTGTTCAGGAAGGCATACGAAATGTTTGCCATTAATAGTTGAGGCACTGAGTTCAAGAGTCAGGGAAGCAGGTTGTAGCTTTAGAAAATTCTGATTAGGCCACACCTGGAGTATTGCATTCAATTCTGGTTGCCCGATTATAGGAAGAATGTGGAGTTTTGGAAGAGGGTGCAGAAAGGGTTTACTAAGATGCTGCCTGGATGCAAAAACATGTCCCATAAGGAGAGGTTGAACACACTTAGGTTGTTTTCTCAGCCATGGCAGAGGCTGAGGAGTGAGCTGTTAGAAGTTTACAAAATCATGAGAGGCATAAATAGAACGGATAGCTGCTATAATTTTCCCATTGTCAAAATGTCTACTACCAGAGGATTTAAAAACGCAAACAACAGGAATTCTGCAGATGCTGGAAATTCAAGCAACACACATCAAAGTTGCTGGTGAACGCAGCAACCACCAGAGGACATGCATTTAAGGTGAGAGGGAGTAAATTCAAAGAAAATGAAATGAGTTCCTGGAATGCACTGCCAAGAATGTGGTGGATGGAGATACAAGAGAAGTGTTTAAGAAGCTCTTTAGTCATGAATGTGCAGAGATTGGAGGAATAGGGACCATGTACAGGCAGAAGGGATTAGATGCCATTAGCTTAATTAGTTTGTGGGCCAAGGTGCCTGTTCCTGAGCTTCACTATTCTGATGTTCCATGTACTTGTTTCTATTTTGCTTTGATTTTACAAGATTGGTTATTTCTTAATTGTTCCTGAATCTCAAGAGAATTTTGAAAAATATCTGATTGGTTTGATGGATGACTGACTGGGATGGCTTGGGTTTCTGTAAAATGTATTTAATCGGTATATCTGTAGTTGGAGTTTTCCCAGCCTTGCCAACTGATACTGGAATCACTGATCTGATGGGCAAAGAAATACCCACAGGCTGACCGCACAGTGCAAGTGTGGATGAGCAGAGAGTGGAGACAGCTCTCTGCCCATAGGAAATTCTGGGCCAAGGAGTCTGGTGAAAATCAAAGAAAAACTGCAGATATTGCAAATCTAAAATGAAAATAGAGAGTATTGCAAATACTCATCAGGTCATGCCATTCTTACACTGTATTGCAGCGTCAACATTTCAGCTCCAAGACCACCCATCAGCCAGCCTTTGTTTTTGCAAATTGTCGTCTATTTGAAACATTGACTCTGTTTCTCTCCCCTCAGGTGCTACATGATCTGCTGGCTATTTCCAATTTTTTTCCATTATGCTGAAGAGATCCTGCCATTTCACAATCAGAATCGGGTTGATTATCACTGATATATGTCATGAAATTTGATGTTTTTTGGCACAGTACAGTGCATACATATATATTTTATATCTGTATATGAATGGATGTGTATGACCACTTTTATTAGATACACCTGTATACCTGCTCATAAATGCAAATCTCTAATCAGCTAATCATGTGGCAGCAACTCAATGCATAAAAGCGTACAATTGTGGTCGAGGTTTAGTTGTTGTTCGGCCCCAAACATCAGAATGGGGAAGAAATGTGACCTAAATGACTTTGACAATGGTATGATTGTTGGTGCCAGATGGGGTGGCTTGAATGTCTCAGGAAATACTGATCTCCAGAGATTTTCATGCACAACGGTCACTAAAATTTGCTTAGAATGGTGTGAAAGTCAAAAGAAAAACATCCAGTGAACATTGAATGTCGGTTCTTGAACATTAGCCTTTGTTGGAGTGGACAGTGTTAGAGTGAGGATTTGAGGCTTTAGCTCTTTAAGGCTTCAGTGAGGAGAGGTTTGAGTGAGAGAGGGTGAAACACCATAGGTAGACTTTTTTCAGTTTATTTATTGTTTCCTTCTTTATGATTGCACAGTTAGAACAGTTGGGGGAATGACCTCAGAGGTTAAGTCACAGCAGTTGGGACTCTGGCAGTGAGTTTGGCTCCGTGTCTCAGAAAGGAAGGGGAAGAAGAGGTGGGTTGTAGTGAAGGGGCATTTGTTAATTGGGGGAAAGAAAGGAGGTCTGTGTGTGGACAAGAACAAGATTCCCAGTTTGTATATTGCCTTCCAGATGACAGGGTCTGGAACATCTTAGATCGAGTTCTCAGCATTCTCAAGTGGGTGAGCAGTCAAAGGCCATGGTTCACATTCAGCCTTCCCTGAGATATTGGACTTTCAAGTCGACTGACTCTGAAGGCTAGTGGTATTTGTTTAATATTTAGATGTTCTTTTCACCCACAGTGTTCACCCAGTGTGCATGCGCCGGTCGTGCATGCAGCCTGTTACAGCTGTTCTGTCCAGTTTTCTTACTTTTCTCTTCTTACTTTTTTAACTTACGTTATTTGTTGCATTTTTTTCACGGTAACACGTTGAAGCTGCACCCTCTCTAACATGCTGGTAGAGAGAGTTTTATTTGGATTTTTAGCGCTGGAAATAGTTACATTCGGACACGTCTCATTAGCGGGGCAGCAGTATGGTCACATTGTTTATTCCAGGGACCAGTTGATTGCACTTATGCCGGCCGGTTTAGCGAACAGAGTGGCGGACACCCCGGGTGAAATCTGGAGGAAAACACACAGACGATGCCGAGGGGGATCAAAAAGGCAAGGGAAGAGGACTGGGTCGAGACAAAAGAGACTTATGAAGAAGAGAAGTTCTCCACTTGGACTGCATGTGGTCATACCCGACCAAAACTTTTCCATGGAGGGCTTCCAGACCGTTTGGGCTGACCGGAAGTGCACTGAGAGCAGTAAGCGTAAAGGAGTTGAGGGCTTGCTGTTCTGGTTAACAACGGATGGTGCAATCCTGGTCATATTACGATCGAGGAACGTGTTTGTAGACCGGATATTGAACTTTTTGCTGTTGGACTCCGGCCATATTCCACCGAGATACAACACTCGGCGTCATGGGAGGTTGTTCCTGCCTGTGGCCATCGAACTTTGCAGCTCCTGCTGTGGAGGGTCAGACACCCTGAGCCAATAGGCTGGTCTTGGACTTATTTCCATTTGGCATAGTTTGCATATTGTTGTTTGATTGTTTGTGGTTTTTGTATTGCTATATTTATGCTCTATTCTTGGTTGGTGCAGCTGTAACGAAACCCAATTTCCCTCGGGATCAATAAGGTATGTCTATGTCTATGTCTATGTGTGGGCTTCATTTTCCATTTGGGAGTTTTAGTTAACGACCCTGTTTGGCCAAGCGTTTATTGTTTTATTTACCCTTTAACACTGTTTGTATTAAAGTCTGTGAACTATCGACCTGCTTCAGTGCTTCTCACTCCTCACTTGGGCCATATCTGAACACATAGAGCTTAGAAAAATAGAGGGCTATGGGTAACCCTAGGTAATTTCTAAAGTAAGTACATGTTCGGCACAGCTTTGTGGGCCGAAGGGCCTGTATTGTGCTGTACGTTTTCTATGTTTCTAAGTTCAACAAATGGCTAAAGAATTGGTGTAGAAGGGAGAGCTTCAGATTTTTGGATCATTGGGCCCTCTTCCAGGGAAAGTGGGACCTGTACAGAAGAGATGGTTTGCACCTAAACTGGAAGGGGACTAATATCCTCGTGGGAAGTTTTGCCAGTACTGCATGGTAGGGTTAAACTAGAGTTGCTTGGGGAATGGGAACTAGATTGCCAAAACAGATACAGGAGATGTTGTGGAGACAGATGTTGTTGAGGCTTCAGACAAAGTCAGGAATCAAAAGGTTGAGCATGGCAGGACTAATGTTCTAATATTTCAAAGGTTTAAAACTACAAAGTGCATATATTATCAAAGAAATTTCAATGCAACAAGTATTTTAAGAAAGGCAAATGATCAACATGGGCATGGATCAACACATAGAACTATGACATCGTAGCCATTAAGGAGACTTGTTTGCAGGAGGTGCAGGACTAACAGCTCAGTATTCTGGGATTCCATTGTTTTAGACATGACAGGGTGGGAGAGATAAAAGGAGAAGGGGTGGCATTACTAGTCAGGGAAAATGTCACGGCATTACTCAGAACAGACTGGGGAACTCATCCAGTGAGGCTCTATGGGTGGAACTAAGGATTAAGAAAGGCATGACCATGTTAATTGGGCTATATTGTAGAACACCCAATAGTCTACAGGATTTAGAAGAACAAATTTGATGGGAGACCACAGACTGTTGCAAGAAGCCTGAGATTAAGATAGTAGGAGATTTTAACTTTCCACATATTGACAGGAAAAGGACTAGTTGGGATAGAGTTTGTCAAATGTGTTCAGAAAAGTTTCTTTAGTCAGAAGTCCCAATGAGAGAGCATGCAATAGTTGATCTCCTATTAGGGAATGAGACAGGGCAGGTGACAGAAGTTTGTGTAGGGGAACATTTTGTATCTAGAGATCAAGGTAATTATGGAAAACGATAGGTCTGGTCCATGAGTTGAGATTCTAAATTGGAGAAAGGCCAATTTTAATGGTATCAGAAAGGATCTGGCAAGTGTGGATTGAGACAGGCTGGTTTTCTGGCAATGGTGTACTTGGTAAGTGGGAGGCCTTCAACAGTGAGATTTTGAGAGTACAAAGCTTAGATGTGCCTATCAGAATAAAAGTCAAGGATACAGGTTTAGGGAACCTTGGTTTTTAAGATATATTGTAAGGAAGTGCATAGCAGTATAGGCAGATAGGAAGAATTGAGTTGTTTATGGAGTATAAGAAATACGAGAGAACACTTTAGAAAGAAATCAGAAGGCATGAGGTTGCCTTAGCAGGAGCATCATAAGGACTTCTACAGATAGCTTAAGAGCAAAAGGATTGCAAAGGACAAAATTGGTCCTCTGAAAGATCAGAATGTATGGAGGCAAAAGAAATGGGGGAGATCTTATATGGATATTTTGCATCTGTACTTACTCAGGAGATGAACTCAGAGTCCACAGAACTGAGGCAACACAGCAGCAAGGTCATGGGCTCTTTACATATTACAGAGGAGAAGATGTTTGCTGTCTTGAGGCAAATTAGGGTGGACAAGTCCCCAGGGCCTAACAAGGTGTTGCCTCCGACCCTGTAGGAGGCAAGTGCAGATATTGCAGGAGTCCTAGCAGAGATATTTAAATCATCCTTAGCGACAGGTGAGGTGCTGGAGGATTGAAGGATATTTAATGTTGTTCCACTGTTTAAGAAATACTCAGAGAATAAACCAAGAAATTATAGGCCAGTGAGGCTGACATCAGAAGTGGGAAGGTTATTGGAAGATATTCTAAGGACCGGATATATTTGTTATATACAAATATATAGACAAGGACTGACCAGGGATAGTCAGTGTCACTTGTGCATGATAAGTCATGTCTAACCAATCTTAGGGAGAATCCAGGAAAGTTGATTGGCAAAGGGGATATGAGAGGATCATGGGCAGGAGGTCCGGGGAGAAAGACAACGGGGGGGGGGGGATCCCAGAGGATGGGCAAGGGGTATAGTCAGAGGGACAGAGGGAGAAAAAGGAGAGTGAGAGAAAGAATGTGTGTATAAAAATAAATAACAGATGGGGTACGAGGGGGAGGCGGGGAATTAGCGGAAGTTAGAGAAGTCGATGTTCATGCCATCAGGTTGGAGGCTACCCAGACGGAATATAAGGTGTTGTTCCTCCAACCTGAGGAACAGCACCTCTACTTTCTTTGAAGTTTGTGTAGATTCGGCAAATCATCTAAAAGTTTTGCAAGTTTCTGTAGATGCAGAGTGGACAGAATCCTGACTGGTTGCAGCATGGCCATCCTCAAGAATAGAAAAGACTACAGAAAATGGTGGACACGGCTCAGTCCATCACAGGCATTGAGTATGTTTACATGGATTGCTGCCGTAAGAAGCAGCACTGATGATCAAAGATCCCCACCAACCAACCCATGCCCCCCTCTCATTACTAGTAGAGGGCAGGAGGTACGGGAGTGTTAGGTCCAGGTTCAGGAACTGTTGTTATCCTATAACCATCAGGCTTCTGAACCAGAGTGGATAACTTCAATCACCCTTACTCTGAACCGATTTTATATTTCAAGGACTCTTTATAACTCTTGTTCTTAGAATTATTTTTATTTGCAGTTTGACTTCTTTTGCACATTGGTTGTTTTGTCAGTTTTTGTCTGATTATGTCTAGTTTTCATAAATTTTATCATGTTTCTTTTTTTCCTGTAAATGCCTGCAAGTAAAGCTGCAGCAGCCTCTTGGCAGCCAAGCAAAGGTGTACTTTTCTTTGTAAAATGTGTCTCTTATGATCGTCAGAGTATCCTGGACTCCAAGAACCACAGATATAGCAGGTCTACTACATCAGTGATCAGTTTATTGTTCAGAGCTGTTGAAGGACCCGACGGATGGGTCAGAGAAGGAGAAGATGGTGCTCAGCTTAAAGAAGGAGAAACCAGCACTTGGCCAGGAGAAGGAGAAGCCGGTGCTTGGCTGGGAGAAGGCGAAGCCGGTGGATAGGCCAGAGAAGGAGAAGCTGGCGGACGGCCAGAGAAGGAGAAGCTGGCGGACGGCTGGAGAAGGAGAATCCAGCGGACGGCTGGAGAAGGAGAAGCCAGCGGACGGCCAGAGAAGGAGAAGCTGGCGGACGGCTGGAGAAGGAGAATCCAGCGGACAGCTGGAGAAGGAGAAGCCAGTGGACGGCCAGAGAAGGAGAAGCTGGCGGACGGCTGGAGAAGGAGAATCTAGCGGACGGCTGGAGAAGGAGAAGCTGGCGGACGGCTGGAGAAGGAGAAGCCAGCAGACGGCTGGAGAAGGAGAAGCCAGCGGATGAATCAGAGAGGGTTCAGAGGAGCTGACCTGGGTGCAGACCATGTTGCTACCTGCTACTTGAAGGCATAGGAGTTGGTATGCAAAAGCAACATGCAGTGTAACTGTGAGTGACTGTCTTGGATGTTTCTCTTGCAATCACAAAATCCTGTTGTACATTGATACTATAAGATGCCGCAGGCCTGTTCTCCTGGTTTGGCTGAGCGACAGAGAGTGTTGCAGCAGCATGGCCTTGGTTGTAGCAAGGACTAGGCCTCAAGCCACAGGCTTGCCTGCTGCTGTAGTCCAAGCGAGGAGATGCCGGAGGCATTGTAGCATGGTGTTTGTGCTCAGTTGTGAGCTGGCCTCTCCCTTCGGTGTTCGACAGGTGGAATGATGGGCTGGATTGCTGGGAGAATCAATTTGCATGTCAGTCAGGGACTTGGACAATACAGTACATGTGTTTTCTTGTGTAACATGTGTTTTTTTTCTCTTGCTATTCTGAATGGATGTTATGCATCTTGGCCCCAGAGGAATGTCGTCTTGTTTGACTGTATCCATGTATGGTTTGATTGATAATTAAAACATGATTTGATTTGATTAGAATCTCAGGGTAGTATATGATACTTCGATAATATCGATATTTATAATATATATAATAGTAAATCTACTTTGAATCTAAGTCATACTTCTACACCATGAAAAGAGGACTTCCAGCCAAATTTGTCCAGGATGACTAAAATGCCCTAGCTTTGTACCATTTATTCAGGCCGCTGTCTGTAAGAACTTTCTCCCTTTGACCACGTGGGTTCCCTACGGATGCTCCAGTTTCCTCACACTGTCCAAAGACGTAACAGTTGGTAGTTTAGTTGGTCATTGTATATTGTCCTGTGATTAGGCTGGGGTTAAATCTAGAAATTGCAGGATGGCATGGTTCAAAGGGCTGGAAGGGCCTACATGCTATATATCAATAAATAAATAAATAGATTTACATATGTTTGGCCCACATCCCTCTAAACATTTCATAGCCTGGTAGCTCTTTTGAATGTTATCATTTTTGTAATTGTAAAACATTTGTAATCTTGCTTAAAATCAAACACTTCCTCAGGCAGCTTGTCCCATACACACCCGCCTGTGTGAAGAAATTGGCCTTTGGGTCCCTTTCAAGTCTAACTGCTCTCACCTTAAATCTATGCTAGTCTTTGATTCCCCTTCTTTGGCAAAAAGGCAGTATTCGTTCAGCTTATCTATGTCCACAGTGATTTTATGCACATCTCTAATGTAACTCCTCAGTCTCTTATGCCCCATGAATATGGTCACAGCTTGCCTCACCTGTTCTTATCGGCCAAGGCCTTGAGTCCTGCGAATATTTCTGTAAATCTCCTTTGCACACCTTTCCTACAATAAGCAGGGATACTGATTATCATACTAAAAGTATGTTTTAATCTTCAGTTTAATGACCTCAAAATGTCACACAATAAACAATGCTTTCAAACTCAAAGGACTGTTGTTCGCATATTTGATAATAAAGTTACTGCAGGTTCACTCTTTACAGTTAATAATGTATAAAAGAGATGAATTGCAAAGAGTGTGTGAGTGAAGGATTCCAGCTTTTTATTGCTTCCCTGTGTGGATTCTCTGCGTTAGTGACTTGTTTTAGCTTACCAACTGCTGAATATGGGAACAAAGAGGAGAGAATGCAAAGAAGCTGGTTCAGTCTCAGTGTCCAGATATTTTCATCCCTGTCCTGTGGGTAAACCATCTGTTTTCTTTTGACATTCAGGAAATTACAACATGGAATAAAATCACACTGCTTCATACAGATTTTCATCCTCTGCACCACCTGTCTTTCACTGCATACGTAACCAAGCTTCAAGCATTGGAAGGAATAACAAGATACTTACAATTTTTCCTAACCTCTAAAGCATCTTGCAGGCATTGAGATACTTTTGAAGCTACCTCTGTGGTATCATTGGGAAACACAATACCTGATTTACGCTCAAGGACTAGAATTCAAAAGCAGAGAAATTATCTATAACTTATAGAGAGCCATCAATGTCAAACTCAATGTCAAGTTTATTGTCATACGCACAAGTACATGTATGCAACTCACTTTCAGGTGCATCACAGGCACGTAGCATTAAATATATAACATTTACAAGAAAGTACATAATCATTAATTATACAGAATTACATAAGAAAATGCAAGTAAACAAGCAAATGCTTTATTCTGGTGTAAAGTGGGTAGTGTGTTGCTACAATGAGATTGTGATTAGGATTGTGCTAATTGGTTAAAGAAATGAATGGTTGAAGGGAAGTGGCTGGTTTTGAACCTGATGTGGGGCTTCAGACTTCTGTAGCTCCTGCTCAAGGGTGCCTGTGAGAAGATGGCATGGCCTGGATGCTGGTGGTCTTTGGTGATAGATGTTGCCTTCTTGAGACAGTGCCTCCTGTATGGTGGGGAAGGGAAGGGTGTGCCCATGATGTATTAGGCTGAGCCACCTACTCTCTGCAGCTTCTTGTGTTCCTGCAGATTCGAGTTGCTGTACCAGTCCATGATTCAAGCATCGGGATACCTTCAACAGTACATCTGCAGTCGTTTGTTCTATGACATGCTGACCCTCCTTAAACTTCTAAGAAAGTAGGATTGTAGGCATGCATTCCATGTGATTGCATCAACGTTCTGAGCCCAGAACAGGTTAACACACAAGAATTTGAAGCTGTTGACTCTCTTCGCAGCTAATCCCCCAACATAGACCAAACCATGCTTAGACGACACAGAATATTGTGCAATATTTTGGCTTTTATAATATAGAAAGGAGATAGATGCACCAGGAACCTGCAATCAAACAGTGGCATGTTACAAAGACTTGTGCTTCAGCCTGTTGTGATCATGAAGCTCCCAAATATACCATCCTATTTTTCTTTTTGACTCCCCATGAACACCCACCACCCCCAGTGTCCTATCACCCATTTAAACTGGGGGAATTTTACAGAACCGTGTACCCTCTGATACATGTATCTTTGGGATGTGGGAGGAAACCAGATCATCTTGGAGAGAACCCACACAGTCACAGAAAGAATGTGCAAATTCCACCCAAGGTCAGGATTGAAGATGGGTCTTTGGAGATGTCAGGCAGCAGTAGTAACTGATGTGCCACCATGCCACTCTGATAAGACCTACAGGGACAAAAGAAAATAAGTGACTATGTGATGATCCGGAGAAATTGCCACAGCTGGGGACATGTCCCCCCAGAGACAAAGAGCCTGACCTGAAATATTTACTGCCATCCACAGATTCTGCCTGACCTGCTGAGCCATGCAGCATCTTGTTTGTTTGACTTAACATGACTTGGCACATTGACGGAGACTGGAAGGAGATGTCGATGGGATATCTCTGCTTGAGCAGAGTCAGCAAATGGGATCCATAAATATAAACCAATATTGCTTATGAATGCAGGGAAGTCAGGGAGAAGCTCTTCACCCAAGCAATAGAGAGACTGTAGGGAACTCAGTAGTGCCTATTCCAATCCTCTGTTGCTCTGACTTCTGACTCATCTTCCGATTCAAGTTTCAATGAAACAACGAACATCACCAAAGTTGTGCTGGGGGCATCCCGCAAGTGTTGCTGCACCTTCTGGCGCCAACACAGCATGCCCACAATGATCGGTGGAACAACACAGAACACAACAAAACAGAGTACAACAAGCAACAAGACAAGCCTTCTATATATTAGCAAGACTCGACGCAGACTGGGAGATTATTTCGCTGAATACCTACACTCTGTCCGCCAGAGAAAGCAGGATCTCCCAGTGGCCACACATTTTAATTCCACATTCCATTCCCATTCTGACATGTCTATCCACGGCCTCCTCTACTGTAAAGATGAAGCCACACTCAGGTTGGAGGAACAACACCTTATATTCCGTCTGGGTAGCCTCCAACCTGATGGCATGAACACTGACTTCTCTAACTTCCGCTAATGCCCCATCTCCCCCTCATACCCCATCCGTTATTTATTTACATACACATATTCTTTCTCTCTCTCTCCTTTTTCTCCCTCTGTCCCTCTGACTATACCCCTTGCCCATCCTCTGGGTTTTTCCCCTCCTCCCCCTTTTCATTCTCCCTGGGCCTCCTGTCCCATGATCCTCTCATATCCCCTTTGCCAATCAACTGTCCAGCTCTTGGCTCCATCCCTCCCCCTCCTGTCTTCTCCTATCATTTTGGATCTCCCCCTCCCCCTCCCACTTTCAAATCTCTTACTAGCTCTTCTTTCAGTTAGTCCTGACGAAGGGTCTCGGCCCGAAACGTTGACTGTACCTCTTCCTATAGATGCTGCCTGGCCTGCTGCGTTCACCAACAACTTTGATGTGTGTTGCTCCCAATCCTCCCTCCCACCCACGCACATACACTGTCCTCCAACTCCAAGACAGGCACATTATGGACAGACATAGGGTCAAACTCACAGATATTCAGCCTGCTAGGTTACCTGTGGATTTGCAGAGATTCACAGATTTGAGGTTCCAGCCAACTTCTGTATTTCTGATTCAACCCTCGGACCTCGATCCTTGGTATCAACTCCAGGAGACTTGGCCTCAAACTCTGGACTCTGGTTCAAGAGGCTCGATGTCTTTGAGTGTTTTTTTGGAAAAGATAGATGGTATACAGCCAGACCTTATTCCCTGGAGTGTAGAAGGATGAGGGAAGATTTGATAGAGGTATATAAAATTATGATGGGTATAGATAGAGTGAATGCAAGCAGGATTTTTCCACTGAGGCTAGGGAATAAAAAAAACCAGAGGACATGGGTTAAGGGTGAAGGGGGAAGAGTTTAAAGGCAACATTAAGGGGGGCTTCTTCACACAGAGAGTGGTGGGACTGTGGAATGAGCTGCCAGATGAAGTGGTAAATGCGGGCTCACTTTTAACATTTAAGGAAAACTTGGACAGGTACATGGATGAGAAGTGTATGGAGGGATATGGTCCAGGTGCAGGTCAGTGGGACTAGGCAGAAAAATGGTTCGGCACAGCCAAGAAGTGCCAAAAGGCCTGTTTCTGTGCTGTAATGTTCTATGGTTCTATGGTTCTAGGTGCTACTAAAGTTGGTTGCATGGGGTTTGCCTCATCCAGAGGCAGCAAGTAAAGAGAAAATGAACAATGATCCCTTTGAAGCAACATGCCACAGTGGGACAGACACAGATAGCGGGGCCACTGCCTCACAGATCCACTCCTGGCCCCAAGTGCTGTCTGTGTGGAGTTTGCATGCGCTCCCTGTGCCCAAGTGGGACTCCCCCAGGTGCTTCTATTTCTTCCTATGCCGCAAGTTAACGTGGGTCAGTAGCTTCATTGCTTAGTAGCCAAAAGATATATGGGATGATGAGTTAAATTACCCCAAGTGTGTGGCAGAAACTGCGAGGAGCTGCTGAGAATGTGGTAAATTGGTGAATGTAACCAGATAGTCAATGGTCAATACAGACTCTGTGATCCAAAGGGCCTGTTTCCTTGATGGTCAATGGCCAGTATAGACTCGGTGCTCCAAAGGGCCTGTTTCCATGGTGATTTATTTGGTCCTCTGCTCTAATTCCATATACCCACAATTCCTGCCAATTCCCCATGGCACTGGTCCTTGAAGCTCTCATTTTGCCAGCTGCGGCCCAAGTACAAGCTGAGCATGATCATCTTTAAAATTTTCATTGTGATTAAGTTCTGAACTTCTCCTTCTGATTCTTAATTAGCTGTATAAATTGTCTGTAGTGTGTAGGTGAGTGGTAAAATCTGTGGGAGTTGATGTGGATGTGGGGAGAATAAAGTGGGTTAAGGTTTGGTTGGTGTAAATCATCAGGATAACAATTCCCTCTTCAAAATCCTGTTTAATATCACTGATATATATAGTACGCTGTGAAATTTGTTGTTTTGTGACAGCAATACAGGACCATAAATTTTAAAAAATTGAGATTCTGCCAGCAACATTTGTGTCTTTGATGGATTTATAGACAGCATTTGCGTTTTGTCTAGCCACACAGTCATGAATGTAGGCAGAGCAGATCAATGGGCTAAGCACACCTCCCTGAAGTGTACCTGTATTCACTGTGAGCAAAGAGGAAATATTATTTCTGAACTGGATTGACTGTGGTCTCCCAATGACAAAGTCAAAGATCTAGTTGCACAGCAAGGTTAAGCGGCCCAGGTTTTGAAGCTTGTTGATTGGTATTGATGAAGAACTCACATTATTTAGGCCATGTTCTCTTGTTACAACCATCAGGCAGGAGGTACAGGAGGCTGCACACCAGCAGATTCAGGGACCTTCAACCACCAGGCTCCTAAACCAGTGTGGATAACTTCACTCAACTCAACTCTGAACTGACTCCGCAACCTACAGACTCACATTCAGGGACTCTACAACTCATTTTAACAAAATTATTTAGTTACTTTTTTTATCTGCACAATTTGTCTTCTTTTGCATGTTGTTGGTTTGCCAATCTTTGTTATTTACAGTTTTTCATAATTTCTATTGAATTTATTTATTTTCCTGTAAATCCCTGCAAGAAAACAAATCTCAAGGTAGTATATGGTGACATATTTGTTCTTTGATAATAAATTTGCTTTGAACTTTGATCTCTTTTAAACTTTGGTACTGAAGAGATGATCCCTTTAGAGTGTGTCTATGGCTCTGTCATTCTCAGAGACAACTCCAAAGAAGAGAAACAGTGTGCCTCTTTCAGTGACTCTATGGCTCTGTCACTCTTGATGGATGGAGGTGCACCATTCTGATTCAAGACAAATAACACCAAAGAAGAGAAGGAGAGTGCCTCTTTGAGTCATCAGCTGGAACATTCAGCTTCGCTGTCTCAGAGGCGTTCGCACAGCTCCCTTATTATGAAGAATGTGCAGTTATAAATTCAGCGGCCTGCTTTGTGTCACTCTTCTAAAGATTATCTTCCATCAAAGAAAGCAGTCGGAAGCTGAGTATAATTACACTCCTGTAATGTACAGTAAAACCAAGCATCAGCTAACAGACTAAATGTTAGTTAATCATATGTGCAGCAATTTTCCTCGCAAGACATTTGTGGTATGAGTGCTTGTAATGTGTGGGAAAGAAGAATCCCTTTTGAGGAACTCCTTAAGAGAGTGTGTAAATTAACCACTGCCTCACAAACACTTATTGCAGTCTTTTCAAGATACTAATGCATGAAGGTAAAGTCATTAAAATTGACACACCCTTACTATAGAGTATTTTTGATCATATGATAACTTTAGACCATAAGACATAGGAGCAGAATTAGGCCATTCAGCCTGGATTAGAGAGGACATGTACTAGAGGCTGGACAAACGCAGGTTGTTTTCTCTAGAGCAGCAGAGGCTGTGGGGAGACCTGATCGAGGTTTATAAGATTATGAGAGGCATAGAGAGAGTAACCAGAAGAGAATGCAATTGGATGATAGCAGGTCACAGTCTTAAATACTGTAATATTCTGCTTACTGCCAGACTGATTGTGACCTGTCCATTCTGCACTGGCGATGGATCAAATGCCAACTTCCTGTTCTGTGAGTCCCAGCATGAGGAATGATTATGAATTAGTTTATTGAAGAATTTGAGAATCTGACTCTCTTTCTTCTTTAGGAATGTGGCAGCCAATGAAGCAGCTTAAGGTGGCTTATTTAAATAACATTTATAGCAGAATGAATTTATTGTTGCCTGATATTTACTGGGTTGTGAGGACTTGGAACAGTGCCCAACCATCATAAATTCAGTATGTCAATGTTTGGTTTGCAGCTTAACAAGCATTGGAAACATTTATCAACATATTTGTATCTCCATAATAATCCTTTAACACAGCACTGCTTTATACAAATATAGTGAACTTTCTGAATCTGCTTTAGAAAGAATTCACAAACATGAAATCTGTAAATATATAAGTAATACATAAACCTGTTATGAAAGTAGGTCCCCTGACTTATTGTGCACAGGGCCATAGGAAATCTGCTGTATTATTATAAAATTGATGCATTTAGCACATTTCCAGTGCTTAATTATAGGCAACTTTATTTATAATGTGCATTATCTTAATTATTTTCCATCTGCCTTGAGCCACGTAAACAGGTTCAACACTAGTTAACCAGGTAGGAGTTTACAACAATCTGAGACATTCATAACCACATTTACAGTGCCCAGATTAAAAAAAAACAGAATCTAAATTATTGAGTGGCTTCAACTATTTTTTAAACTTGCCTTCACGGGTGTACCCAAGAACGGAAACAGCATTCCTCTGTGTGTGTGTGTAGGTGTGTGTATGTATGTATAGGTGTCTGTTTGTGTGTGTGTGTGTGTAGGTTTGTGTATGTATGTATAGGGTGTGTGTGTGTGTGTGTGTGTGTGTGTGTGTGTGTGTGTGTGTGTGTGTAGGTGTGTGTATGGTGTGTATGTATGTATAGGTGTCTGTTTGTGTGTGTGTGTGTGTGTGTGTGTGTGTGTTTGTGTAGGTGTGTGTGTGTATATGTATGTATAGGTGTCTGTGTGTGTGTATGGTGTGTATGTATGTACAGGTGTCTGTTTGTGAATGTGTGTGTAGGTGTGTGTTTGTGTGTGTATGTATGTATAGGTGTGTGTGTGTGTGTGTGTGTAGGTGTGTGTTTGTGTGTGTATGTATGTATAGGTGTGTGTTTGTGTGTGTGTGTGTGTGTGTGTTTGTGTGTGTATGTATGTATAGGTGTGTGTTTGTGTGTGTGTGTGTGTAGGTGTGTGTTTGTGTGTATGTATGTATAGGTGTCTGTTTGTGTGTGTGTGTGTGTAGGTGTGTGTTTGTGTGTGTATGTATATATAGGTGTCTGTGTGTGTGTGTGTGTGTGTGTTTGCATGCATGCGCACATGTCTGCATCTGTGTGCCTGTGCACTGGAGTGACCAAAATACATGGAGGCAAAATTAGGCCATTCAGTCCATCAAATTTACTCCGTCATTTCATTATGGCTGATCTAATTTCTCTCTCAACCCCACCCTCCTGCGTTCTCCCCATAACCTCTTCACTCTGACTAGTCAAGAACCAATCAATCTCCATCTTAAATACACCCAATGACCTGACCTTCACAGCCGCCCATGGCAACAAATTCCACAAATTCACCACTCTCTGGCGAAAGAAATTCCTCTTTTATTGCCATCCTCTATTCTGAGGTAGTGCCCTCTGGTCTTCGATTCCCCACTACAGGAAACTTCCTCTCTACATCCACTCTATCCACACCTTTTAACATTTGATAGATTTCAATGAGATCCCCCCTTATTCTTCTAAATTCCAGCAACTACATGCCCAGAGCCATCAAATGTTCCTCATATGATAACCCTTTCATTCATGTGAACCTCCTCTGGACCCTCTCCAATATCAGCACATCCTTTCTTAGAAAAGGGCCCCAAATTACTCACAGCTCCAAGTTGGGCCTCACCAGTGCCTTATTAAGCTTCAGTATTGCATCCTGACTTTAATATTCTAATCTTCTCAAAATGAATGCTAACATTGCATTTGCCTTCCTTACTTGAGATCTTTCAGCTTCCCAAGCACCTTCTCCTTAGTAATAGCAACTGTACTCACTTCTGCCCCTTGAACGTAGAAACATAGAAAACATAGAAAAACCTACAGCACAAATCAGGCCCTTCGGCCCACAATGCTGTGCTGACCATGTGCTTTAGAACTTCCAACATACTGTTAGTACAGTGAAGACTGATGCAAAATACTTACTTAGTTTGTCTGCCATTACTATCTGCCCAGTGTCATTTTCCAGTGGTCTGAAATCTTTTGCCTCTCTTTCACTTTTTATATAACTGAAAATTATTTTGGTATCCTCTTCAACATTATTGTCTAGCTTAGCCACATATGTCAATCTTTCCCTCCTTATGATTTTCTGTTGGTTTTTTAAAAGCTTCCCAGTCATCTAACTTCCCACTAATCTTTGGTCTATTATATGCCCTCTCTTTGGTTTCTATGATGGCTTTGACTTCTCTTGTCAGCCAAGTTGTGTCATCCTGTCTTTAGAATCTGCCTTCTTCTTTGGGATGTATCTATCCTTGCTCCCTGAAATTCCAGCCACTGCTGATCTGCTATCATCCATTTCCAATCACATTCCAATTAACTTTGCCAGCTGCTCTTCCATGCCTCTGTAATTCTCTTTACTTTACTGTAATACAGATACATCTGACTTTAGCTTCTCCTTCTAAAATTGCAGGGTAAATTCTATCATATTATGATCACTCTCTCCTTGGGGTTCCCTAATCTGAAGCTCCCTATTCAAATATGGTTCATTACCAACACCCAACCCATAATAACTGATCTCCTAGTGCGTATTCCGACACGTCTCATTAGCGGGACAGAAGCATGGTAGCATTGTGATTGAGCTTATGCTGGCCAGTTTAGCGAGCAGAGCGGCAGACAACCCTGCTGAAATCTGGAGGAAAACACACAGAGGATGCAGAGGGGGATCACAAAATCGAGGAAAGAGGACCAGATCGAGACAACAGAGACTTATGGAGAAGAGGAGTTCGGTGGGTAATAAAATGGACGAGTTCACGGCGCTAGCCAGGCATCAAAGATCATTTCAGGAGTTCAGTGTTATGTGTTTCCCTGGAATGGGGCTGCACGAGGACATACCCGATCAAAACTTTTCCATGGACGGCTTCCAGACCGTTTGGGCTGACACGAAGTGCACTGAGAACAGTAAGCGTTAAGGAGCTGGGGGCTTACTGTTCTGGTTAACAATGGTTGGTGCAATCTGGGTCATATTATGATCAAGGAACATGTTTGTAGACCCGATATTGAACTTTTTGCTGTTGGACTTCGGCCATATTCCACCGAGATACAATACTGGGTGGCACGGGAGGTCGTTCCTGCCTGTGGCCATCGAACTTGCAGCTCCTCCCGTGGAGGGTCAGACACCCTGAGACAATAGGGTGGTCCTGGACTTATTTTCCATCTTGCATAGTTTGCATTTTGTTGTTTGATTGTTTGTGGTTTTTGTATTGCTATATTTATGCTCTGTTCTTGGCTGGTGCGGCTGTAACGAAACCCAATCTCCCTTGGGATCAATAAAGTATATCTATCTATCTATCTATCTATCTATCTATCTATCTATATGTTGTGATTACAATAGTTGAATCAACAATTCCTGATACAAGACTGTCTTGCGGGGGCATGCCTTATTTTGATTGTCAGAAGTCTTTTCCATTGTGGTTGGTTAGTTTTGAAGCTGCAGCTGCTTTTCCCATTGAATAGATGCCTGGTGTCCAGTTTCAAACATCCTGGTATATACAACAGCACATGAAAGGAGCTTGCTCTCCTCTTCCTTTGTTTAAGGCAAGGGTGCTCATGATGATTGGGAAGGTATGCTCTGTGTGCACTTTTAACTAAATATGTCTGTTGAATGTATGCATGTTTGTTGAGTATTCAGCTTTGTGTGTGTAACTTGGGGAATATGAATGCTTGGTTAAAATTATACTGTTTGTAAATAACTGATTAATATACCTATTCAAAGTCAGTGCATTTGCTGTCTCACTGCTGACCCACAAACTTGATTCAACATTGCAGAGGCAGCTATAACAGGATGGACACAATAGATTGTGTGTGTATGCTGAACCATGAGATGCAGTGTGCTGCGGCTGTGTCTATCTCAAGATTGCATTTGTAGTGTACGTTTCCGGAGATCAAGCATTAACCTTGAAAATCGATGCTGTTTCAATGCGTGGAGTGGGAAGAACTGGGAATTAATTGTTCCCACTCATTCTGCTCCACCTCCTGTCACCTCCTCTCGGGAGCCCTCCTTTCACCCCTGACTGTGTTGCACTTTGTCCACATCCAAATGAAGGACTATGATTCCATCCCCACCAAGCAAAGCTTCAACTGCAACCATTTCAAATGGAATCTAGACCATCAGACCATAAGACATAAGACATGAGGCTTTTTGGTTAATCAGGTCTTCTCCAGTATTCTATCATGGCTGATTTATTATCAACCCTATTCTCCTGCCTTCTCTCCATAACCTTTGATGCCCTGACTGATCACCATCATCTTAAATATACCCACTGACTTGGCATCTACAGCTGTCTACACAGATCTAACACAATTTGGGGAACAAAATTCCTCTTCATCTTTGTTCTAAAGGGACATCCTTGTACTGTCAGGTTATGCCTTTTGGTTCCAGACTCTCCTACTACTTGAAATGGCTGCTTAATGTCAGTGTGAATGAACAGTCTTCATTTACCTGGGGTAAGTGCAGCTCCAACAACTTCTCAGCACCCAGGACAAAGCACCCCACTGGATTAGCACCCCATTCACCACTCTAAACATTCACTCCCTCCACCACCAGCACAAATGCACCACAGTTGATGATCAAGGCTACTCCAACAGTCCCTCCAAACCCCGAGTCTCTACCACCAATAAGAACAAGGGCATCTTGTGCAGGAAACAGCGCCAAGTGCAGGTTCCATCCAAGTTATACATCAACCTAACTTAGAAACATATTACCATTACCTTAAAGTGTAGATCAGTACAACACAGGAACTGGCCTTTTGCCCCACAAAGTTGTGCCAAATAAATTAAACTAGTAATTAAACACCTGCCAAGTCTAGTCACTTCTACCTGCACAATACTCATGTCCCTCCTTTCTTCGCACATTCATGCATCTGCCTCAGGGTCTCTTCAACACCTCTATCATATTTGCTTCTACCATTGTCACTGGCAGTGCGTAGCAGACACTCATCACACTCTTAACGTAAAACATCTCATCCACACGTCAACTTTTAACCAACACCCCCTCACAAGTATATTGTGTGCTCTCTAATATTAGACATTTGGATTCTGGGAATAAGATATTGTCTGTGAACTCTGTCTATGTTTCTCATAATCTGACAAACCTCTATCAGGTCTTCCCTCAATCTCCATCACCCGAGAGAAAACAACTCTAGTTTGTCCAGCCTTTCCATGGTCCATTATGGTGCTGGTGTTCAGGGCAGCAATGAAGATCTTCCATCTCTGGTGGTGTTCAGAGCTTCCTTCATCATGTCAGTAGCTTTCTGTCAGTATTCACCACTGTCTAATAAAGCTAAGCTTGCTATCCACCTCCTTTATGAGCCTATCAACCTGTGCAGCCAATTTCAAGGAGCTATGGAGCTCAGAATCAGAATCAGATTCGGTTCTATTGCCACGAAGTTTATTGTTTTGTGGTAGCAGTACAATGCAGGCATCATGATTACTTGGAACCCAGATCCATCTGTACATGAGATATAAACAACAGGAATTCTGCAAGTGCTGGAAATTCAAGCAACACACATCAAAGTTGCTGGTGAACGCAGCAGGCCAAGCAGCATCTCTAGGAAGAGGTGCAGTCGACGTTTCAGGCCGAGACCCTTCGTCAGGACTAACTGAAGGAAGAGTGAGTAAGGGATTTGAAAGTTGGAGGGGGAGGGGGAGATCCAAAATGATAGGAGAAGACAGGAGGGGGAGGGATAGAGCCAAGAGCTGGACAGGTGATAGGCAAAAGGGGATACGAGAGGATCATGGGACAGGAGGTCCGGGAAGAAAGACAAGGGGGGGGGACCCAGAGGATGGGCAAGAGGTATATTCAGAGGGACAGAGGGAGAAAAAGGAGAGTGAGAGAAAGAATGTGTGTATAAAAATAAGTAACAGATGGGGTACGAGGGGGAGGTGGGGCCTTAGTGGAAGTTAGAGAAGTCGATGTTCATGCCATCAGGTTGGAGGCTACCCAGACGGAATATAAGGTGTTGTTCCTCCAACCTGAGTGTGGCTTCATCTTTACAGTAGAGGAGGCCGTGGATAGACATGTCAGAATGGGAATGGGATGTGGAATTAAAATGTGTGGCCACTGGGAGATCCTGCTTTCTCTGGCGGACAGTGCGTAGATGTTCAGCAAAGCGGTCTCCCAGTCTGCGTCGGGTCTCGCCAATATATAAAAGGCCGCATCGGGAGCACCGGACGCAGTATATCACCCCAGTCGACTCACAGGTGAAGTGTTGCCTCACCTGGAAGGACTGTTTGGGGCCCTGAATGGTGGTAAGGGAGGAAGTGTAAGGGCATGTGTAGCACTTGTTCCGCTTACACGGATAAGTGCCAGGAGGGAGATCAGTGGGGAGGGATGGGAGGGACGAATGGACAAGGGAGTTGCGTAGGGAGCGATCCCTGCGGAATGCATAGAGAGGGGGGTAGGGAAAGATGTGCTTAGTGGTGGGATCCCGTTGGAGGTGGCGGAAGTTACGGAGAATAATATGTTGGACCTGGAGGCTGGTGGGGTGGTAGGTGAGGACCAGGGGAACCCTATTCCTAGTGGGGTGGTGGGAGGATGGAGTGAGAGCAGATGTACGTGAAATGGGGGAGATGCGTTTAAGAGCAGAGTTGATAGTGGAGGAAGGGAAACCCCTTTCTTTAAAAAAGGAAGACATCTCCCTCGTCCTAGAAAGAATAGAAAGAATGAAAAACAGATGCGGCGGAGACGGAGGAATTGCGAAAAGGGGATGGCGTTTTTGCAAGAGACAGGGTGAGAAGAGGAATAGTCCAGATAGCTGTAAGAGTCAGTAGGCTTATAGTAGACATCAGTGGATAAGCTGTCTCCAGAGACAGAGACAGAAAGATCTAGAAAGGGGAGGGAGGTGTCGGAAATGGACCAGGTGAACTTGAGGGCAGGGTGAAAGTTGGAGGCAAAGTTAATAAAGTCAATGAGTTCTGCATGCGTGCAGGAAGCAGTGCCAATGTAGTCGTCGATGTAGCGAAGGAAAAGTGGGGGACAGATACCAGAATAGGCACGGAACATAGACTGTTCCACAAACCCAACAAAAAGGCAGGCATAGATAGGACCCATATGGGTGCCCATAGCTACACCTTTAGTTTGGAGGAAGTGGGAGGAGCCAAAGGAGAAATTATTAAGAGTAAGGACTAATTCCTCCGGACTATTCCTCTTCTCACCCTGTCTCTTGCAAAAACGCCATCCCCTTCTCGCAATTCCTCCGTCTCCGCCGCATCTGCTCTCAGGATGAGGCTTTTCATTCTAGGACGAGGGAGATGTCTTCCTTTTTTAAAGAAAGGGGCTTCCCTTCCTCCACTATCAACTCTGCTCTTAAACGCATCTCCCCCATTTCACGTACATCTGCTCTCACTCCATCCTCCCACCACCCCACTAGGAATGGGGTTCCCCTGGTCCTCACCTACCACCCCACCAGCCTCCAGGTCCAACATATTATTCTCCGTAACTTCCGCCACCTCCAACGGGATCCCACCACTGAGCACATCTTTCCCTACCCCCCCTCTCTCTGCATTCCGCAGGGATCGCTCCCTATGCAACTCCCTTGTCCATTCGTTCCCCCCATCCCTCCCCACTGATCTCCCTCCTGGCACTTATCCATGTAAGCGGAACAAGTACTACACATGCCCTTACACTTCCTCCCTTACCACCATTCAGGGCCCCAAACAGTCCTTCCAGGTGAGGCAACACTTCACCAGTGAGTCAGCTGGGGTGATACACTGCGTCCGGTGCTCCCGATGTGGCCTTTTATATATTGGCGAGACCCGACGCAGACTGGGAGACCGCTTTGCTGAACATCTACGCTCTGTCTGCCAGAGAAAGCAGGATCTCCCAGTGGCCACACATTTTAATTCCACATCCCATTTCCATTCTGACATGTCTATCCACGGCCTCCTCTACTGTAAAGATGAAGCCACACTCAGGTTGGAGGAACAACACCTTATATTCCGTCTGGGTAGCCTCCAACCTGATGGCATGAACATCGACCTCTCTAACTTCCGCTAAGGCCCCACCTCCCCCTTGTACCCCATCTGTTACTCATTTTTATGCACACATTCTTTCTCTCACTCTCCTTTTTCTCCCTCTGTCCCTCTGAATATACCTCTTGCCCATCCTCTGGGTCCCCCCATCTCTTGTCTTTCTTCCCGGACCTCCTGTCCCATGATCCTCTCGTATCCCCTTTTGCCTATCACCTGTCCAGCTCTTGGCTCTATCCCTCCCCCTCCTGTCTTCTCCTATCATTTTGGATCTCCCCCTCCCCCTCCAACTTTCAAATCCCTTACTCACTCTTCCTTCAGTTAGTCCTGACGAAGGGTCTCGGCCTGAAACGTCGACTGCACCTCTTCCTACAGATGCTGCCTGGCCTACTGCGTTCACCAGCAACTTTGATGTGTGTTGCTGTACATGAGAGGTTTTGCCATTAACAGTGTACTGTTACTTTCTGGTTAATGGGAATAAATCCTGGAACTCTATGCCCATGAGCACAGCCAGATTAGATTCACTGGAAGGACTACAGTGAGTCAAGAGAGTGGCAACACTCTCATGATCTACTGTGGCAACATTCCAGGTGCTGGAAAAAAAACAATCAGAAAGAAGTCCTGATTACCATTACTCTCATTTTACCTCTTTTTCGGATTTTTGTCCCTTGCCTACATTTTCCATGTCTATCCCATATATTCAGATGATACCTTATGCCATTTTTATTTTCCTCAGATGAGGAATTTCCACCACCACATATTGCTTTCCCAACATTGTATTATTGTATACAGAGCCATCAAATTGGAGCACTACAGCACAGTACAGGGCCTTCAGCCCATGTTCTTGTTCTGACCTTTACACCTACTCCAAGATTAATCTAACCCTTTACTCCTACATAGGCCTCCATTTTTCTTTTATTGACCTGTCTATCTAACAGACACTTAAATGACCCTAATGCATCTGCTTCTGCCACCACCCTTGCTGTGCGATCCATGTACTTACCGGTCTTAAAGTGAAAAAACCTACGTACCTCTGGCATTCCCCCATACTTTCCTCCAATCACCTTAAACATACGTCCCCTTGTATTAGTCATTGCCACCCAGGGAAAAAAGGACCTGACTGTTCTCTCTATCTATGCCTCTCATCATCAGCCACATGTTCCAGATTAACTCAGTAGCTGGAATGGCTAAAGAGAACAGTTAACTAAAGTTGGGAAGTCATTCTGCAACTATACAGGATTTCAGTGTGAGTACACTGGAGACATTGAATGCACCTTGATCTCTTACTTTAGACTTGCCAGAGCATGGGTTTGAGATGGGTATAATGGTGCCATTTAAAAAGCAATTGAATTGTACATTGAGTGGAGGGAATCAGAGAGATATGGGCAAACACAGAAAAATGGGACTAGTTGGGTGGACTGTAAAGGGGCTGGATGGTTTGGAGTTTGTAAAGTGTGTGCAAGATCGTTTTTTGCAGCAATACATAGAGGTACCAACTAGAGAAGGGGCAGTGTTGGATCTCCTGTTAGGGAAGGAGACAGGGCAGGTGACGGAGGTATGTGTTGGGGAGCACTTCGGGTCCAGTGATCACAATGCCATTAGTTTCAATATAATTATGGAGAAGGATAGGACTGGACCTAGGGTTGAGATTTTTGATTGGAGAAAGGCTAACATTGAGGAGATGCAAAAGGATTTAGAGGGAGTGGATTGGGACAATTTGTTTTATGGGAAGGATGTAATAAAGAAATGGAGGTCATTTAAAGTTAAAAATTTGAGGGTACAGGATCTTTATGTTCCTGTTAGGTTGAAAGGAAAGGTTAGAAGTTTGAGAGAGCCATGGGTTTCAAGGGATATTGGAAACTTGGTTTGGAAAAAGAGAGGGATTTACAATAAATATAGGCAGCTTGGAGTAAATGAGGTGCTCGAGGAATATAAAGAATGTAAAAAGAATCTTAAGAAAAAAATCAGAAAAGCTAAAAGAAGATACGAGGCTGCTTTGGCAAGTAAGGTGAAAATAAATCCAAAGGCTTTCTACAGTTATATTAATAGCAAAAGGATAGTAAGGGATAAAATTGTTCCCTTAGAGAATCAGAGTGGACGGCTATGTGTGGAGCCAAAAGAGATGGGGGAGGTTTTGAATAATTTCTTCTCTTTGGTACTCACTAAGGAGAAGGATATTGAATTGTGTAAGATAATTTTTCCATTAAGGATGGCGCCGGTAACTGGTGACTTTGCGCATGCTCTCCCGAGCAATCTGCCCTCTCCACTATCTTATACCCAAGAAACCATTCTAAACCTCCAATCTAGCAAGATCAAGATCAACAACACCCTGGCGAAGCTACTGACCCCGCTGGAGACCATCACGCCAGAACTGCTTCTCAAACTCTGGACCGCACCTGGACCTGACCAACGAGGCCCACCACGTTCTCGGAGACTCACGGTCTGCTACCATGCAGGAGCGCTTGGAGACCTGACCCACTCTGACCAGCACCTGTCAGGAGCAGACAACCACACAGAAGAGATGATGGAGACCTCAAGGTGCCCCAGAGGCTTCCCCGGAGCGACCACCAAAAAGCCCCGTTGGTGGCCATCCACAGCTGCTGGAAGTGAGGCCTCCGCCGCCGACCTCGTAAATCGAGCCCGAGGCTCGGCTGGAGCGGAGGCCTCTGCAACTGTGACTTGGCTTAAGGACTTGTTTCAGCCAGGAGCCCAGCCCTCCGGGATTAAATGTCCGCTTCGGGGCCTGACCCAATCGACAGCCCGGGCCCCCGGCAGCTGGAAGTGGCAGTGGTGCCTCCCCTGTTACTTGGCCCAACCCGGAGTGCACGACAATGCGACCCGCCGATTGATTCCCAAGGGACGCGTCCACCAACATCAAAGAGCTGACAACACACTGCATCGATGGAAACCTGGAAAACTGCACTACTTACCGAGGAAGCGTGGGAAAAGAGCTGGGCTGCTGGTCAGATTGAAGCTGAGGGGCTTCAGGGTCTCAGTGCCCACCATCCTACTAGCTAATGTGCAAGTCATAGGGAACAAGGTGGATGATCTTAAAGGGAGACCCACCTACTACAGCGAGATGCAGAACTGCTGTGTATTCTGTTTCACCGAGACCTGGCTCTCCCCTGCCACCTCTGACTGTGCCATCCGACCGGAGGGATTTTCGATCCATCGGATGGACCGCATGGCATCTTCGGGCAAGACGAGGGGAGGTGGTGTCTGCCTACTGATCAACACTGCATGGTGCTCGGACACAGTGGCACTGACAAGCTCCTGCGGCCCGGACCTGGAACACCTGTTGGTGAAGTGTTGTCCCTACTATCTGCCACGGGAATTCACCTCGATCATACTGACAGCAGTCTACATTCCCCCCAGGTGGACGTGGAGTGTGCCCTGAACATACTGTATGCCAACTTCAGTGAACTTGAGACCAGGTATCCGGAGGCTTTAATCATTACAGCCGGGGACTTTAACCAGGCCAACCTCAGAAAAGCGCTGCCAAGGTTATACCAACATGACTCCTGCCCCACTAAAGGCCCGAATATACTTGACCACTGCTACACAGCAGTCAAGGATGCCTACCGTTCCGTCCTACGACCTCACTTCGGAAAATCGGACCATCAGGCCGTACTCCTCCTCCTGGCTTACAAGCAGAAACTGAAGCGGGAGGTCACGGTGTCAAAAGTAGTGTCGCGTTGGACAGAAGAAATGGATGAGGTCCTCCATGACTGCTTTGAATCGGTGGACTGGTTAGTATTCAAGGACTCGGCAGCTAACCTCAATGAGTATGCCTCAGCTGTCACGGACTTTATTTGGAAATGCATGAAGGACTGTGTGTCTCGCAAGACGATCCGGGTATTCCCTAACTGGAAACCTTGGATGAATTATGAGGTCAAGTCCTTTTTAAAGGCTAGAGCTGCAGCCTTTATGTCTGGGGATACCAGTTGCTACACAGAATCCAGGCGTGAACTCCGGAAAGCCATTGAGGGCGCCAAGAGGCAATATCGAGCCAAGTTGGAAGCCCAGGCTAACCAGAGGGATGCCAGTAGACTATGGCAGGGTCTAATGAGAGCACTGGGCGCAAAGAAAAGGCTGGGAATATCAATAACTGTGGTGCTTCTCTTCCTGATGAACTGAAAATATTCTACGCAAGATTCAAACAGAAGAGGAGCGTCCTGCTCCCTCCGGATGAACCGGACCTGGTGGCATCGAGATTCATCGTCACCGAGGAGGACGTTAGAAGGGCCTTCCTGAAGATAAATCCAAGGAAGGCAATGGGCCCAGATGGCATCTCGGGACAGGTTCTCCTGGTCTGTGCAAGCGAGCTAGCTGGAGTGTTTGCTGTCATCTTCAACTGCTCCTTGCTTCAGTCTAAGATCCCCTCGTGTTTTAAGAAGGCAACGATAATCCCAGTGCCGAAGAAGAGCAAGGTGGCATGCCTGAATGACTATCGACCTGTGGCTCTGACATCAATTGCTATGAAGTGCTTCGAGAGATTAGTTATGGCACACATCAACCACAGCCTACCGGTCAACCTCGACGCTTTGCAATTCACCTACGGGAGCAACAGGTCAACGGCAGATGCCATCTCTCTGGCCCTAAATTCCTCCTTAGAACACCTGGAGAATAAAGACGCATAAATAAGACTCCTTTTCATTGACTACAGCTCTGCCTTTAATACCATCATTCCAAATAATCTGATTCATAAGCTCCGGAACCTGGGCCTTAGCACTCAGATCTGCAGCTGGATCTTCAACTTCCTCACAGACAGGATCCACGCTGTAAAAATAGGGGACAAGCTCTCCTCTACAATCACGCTGAGCACCGGTGCCCCACAAGGCTGTGTACTCAGCCCCCTGCTGTACTCACTGTACACCCATGATTGTGTAGCCAAGTTTCCACCAAACTCAATATATAAGTTTGCTGATGACACAACAATTGTAGGCCGTATCTTGAGTAATGATGAGTTTGAGTACAGAAAGGAAATTAAGAACCTGGTGGCATGGTGTGAAGACAATAACCTATCCCTTAACATCAGCAAGATGAAGGAATTGGTTGTTGACTTCAGAAGGAGTAGCGGACCACACAACCCAATTTACATCGGTGGTGCGCAAGTGGAACAGGTCAAAATCCTTAAGTTCCTCGGGGTCAATATCACAAATGACCTGACTTGGTTCAACCAAGCAGAGTTCACTGCCACAAAGGCCCACCAGCGCCTTTGCTTCCTGAGAAAACTAAAGAAATTTGGCCTGTCCCCTCACTAATTAGTCCCTCGCTAATTTTTATAGATGCATCGTAGAAAGCATTCTTCTAGGGTGCATTAAAAACCTGGTATGGAAGTTGTCCTGTCTAAGACCGAAAGAAGCTGCAGAAGATCGTGAACACGGTGCAGCACATCACACAAACCAATCTTGTGTCCTTGGACTCACTTTACACTGCACGCTGTCGGAGCAGTGCTGCCAGGATAATCAAGGACACGACCCACCCAGCCAACACACTTTTCATCCCTCTTCACACCGGGAGAAGGCTCAGGAGCTTGAAGACTCGTACGGCCAGATTTGGGAACAGCTTCCTTCCAACTGTGATAAGACTACTGAACGAATCCTAACCCAGATCTGGGCCGTACCCTCCAAATATGCGAACCTGCCTCTCGTTTTTTTTTTGCACTACCTTACTTTCCATTTTTCTATTCTCTATTTATGATTTTTAATTTAAATTTTTTAATATTTACTAAGTTTTACTATTTTAAATATTTAATATTTGTAATCCAGGGAGTGGAAAGCGAGGAATCAAATATCGCTGTGATGATTGTACGTTCTAGTATCAATTGTTTGCCGACAATAAAGTATAAAGTATGAAGTATAAAGGAAACAAGAAGGGTAGTTATGGTAAGTATGACAATTAAAGAAGAGGAAGTACCGGTGCTTTTAAGGAATATAAAAGTGGATAATCCTCTGGGTCTGGACTAGATATTCCTTAAGACCTTGAGGGAAGTCAATGTGGAAATAGCAGGGGCTCTGATAGAAATATTTCAAATGTCATTAGAAACGGGGATTGGCGTATTGCTCATGTGGTTCCATTGTTTAAAAAGGGTTCTAAGAGTAAACCTAGCAATTATCGGCCTGTGAGTTTGACGTCAGTGGTGGGTAAATTGATGGAAAGTATTCTTAGAGATGGTGTATACAATTATTTGGATAGACAGGGTCTGATTAGGAACAGTCAACATGAATTTGTGCGTGGAAGGTCATGATTGAGAAATCTTATTAATTTTTTGATGAGGTTACTAGGAAAGTTGATGAGGGTAAAGCGGTGGATGTTGTCTATATAGACTTTATTAAGGCCTTTGACAAGGTTCCACACGGAAAGCTAGTTAGGAAGGTTCAATCGTTAGGTATTAATATTGAAGTAGTAAAATGGATTCAGCAGTGGCTGGATGGGAGATGCCAGAGAGTAGCGGTGGATAACTGTGTGTCAGATTGGAGGCCGGTGTCTAGTGGTGTGCCTCAGGGATCTGCACTGGGTCCAATGTTGTTTGTCATATATATTAATGATCTGGATGATGGGGTGGTAAATTGGATTAGTAAGAATACAGAAGATACTAAGATAGGTGGAGTTGTGGATAATGAAGTTGGTTTTCAAAGTTTGCAGAGAGATTTAGGCCAGTTAGAAGAGTGGGCTGAAAGATGGCAGATGGAGTTTAATGCTGATAAATGTGAGGTGCTACATTTTGGTAGGACTAATCAAAATAGGACATACATGGTAAATGGTAGGGCATTGAAGAATGCAGTAGAACAGAGGGATCTCGGAATAATGGTGCATAGTTCCCTGAAGGTGGAATCTCATGTGGATAGGGTGGTGAAGAAAGCTTTTGGTATGCTGGCTTTTATAAATCAGAGCATTGAGTATAGGAGTTGGGATGTCATGTTGAAATCGTATAAAGCATTGGTAAGGCCAAATTTGGAGTATTGTGTATAGTTCTGGTCACCGAATTATAGGAAAGATGTCAATAAAATTGAGAGAGTACAGAGGAGATTTACTAAAATGTTGCCTGGGTTTCATCTCCTAAGTTACAGAGAAAGGTTGAACAAGTTAGATCTGTATTCTTTGGAACATAGAAAGTTGAGGGGGGACTTGATAGAGGTATTTAAAATTATGAGGGGGATTAATAGAGTTGACGTGGATAGGCTTTTTCCATTGAGAGTAGGGGAGATTCAAACAAGAGGACATGAGTTGTGAGTTAAAGGGCAAAAGTTTAGGGATAACATGAGGGGGAACTTCTTTACTCAGAGAGTGGTAGCTGTGTGGAACGAGCTTCCAGCAGAAGTGGTTGAGGCAGGTTCGATGTTGTCATTTAAAGTTAAATTGGATAGATATATGGACAGGAAAGGAATGGAGGGTTATGGGCTGAGCGCAGGTCGGTGGGACTAGGTGAGAGTAAGAGTTCTGTACGGACTAGAAGGGCCGAGATGGCCTGTTTCCATGCTGTAATTGTTATATGGTTACATACCTCTGCACCTTAGAACCAGTTTACTCAAACATTTCCCAGTTCCGATTGCAGGTCATCCATTTGCAACTTAATCCTTTTCCTCTCCATAGATCTGCTTCCAGCACATCTTGTTTTTAATTGTTTTATTTTATTTAGAGCCCTTCTGGCTCAATTAATCTGTGCCGCCCAGTTGTACCCATGCCACCAATTGACTCACTAACCCGTAGGTCTTTGGAATGTGGGAGGGAACCAGGGCACCCGAAGGCGACCCATGCGGTCGCGAGGAGAACATAGACAGCGAAGGGAACAGAACCTGGGTCGCTGGCCCTGTAAAGCATTACACTAACTGCTGTGCTACAGTGCCAGCCATTCACTGGCATTTCTTAATCTTGTAATAAAAATAGCTTGCATAATATTGACTTGAAGTTAATCTAGACCTTGTGTGAAGTAGTTCGACACAATCTTGTTTCAATCACTCTCCTGCATCCTCTGTGTATATCTCTTCTCCTTGTAGCATTGCATTTGAATTTCTTTGAGTTGTGCTGTTTAGACTGTATGCTGTGGTAGCATTGAGCTGAAACAATGTTCATACGTGTGTTTGGATGTCATTACAAAGTGGCATCAACATTTAGGAAATTATTGGAGGTTTATGTTTGAGCAACGGTGATGAATGTGGCCAAATCACAGCTTGTTCTTGTACCATGTAAGGCTATGAATACTAATAGTGTTCAAATGATGTGATTTTATCTTTGGAGCCTCCTGATCATTACCGTCAACCATGATTACATACTTTTCTGTCAAATAATAATGTGAACAGGTGAAGTTAAAGCAAAGACAATGGGAAGTTTTGATCATTGTACATTCTTTCCCCATGTAGATTGCAATGTGCAAGGTCAAACCCCTTTATATTATGAAAGTGGCACAGCTGGTAAAACTACCACTTCACAGCTCTAGAGATCCTGGTTCTATCCTCATCTCCGGCACTCTTTGTGTGCAATTTACACATTCTCCTTGCGACCAGGTCTGTTTTCCCTGTCTCCCCTATCCGAAGACAAGCAGGTTGGGAGATTAATTGCTCCTAGTGGTGGAATCTGGGAGGAGCTGACACGAATGTCAGAGACAATAGTTGACAGGGAAATTTGAAGGGAATTGCTCTGTCAGCTGAAAGAGACTCCATGGGATCAACAGCCTCTTTGTCCTTTTCTGAACAAAATTGCAGCATCGTCTTAGTTCCTGGAGTTGAAGTATTCCCAATGCCCCTCTACACATATTCCAATATAATATGGAAGGAGGCTATTCCACTTATTGTTAGCTCACTTGTTAGACCTATTCCCCATTTTTATTTCCATGGAACCAATTCATGGTCACCAACTCCTGTGATTCTCCTGGTATGAAGTTGCAGTGGTCTACAGTCACCATCTGCCAACACTTCTCTGTGATGTGCAAGTAAACCAGAGCAGATGGGGAAACAAATGTGGTCACAAGGTGAACGTACAAACTCCAACTTGGTTTCTGGGACCTGTGAGGCAGCAACAATAACTGTTACTCTACCACTCCACCCGAACTTCCAGGTTTAAGTGAATGGTAATCAAAGATACAGAAAAGAAAATGAACAATGATTTCTGGTATTTGGATCATAATCTCAGCTTTTTGTTCAGCAGAGACATTTCTCACAACTGTGTTCTCAAGGAAGAAGGTATCTGGGTCATCAGATTACAAATCACAACTGAAGAAGACACGACACCCTGTGCAAGAGGCTTCTACACAAAAGCACCATGACACATTTTCTTCTGATTAAGAAATACCATCCACCAGGTATTTGCATTGTATTGCAATGGACTACAGTGTCAGGGAATGAGAAATTGCATTGCTTGTTGTGTGATACCTAGTTTTTGACTTGCATTTGTTATCAAAGGTCTCCACCATTCAGAATATGCTATCTTCTTGCTACCACCATTAGGCAGGAAGGACAGATGCCTTGCAAATTTTTACAGACGTACGATGGAGAACATTCTAAGTGGTTGCATCACCATCTGCTATGGGGCTGGGGGAAGGGGTGTGCTACTGCACAGGATCAAAATAAGCTGCAGAGAGTTGCAAAATTAGTCAGCTCCATCATGGGTACTTGCCTCCGTAGTATCCAGGACATCTTCAAGGAGAACTGCCTCAAAAAGCCAGCATCCATCGTTAAGGACCTCCATCACCCAGGACATACCCTCTTCTCATTGCTACCATCAGGAAGGAGGTACAGGAGCCTGAAGGCTCACACTCAGCGATTCAGGAACTGCTTCTTCCCCTTGTCATCAGATTTCTTAATGAATATTGGACCCATAAATACTAAGTCACTACTTTTTAATTTCTTTTTGCACTATTTAATTTAACTTTTATATATATATAGAAGATGAACAAGATAATGAGAGGTGTTGATCGTGTGGATAGTCAGAGGCTTTTCCCCAGGGCTGAAATGGCTAGCACGAGAGGGCATAGTTTTAAGGTGCTTGGAAGTAGGTACAGAGGAGATGTCAGGGGTAAGTTTTTATGCAGAGAGTGATGAGTGCGTGGAATGGGCTGCCGGCAGCAGTGGTGGAGGCGGAAACGATAGGGTCTTTTAAAAGACTCCTGGATGGCTACATGGAGCTTAGAAAAATAGAGGGTTATGAGTAAGCCTAGGTATTTCTAAGGTAAGGACATGTTCGACATGGCTTTATGGGCCAAAGGGCCTGTATTGTGCTGTAGGTTTTCTATATTTCTATGTTTCTATATATATTACTGTAATTACTCACTGTGATTACATACTTTCTGTAATTCACAGTTTTTAAATTATTATGTATCACGGTATACTGCTGCTGTATAACAACAAATTTCATGACACATGTCAGTTCGATTAAAGGTGATTCTGATTCTGAGGTGACTCAATTGTCCTGACATTCTAGCCCACATAGTTAAGCTGTGACTGGCATCCATCAAACAAAGTAGAATATTGTCCAGCTATATTCTGGTTGGCTCACTATAAGAAGGATGTACAAGCTTTAAAGAGGGTGCAGAAAAGTTTTACCAAGATGTGACTTAGACTCCTGCATGTCTCTTGAGGATAGATTAAGCAAGCTAGGCCTTTTCTGTTAGGAATGAAGGAGGGTGAGTGGTAAATCGATAGAGATGTACAAGATAATAAGTGGCACAGATCGACTGGATAGCCAGAGATTTTTATCCACGGCAGAAATGGCCAATACGAGAGGGCTTCATTTTAAAGTGATTGGAAGAAAGTAGAGAGAGGATGTCTCGGTAAGGTTTTTACACAGAGGGAGTTGGGTACGTGAATGCCCTCCCAGGGGTGATAGAGGCAGGTACATTAAGGACATTTAAGAATCTCTTTGACAGGCACGTGGATGATTGAAAAAATGAGGTCTTCAAAAGAGGGAAGAGTTTGATCGATCTTAGGGTAGGTTATAAAGTCAGAACAACATCATGGGCGAAGGGCATATCTACGGTCTATGGTCCTACAAACCAGGTGTAACAACAAATCATTTTTACTCTATTCACATGATGTGGCCATTGTTGACAAGGCCAGTAAGCTGGCATATTGGTTTATTATTGTCAGATGTAAAAGGTACAGTGAGAAACTTGGTTTGCATGCCATCCATAAAGATCACTTGCTCAAACCCGCACATCGGGGTGGTTAAAGGGAAGAGCAATAACGTCATGCAGAATACAGTGTTACAGTTAGAGAGAAGGTGCATTGCCCATTCAAATACCCTCAAGAAGCTTGCTAAACCGTGGGAGTCCTGCAGTACTGCATTCTATCATCTTCATTGGATCAAATAACTCATTCTTTTACTTTGTATAAGTGCAATGAAAAGCTAAGTTTGTACCATCATGGACTGAATGTTACTAATGTGTGCTCAGTTTGCCTCCTTCCTGGTTCATCTAGATTCCCATATTTACCAGAAGTATGGAGGGAATGTGCTGGTCACCTCCCTCATGTGATTCTTCTGCTGAGTCTGGTGATTTCCCCCACCGTCTGCACATGTACTGACTTGGCTGTTATTGTTCTGTATTCTCCAGCATTACTTCTATAACCGTACATTCCTAACACTGCTGCTCCTGTATACAATGTTTGAACTTGAGATGCTTAATAGATTTCATTTCTAAATTTACTCTCCACTTGCAGGGAAGACCATTTGGTAATCATGCAAACAGAAGTCAAAATTACATAATGGTCATGGCTACATTATCTTACACCCCTCATGAGCAATATAACCAATTGACTCTTCTAGGATGAGTAAGTGCCTTGGTGCCATTAAATGCTCTCAGTTATTGCCACTTAAATAGTTTATTGATGGGATTATTACCTCCTGTTTCAAAAGGAAACGATATTGATAATGGTTTCTCAATATTAGTGGATCATTATTCAGTGAGAGGTCTTTAAATGATCGTAGCCACATAGCCAAGAGATGGGCAGATACAAAATGAATTGTTCTCTCTCTCTCTCTCTCTCTCTCTCTCTCCCTCCCCTTCCCTCCCTCTCCCTCTCTCTCCATAACACCATAAGACAAAGGAGCCAAATTATTCCATTCAGCCCATCAGGTCTGCTCTCTAGTAATCTTTATCAGCCTGTTGACTCTGTTGATCACCTAGGCAACTTTTAACCAGCCCTCATCCTCTCGGATATTCCTCCTGTCATTCACATTTCCCCTCTTTCACCCCATTTGCCACACACTCACCGACTGATTTGTTTCTTGCACATTCTCAGCATCTTTGCCCTGAAATGTTTACTGTTCATCTCTACACAGATGCTGCTTGACCTACTGAGTATCTCTGTTTAATTTTTCAGATTTCAAACAACTTTAGTTTCTTGATTTTCAAGTGATTTAACAGTTTCCAGTAGCTGCAGAAAACTAGTAAACACACACTTCCATATATAAATTAAAAATCTTACAGTGCTCTTGTTTAGTCATAGCTATAACATAGATAATGATTATTTGGTGCTGGTTCTCCTTGGCTTTCAAATGTCAGTCTAAACACCACATTTCAAACCATTTAAATGCCCTGTAAATCTCTCTAATTGAATTAATGAACAATTAATGCCTCCTCTACTGTAAAGATGAAGCCACACTCAGGTTGGAGGAACAACACCTTATATTCCGTATGGGTAGCCTCCAACCTGATGGCATGAACATTGACTTCTCTAACTTCCGCTAGGCCCCACCTCCCCCTCGTACCCCATCTGTTACTCTTTTTAATGCACACATTCTTTCTCTCACTCTCCTTTTTCTCCCTCTGTCCCTCTGAATATACCTCTTGCCCATCCTCTGGGTCACCCCCCCCCCGTCTTTCTTCCCGGACCTCCTGTCCCATGATCCTCTCGTATCCCCTTTTGCCTATCACCTGTCCAGCTCTCGGCTCCATCCCTCCCTCTCCTGTCTTCTCCTATCATTTTGCATCTCCCCCTCCCCCTCCAGCTTTCAAATCCCTTACTCACTCTTCCTTCAGTTAGTCCTGACGAAGGGTCTCGGCCTGAAACGTCGACTGCGCCTCTTCCTATAGATGCTGCCTGGCCTGCTGCGTTCACCAGCAACTTTGATGTATGTTGCAACAATTAGACGTCGTGGTTTCCCTGAGTAAGATGCTTCAGTGCCTTCATAGGTTTACCACACACACACACACACACACACACACACACACACACACCCCTTTACTTCTCCCATTGATGCTCATGCATTAAGTTATGATCACTTTATCAAAGCCATGGCAGCAAGTCATCATCTCCCTAGCTCATGTGAGGCCATCCCATGTTAAAGAAGATTCATTCACAGTCATCGTGTGCTCTCAGAAATGTAGGAGAAGTGGATTGACCTGCAGGGACCACTTCAGAACATCAAAAGTTGATACATAGACACAATGTTGTCAAGAGCAAGTTGTAAGCTTGTTATTGCTAATTATATCAGCTTGACATTCATTAGAAAGGATTTGTGTGCACAATAACGCGTCTTCCATTGAACCAGACAATGATCCACCACGACAGAGCAGCACAGCTGCTAGAACTACTGGTAGAGAGCTCCAGTGACTGGGGATTGAACTTGATCTCAGGATCTCTTGTCTCTGTGACTGAGTGGGGAATGCTTCTGAATGATCAGATCTTACCCTGTACACTAATTGGCCACTGTAAGTTACTTCACAGTGCCAAACAAATCAAAGAAGTATTGATGGACATTTGAGGGAGAGCATAAGACGTGGAGTACAGGGAAATAAGGAGAGAGGGCGTGGACTGATGTTACTGCTCTCCAGGGAGCTAGCATGGTGCAGTGGGTGACTGGTCTCCTGTGTTGTAGTAAGAGCCCATTTTATAGCATCTTTGAGTCATAGATTTATAATGTGAAAGAGAAGCAGGTCTTTCAGCCCAGCTCATGTTAGAGTCTTTGGTGACATACCAAATCTCATCTAACTCCTAATGAATTATAGCTGCTGTCATGTCTCCTTTGTAATTGTTTCAATATGTTGGGTTCAGGAACTTGATATGTTGAGCAAGGTGGATTGTTCTTTCTGACCTGCAATAACTGTGGTCTCCTGAAGAGGAAGTCTGGAATGTGGTTACAGAAGAAGGTACAAAGGTCTAGGCTTTGAAGCAGGTACTGAGAGTGCGATGGTGTTCACTGCTGAGCTGTAATCAATACACAGCAACCTGAAGTAGGTATCGCTATTTTCCAAGTGGCTCAATGCTAAGTGGAAAGTTAATGATATCATATCCGGTGTAGACCTATAGGCACATTGCAGTGGGTCAGGGTCCTTGCTTAGGCTGGAGCTAATTCTGGCCATGACCAACTTCATCACAGTAGATGTGAGTGCAACTGGTTGATAGTTGTTGAGGCAGCTCACCCTGCTCTTCTCAAGCACTGGCATGATCGACACCCCTCTGAACCTCTGACTGCAACAGTGAGAGATTGAAGATATCCTCGAACTGTTTCACCAGTTGTTTGCTACAGGTTTTCAGTGCCTGACTAGGTACATCATTGGGGTCTGTTGCCTTGCCAGGGTCTGACATTGGCCTTTGAGTCAGAGAACAAGTGGTTGCCAGATGCTGCAGGGGTTCGCCCAGGTGTAGTTTTATTCTCCCTTTCATAGTGTGTACAAAAGGCCTTGAGCTCATCTGGGAATGAAGCGTCACTGCTGTTCATGATGTTAGGTCTGTTTTACTCAGCTGCTCAATAAATAGCTTACTGTGAGAATATGACATTCACGTTACCTATTAGTACAGCAAATTCTGGTCAAGTGTGTGTACGTGCCTCTGGTAAACTTTGTCCCCCTCATTTTCTTGATTTGCTGTAATCTATTTTGAGTATCCCGCAGTGAAATAATCCCACAGTGAAAGCAGAGAACAAACTGGCAAGAGTTGGAAATCAGAGATAAAAGAGAAATTTTTGGAGACACACAATAGGTCAGGCAGCATCTGTGGAGAGAGAACTGAGTGACTACTTCAAATCAAAGATCACATTGTCAAAGTTGGCAGAGGTTAAAAGACTAAGTAAAATTAAAGATGCTGAAAGAGTTGACACATGGAGGGATTGAAAAGAAAAGGGGGGAAGTTAATGAGGGAAGGATGGGAGATGCGGGAGGAAGTGAAAAGAAGGGGAAAGGAGAGAAGGATGGGAGGCACTGGACAAAGTGAAAGGATAGAAGTAGGGAAAGAATGGAAGTTGGGAAGTGAAAGGATGGGAGAGGAAGAGGATGGAAGATGGGGTGGAAGTGAAAGGAAGGGGAAAGGAGGGAAAGGATGAGAGATGGGGTGGAAATGAAAAAGAGAGAGAAAGGATGGGAGATGGAGAGGAAGTGAAAGAAAGGGGAGGAAGCGAAAGGATGGGAGATGGGGAAGAAGTGAAGGATGGGGAGGAAAGGATGGGAAATGGGAAAGAAGTGAAAGGAAAGGGAGGGAGGAAAGGATGGGAGATGTGGAGGAAGTGAAAGGATGGGAAGGAAAAGATGGGATTTTTATGTGTCTGAGGCAACTATTCTTCATCTGTGATTCTCCCTCCATCATCTATTCAGATGGAGGTCCTTCCTTCATGATCGTGTAAGTCAAGGTTCAATGTTAATTTGTAATAAAGTACCTTTATTTTACCATATACCACCGGCTCATGTTCAATGATTCAGAAACAACTTCTTCCTTACTTGCCATCAAATTTCTGGATGGTCCATGAACACATGGACACCACCTCATTATTCATCTTTCACAATATATGTTTATTTATCTACCGACCTCTATTTATTTATTTATCTACCTTCCTCTTTATCCATTTATCTATCTATCTAATAGTAATCTTTATGTTTTTGCAATGTGACAAGATAAAGATTAGCTTTGTTTGTCACGAGTACATTGAAATATGCAGTGGAATGCATCAGATCAATAGGGATTGTGCTGGGCAGCCCACAATGATTGGCATGGATCTACTGGCAATACTGCATGCCCACAATTCACTAACCCTAACTGAACACCTTTGGAACATGGGAGGAAACGAGAGCACCCAGAGGAAACCCACTTGGTTACAAGGAGAATGTATAAACTCCTTACAAACAGCGGTGGAAATTGGAGCCCAATCTAACATTTGGTGCTGTCATAGTGTTACGCTAACCACTATGCTACCACACCACCCATTGAACTGGTGCCAAAACCATCAAGTTTTATGACACATGTTGCTGATAATAAACCAGGTTCTGATTCCGAATGAATACTCATCATTGTTTGAAGCTCCTTCTTCATTGCTGTGTTGAAATTATGGAGATTCCTGTCCTTGCCTTGGACTGCAGCAGTTGGTGAAGATAGATCTCCTCTACTTTGTCTAGGACAATAAATGCTGCTGGGCAAATGACATCACAGCCCACAATAATCATCTCCCAAGCCCTGCTTGTCCCTAAGTTGAAATAATAGGCTCTCACAATTGCCATTTACAACAAGAGCAACCAACTAACTACTGGAGGAATTCAGTGGGCCAAGAAGCAGCTGTGTGGGAAATGAAATGTCAACATTTTGAGTCAAAACCTCGCATCAGGACAATTCCAGCACCTGCAGTCTCTTCTATTTCCATATGCAACATAACGGTGAGGGTAGCTGCTTTACAGCACTGGCTGTAAGATCTGTTGCAGTCTGTAAGGAGTTTGTACATTCTCCCTGTGAGGTGTCTCTGGGTGGTCCGGTTTCCCAAGACGTACAGGTTAGAGTTACTGAGTGGTGACATGCTATGTTGGTGCCAAAAGCGTGGTGACATTTATGAGTTGCCCAGCACTATCCTTCATTTGATGCAAATGATGTATTTCACTGTACATTTCGATGTCCATGTGACAATTAAATTTATCTTTCTCTTTATCTACAATCTTTGTTCATGATATAAGATCAAATGACATGATCAAGTGCTCAGATCAGTTGGTAAAAATACACACATACTATCGGCAGTTCCCAAGTTGTGATAGCGTTCTGTTTTGCTGTTTGCCAACATCACAAATAGTTCATAATCTGAACTGTTAGTAATTCAGGCAAAAAGCAAAAACGGTGTGTCGGAGAGGTTCTCAGAAACAGTGGTGACATAGAGAGTGAGCAAGCATGGAGAGAGTGGCCGCCAGTCAGCCTCACAGACACACTCTCAATGATTCAGGAACATCTTCTTCCTCTCTGCCTTCAGACTTCTGAGTGGACATTGAACCCATGAACATGATCTCACCACATGTTTTTGCACTATTAATTTGACCTAGTGAGTGAATACGTGTGTCTGATCAATGCCCCTAGCTGTCCTCAGCTTGACCCACTGTTTCCGAATGTTGTAGCTCAGGGATGCGGAGAGGAGGCATTGAGACAAACCCCATTCTCACCCAGCAGAAGATGCCGTCTGCCCCACAATACCTGCTGCCCTGGGCAATTCATCCACATCCAGCAGAATAGGAATGTGAATTTGTAAAGTTGTGGTGGTAGGGGATTTTAATTTTCCATATATTGATTGGGACTCCTATACTGTTAGGGGTCTAGACGGTTTAGAGTTTGTAAAATGTGTTCAGGAAAGTTTTCTAAATCAATATAAAGAGGGACCAACTAGAGGGGATGCAATATTGGATCTCCTGTTAGGAAACGAGTTAGGAGAAGTGACGGAAGTCTGTGTAGGGGAGCACTTTGGTTCCAGTGATCATAACACCATTAGTTTCAATTTGATCATGGACAAGGATAGATCTGGTCCTAGGGTTGAGGTTCTGAACTGGAAGAAGGCCAAATTTGAAGAAATGAGAAAGGATCTAAAAAGCGTGGATTGGGACAGGTTGTTCTCTGGCAAGGATGTCATCGGTAGGTGGGAAGCCTTCAAAGGAGAAATTTTGAGAGTGCCGAGTTTTTATGTTCCTGTCAGGATTAAAGGCAAAGTGAATAGGAATAAGGAACCTTGGTAATCAAGGGATATTGCAACTCTGATAAAGAAGAAGAGGGAGTTGTATGAAATGTATAGGAAACAGGGGGTAAATCAGGTGCTTGAGGAGTATAAGAAGTGCAAGAAAATACTTAAGAAAGTAATCAGGAGGGCTAAAAGAAGACATGAGGTTGCTTTGGCAGTCAAGATGAAGGATAATCCAAAGAGCTTTTACAGGTATATTAAGAGCAAAAGGATTGTAAGGGATAAAATTGGTCCTCTTGAAGATCAGCGTGGTCGGCTATGTGCGGAACCAAAGGAAATGGGGGAGATCTTAAATAGGTTTTTTGTGTCTGTATTTACTAAGGAAACTGGCATGAAGTCTATGGAATTAAGGGAATCAAGTAGTGAGACCATGGAAACTGCACAGATTGAAAGGGAGGAGGTGCTTGCTGTCTTGAGGAAAATTAAAGTGGGTAAATCCCCGGGACCTGACAGGGTGTTCCCTCGAACCTTGAAGGAGACTGGTGTTGAAATTGCAGGGGCCCTGGCAGAAATATTTAAAATGTCACTGTCTACAGGTGAGGTGCCGGAGGATTGGAGAGTGGCTCATGTTGTTCCGTTGTTTAAAAAAGGATCGAAAAGTAATCCGGGAAATTATAGGCCGGTAAGTTTAACGTCGGTAGTAGGTAAGTTATTGGAGGGAGTACTAAGAGACAGAATCTACAAGCATTTGGATAGACAGGGACTTATTAGGGAGAGTCAACATGGTTTTGTGCGTGGTCGGTCATGTTTGACCAATCTATTAGAGTTTTTTGAGGAGGTTACCAGGAAAGTGGATGAAGGGAAGGCAGTGGATGTTGTCTACACGGACTTCAGTAAGGCCTTTGACAAGGTCCCGCATGGGAGGTTAGTTAGGAAAATTCAGTCGCTAGGTATACATGGAGAGGTGGTAAATTGGATTCGACATTGGCTCGATGGAAGAAGCCAAAGAGTGGTAGTAGAGAATTGCTTCTCTAAGTGGAGGCCTGTGACTAGTGGTGTGCCACAGGGATCAGTGCTGGGTCCATTGTTATTTGTCATCTATATCAATGATCTGGATGATAATGTGGTAAATTGGATCAGCAAATTTGCTGATGATACAAAGATTGGAGGTGTAGTAGACAGTGAGGAAGATTTTCAGAGCCTGCAGAGGGACTTGAACCAGCTGGATAAATGGGCTGAAAAAGGCAGATGGAGTTTAATACAGACAAGTGTGAGGTATTGCACGTTGGAAGGACAAACCAAGGTAGAACATACAAGGTTAATGGTAAGGCACTGAGGACTGCAGTAGAACAGAGGGATCTGGGAATACAGATACAAAATTCCCTAAAAGTGGCGTCACAGGTAGATAGGGTCGTAAAGAGAGCTTTTGGTACATTGGCCTTTATTAATCAAAGTACTGAGTATAAGAGCTGGAATGTTATGCTGATGTTGTATAAGGCATTGGTGAGGCCGAATCTGGGGTAACGTGTTCAGCTTTGGTCACCAAATTACAGGAAGGATATAAATAAGGTTGAAAGAGTGCAGAGAAGGTTTACCAGGACTTGAGAAACTCAGTTACAGAGAAAAGTTGAATAGGTTTGGACTTTATTCCCTGGAGCATAGAGGAATGAGGGGAGATTTGATAGAGGTATATAAAATTATGATGGGTATAGATAGAGTGAATGCAAGCAGGCTTTTTCCACTGAGGCAAGGGGAGAAAGAAACCAGAGGACATGGGTTAAGGGTGAGGGGGAAAAGTTTAAAGGGAACATTAGTGGGGGCTTCTTCACACAGAGAGTGGTGGGAGTATGGAATGAGCTGCCAGATGAGGTGGTAATGCGGGTTCTTTTTTAACGTTTAAGAATAAATTGGACAGATACATGGATGGGAGGTGTATGGAGGGATATGGTCCGTGTGCAGGTCAGTGGGAGTAGGCAGAAAATGGTTCGGCACAGCCAAGAAAGGCCGAAAGGTCTGTTTCTGTGCTATAGTTTTCTGTGGTTTCTATGGCTTCTAATTGGAATCAGATTTATTATTACTAATGTGTGGCATGAAATTTGTTGCTTTGTGGCAGCAGTACACGGCTATATATAAAACATGGTATCAATTATAATAATAAATATATATAAAAATTTAAGTAAGTAGTGCAAAATTAGAGGGGTAAGGTTTATGGGATCATTGTCCATTCAGAAATCTGATTACGGAGAGGAAGAAGCTGTTTCCAAAATGCTGAGTGTGTGTCTTCAGGCTCCTGTACCTCTTCTCTGATGTTAGCAATGAGGAGAGGTTGTGTCCTATGTTGTGGGGGTCCTTAAGCCATCCTACTAGTCTCCCAAACACCGACTTCTATGTGTGGAGTGTCTATAAATTGTGTGTGCGTAACCCAAGGAGGTCCTGTATAGAGTATTAATTGAAGCCAGCAGTGAACAATCTGTGAACGATCTTGTGCAATCCAATGAAGCCAGAGAAAAGAGAAACAATGAGCAGGAATCCAATGTTCACCATGTGTGTTTTTAAGGGCTAAGATGATGGGACAGAGGGCAGCCCCACTACTTTGTCAGTGACTCTGCGGTGGATGTCATGGCAAGCTGTGCAGTTGGAACTGTTAAATATCAAAGAGGCATTAGCAGCCTGGTAAATGAGAAAACCTATGGCAAGCATAGCCAAATTTGAATCTAAATATTAGCAACACTTTCTTAATGCCAGGGAATTCCCAGAAACCGGCTTTCAGGCCAAACTTGTTCTTCCTCAGGTCTTGGCCCTGGGCTCCAACATCTAGCCTACGCATGGCTCGTCATGGAAACCGGTCAGGGCATTTGAATTGTGGATGTGACTATCTGTTTCTCCTTCCACAGAAGATGCCTGTCCTGTTGAATTTCCTGTTTTTATTATCTTGATCAAAGTATTGCTGTGCCTGTTTGATGATGCTTTTATTTCTGACTGGGGTTCTGGAAGGGACCTCAAGGCCTTTCCTAAAGGAACAAATATAAACACCAAATGCTTTTTGAGACTTGGAAGATCAATCTATCTGATGCTATTGATCAAGAGAAAAAGAGAAATGGAATATCACCATGGAAACGTTGCATGTTAAGCAGTTTTATTTTCTACTTTGAGATTGTGATGAATGAGTAGTATATTTTCTGCAGCTGGGATTGTATCAGAACACTCACTTCTGGGGTTATTATCACATTTATCATTAATTGGATACCCTTGGAGTGAATGGTCAATATCTCCAGGCATGGATGGTGTGGTCCTGACCTCATTTCTGCATTGACCAACAATACACGAGTAAATCTAGATGACTGTCCAGACTAGATTGAACAAGCCAAATATTAACTCAAATTGTGAAATTAAACGTAGTCTAGGAAGAGAGTGAGCTGTGCTGAAACATGGCAGTGTCTTATTTACAGTTCATTGGTACAGTCACATTTGAAACATCTCATGACCTTGGTTTTAGGATCTGAATGGGTGTTACTTCTGGAGCAAAGAACATAAACTTGAGAGTGGCCTCATCATGGCTGAAGAGGGAGCAACTTGTCAGAATGGGAACTGGAGTAGGAATTGAAATCTGGGAAATTTGCACTTGCAGGGATAAATGTCAAGAGCAAGATTAGTGAGGAGTGATGAATGGACAAGGGAAACATGGAGGGAACGATCTTTGTGAAAGGTGGGGAATGTGGGAGGGGAGGTAAAGAAGGGTTTGTTGATAGTATCCCACTGAAGATGGCAGGAGTTGCAGGGAATGATACGTTGGATATGTAGGCTCATGAGGTGGTAGGTGAGAACAAGAGGAACTCTATTTCTGTTAAGGTGGTGGAAAAATGGGGTGACCACAGATGTCTGGGAAATGGAGGTGATGCAGATGAGGGCATCAGTGGTGGAGGAAGAAAACCCCAATTCTTTGAAGAAGGAGTTCCTCTTTAATGTTCTGGAAAGAAAAGCCAAATCCTGGGAACAGATGCACTGGAAACTAAGAAACTGAGAAAAGGGATTGGAATTTATACAGAGGTTAAGGTGGGAAGAAGTATAGTCAAGATAGCTATGGGAATTAGTGGATTTATAATAGATATCAGTAGGCTGTTTGTCTCCAGTGACTGAGAAATGGGAGAGGTGTCAGAAATGGACCAAGAGTATTTAAGGGCAAAGTGGAAGTTGGAGGCAGCATTGATGAAATTTATGAGCTCAACATGGGTGTATGATGCAGCACCAATGTAGTCGTCAATGCGCAGAAAGAGCTGGGGAACATTATACCAGGGAAAGCTTGCTGGACTGCTCCACTTAGTCAATGAAAATGCAGGCATAGCTGGGGGCCCATGTGGGTGCTCATGGCTACACCTTAAGTTTTGAGAAAGTGGGAGGAGCCAAAAAAAGAAATTTTTGAGGGTTAGGACCAGTTCTGAAAGACAGAGGAGGGTGGTGGTGGAGGGGAACTGGTCGGGTCTATTGTCAAGAAGGAAGCAGAGATCTTTAAGAGCTTCCTGATGGGATAGAAGTGTATAGAGACTGGAGATCCATGGTGAAAATGAGGCGAATAAGTTAGGGAACTGAAAGATTTTGAGGAGATCAAGAGCATGGGCAATGTTGCAGATATAGATGGCAAGAGACTGAACCTAGAGATGTAAAATTGTGTCAAGGTATGTGGACATGAGTTCGGTGGAGCAGGAGCGGGCAGAAACAATGGGCCTACCTGGACATTTAGGTAGGTGGATCTTGGGCAGGAAGTAGAAGCGAGAAGTGTGGGGTAAGGGAACTATGAGATTGGTGGTTGTGGATGGAATATCCCCAGAGTTGAAGAGGTTGGTGATGGTGTCAGAGACAATTTTCTGATGTTCCGCAGTGGGGTCCTTTTCAAGGGGTAAATAAGAAGAGCTGTCTGAGAGTTGCTGCCTGGCCTCAGCAAGGTAGAGGTCAGTCTGCTGGACTACAACAGCACCCTTTTGTCTGTAGGTTTGATGGTGAGGGGTTGGTGCGGAGAGAGTGGAGCGCAGATGTGGTAAAGTTCAAAGTTTGAAGTAAATTGTATTATCAAAGTACATATATGTCACCATATACAACCCTGAGATTCATTTTCTCATGGGCATACTCAGCAAATCTATAGAACAGTAACTATAAACATGGAAGATCACTCAGAGTGCAGAAGGCAACAAACTGTGTAAATGCAAATATAAATAAATAGCAGTAAATAATGAGGACATGAGATAATGAGATAGAGAGTCCTTAAAGAGATCATTGGTTGTGGGAACATTTCAATGTTGGGGCAAGTGAGTGTAGTTATCCCCTTTTATACAGGAGCCTGATGGCTGAGTGGTAGAAACTGTTCTTGAACCTGGTGGTGTGAGTCCTGAAGCTCTTGTACATTCTACCTGATGGCAACAGTGAGAAGAGAGTATGGCTTGGGTGGTGGGGGACTCTGAGAATGGATTCTGCTCTCCTACGTCAGCATACCATGTCAATGTGCTCAATGGTTGGGGGGGCTTTACCCACGATGTACTGGGCAGAATCCACCCAGGCAATATACTCTCCGTTACACGTCTATAGAAGTTTGTTGACATGTTAGATGTCATGCTAAATCC